>NC_057928.1:1875000-2500000 GCF_017639315.1 Drosophila ananassae
AAAAGCCAGCTGTTAATGGTAGGCTAGTATGCGGAAATCTTGTCGAATTTTTTAAACGAGTTTCCGCACCGTTACAGTTTTTAGAGGTACGACTCGGGACTTTGAGCAGAGTAAATGACTCTCAGACGTTCAGCGCCATCACACTGCGCCATGGTGAAGCTGCAACAAATCATCTCCCAATCGGAACGAAGAGCTTGAGGAAGACTTTCATCCCAGGACAACTTCTCACGGCATAGCTTGTGGATAAAGATCGTTGCCTTCCATCAAAAACAATCCTGATCTTGATTGTTGAACAGTCCCTTTTTACAACATAGTGATGCGGTAGGAAATACTGGCTGGTGGGGAGTGCATTAGCCGGGACTGAGGACATATGGTCCAACTCCAAATACTTCTTCTTTGAGGCTGACGGCAAAGCTTTTACTAAAGGGAGAAAAATCGCCTTATTGCTTGGGATTAAAATTCACATAGCGACTCAGACCTAAACTTCAATGGAAGCCTCACAGAAAAGGCGCCTGACTCGAGTCGAGCGGAATGTGGTACAAAATGTGCCTCGCAATCCAACTCCTCCTTTATCCACTTCACAATAGGCCCGGAAAAGTCGATTTTCCAAAAATTTACGGAGCTGACACTATAATGCTCATTCAACTGACTTGGGTTCACAACGTCCTTGCGGGCATTGGAATAGCTGACAATTTAGAGATGGCTCTATAATTTGCAGAGTCTGATTTTTTTCTTTTTTTATGCAGAGGAATAATGAAAGATTCCTTCCACATAAGGGGAAAGATCGAAGTTTCCAGCGATATGTTAAAGTGTTTAAGGAGCGGCTTGCACAGAGTGTCGGCACAGTTCTTCAGAACTTCTAAGACGTATACACAAAGGAGGTACATAGCCTGGTGAAGGCTAGAGAGGGCTAAAATGATATGAGTTTTCATTTCGATCTATTGAGATTTTGGTAATTCACTAAACATCAGTTTTGAAAGTTATCCAAATCGGATTGAAGTCTGGATCTAATCTATACTGAAAACAAAGCTTAACGTCATCAGCATACATAAGTACATGTGAATCACTTAGGGAATCAATTCAAATCGTTAAAAAACAATGTAAAAAGTAAGAATGCCAAAAATGCTTGCCTCGGCCATATACTCCAAATGGGACTAACGCGAGGTAACATCTTTAAAGAAGACACGTTGGGTTCTTGCAGATAATTTCCTCGAAATCCAGATATCCTTAAGAAGATTCAATATTAAACCACTGTTTGGTCATTGAAACTTTTCATTGACGTTTTAAATAGCATCATGAAATTATGTATTTAAAACCTTAGGTTAGATTAGGTTAAGGCGGCGATGTGATGGACTTAGACCCCCACATCCACTTGATTCACTAAGGAGCCTTGTGTTACCGCTGAGGCCAGGGATTCAGCTAAGTATCCACCCCTCCTGTCTACCCCCCTCTAGTGGCTAAATGCCTATCCTTTCTGAGGTGGCAGGGTCCCAACCAGCTTTCCTGATAAAGACTACAAGGCCGCGCGGAGAGATCTCTGTGAGATCGCCAAGGTCCGTCAGTCCTTCCACCTGGCTGGTGATCTTTGATCCATCTGTGTAGGTGTGAAGGGAACCCTCTGGTCCCGGGGTTGGCTCCATCCCCACAGAGGGATGGCGACTTTGCAGTTTATGGCAGGTTGATCGACGGGGATACTGTAGTCTGGCATTAAGTGGTGTAGGTCAAGCCAAGTGTGACCAAAACTAGTCCTTTTCCATAGGTTCGTCTCACGTAGTCTTAGTGCCGATAGTGTAGCAAGCTTAATCCCCATAAGTACTACTCCACTGGTAGTAGGTCTAGAATGACGTCTAGGGCGTCGCTGGTCGCTAATGATCGCCGTGTATCCGCCGACTCGGGGACATTTCCCATTTCAGGCCTACCGCTTTTCGGCTGGTATAGAGCGCAATTGCCGCTTCATTCACCCTATCTACATTGTTGAGCTTCGAGTCCTGTTTCCTGTCTAGAGTTATGCATAGGTATTTCGCACTACCACTTAGGGTTAGAGATTCCCCTAGGAGCTTCGGAAGCTTAAGACTTGGTATTTTATACTTCCTAGTAAACAGAAAGAGCTTAGACGGTTCTTATGTGCCCATGCTGAGAGCAGTCCCAGCTTCTCTGTCATAAGGTCGCACAGCGTTTTGCGGGAATTTCCCTACAAAGGCAGTAGCAACATCGTCTGCGTACGCAATGATATTGCAGCCGCCACTTTCTGTGGAGTAGTGTGGAACCGCCACGTTACATTGTAGTGGATAGAGTACACCTCCTTGCGGGGTGCCCCTCTTGAAAATTCGGATAGATCCTCAAAAATGCGCCTGGACAATACGCCTGTTGACATCTAGGTTCACTGTATTAGGTGAACAGATCCTGAGAGCTTGAGATGTCGTTTGGGTTTATGGTAAGGTGGAGAAGGAGACTTATGAGCTTCACTATGGCGTTAAGTCCCTCATAAGTCTCAACAATCCCTAAAGGTGGTTTCC
This sequence comes from Drosophila ananassae, assembly GCF_017639315.1. Taxonomy (NCBI): domain Eukaryota; kingdom Metazoa; phylum Arthropoda; class Insecta; order Diptera; family Drosophilidae; genus Drosophila; species Drosophila ananassae. The sequence continues at coordinate 1,877,517 of NC_057928.1, forward strand.
CTCAGGATCTATCTGGAATATTTTTATAAAGCTCCCAGTTATCCCTCCTAGGATTCCGCATAGGGGCGCTCCACCTTCGTTAGACTTCTGCCTTTTCGCACTCGGTGCGATCTCCTATCGGCTTCTTGAAATCCAGCCTAATACCCGCCTTTGCCGGCTGAAAATCGGGCAGGATATCTCTTGCCCATTTTATAATCTCGGCCTGCTCCGGGTTGGATTGCACCGACGGGTCCGCCCTCATCAGAATGAAGGCCGCCCTCCTCCTTTCCTTGTAAGAGCCCTTCCGCTGTAAAGAGCGGTTTGCAGCCGGTCCGGGAATTTCTTTGGGGACATCGCCAGCTCGTGAAGGTCTCGATCCTGGGATCTTACTCCCCACACCGTTCGGTGGTCCCATAGTGGGCCCCGTTTTTGAGGTCGATGCCTTGGCGCCCCACCCTACACCGGCGCATCCCGCCCGGGCACATGAGGACTCACGTGTTATTCCCCCTATAGTACCCGTTGGCTATCAGCCATTAAAAACGTTAAAATAATGTTTATTTTGCGTGCAGATTAATTGGAGAAAAACAGAGATAATCCCATTTATGGTGCTTATGCAATGATATGAGAAGCGTGAGTCAGAGCCCGCCTCAGAAAATAGGCTGAGCGAAAGCTCGCTCAATTAATGCTAAAGATAAGACCAAGGGTACACACTGTAACACTTTGTCGCAGTGTTTATGTTATTCAAGGTCTCGGTCATAAACCTAAGTGCACCGAAATATGAATCGCCTGCTGTGCCTTTGCTGTACGCCGAAAAGTGCATATGTCCGCATATACGTAACACGAATGGACCTTATGCATGTTCACATGCCTCCGCCTAAGCGAACATATATACATAACATAACTATATACTTAAGAATACATAACCGTCTCTCCGCTGCCGCTTTGGGCAGCGCAGCTACGAGACTTAGACCTCCTTTAACTCCTAAGTAAATTTGTAAAATCAGAAACTCCTATGAGTTCGCAGCGGCAACAAAAGCTGCTCCTGACCTTAATAGAATAAAGAGGAATAAACTAAACTTCGGCTGCTTATTACTTTAAAATCATTGGGACCTTCGTGGGAACGTTGATACAAACCAGTAGTAACATAGAAGAAGTTTGTTATTTTGTGAGAAACAATTTTAAATTAACTTGAAAGTAAATAAACATGTATTCAGCAAATTGGAGTCAGTAGGAACATTGAAGTCACCAGATAAATATTTCTTTCCAGGCTTCGTTTAATCATTAAGACGCGTCAATTGAACGGAATCGATTCTAAGATATATATCGCGAATATCGGCAATGTTGTTCGATCCTTGTGATAATTTTAGTTAGATAATTTGATAGAATTTAGTTATAGAGGCCTTATACAGGCCTTAAGCTACTTATTTACATTTTATGCCCACAATCATGTGAGGTTCTTAATTAAATGTTAAGGACTATGTGTTATATAAAAGTGATGTTCGTATTTACATATATGATTTCTTAAATTTATATTGTGTGGTAAATTTTAAAAATTTTGCGTTTTTGAAGGTTTGGGTGTTCCGTCTAATATGTTTTAGGATATCTGATTGGTTGAGGTTATTTTGGGAAGGGGATTAGAGGAAAATTATGTGTTTTTTTTGCTGTTTCGTTGATTATGATTATAATTTTTTTTTGGGTTGCGAATGTAGTTCCCTGTTGTATTGGTAGTATGTTGGCATCGTATAGAAGGTTATTGATTGCGGTTGTGCGGAAGACGTTAAAATCATTTCTTATTGTTGAGTAGTAGATCGTTTTTAGCTTGATTAGTGAAGATTTTGGTGCGTTTCTGTATAGGTGTATTTCGTAGTCAATTTTAGTCATTATAATTGATTTTACCACGTATATGATAGTGCATGTGTTGCAGCAAAATTTTTTGCTGGAAAGGCATTTGATTACGGTTTGTCTTCTCGATAGTACCAAAGCATGGTTCTCTATGTGATTGTTCCATTTATAGTTTTTGGTTAAAGTGATACCAAGTATTTTAAGGGACGTGACATTCTGAAAGGGGGGAGTTGTTCTGAAAGAGGGGAGTTGCAAGGTGAGGTTGCAGTTTTTCAATCTGCAAATATGCAAGTGCTTGCTCTTTCTGGTTGAAAGTGATACACTAGAGACGTTGCAATATTGATTGTTAACGTTGAGGCTGTTTTGCAATTTCACTAGTTTGTTGATTATTGTGTCGTCGGCGTATGCGACGAATTCGAGCTACTTGGCTTTTTCCCTTTGATTTGGTTGAGTACAGCAGGAATACTATAAAAGTTATTTCTTTTTCTATATTACGCGTTGCAGGTGAGGGGGTATGTGTGTTAGGGGTTGAATTAGATTTCCGTTCTGTGAATGCTGCGTGGAAATTGCTGTCTAGTGAATTACCAGTGGGTGCCAGACCAGTGGGTGCAGAGAGTGTTGGCCATCTTCTTTGTGTCAAGTATGCTGTGTGTTGGATCGTTGAGATTCGAAAGACAATGACTAGTTTTCAGTTCACAGAAACGGTTGATTTTTGTCACTACGTCTCTGAGGGGGGAAATTGGGTTCATTTCGCCTGTGAAGTTTTCCATGGAGTGTTTTTTTATACCCTTGCAGAGGGTATTATAATTTTGGTCAAAAGTGTGCAACGCTCTGAAGGAGACATCTCCGAACCTATAAAGTATATATATTCTTGATCAGGATCACCTCCTGAGTCGATATGAGCATTTCCGTCTGTCCGTCTGTCCGTTTCTACGCAAACTAGTCTCTCAGTTTTAAAGCTATCGAGTTGAAACTTTGCACACACCCTTCTTTCCTTTGCAGGCAGTATATAAATCGGAACGGCCGGGATAGGTCGACTATATCCTATAGCTGCCGTTTAACTGATTGATTGGAAATGCCATAACTTCGTTGGTTTTTAAGTTAGAAGGATGGGACTTTCTATGTTTTCTAACTTGGGCAAACTTATACGATCTGCCAAATTTCGTAAGGATCGGCCGTTTGTATCCTATAGCTGCCATATAACTGATTGATCGGAAATGCCATAACTTCGTTGTTTTTCAAGTTAGAGGGATGGGAGTTTCAGTGGATTCCTCTTTGGGTTAAATAATTCGATATGCCATTTCATAAGGATCGGCCAACTATATACGATCCGCCATATATCTAATAATATTAGATGCGTGGCGACACCTAGCGGACTGCGACTCAACTGCGAGGGTATATAAACTTCGGCTCCGCCCGAAGTTAGCTTTCCTTTCTTGTTTTAGTTTGTTTTCCATTTTGAGTTAAGCGTTGGCTTCTTTGTATGCTGTATGATTGTAGTGTTGTTGTTTCTTTTAAGATTTTTCCAACCAAATGTTTTTCATATTGTAGTTGTTAAAGTGTTTTATCCCACCATGGAACGTTCCTCTTTTTGTTACTGGGGTTGTTCGTTGAATAGGTCAATGTGTATTGGGCAATGGTTGCTGCATGGCAGCGAGCTATCTTTATACCATTTGCAGTTCAGGTTCAGAGATGGAGATGCGAGCTCTATGTGTCGAAGTCAGGGGCATAAATTAGTTCATTTTTATGTAGCAATGAGTTGTGGTTGAGGAGTGGAACTCAATAAAATCTGTTTCTGTAGGTGTTTTTGGGATAAAATCTTTAATTAATTAGGATAATTATATTTGAAGTACAATATAGATGTGTTTCTTGTATGGAAATTACCTTAGGTCTGTTATTTTAAAAGAGGATTTGCAATTGGTTTGAATTATATTGAGCATTTGTCAATCTTAGGTTTATTTTTTAGAGATTAGAACTATTACTGATTTAAGTGACTAATAGATCTGGACAAATGTGCAATTGGTTTTATTTTTTTTAAATACCGTCGATGTCGCTATTGAGAAGTGTGTTCTCATTTTTATAATTTTTTTTTGGCTTTGGTTCATGTTTATCTTTAGATTTTAAGGTTTTGGCGACGGAGTTGTTTTTGTTGGTGTAGATTCTGAGTTTAAGTTCTTCCGATGGAAGAGCGGATATGAGATGGATAAATACTAAGAGCGGTTTTGTGATTAACTATTTCGATTGCTTGGATGAATGAGAGTTATTTTTGTTTTATAAATGCAGAGAAAGATTTGTCTAATGGGTTGTGTTTGTTTTCTGGGAGGTTATATTTGTATTTAATGCATAATTTCGCTTATGGCTGAATGTTGTTCGGCTGAGCAATTGTTGCATATTTTTCGTCGTCCGATGTTGCGAAGATCATTGGAGTAGATAACTCCCTTGGAAAAGTTGACCGTTTGGTGTTCGCTTACCACAACGGCAAAGTTGTGAAAGGTCATGTTCTAACTAACTAATAATGACTATTTCCACTTCACCATTGAACGTTTAGTCTATTATTTTTTTTGATTAAAAATGGGTTTAGGCCCATTGGTATCGAGTGATTTAATTAGTCTATTTATAACGAGGGGCATTATTTTAATAGTTTTTGGACACCTGCCCTTTTTATACCCTTGCAGAGGGTATTTTAATTTTGGTCAAAATTGTGCAACGCAGTGAAGGAGACATCTCCGACCCTAAAAAGTATATGTATTATTGATCAGGACCACCTCCTGAGTTGATATGAGCTGTCTGTCCGTCTGTCTGTTTCTACGCAAACTAGTCTCTCAGTTTTAAAGCTATCGAGTTGAAACTTTGCACACATTGTAGTTTTGGTTGCAGGCAGTATATAAGTCGGAACGGCCGGGATCGGTCGACTATATAACTGCCATATAACTGATTGATCGGAAATGCCATAACTTCGTTGTTTTTCAAGTTAGAAGGATGGGACTTTCTATGCATTCTAATTTGGGCAAACTTATCCGATCTGCCAAATTTCATAAGGATGTCTGTTGAGCTATCAGCGTTTTAATAGCGACCGAATTAATAAAGACTCCACAATTCAATTTCAATATTTTTATTGGGTCAATTTAACCCCAAAACAACGGTAGCGGCCGATCCCAACAAAATCGAATATACAAGTGCATAAACCTAAGAGCTTTCGCAGAAGCTTCATCAAAGCTCCCAAAGTGCATGCGCTACAAAAGAACAACAAAGCGCATGCGAATCTGGGAGAAACAAAGAATATGGAACAGCTGATAACGGGCAATTAGTGGACCGCTGCGGCTAGTTACACTGAGAGACTTAAATAGAAATAATTATGATATTTGATGCTGGCACAAGTCCCAACATCATCCCCCCGTTGAATTTCATCTTTCAACAAAAAATCCTTAGGGGCATGGGACAGCTTCATCACATAATATTGCTGATGATCTCAAGGTCCAAAATTCTCAGTTGCAGGCTGCCGTGTCCATCCAGATCCAGAGAGTGCTCGATCCAGGCGTCAATAGAGTGGCGAGAGTGGAAGGAAACTTCTTTCAGAAATTCCGCGTAGGCGCACCTTTCGATTGCAGGATCGGGAGCCTTCACGGCTGGAGCAGCAGCCACCTTGGCAGCTGCAGACGGCGGCAGCAGCGATGCGGACGACCTCCCCCCATTGGAAGGGTGCAGGCTAGAGTCCAGAATGGAGACAGACCTGGGCGCTGACTTAATCGGCAACGGTGACAATAATCCAAATCCCGGGCCAGATGAGGGATTAAGTACAGCAGCTTCAGAAAATCCATCGCAGACAACTGCCAAATGCGACGTTGAAATAGCGACCACGGGGGGGGGGGCGGTGGATAGCAGGGGCACTGATGAGACGCAATTGGACACGTCCTGGCTATCGTGATCGTTGTTCAGGTTTCGCTCCAATTTAAAAACCTGAGAACCCGATTGGATGTCGCGGTCCAGCGGGTAATCCTGACTGCATGAGCGACGATTTTCCAACAGACCATCCTGCACCTTCACCACCGCTATGGTTGGTTCTGCCATTGACGAAGCAGAACCGTCGAGACGAGTGGAGTGTGCAGGTACCCTCATGGAGTGCTTTGCCATTTCCTCCTGAATGTCAAAGCCCACATCAGCGGCAAGCTGGGAGAACTTCCAGCATAATTCACTCCCAACTTCAACAGAGCTCAATCGCTCTAACTCATCCTGAAGTGTGGTAAATTTCTTGCGCAACAAAATTTCCAACGGCTCCAGTACCATTATGGTCAAATTTTCCTTCTGCACTGCAGCCTTGACCTTATTATGCAGGGCTTCCATCTCCTGGTAGGTCACCTCTGCTCTTCGCCGCAAAAGCCTTTCCCTGCTTGCAGGAACTGAGGCACTAGCTACGTCTCCAGACTCCACTATGCAATTTTTTTTGTGCAAGGTGCAATGCAATGGAAACAATAGCAACAAGTTTTCCTTTGCAAGGTTTCCTTTAAGCACTTTAATGATCACAAATCAATTAGAGCGCGATCACGTCGGGGTCACCAATGTTGAGCTATCAGCGTTTTGATAGCGACCGAATTAATAAAGACTCCACAATTCAATTTCAATATTTTTATTGTGTCAATTTAACCCCAAAACAACGGTAGCGGCCGATCCCAACAAAACCGAATATACAAGTGCATAAACCTAAGAGCTTGCGCAGAAGCTCCATCAAAGCTCCCAAAGTGCATGCGCTACAAAAGAACAACTAAGCGCATGCGAATCTGGGAGAAACAAAGAATATGGAACAGCTGATAACGGGCAATTAGTGGACCGCTGCGGCTAGTTACACTGAGAGACTTAAATAGAAATAATTATGATATTTGATGCTGGCACAAGTCCCAACAATGTCTGTATCCTATAGCTACCATATAACTGATTGATCGGAAATGCCATAACTTGGTTGTTTTTCAAGTTAGAGGGATGGGAGTTTCAATGGATTCCTCTTTGGGCAAAAGAATTCGATATGCCAAATTTCATAAGGATCGTCCGACTATATACGATCCGCAATATATCTAATAATATAAGAGGCGTATCGCCACCCAGCGGAATGCGACTCAACTGCAAGGGTATATAAACTTCGGCTCTGCTCGAAGTTAGTTTTCCTTTCTTGTTATTGTGTCTCTTTTTTTTTTTTTTTGTTTGGTAAAACTTGATTTTATTCATTGGATCTTCCCTTTATGAGTCTAACAATAAGGTTGCAAATCTTAAAATAATACGTATTCTAACAGTTTAATTTAACTGATTAGAGACTACATGGTCCTAATAATTAGCGCTGGATTGGAAGGTCGTTGCGGTGTAGGCGGGATCTGCTAGAAACTCGCGTGAGGGCTCTCGCGAGATGATTTGGATGTACTGATAGCCTGTTGTAGTACTTTGTTGTGATTTGTGCTATCTCTTCTCTGACGAGTGGTATGTCAAGGTCCCTGTGAATGTTTCCATTCCGAACGTACCACGGTGCCCCGGTGATGGTTCTGAGAATTTTTGACTGTGTTCTTTGCATTATATCCACACTGCTGTTACTGGCATTCCCCCACAACTGAGAGCCGTACATCCAGATTGGTTTCAGAACTGTGTTGTATTGGAATACCTTATAGTCCAGGCTAAGGGGCGAGCGGCTATTGATAAGCCAGTGGAGGTTGCTGTCTTTGAGTTTTAAATGAGTTCTATTGGCTTCAATGTGTCTGCGCCAAGTAAGACGTCTATCGAGGTGTACGCCAAGATATATCACTTCATTTGCTACAGGAACCACTGTTTTATTTAGAATAAGTGGGGAGCAGTCTTGCCAATTAAGTGTGAACGTTACGTGTTTGCATTTTTGTTCATTAACTTTGATTCGCCAGTCGGATAGCCATTTCTCCACTGCCACCAGGTGTTTAGCAAGTTGCGCCGTTGCTTGCTTCGGGCATCTCGATCGGCTTAGGATAGCTGTGTCATCAGCAAAAGTGGATGTGGTGAGTTGCGTGCTCGTTGGGATGTCCGCAGTGTAGATAAGGTAGAGTGTTGCTCTTAAGACGCTGCCTTGAGGAACTCCGGAACTAATGATGTAATCATCGGGCATGGCAGCATTACATCTTTTTATGAGTGTTGGTTGGGAGCATTTCTGTTATTTTGTGCATTAAACCTTATAGCCATACTCTGTCGAAAGCTTGTGATACGTCCAGAAATATCGCAGTGTAGTACTCCCTTGGTTGAATGCATTTCTGGTTCCAGGTTTTTCTTGAAAACCGAATTGATGAGTCGGGATTTTGTTGTGTGTTTTATGATGTAGGGTAATATGTGGCAAGAGGAATTTTTCGAAGAGTTTTGATAGACACGTTAGTAAACTAATTGGTCTATATGATTAAGCAATTGTGCGGTCTTTGCCAGGTTTTGGTATCATTATGATGATCGACTTTTTCCATTTCTCTGGGAAGTGTCCATGTCTCGTTATTGCATTGAAGAGTTGGCAAATAGCTCGAACTGCGCAGAGAGGAAGTTCGATAATCATTTTTGGTGATATTAGGTCGCATCCTGGAGATTTTTTTGAGTTGAGTTGTTCATTTATGATTTTGAGCAACTCGTGTGGTCTGAATACAATTGGATCATACGTATTTTATTTATTTATTTACATTCTGTTAGCTTAAAGTTAAAACTAAAGCTACAGGGGGGGGGGGGGCGTTGCAGCCATAGCTACTAAGGCTTTCGGCTGGCTCATTTGTTTTATTTTTTGTTTTTCGTAGTTACATTTTTTGTTGTTTACTTAATCCTAATGTCTGTATTAGTCTATGTGAAATTCAAGTTTTTGCACAATTCTATATAATTCGAAAATTAGTTTTCTTATTTCTATTGTGTTGTTGGACGCTTAATTATTAGATAAGATTGATTGTCTTTGTTTTTTTAAGAAAATTTAGGATTCTCAGGATGTTGCTGGTTGTAGGATTTGAAATGGCAGAATGGAGGTTACCATTTGGGAAGGGGTTTCGGGCAGGATTAAATGCTACGCATTCATTAAGTATGTGGTTCAAAGTCATTGCAACTTGGTTGCAAAACTGGCAGGTGTTAGATGTCGATTGCAGCATTCTATACTGATGGGTGAGTCTTGTATGCCCTAGACGTAATCTAATGAATTTAGTTTGATCTCGTCTTGATAGACTGGTGATTTCCTTGTTTTTGGAGTAATCATTGATGTTAGTATAATTTATGTTAATAGTTTGGTACCAGCTTGATGTGTTTTGTAATAGGTTTAGTGAATTGTTAGATAGCTTCGATTTTATGTATTTGTTTATATCGGTCTGGTTGAGATTTTTTGTCGTGACCAAAGGTGCTGTAGTTGCGTATTTAGCGGCGTTATCAGCAAATTCATTTCCTATGATTCCCACGTGGCTTGGAATCCACAAGATTTTTATTTTTGGATAGAGCTTTGTAATTGATCCTCTAATTAATGTGGGGTAATGTGAGTTGTTGTCAATGTTTTTTATTGAATTTAAGGCAGACAGTGAGTCGGAGCAGATGCAGATTTTTCCTTTTATTGTGCGGCTTATCTCGATGGCTTCTAATATAGCGATTATTTCTGCAGTAAAGACTGAGGAGTAGGTCGGAAGTATGGCCATTTTAAGGACAGTGGTTTCGGTGGTTATGGCGTATGCAGGTATATGGTTGTAAAGGGATCCGTCAGTATAAATAAATGTGAAGTTGTTCATTTTTGATTTTATGTCTGAAAATTCTTTTATGTATACTGACAAATTTGTTTGGTCTTTTCTGTATTTGCTTAAGGCTATGTCTATTGATTCAGGACTTAGATTCCATGGCGGATTTGACTTTGGCGTGGGTTTTATTGGGTTGACCGGGAGGCCAAGGTTGCTACAGGAGATGATACTCTTTTGTATGGCTGAGTTTCTGTATTTTGTTATTTTGTTTTTTAGGATTTTGTCAAGGATTGGTTTCAGCGGAGTGTCTGTTGATTGAATTATAGTTTTTGATAATTTGGCTTGAAGGTGCTGTATTCTAGTTTCAAGAGGGGTAATATTGGATTCGACGTAGATATTATAAATAGGTGTTGAGCGGAAGGCTCCTAACGCGGTTCGAAGGGCGTTGTTGAGTATAGATTTGATCGGTTTTATTTGTGTTTTTGGTGCTAGTCCGTATAGTGGCAGGCCGAAATCTATTTTTGATAAGGATAAGCTTTTCACGATTTGGACTAGGGTTGTTGGTTGACAATTGTACTTATCGTTTGCTAGGAATTTTATTATATTTGACGATTTAGTTAGAGATTTAGTTAAATTATTGATGTGTGGTTTCCAACTATATTTTGAGTCGAAGGATACTCCTAATATTTTTAGTTCTTTTACTGATTCAATAACATGTGTTTGTGTGGATACTTGGCAAGTGCAGCATTGTTTTCTGCAAATATGCATATGTTTGCATTTTGTGATAGACAATGAAGCTCCTGATGTATTACACCAGTTATTAATGTCTTCAAAGAGGCGGTTCAAGTCGATTTGCAAGTTCTTTTCTTTTTTGAGATCTATTATTATGTTATAGTCATCAGCATATGCAATGAAGTTTAAATTTTTATGCCTGCAATGGTATCTGATAAGCTATTGAATGCTATAAGGAATAATATTACCGTCAATGGGGAACCCTGGGGTATCCCGTTGTGGAGTGGCTGGATTAGCGATTGACTGTGGTTTACTCTGACTCTGATTTTACGGCTTGTCATGAATTGTGTTACATATTTTGTTAACTTGGGTCCGCAACCCCATTGGTTCAGTTGGCTTTTTATGGTGTGAAGTCCTACCTTCTCGAAAGCTTTTTCGAAGTCAAGTGCTATGACCGAGGCGTGTTTTTTTTCTGAAAGGGTCCTGCTGATGATAGCGTCTACATATAGTAGACAGTCTGTCACAGACTTCCCTCTTTTAAATCCAACTTGACGGCTGTTGAGAAGTTTGTTAGAGGTAACAAACCACCACAGTCGTTTGGAAATTATTTTATCAAGCGTTTTTGCAATGCATGGGTTAAGGGAGATTGGTCTGTATGATTCTATTGTCGTTTTGTCTTTGCCTGCTTTGTGAATTGGGACTACGGTGCTAATTTTAAAAGCCTGAGGGATAAAAGAACTTAAGATTGAGTTGAAAAAGTTTATTAATCTTTTTTTAACTGGTTTTCCGATGTGCTTTATCATTATATAGTTTATTTTATCGTTTCCTGGGGTGTTCCCCTTTAGACTGTTCAAAGCAGCATTAAATTCAAGGTCCGTAATGTCTTGTTCCATAAAGTCGGCTGTTTTGTTGGGTAGATAGTTGGTGTCTGATCTGTATGTGTTATTTTTGGCGTCTCTAAATGACTGGGAGAAGTTTTGGTCCTCTGAATTAGATGACCAGTGTTTGGAAAAGGCTGTAGCTATGTCTTTTGAATTTGTGACCGTTGAGTTTTTATTGCTATTTTGGATACAATGAATGTGTGTTGATTTGTGAATTCCGCAGAATTGCCTGATGTTATTCCAGACTAATTCCGCTTTGGATTGGCTTGAAATGGTGGAGGTCAGTGCGTGCAAACTTTCTTTCTTACTGAGGCGAATTTCTCTTCTGAACTGGGCGTTGGCTTTTTTGTATTGTATTAGGTTTTCTTGATTCATTTCCCTATTAAACAATCTCCATGCTCGGTTTTTTTTAGTTTTCAAGATATTTAATTTTTTGTTCCACCATGGGACATTGTATTGAGTTTTTGGAGGATGGGATTGGGGGATGCTATTGTAAGCGCTATTTAGTATTATTTTGTTTATGTTGCTGTGTTCTTTGTTTGTGTTTGTTGAAACAGGGATCTGGCTATGGAGACAATTTGTAAGATTTTCAAATTTTTCCCAATTTGCTTTTTTGGTTAGAAATTTGCTTGTGTAATTAAATATCTTTTTTTCTTTGTTAAATATGTTGATTGTTATAGGGAAATGGTCGCTACCCTGGGGTGAGTCCATTATTTTAAACTCACAGTGAATTTTAAGGCTTGGTGAGCATAAGGCAAGATCGATGTGGGTGTAAGAGTTGTGGGTGGAGAAATGGGTAGGCTGGCCATTGTTTAGAATTATATAATTGTTTTTTAAAATGTATTCACCGAGAATCCTACCCCTGCGATTGCTCTTGGGGGAGCCCCACAGAGTATTCCAACCGTTAAAATCACCAGTGATCAGCGAAGGTGTTGATGACTGTGGAATAGTGTTTTCTAAATCTGAAGTGGTGAATTTTTGAGAAGGTGGAATATAAGTGGATAGGATGTTAACTTTTTGCTTGGAGTAGATTTCTAAAGCTATGGCATCAAAAATTTGTCCTACCGGAATTGGTTTATGTTGGACATCTTTGTGGATCAATAAGGCGACTCCACCTTTTGCTATAATTGATGTTGTGTTGTACATTTTGAAATTGACAGGGATGGGGAATTGTTGGGAGAGGGTTATGTGTGTTTCCTGAAGGGAGATAACTTTGGGATTGTGTAGTTTGATTAGGATTAGCAGTTCATTATAATTGTTTGTGTAGCCATTAATGTTCCATTGTAATATCTTAAGTGTCATATTTACGTCTAGATTTATTTATATTTAATCTGTAGTCTTTAGTATTTAGTTAATTCTGCAATATTTTAAGCTTTGACCTTGTTATAATTGTGCTGTTTGTTTTTTCTTTATTGATAAGATTTCTTTTAGTTCTGTTGCTTATATTTTTAGGGAGAATATTTACTTTACTGTTTGTACTATCCTTTCTGTTATTTTCAATACTCGAGTCCGTTAGCATTGATTCATCTTCCTTGTCGTCGTATCCTATAATGGGTCTGCCAGTGTCTTCTGATGATGGTGGGTGGTGAGAGGTTGATGCTGTTGTCGGGGGCGTGTTCTGTGTCAATCTTTGTTGTTGGGAGGTGTTGTGCTGCATTGAGCTTGCAACCGATGCGTATAGAGACCCATCATGATGGTGTCTCTTCCTGTAGATTGACCAGGCCGTTCTGTTGTCCACTTTTTGGAGGGTTTTGATGGCTTGCACTTCCTTATGGGAAAGAAATACTGGGCAATTTCTGTCTCTGGGATGGTGTTTATTATCCGGCATCTTTTTTTCAGTGCAGTTGATGCAGCAAGGTCCACGTTCGCATTTTTCTCCAATTGTCATGTCGATATGGGAAGGTTGGCTGCACATAAAGCAGGTCTCTGTGTTCTTACAGAATTTTTGGAGGTGACCTAGCCGTAGGCAGTTGTTGCAACGGATTGGGGATGGTATATAAGGCCGAACTTGGACCCTTTCATATCCTATGTAAATGTGATCGGGGAGGTCTAGCTTGTCAAATGTTAGAGTTATAAGTCCAGTTTCTGTCGGCTCTACTGTGAAGGTCTTCATAATTTTTCTTACGGCTGACACTTATTGGCTTTTTAGGTTTCAAGGATCTCTTCTTCATCAATTCATTTGATCATTTGATCATTTGAGTATATTATACCCTTTGAGTAGTTCAGGGTTCTGTGTTCTGAAACTGCTACGGGTATGTCCAATATGGTTGTTAGTTTTAGGAGTTTTTCGGCTTGTCTATTGTCTTTCGTTTGTAGGAGAAGGTTTCCGTCACGTAGTTTCCTACAACTGACGACTACGCCTCCGCATGTTATATCTATAACTTTTTTTATGTTGAAAGGTGAGACTCCTTTAAAGGTTGAATCATCGGTTCTTGATATGATTAGGAATTTGCTAGTTGGAGAAGGTTTTTCCTTCCATATGTCTGGTGGATCGCGCATTGTTCGTTTTAAGCTTCTAGTGTAAGCAAGAAGATTGTCACTGCTGGTGCACTAACTGATAACAAATCTAATTATAGAACTGTATGTAAGTTAGAATATTTGCCACTTGAGTTTGCCTCGCTTAGAAGTTTGATTTGGAAGAGACACACGACTGATCGCATCGACGGCCCAACGTAAACTGTGGATCATACGTAGATGTGTCGATATCTGATGTTTCTGGCAGTGAGATCCCGTTTGATGCTGTGTTGGGCTGAAATACATTTTGAAGATGTTCTGCAAATCTCTCGGCTCTTTCTCCGTCGCTGCGCGCCCAGTTACCTGTGGATGTCCTAATTGGTATTGCTGAGTGATGAGTGTGCTCTCCAAAGTGGGAACTTGGAGCTCGTTGGGGATAACTGCTCTATGAAATGTTTTTGGGAACTTTCTTCTTCTTGACGGAGTGCAGCTGTGAGTCTTCGTGTAGTATCTTTTAACCTTTGTTTTGCAGATGGTGAAGTGTTGTATTGCCAATCTCGCCGTGAGCGTCGCTTTGCTTGAACAAGCTGCTCTATTTCAACGTACAAGGTTTCTTGCGTTTGTGGGGTTGATATGCGAGCTGCTGCGACCAAGACAGATTCAAGGGCGTTTGTGGATAAGTTGATATCAGCTTCGTCATTCAAAGGTGGATTCAACTCGATATGCAAACTTACATATTTTTTGTACTTGAGCCAGTTGGTTTTATTCGTTGTTAGTCTGAATGGTTTATCTACCGCAACTGGATGTAGATTTAGTTGGAGGAGTACAGGCGACTGGTCAGACGATAGATCTGATAAGGAGTTTGCGCTTATCAGGTTGCGTGGAATGTTTTTTGTGACTGCAAAGTCTATCAAGTCTGGCAATTTTCTGGAATCTGTTGGCCAATATGTAGGTGTCCCAGGTGACACACAGTCTAGCTTGGTGCTTGGTTTTATTATTGCGTTGTACAACTGCCTTCCCTTTTGAGTCACCAGTCGAGATCCCCAGTGCGTATGCTTGGCATTAAAGTCTCCTGCTGCTATGAATTGTTCGCTCAGAGAGTTAAAGTAGTCCATGAATTGGGATTCGGACATTGTAAACCGAGGAGGACAGTATACGGCGGCAAGCTTTAGGGAACGGTGGTCAATCTGTACCTCTATAGATGTAGCTTGCATGTAGTTAGGGGCGAAACTATTGTGGAAGCAGTGCTTAATGCGTTTTCTAATCAGAATCCCGGTGCCTCCGTGTGCTTTGCCGTCTGGGTGATTCGTGTTGTAGAAGAAGTATTCTCGAATTTGGAAATTGTATTTATTTGTAAGATGAGTTTCTGCGAGTAACATTAGGCCCATTTTTAGAGCAGCTGCAAAGCTTTCCGGTTTGTCGGTGAACTCATTATAAGCTGAAGGTTTCACGGCTGTAGGGGGAAGACATCACGCATAGATTTCACAGGTGTAATGTGTGAGCGAGCAGTGGTCACTCTTTGGTGTGTACGACTTTTCAGTTCCTTGTAGACTGGACAGGGGGGGCATTTGTGGGAGTCATGAAGGTCTCCACAAACAACGCATACTGGACGAAGCGTGCAGTAAGACTTTGTGTTGCCGTATTCGTGACAATTATTAGACTGCACCAGCCCATTTCTTTTGTGCGGCTCTTCAAAGGTTATTCTGTACAGTAGGCACTGGAGAGTAAAAATTGGATGCAATTTATTTTTTTCAAAGGCTTGGATTTGGTTTCGGGTTCAAATTCTACCTTGAAAGGTTAAGGCTTTCTTTCTCTATTCAAAATGTTAATTTTTTACATTAAAACCTTTATCCTTCAGTGCGCCTGTAACTTCAGCTGGTGTTACTTCCGGTTCAATACCTTTAAGAATTACTTGCTGGCCTTAACTGCTTTTTAATGGGTACGTGTAGAGGTTTTTATTTTAGTCGTTTAAATACTTCGACAAAATTTTGTAGTTTACTTCCGTATTAGTCTAAACTTTTGTTTCGTGAATATTTCCCTTTGTTAATGGAATTATTTGGAAATTGTTTGGTCCGATTAGATTCAGTATTGAGTTTACGAGAGCATTAGAACTTTTCTCTCGAATGTAAATCGGCGGCGATTTTGGATTTTTATTGTCCCCTATGATGTATTCAGGAGGTATATCATCGGATTTATCTGCCAAAATAGCAAATCTGTTTGCTTCTAATGGCTTCTCTGTTGTGGATTGTTTTGAGGTTCCGCGAGTTATTTTAGCAGAATTATCAAGTCTAGAGTTCTGCGGGATGAGCTTACATTTTATTTGTATATACCGATCCATACCAGCCTGTACGGCCGAACATTGTTTTGAAGAGAGCGCGCTGGTGTAAGGTGCTGCATTATTTGCTTGCACAGCAGATTTCGCTGTAACAGCATGGTATTGCGCGAGCAGTCGATACTATTGTAGTTGTTGTAGAAGTTGCCGTTGCAGTTGCTAGTGACGTCACTGTACTGGTGACCGTGGCTAAGCAGGTTGGCATGAGGGAGGGGTATGAGGTTTTGTCCAACAAGAGCGCTGGAGAGCAAGAGCGCGCCCTGCCTAGCGATGTTGGATTAAGTTCATTACTCGGGCTTGGAGTTATTGATCGCGGTTGGGTAGTTTTTGTTGGGTTAGCGGTCGCGTTGTCTTGGGTTGACACGATTGAGTGGTATGCGTTGTTTCGTTGCAGAGAGAGCCGACGGTCGTCTTGCTGACTTTGGAGCACCGTATGAGTGTCGAATTCACTCATAGCTTAATGTTTTGGATTTTCTTCTTGTTTATTTACACAAAATGTACGAAGTTCATCGCACTAAGCGTCTTTTCGCCCACTGTGTGTTGTTGTTTATAGCTTTCACTGCTTTTATTTAAATTACTTGTTGACGATAAGAAGATAGGAAAAAAAAGAAAAATAAACACGGGTGTACTCGCCGACGATCCGATTCTTTTTCCTGCTATTCTGTTGTTTTTTGAATATCACTTTTTTGTAGTTGTTGGTTTTTTAACTGATAAGGTTTATTGGTCCACCGGTCTCAGTCCCACGTCTTTACTCTTCAAAGCTTAGAGTGGTACTGTGATTGTTCAGTTATATGGCAGCTATATGATATAATCGGATGATTTTTGTGAAATTTTGTGGATGGAATCTGTTGGCCCAAAATTTAAATTTGTCCATAGAAAGTCCCATAAGTCTAACTTTAAAACCACTATAGTTGTGTCATTTACAATCGTTCAATTACATATATGGTAGATTTAAAAACCTCAAAATAAATTTTAAAAATATAATTGAATGAAATTATGAAAATATAACTTGCATAATGAAAATAAACTTTTTAAACAACAAACAAAAATAGCATTATATGTATGAAAAAAAACAAGAAAGGTGATATACCCTTTCAGATAGGTAGCAGCTTATATTTTTATATATATATCGGATCGTATATAGTTGATCGATCTTTAAAGGAATTTCGCAATCAAATCAATTTTCTAATTAAAATGTTTCAATGATCAAAGTTAAGGCATTTCCGATCAATTAATTATATGGCAGCTATAGGATATAGTCGACCGATCCCGGCCGTTGCGATTTATATACTGCCTGCGAACAAAAGAAGGATGTGTGCAAAGTTTTAAGTCGATAGCTTTAAAACTGAGATACTAGTTTGCGTAGAACAGAAAAAAAGACAGACGGTTAGACGGATATGCTTATATCGACTCAGGAAGTGATCCTTTTTGACCAAAATTATAATACCCTATGAAAGGGTATAAAAATTAAAATAGCAGCTTCAGCAAAAAAGACAACAGTAATAATAGAGATCGATGGTGCAGCGTCGCCTGTCGCCAAAATAACAGGCAGAACCCCTTCATTATAAGATTGAAACAAAATGAAAGTTTAGTTTTTAATAAGTTAATCAAGTCCAGCTTCGCTAGTAAAACTTATGTATAATATAAACTTATATAAAGTTGACAAAAAAATAGAATTCTCAATATGTATATGTAAATATATGTACATATACATTTAAATATATATTTTGTTTAAAAAAGCTTTGGAAAGTTCCACAAAACTCGGAGATAAATTTTAGGACTAAAGCTTCGAAAGCTAGCATCTAAAGCTTTGCACTTTAGTTTAAGCTAAGCTAAAATTGTGTAGCTCCTTTAGTCAGTGTTCGAATATAAGAATGAAAACAACATACTTTAATGGTGCAAATACATAAACAGTAACAATACTAAAAGTGTTAGAAGAAAACACATTAGTGTCAATAGTCTGAGATTATTTTCATATATTTGGTAATTTGAGTTTTAATAAAATACACACATATCGAATACACTGCAAGACTTGGTTTACCTACGACTATTTTTATTATGAATATGTAGGTTCATATATATATATATATATACATATACATATATATATATATATATATATATATATATATATATGCCTATAATATAAATTGATTTGTTAGCTTTATTTATACGCAATTATAACCGTATAGACATAAGCCGTTTAAAACTTGTGCGTAAGCTACTATTGCATTATTTACTGTCTATTTTTTTTTTTAATATTTATATATTAACTTGGCATATATAAACGGAAAAATATTTATGAATATATAAATATGTAGTGTTTGGCATTTGAACTATTTGAACTGCGAGTAAAGTTTAAATTTTTTTCAAATTATCTCATAACAGATCTGAAAAACGCTCTTTAATGCCGTTGGTTGGAGTAAATTTCCAAATCAGCTCAACATGATTTTTATGATTGTTATTTATAAATTCAGAAGCGAATTTTAAATTTAGTTCTGGAAAACCAACTTAAATCGTGCGACATCGTCGATAAGGACCTTTTTCACATACACATCTTTTTCGATGGATGTAAATGTGTTTGTTTATTTACGTTTTTATACCCTTGCAGAGGGTATTATAATTTTGGTCAAAAGTGTGCTACGCAGTGAAGGAGACATCTCCGACCCTATAAAGTATATATATTCTTGATCAGGATCACCTCCTGAGTCGATATGAGCATGTCCGTCTGTCCGTCTGTCCGTCGGTCCGTCTGTCCGTCTGTCTGTTTCTACGCAAACTAGTCTCTCAGTTTTTGAGCTATCGAGTTGAAACTTTGCACACACCCTTCTTTCTGTTGCAGGCAGTATATAAGTCGGAACGGCCGGGATCGGTCGACTATATCCTATAGCTGCCATATAACTGATTGATCGGAAATGCCATAACTTTGGTGTTTTTTAAGTTGGAGGGTTGAGACTTTCCACACATGTTATATTTGACCAAAATATCTTGTGTACAAAATTTCATAAGGATCGGCCGACTATATCCTATAGCTGTCATATAACTGATTGATCGGAAATGCTATAACTTCGTTGTTTTTCAAGTTAGAAGCATGGGAGTTTCAATGGATTCCTCTTTTGTCAAAATAATTCGATATGCCAAATTTCATAAGGATCGGCCGACTATATACGATCCGCTATATATCTAATAATATAAGATGCGTGGCGCCACCTAGCGGACTGCGACTCAACTGCAAGGGTATATCAACTTCGGCTCCGCCCGAAGTTAGCTTTCCTTTCTTGTTTTTTGTTTTTTTGTCAAGTATGTTTAACTTCCTTAATTATAGAGTTTTTCACGAAAAAAATGTTTACATTTACATGAATATACATACGTAATACCTATGTGGTGAAAAATACAAAATTCTTTTTTTTTCATGGCCCAAAAAAAAATTCAAAACCCTTTTTTTTAATGGCCCAAAAAAAATTCCCATTATTTTATTTTTTTTTAATTGTCTGTATTGAATCAAGCTTTGACGCACTGCGTTTTCCCACTTCATACAAATTGTTTTTTGTTACAACCACAAGCTCACTTAGATAACTTTCTTTTACTGCTTGTGAGGCTTTGTTTATTTTTGTGTTCACCGAGCATTCTTCACACAGGTATTTAGTCTTCCACGGTTTCCAAGTTTATTAAATAATATTCACAAGTTCTCCGTCTAATCAGCCCTTCACTACCTTAAAATCTGGAGCGATTTTTACAGCTAATGTCGAAATACAATTTTTAATTGTTTTGCCAATTAGTATTATTGCCAAGGCCATATTAGATCAGAAACAATAGAAAATATGCTTTTTGACAATGTCTTTTTATATCAGTGCTGGGCAAAATGCACACATGTAAGCATATACATAAATGTGTGCGTAAGCAGCGAAAAACACAGTATTTGATTCTTAATCCAGGGGTTTCAAGAGAGACCAAATGATCTGTGATTGCAGTATAAGAGTCGTAACGTCGCACACATACTCCGAAAAGGACGGGATCGTTTAAATATATCTTATAGATAGTGTTAAATAACTGAGTGTTTTTAAAAGGTGAAAAATTAAGTTCCAAATTTTAAATATTAGGCACTTAATATTTATTTTTATATAATCTAGTGCTAACAGTAGTCGCGTACGATCCTGCAGCTCCGAAAGATATAGTCGAGTGATTCCGTCCGTTTCTAGTTAAGCAGAGGGGTGCTGATAATAAATTATATGAAGCCTTCTTTCAGATTCTTTGAGTTCGTTGAATGATATACTCTCAATGTCGTCCACAATGACTATCCAAAAACAAAAAAAATTATGGAGTTCTTAAAAGAAGAGCATAACATTCCAAGTTGTTGTTAGATCCACCATGAAGGGCTTGAGCCTAAAGGCCTCTAAACCCGACATTATCCCCTGTTGGAAGTCACCACATGAATTTCAACTTAAGTGGAAGCAGGCACAACTTACAGTCAATAAACGCTGAACAAGTACTAATTCTCCATAGCAGTTCATCACAAAGATGTTGAACCAGATGAACCAGGATTTTCCTTCTGGGATTACACAACTACTGTAAAGAACCTCAGGAAGATAGAGCTTATACTTAAATGGCGCACCAGAAGTCGGGGTCACCAACGTTTTAATTCTCTTTGAATAAGAACTCCGATATTTTACAAATTTGATTTTTATTTTCATAAAATCTAATGCCAACAGTCTTGAACGATCCAGCAGCTGCTGGATGAACGAAAGAAAGGAAGCGACATTAAAATAATGGTGGCTAACGCCTTACAAGATTAGCGCAGCGACCGGTCCCAACCGGACTGAATGGGCAAAGCAAGAAATGTAAGCATTCCACCCATATGAACCGAAATGCACTGTGACCTCATAAGTGATGCTTCTTTTAAATATAGATAGATGCTGAATTTCGTCGGCTATGATTATCCAAAATTATATTTTAGTCTAGAAATTTTAGAAAATCTAAAAAATTGTTATCTCTTTATTCTTTAGCTTAGATGTAGAAGAATAAGTCCCTAAATGGATTTTTTTTAATTTAAATTTTGCTTTTGTTTTGCTATTTTATGAAAAAATTAAGGTTAGACTGAGAGTTCATACGTGTCTAAATCGTGTAAAGTAAGACCAGACAATTTATTTTTTCCTTCTACTTTGTGGATAAAAATATTATAAATCTAAAGATTCAAATCAACTTTTTTTTTTTATTTTAAGTGGATTTTGGTACATTAATCGGAGCCTGTAAAGCCATTCAACCAACCAATACGATCTCGGTTCAAGTTCTCCACGATCTCCACGTTCAATTTAAACTTGAAATCCGCAGCCGCTCACATCAATAACGAATACACAAGTAGTTGTAACTTACGGGCGAGAGGCTAGGCGGGGTTATCGCACACAAATTCATGATGAGCTAGTGTGCAACTGCTCTAAGAAAGCTTACAAAAGCGCATACTACAAATGCAAAGCGCATGCACGTGGGAAAATGAGAGAAACAAATAGAATAGAAATGTTGATAAAAACAACCGCTGCTCATCTATTTGAGAATCTGTTTAGATTATTCTTTTTTGTTACAGTTTCGTCTTTGGCTGCTTGGCCCAACAGCACCTTCATTAAACATCCAAACTTCTACATAAGCGGCTATTTCGACAATTTTAAAGTCACATGGAATAATTTAAACGGATGCACTGAAACTACTCTTATGCGTCTAAACATTTTTATACCCAGTACTCAAAGAGTATATTTTATTGGTGTGAATACATTCACAAAGGAATATACATATCACAAAGGAAGTATACATACATATATTTTTTGATCAGCATAACCATGTGTTGTGTACAGTTAGTAAGAGCAAGTAGTCATACTCTGCTGTATCTTTTCGCTTTACCTCATCGTTAAGGAAAACCTGGTTGAGAAGGGGTTTACTATCGGTATGTGGTATCCCTAGCGTAATGTACTCTACAGACTCAATCGATTTCGGAGATGCCTGAAAACTGCATCAACATAAGCCCCACACCCAGATAATTCTCTTCTATTCCATTATAATATACGTTATCTTTACTAAATTAATTCAAATATATCAATATATATATATATATTAGGTTGTCAAAAAAGTCTTGCGGTATTTTTATTGAATTTTCAATTGTTCATAAAATTGGTTACAATACGCGTACAATGACGCGTTCCCAACGAGATGCCCACTTCATAATGCCCCTCTCATAGAAGCTCGCTTCCCCATTGGCAAAAAACTCGGAGAGCCAATTTTCACATGGACTCTCTTGTGGCCAACTTCAGACTACCAAGCGCGTTCGCCATGGACAGAAGCAGGTGGTAATCACTTGGTGCGAGATCCGGTGGATGCAAAAGAACCTCCCATCCGCGCTCCCGGAGCTTCTGGCGCGTCACTAAAGATGTGTGTGGCCTCAAAGATGGCCTCTTCTGCATGAGTGCTGTCTCCAAGCGGTCCAGTTGTTTGCAGTACAGGTCCGAATTGAGCGTTTGGTCATAGGGGTGCAGCTTACGTTATCGTAAGTGACCCACTTTTCATCGCCAGTCACCATACTCATCAAAAACGGGTCGATTTTGTTGCGATTTAGAAGCGATTCGCATGCGTCCATACAAAGTTGATTTTTTGTTGCGTCGTGTGGCACCCATACATCTTAGTGACTTAGTGACTCTTAGTGCTTCTTAGTGACTCCAAGCTTCTTAAAATGGTTTATAACGGTTTGATGACTCATGCCCAGCTCTTGACCAATGCTGCTACTATGCCGGTCTCTTTCGACCAATTCAGCGATTTTATCGCAATTTTCGACGACAGGCCTTCCGGAGCGTGGCGCATCTTCGACCACCTCTACACCAGAACGAAAACGTTGAAACCATCTTTGTGCACAAACTGCACAAATTTTATTGGCGGCTTGAGATGCATTTTTGCCTTTATCGTAGTAGTACTGTAAAATATGCCGTATTTTCTCTTTATTTTGCTCCATGATTGCGACGCTATAACTCACGAACGACTTAAAAGAAAAGACAATCAATCAAACTCGTGTTAGCGCGTGAAAAGAGCTTTCCAAAAAGGTATAGTATGACCCGACGAATAAAACGAGAACTACGCGCTATCAGCGCGCTAATACCGCAAGACTTTTTTGACAACCTAATATATAATATATATACAAAATACATATGCTGACTTACGCCCGTTTTCGGCGATGCAGGTTCGAAGATGCAGATTCCTGTAAAAATGTTGATTCTAGTGTTGCAAGTGAAGGCTGCGACTCTGCTTATGGCTCTGTTACGTCATCAGTTCGAGGTTAGGTTGCCACGTGTACTCAGCCTCTTACGCTCGATCTCTTTCCACTTCTTTTTACCTCACTTCCTTCCTTTCCGACCGGTTGCTTTTGTTTCAGCTAGTGGCAACTTGCCACATTGATGGACAAGCGCGAACACGCTACGCGACGTACGCGAGGCTAACCGGCCGGTGGTAATTACACTAAAAATTGCTAGTGTATACAGACAAATATGTCTTACTGAGCTGTTCACTATCTATCCACTATATTTACCTTTCAGCAATGTTAATATTCCCAACTAATCCTAAGGTAAGAGCTGTTGGAAATTTGGTAACTTCCAAAGCTGCTTTGGCACGTGGTTGCTGCCTTTGTTCAATTTACGCAGGTCAGTTATTTTAGAAAGTCTGGTGCTCTTCCTATCGAAAATTCAAATGAACGACCTGACAATAAGCTAAAATTCGTTGCTACGCTACCGTGAAAATTTTTAAAACTTCCAATAACAGGACAATTCCTGATCTCCGTTTGTATCTGTCTCTCAGCGCTCTCGCATGCGTATGCCAGAAAGAGAGCGTACAAAGGTGTCTCCGTGTGCCAGAACGGGACGATTATATTGCACTTTTCATTGCTACGCTCCGTACCCTACATTTCGGATTCGGTATTTCCGACTATCCTTGGTGGAGCCTGATACAAAATAATTTCTTGGATCTTCCTGCTGCTTTGATCCCTAAACATGTTCGTCTGTTTTTATTCATCCAGTTTATTCAAAAATATATAATAGAAAATATAGAAGGAAAATAATAAGGAATACACATATGTTAATAGGATATAAGATGGGACAAAGAGAGAAAGGCAATTTTATGCCGCGGAGCTTTGTTTCGCAGGGGCAGGATTGGGGTGAAATACGCCCTCTATCGCTTGTTGCCTTTAGAGCCGTCGTAGCTCCTTTATTGTAAATTCTTCAAAGCTACATACATATCACCAGACGTCAGCATCCTTCTTTGTAGCTCCGCCGTTATCGTTTCTCCCAGGAATTCCTCCCTGGTAAAGTGCGGGCAGTTGAGAATAATATGTTCAGCAGTTTCTTCTGTGCCGCATCTAGGACACCTTGGGTCTTTATCATGACCAAACCTGTGCTAGTAGCTCCTAATGAAACCATGGCCTCTTTATATCTGCGTCAGCCAAAACCTTTACCTCGCCATGCGTTCTCTATATCCAGCACGAGTCCCTCAGTGGATGCCTTTGCCACCTTACAATGCTTGCGGCTCAGTTTGTAGATCAAGGTTGGTTTAAATTTAATAGTTATATAAATGAACTTTTTCAGTCTGATTCCCATACTTCCAGGAAATCGGTCTTTCTCCCAACAAAAAGAAAAAAACCTACGAGTTCCTACATCTCTAGTCCAGTCAGCACCCGCATTTCCTGACAAGCCTTGTCCATTTCATAGCTCCACTTAACAACTGCTAATTACCTCATCACATGGTTGACCCCGATAATATAGTCATGATGGGGCTTTTTATTCATTGTGCAGTTGTACAACTGAATAATAGATATCTAGCTTTGTTATCAATGCGCCACATCAATTCGCCAATTATTGATTGACACATCACTGGATCTTCCAGTACGCACTCTTTTTAGGCGCAAGCTATCAAAAACCTGGATCCAACGGTGTTCCCACCACGTTTTCAGGTTGTGCCACTTTAGCACGTCTAAGATATACGCCTTCTGTATTGTATATCAGTATCGTAACAATCTGCATTTCGTCTTTGCTTTTGTAGACGCATTCTAACTTTATTGCAATCTAAGCCTTTATTAATCATCGTCATCGTTGGAAGGCTACAAGCAAATCATCAACATAGATTAGATATGTATATAATCCTTATTCAATCGTAACTTGGTGTCACAGACTTGTAGCTCTAACTCTGTAGTTAGTGCTAGTTCTAGCCGGACCATCTCATACCGATGGGCTAGTTCCAATGCAACGTATGAAAGTAAAGCCCTAAAGCAGCCACCCGCTTATTAAACCAGGCTCTCGAGCAACAAGCTTCAGCCAGAAACTACACCTTTGCTTAAACTATAGGGAGCTAAAACCAAAAAGGCTTTCGGTGGTATTATTCAAGCTCAACATCTGAACTTCAACACTTTCAGCCGAAATCAGCCTTTTGAAATCGAAAAAGTCAGTGTCCTTAAGCAAAAATAGCTCCCGGTAGTGCCTTATTAACCAAAAATACTAAACGAACTTCCCAGCTGTGCTATTGAGGCCGTTTATAAACTCTTCAATGCGATTTATATTATCGGCTACTTCTCAAAGAGGTAGAAGAAATGTAAACTCATATTGATACCAAAGACTGGAAAAAATCTGAAAATTCCGTCATCGTCCAGACCATTAAGCCAGACACTATCTTGGCTGGCTAGATGATCTGATGCATAAAATAAAAAGGAATTTGCATATACACCTGTAAGCTACTTGAGTCGTATCTCTACAATAGGGTATTTTCCGTGATATGCAACGCTGCAACATTAGACGCATCCAATTCTCTATTTGTCCTTTATACCTAAACCTTCTCCATTTGTCCTATATACGGAGAATTTTTCTAAGTGCCTAATACTTTCAACATAGACGTTTGCCGACGAAACTCGTGAATTACAAAACTTAAAACTTTAAAACTAATAAAGATGTTATAAATTTGGTCAAAAGTGTGAAAGCACTAAAGGGGCCGAATCGATCTGCCGAATTGATTTCCCAATTTCATAAGGATCGGCCGACTACATCCGAAAGGAAAGATAACTTCGGGCGGAGCCGAAGCTAATATACCCTTGCAATTAAGAAGCAGCTTATATTATTATATATATATCGGATCGTATATAGTTGGCCGATCCTTATGAGAATTTCACCATTTAATAAATTTTCTAATAAAAATTTTGGAAACAGCTCCAAGAATCTCAAAAAATAGCAAGGTTGTGCCATTTCCGATCATTCAGATATATGGCAGCTATAGGATATAGTCGGCCGATCCTTATGAAATTTGGCTACTTTGCCCAAAATGAAATCTGTACCAAGTCCCAGCTAACTTGAAAAACACCAAAGTTATGCCAATTCCTATCATTCTATGACAGCTTTAGGATATAGTCGGTCGATTCTTATGAAATTTTTTAGATAAGATATTTTTATATTTTTGAATAAGAGACCAAATATAATATGTGTGGAAAGTCCCAACCCTCTAAATTAAAAAACACCAATGTTATTGCATATCCGATCAATTAGTTATATGGCAGCTATAGGATATAGTCGACCGATCCCAGCCGCTCCATCTTATATACTGCCTGCAAACAAAAGAAGGATGACCTGAGAAACTATTTTGCGTAGAAACAAAAAGACAGACGAATATGCTCATATAGACTCAGGAGGTGATCCTGATCAAAAATATGTGTACTTTATAGGGTTATATAGAGATGTCTCCTTCACTGCGTTGCACACTTTTGATCAAAATTATAATACCCTCTGCAAGGGTATAAAAAAACGTTAACAACAGGTAAGGTATTGATATCAGATATTTTTGGCGTTGTAAGCGGGTTCGCCACAGTTATTTTACCTCGTCAAGATGCTTTATTATTTGATATATCAATGTTAAAAAATTAAATTTTTTTAACAAGTAAATTTTAATTCATTTATATAGTTACACCACACTATTCATACTTTTTTTCTTTTTTTACAACGAAAAAAAACTATATTATTTATTTGTGAGAATGTTCTAGATAGAAGAAATTTTCGACCCCTATAAAATATCAAAATTCTTGAGCAAAATAGAGTATTTCAGTACCTTTTTTTCCATTAGTACTCTACATTATATCTTGTCATTTTAGTTTTGCTTATATTTATTTTTAGAATGTTTCTTAGTCTGTTGGTGTAGTTATTTTTACACTTGTGTAATGAATGAAGAGTAATCTTAAATAGGAATCAAAAGTATATACATATGTATATAAAGTAAAAATAAAATATAAGTCAATTATAGTTTACAAATGAAATTTTTTTCACTAATTGAAGCTACTTTGAATTTGATTTTTTTATTTGACGAAATAAGTGTTTTTTCATGCTCATTATTTTAATATTCAACATGCATATATGTATATAGAAAATATGGTTTTCATTTCAGTTCTATTTTAGTTTTTGTTGGATATAGAGGTTGTTCTGAAAAGATCAAGATTTTTAAATAATTCAATGATTCTTAACTTTATTACGTTAATACTTTTACAACGCCTCGTATGGACTGTTCAAGCCCCAGGAGCGATATACAATAGTATTAATCATTATAAATTATCATCTAGTAACGGAGAGCAAATTCCCAAAGAATTTTATCTTTCCATCGAAAATTCAAATGAATTTAAACTAAATCTGCAACGTAAACTCCTACATTTCCTAGAAAATATTCAAAAAAATTTAACCATATCGACAGTGTTTGGTTCTTTCCAAAATGATTCCCCGAATGCTGCCAAATATATACATAGGTTGCAAGAGTTATCTATGTTTTTTTATGAAGCTTCCTATTCAGTCGAAAAGTTTGCCATTGAAAGTGAAAAATTTTTCGAGATCATAAAAATTACAAGTAATAGTTTATTGTTAAAACTACGACAAGTCCCTAAAGCTCAACCAACACACGTAAAACTCTTGCTAACTAATTATTTTTCGGAAATGGAGTTCTTTCATATTTTTTTTTCCGAAGTGATTGATGAGGCTTTGGAATATACTACGACGATATTGCAGACTATACAGAAACTTTTTTATTCCTATGCTGATATTCAAAATGGTATTCTTAAAAACTGGAAACTGAAGCATAATCTGGAATGCTGCAAATTATATGCTGATTTTTTACATCATCATTCTGCAAGGATATTTAAATGCGCAACTGCGGATAAACTGCAAATTGCTTTCGACTTGTATTCTGTAACAAAGATAAATGCAAAATACATAGTGAAACAGCTTGAGTTTCGTATTCAACGGCTTTTAAATTGCATAAATTTTGGAAGTTACTCTATAAGATGTCCGTTTCTTAATAACGCCGAAGGAGACTTTGAAACTCTATTTAACAAACTCAGCGAACTTGAGCTTTATTTAAATATAAAGATGAAAAAAAGTGGCATTTTCGTTACCAACATTCGAAATCACAATGTTAATAGTGACTTACGAAAATTGCCATACCTGGAATCTTCTCAGCAAGCTTGCCTATTAAATGATTTCCCGTATAATCAAATGTCTAAGCAACTTAAGGAATGTTTTTACTTTTTTAATAGTCAATAAAAATCAATTTATATATTAACATGTAATACCTAAGTACGTTAAATTTAAAAATAAAATAAATAACTTCAAACTAATTCTAATGCACATTTATTAACGGTTTACGGTTATATTATAGTATAATTGGATATATTTTTTATGTCAGAGGGATAATCTAAGATTCCTTTCACATTATGGAGTAAGATCGACGTTTCCAGAGGTAGATGAAAGTTTAGGGACAGAGCCCAGGCACAGTATTTAAGCACACAGTCTGATTCTTCATCGGAGCGGGGCAAATAAACGTGTTTAACCCTTTGAAGATCCAACCATAAACTACTTTTTGAAAGTAATAGACTAAAAATAAGATTGGCAGATACAAAAGAAAATTTTAAAGAAGTTTTAAGTTTTAAAAGACCTGATATGGTTGATTGACATGTCAAACATGCCGGCAGTGAAATCATTATGTGTTATGTATGACCTAGAAGGTTATGGATAATTAAAGTACCTAAGATTAGTAGGTCAATATCCGACATAAGATTCAAAACCGACCAATAGCAAGTGACAAGTGATGCCCGTATGTAGCTGGTTCGAATGACGGTGGAGTATAAATACAGGTAATAAAATACGATGAGCAGAAAATATGATTTTAGCGCAGAGAAATTCAAAGTCCAAAAACTCTTGCTATCTGAATGGCCCCAACAATTCTAATAGGTTATAGAATTAGTTTTTCAAAGAACTAATTATAAAGATATTTGGAGTTTGATCTTAACAAGCTTAGAATATTTTTCTTAAACATTTTGTCAGATGTCAATTTCCGAGGTATCAGGGGATGAAGAAGACATGAGACTAAAAAGGTGTTTTGCAGGTGATTTTTTTAAAACTTAAAACTTTAAAACTTTCTTTTGTTTCTGATTCTGATGGAACGACGCATATTCTCGAGCAGAATCTGCGCATATTAAAATAATAAAATAAATTTTGTCAGGACTACCGTCTGCTGTGATTTCTAAATTTGGAATCGTTATTTCACATTTAAAGAGACAGTATACGCCCATAAACTCTAGCTTTTTTTTCGTTTTGTTATATTTTAAGATCCTAAAATAAATGTTAATGAACGATGTCGATCGTTTTTCTGAAATCGTATGGGTAAAGTAAAACTGAGTAGTTATTAAAAAATTTGGTTTTATTAGGCGCTATGATTAACATATACTAACTTTTCCCTAATTTAAACCTTTATACTAGGAACTAAGGTTTAATAACGTTGATTCAAAAATGATGAATACCATATATCAATGAAACATGGATTTCATAGCACCAACGAAAAAACAGCAAGAATCTCAAATTGAAGCGGATTTTCTTCATAGAGTGTGTGATAAAAATATTCATGAGCCAGTGATCGGTTCCCTTCAGCATAGTACGAGCTGCACAAATGAAACAGTTGCAGAGTTTGAGTCTACGATTCTGAATGGTTGTGAACGTTCAAAACAAATAAAATCTGATGAGTCCCCACAAACTAATACTGACCAATTGACCACGAGGTCCATGCTTCACAAGTCACAATCACTAGATTTATATAATGAAAATCAAGCAAATTCCACGGAAAATACGGAAAATTTTAACCTAACTGAAATTTCAAGCTCAATATCGAAGATAACTAGCAATATTGAACCAGTCTTTCGGTTTAGCAATGGATGTATTCAAAAATTTTCCCCTAAGATCTCACATAACGATTTGAAATATCAATCGTCTGAATGCCGACCAATTTACCCGAATGTTCCATACAGTCCATATGCCAGTCCATTTGGTAGTCCTCGGTGTAATCGCCGGCGTCCCATTTTTCGAGAATCTCGAAGAATCTCAATGGAAAAATCTGGAAGCTTTCTTCAATTAAATCAATATAAATTAATGGAACAAATTGGGCAGGTAAGTAACCAAATAAAACTAAAATGTCTCTAAAGTGAGAAAGGCTCTATTTAACCTCGTGCTTATGAAGTTGGGTGTGATGATTCCTCGAACTTATTGCTTTCCTCTACGGCCTCTCTGAAACGTCTACTCTGCATGAAACGGGCAGTATGTGAATGGAGGCCGAGAGCAAAAATTTACTAATTATGACTAATGTCATAAATAACCTGTAATAGAAAAAAATTGTTATACGCATATACAGGGTCTATATAATCGTTTTGCTCTTAGGACTTCGTTGTTAAAGAACTGAGCAAAGAGAAAAAAGTACACATAGGGGGAACAAGATACATATTTACATTTAGTGTTTACAAAGTTTTATAACTGCTTAGGATCCTGCATGGACTAATTCAGGTATAAACACATATAACAGATAAGAAAATAACAGATAAGCTTGAATTCTACTTTTAATAATTATTTATTTATTAACATACTCTGAACCACTGTGCCAAAGAAGATAAAAAAGGATGCTTTAAAGAAAGAATGAGAGTAAGTAACAAATGTAAAAAAAATTGATATATAAAATATACCAAATATACAATAGTCGATTCGTATATTTATATATATAAATATTGGTTTATAAATATGTATGTTATTATAATAGAGAATCTTTTTTAAAGGGTTAAGGTTAGTGCTAATAAAAATGATATAATGGTGATGTAACATATTAACGCGAGTAAAATATTAACTACGACTGTGGAGTTCTACTTACGATTAACTTAAAATACTACCCGGGCTGTACTACGAGGCTGTCGTTGGATTACGGCGCAGTTGCAGCTTCAGAATTTCGTATCCGTCCAGCAAAGATCCCTTGTTGCGCAAGGGCTCGAGCCGTACAAATATACAATTGCACTTGGAATGCGTCAGCCCCTTTTTCGTTACGCGTGCGGTTCACGGGTCCGGCGTGCTATTTGGCACTTTTCGTAAATTCTTACTGCACGTAAGGGTAAAAGGGCGGCCAGTAGAATAAGGCAAATGTTTAGGAGGGATCCCGATGACAGTCTTTATATGAGGGCCCCAATGTAGTGTAGGTTACTCAGGATTAGTTCATGGAAAAACAGGAGACTCAGCCGATAATATTAATAATATTAATATTAATGATATTAATAGGCTGTTTGTCTCTGAATTAAGTTAAGTCGGTATCATCTAGAATGGCTGGATTTACAATATTTAATTTTTTTTAGCACCTATAAGAATGTTTTCTTGGTGTGTGATGATGAATATATTCATTGCAAATAAAATTTCTACCGAGTGTATCTCTTTATTTGTTTTGTATTTCTAAATATGATTCATTCCGTCAGCGAGCTTTTTAAAACGTTCCTAAAATGTTATGTTTAATTCTGTTTGACCTTCGTCAGCCCTCATCAACTGGTTCTGATTGGATCTTACCTGCTCTTAATAATTAAAGTCAGGCGATGTTTAACGTATCTTGTCCTTGTGGAACACTCTCCCTTTAATAAGGACCGTGGTCCCCAGGTTTGTATCAATACCCTCTTGTATAAGCACAGTTGTATTATCTTGTTCCCTAGGGGTTTACTTGGTTTTAGGAAAACCTTGTCGCCGACATGATACGCTTTATAAGTCCTATCTTTGTTAAAATGTTCGAGGGTTTTCTCCTGAGCTTGTTGAATTTTTTGCAAATTTCTTTCTCTAATTCCGTGAATTTGAATATATGATTTCTATGTGTTTTTCGTTACTTGCCGAGTGAATGGATTTATCACAGTAGACGGCAGTCCGCTAGGTAGGTACACGCATGCCCTACCCTGTAGCTAGTGCGTGGAGACACAATATATATATAGCCAAAATATTAAAAATTTCCTGTGTGCGTTCAATCCGAATGAGTGAGATACCAAATGAAAGGTACTGTTTTCATTAGATGGATTTTATCCAAACATTTGCCAAAAGTAGTTTGGCTTGGGAGAAACTTGTAAATGTAAAACACTTTTGATTCATTAAATTGAAAATAGGGAGACATTGGTGTCACCATAGAAAATTACAATTTCTAGAATATGTCAACACACGTGAGGAAAAGAGATCCGTCTGTGGAAAAATGTCAATGTATGGGGGGAGGATTTCCCCACGGAAGCGGTGTTATCGGTGTTTGTGCTATTGCTTGGTAGAATGAGACTAAGTACTTTACCAGGGAACAGATTTTGCAGGTAGCCGGTAGCCGTTGGTAGCCGGAACATTTTCGGAAAAAATAGTCTCTTAGAACCTGTTTTACATTTTCCTGCGCTGCTCGATGCGCTCTGTTGTGTTCGGTGACCATAATTTATTTTTGTTTGGTTTTTTCTGTTATGTCTTGTACAAAGCTTTTTGAATGTTTGAATAAAGTTTTTAGGAATACTCCACAAGTTGGTGTTGAATAACTGCCTGGTTTGCTAGAGAGCAATGTAATTCATATACTACTTCGACATTAACCACTTCATGCAAGGTTTTCAGTAGGTTTCCGCGGTCGTTTGTTTTTACTACATGCCTCACCTTACTTTTAAACAGAATAAACGTGTCCACGGATAAGCTGTTTCTTTATTAAATTATTATTTGGTTACTTTAAACGATAAACTGCATGAATAGCCAAACAACGACATTCAAATACACAACGTTGCAATTGAATTAAGTGGAATAGAATGCAGAGATGAAAATAATTAAAGATTGAGTGTGTAGGTCTCGCACAACATTCGGCGGATGAAAAATTTTTTGAATTAATTAAATGCAGTTATGAATTTACGATACATCTATGCATGTTTACGTGTATTTTTTGACACTTAAATAAAAATAGTAGGAAAGTGTACGCATGTCAATATTATTTGTTTTGGTAATATTCATTATTTTGTCGTATAATTAATTTAATTTTTTTTTCAGATAATTTTCTACTTATTTTACATTAATATAAAAAACTATGTGTAATTTTGTTAAAATACCTAGATTAGTTGGGAAAGAAAATTGCTTTTGTAATTGAATTTCTTAATTAAGGTGGTTATAAATAAGGTTAAATTAGGAAAGTCAACCAATCCTCGTCAGAGAGAGTGGACACAAAATCAAAATTTATTAAATTCAAAAATTGAAATGCCATCACGACAAATTAAACCAACAGCTTGTGCATATTCATTTAAAGAAATAAGGGCGCCCCTCTGCCTGCAGTACCTAACATAAACAACAACAACATGAACGAAAGTAAGCTCTGTGTCCCTGAAACAGAGCGTAGACGATCTTTCAATGCCTATTTCTCATTCGTCGCAAACGAAGAGCGTGCAAGATCATGCTCTCCCGCTCTCCCAGGCACAAGCAGTGCATTAACCTGGAGTGCGCAGCGCACCTCCCCAGCACTATCACCCTCTGGTCTATCAACTCCGTTATATTTGCCTACAACGAGCACTACTACATCGATTACCACATCGTGTACATCAACCACAACAGCAACATCGGTAGCTGTCTCTCAGCCCCCCCGAGCAACAATCCAAACGGGCATTGACCGATATATCCAAGTAAAACGAAAGCTCAGTCCCCAGCCGAAAAAAAATGCTAACGCTGCAAAAGCAATGAAAGTCAACAATCAAGACGAACCGATTAATTCTCTGTCTGAAAACAGATTTTCTATATTAAGCGAAGACCGTAATAATGAAGAGAATACCGAAGTTCCCAAAGCCAAGCAATAGCCGCCACCCATTTACATGCGTGATCAAAACTGCAGCGATATGGTAAACTGTAAGCTAATTGGAAATAACAATTTTCATATAATGCCACTGACCAAGGGCAATATACGGGAGACCAAGCTCCAAGTCTACACGGAGGAAAATCATCGCTTAGCCACGAAATACCTATACGACAACCAGAAAAAATATTACACCTACCAATTGAAGAGCAGCAAGGGCCTTCAAGTGGCCATAAAGGGTATTTAATCGTCGGTACCAATAAAAGAAATCATCGAAGCCTTTTCAAGCGCAGGTTTTAAAGTTAAGGGAGCCATTAATATCATCAACAGACAAAAAGTCCCCCAGCCTATGTTCAAAGTTGAGCTGCAACCTGAAACGAAAACAAATCCTAAAAATATGATTCATCCCATATACAAACTACAGTATCTACTGCATAGAAGAATCACGGTAGAGAAACCTTATAAGCGCAACCAACCTCTACAGTGTTCAAACTGCCAAGAATATGGACACTCAAAGTCGTACTGCACCTTGCGTGCAGTCTGTGTGGCTTGTGGCGGCCTCCATGACACTGCCTTCTGTACCATATATAAAACCGAACTCTAAGAAATGTGGCAACTGCGGTGGAAATCATACTGCCAATTACAGGGGATGCCCAGTTTATAAAGAGGTAAAATATCGTATGAATACAAAAAAACCCTTACAACAACGTTCATTTGCCATTCACACTAACCACCAAACCACCACGCCATCTTTGACTACACCTGGAGTTTCTTTCTCTAGCGTTCTACGATGGCCAGGACTACTTAATAGTGTAGGTTCAGCACCACTGGAACCTGAAACTATAGGATACCTCCACCTACGGGTACATCGAGGGAAAGAGTCCAAGAGAGGCCAAGAATCTGCAACCCCCGAAAGAAAGGGTATCGAAGGAATGTTGTCCACACTTATAAGTTTAATGGTCACAATGCAAAATAATATGCAAGAGCTCATGCGAAACCAAAATCGACTAATAGAGCTTTTAGATAAACAAAAATCCAATTAGATGGCTTATTTGTCTATATGAATCTGTCTATGGAATGCTAACGGCATTTCAAAGCGCAAAAATGAACTTTAGACATTCCTTGATGATAATAATATCGATATTATGCTCCTCTCCGAAACTCATCTAACGAACAAAAACAACTTCTATCTGACGGGCTATATATTTCATGCAACAAATCAGCCAGATGGGAAGGCTCATGGAGGAACTGGGATCCTCATAAAGCAGCGCATAAAACACCATTCCCTCCAACGAGTTGCTACAAATTCCTTGCAGTCAACTTCAATACGAATTCAGACCGTGGGAGGTCATCTAAATCTAGCTGCAATATACTGCCCATCCCGTTTCTGCATATCTGATATGGAGTTTATGCAATTCTTTGACCCCTTTGATTCTTTGACCTTTGCACCCACACTGGGGTTCTCGCCTCACCAACTTTCTATTACCGGGAAGGCCTACATACTGGCCAGCGGACCCACGGAAGAAGCCAGACCTAATTGACTTTGCAATCACTAAAAAAATTCCACGAAGCATCATTCGAGCCGAACCTTTGGATGACCTATCGTCTGACCATTCAGTTGTCCTTCTCCATCTATTTCAACATTACAAAATACCGAATTACAAAATAATCAAATTTATCTCACATCAAAAAAGACAAACTGGCTTAGGTACAAAAAGTACATAAGCTCTCACATAAACATAAGACCGTCAATTAACTGTAGCAAGGACATTCAAGATGCAGTCAACCACCTGGAAGACATGATGACCTCAGCAGCAAAGCTCTCGACTCCTGCGACCACAGAAAAACCTCCATACTCCGCCACAAATTCCTATATAGAAAATCTAGTCCGAGAAAAGCAGCAGCTCCGCTGTGAATGGCAGGCACACAGATCCCCTTCTTCATAGGAAAGGCTAAAAACAGCGACACGAAGGCTCACAAAGGTCCTACGGAGCAGAGAAGAACTTGCTCAAAAATCATACATAGAACAGCTTTCCCCAAAAAGTACCAGGTGTCCTCTATGGAAAGCCCATCCTAACTTAAAGCTGCCCATAGAAGCAGATATGCCCCTTCGAAAACCAGATGGATCTTGGGCGCGCAGCGATGAAGAAAAAGCAAGCGTCTTCGCTAGTCACCTTTGTAAAGTTTTTCACCTTTGTAAAGACCCCACCCTATATCTTCTATATACAGCAGATATCCCAACAGACCAGCGTCTAACTATGTCAACATTTGCCGATGATACAGCCATACTAAAAACATCTAAATGCCCGCTGGGGGCATCCAGAAGCCTCTTCTCTCACCTTGCACTAATAGAAAAGTGGATGGCGGACTGGCGTATAAAGATAAACGGTGAAAAATGTAAACACATTACCTTTACTCTCAACAGACAAAACTGCCCCGCTCCAACTCTAAACAATACCATAGTCCCCTCTGTGAATGAGATCACATATCTCGGCGTCCACCTGAACAGGCGTCTTACATGGAACATGTATAAACATATTGAAGCGAAACGGGACCAATTATCCCATAAATCGAGAGGACTGCACTGGCTTATCAACCCTTGTTCCCCACTTCGACTGGAATATAAAGTACTACTCTACAATTCAGTCATAAAGCCTATCTGGACGTATGGCTCCGAACTTTGGGGCAATGCAAGCAGTAGCAATATAGACGTTATCCAAAGGGCACAGTCTAAAGTGTTCAGAACCATCACAGGAGCTCCATGGTATATTCGCAATGAAGATATCCTTACAGACCTAGGTATACCTCTCGTCAATGCCGAAATTTCTCAACTCCAGGAAAAATACAAAAGGAAACTCTCCACGCACCAAAATCCTCTAGCCAGATCGCTAAACCAAGTTAGTCAACAATCCCGATTAAGAAGAAATGACCTTCCAGCCCGTTGACATCGGAGGCCCCATAGTATAGATGTTTACAAAGATAAACTAATTATGTATTAGATTAAGATTTTTAAAATTGTTGTTAGTCTCTTAATAAGAGAAGATCCAACAAATAAAAGATAAAAGTATAAAAAAAAAATTAGGAAAGGTGTTCTGATTCCTTGAAATAATATATTTTTAGCTTTGTTTATGATTAACATAATGCGCAATGAAACTAAAAGGAAAAGAGAAAATAAGGCAGAAATATATGTATGTTATGCTTACTTCTATTATTTTTTCATTGAGACATCTATCATTCGGCTGCTTTCGGCATTCCGAAAGAACTCTATTTGCAAAAAAAGAGAATGACAATGAGTGAGAATGCTCTCTAAAACTCTCACTCCCACTCACTTAATTCGTGTTGTCTGTTGCACTCATTCATTCTATTTCATTCGAATGTATTCTATAGGAATAGGAATGTATCCATGCAGACCTCTAACTATGGCAAGTAGCTCTTGTTCGTTGGTTGCAAATTTCTTTTCGACTTTTCTTTCGCAGAGTGCGTGATATCATTGTAATTGGGCGACCATCCAGAGATAGCACCTACCCTAGACCAAAACCTGACGCATCTCTTGTTAGATCAAACGGTTTTTTACAGTCCGAGTAAAAACACCTTTCCCTCTTCGCCCTCAAGAGTAACAGGTTTTGCAATTGATGCCAAATTCTTAATAATGCATCTTAATAATGTAGCTTGTTAAACCTATGAAAGATTTCAGCTCGAAAACGGTTTTTGGCTGGGGAAATTGCTTTATGGGCTTGACCTTCTCGGGTGAAGTCCGTAAGCCTCCTTGTATCACTATGAATCCCAAGTATTCAAATTATGTGCTGGGAAGCTAGCTTATGCCATTAAAATGTCCCTCTTTTGTCTTAATTATATTAAGAAATTATATTTCTTACGACATCAGGAGACTTGGATGGCCCTCTTACGCCGTTCGCTAGAAGTTGTTTAGCCGAGCCGTGTTTATTTCG
The DNA here is from genome assembly GCF_017639315.1 of Drosophila ananassae. Lineage (NCBI taxonomy): Eukaryota > Metazoa > Arthropoda > Insecta > Diptera > Drosophilidae > Drosophila > Drosophila ananassae. Next base: position 1,915,525 of record NC_057928.1, read on the forward strand.
AACATTAACCGTTTATACGGTTAGCTCCGTATATTACTATATACGGAGCTATATTCAATGTTCTAAATATTGGCTTTAGTAAAACAAGCACAGTTCCATTTCATACAATTTATTTAAAATGTTTTGGCTTTATACAAAGTGATATATGTATAGATGCGACTGCGAGGGGGTGAAGACCGAATTAGAATACAAACGCGGGAGCGCGGCTCAACGCTTGATGCTGCGGAGCGATCGAGAGAGCCCGGGAGAGAGCGAGACAAACGAGCGAGCGGGCGCCGCGAACATAAATATAAAAGAAAGTGTCGTCACGAACTCAATAAATTATTGCCGGCCAAACTTCTTTCCGGCGGCTGCTTGACCCGACATACTCCCCCCGTTGGAAGATGGGCTTTCAACAGCATCATGAAGGGGCAGCAGACACAATTTGTTGACTGCCCGTCTCGTAGCTCCGGACGCCGTCCTCAGCAGCGCCACCCGACACACTCCGTCATCTCCGACGACCATATCCGTCACCCACGCCAGGGGCCACTTCATTGGAGGCAAGTTTTCGTCCTTCACCAGCACGATGTCATTTAGTGCTACGCCTTGACCAGGGATGCGCCATTTTGACCGTTGCTGCAACAGGGTTAAATACTCGTCCTTCCATCTCGACCAGAAATACTGCTGAAGAAAGACGACGCGTTGCCAAGCATCTAGCCGATTTATGTTGAGTTTTGTCAGGTCTGGCTTACTGAAACTAGAAGGAGGCCCTCCGTGCAGAAAATGATTAGGAGTCAGGACATCCAGATCAGCAGGATTTTCAGAGAGAGGGACTAATGGCCTCGAATTAATCACTGCAGCAATATTGTACACCAGCGTCTGCAAATCGTCGGCCTTTAGAACAGGCGAACCCGCGACTCTATAAAAATGATACTTGGCGGTCTTAACAGCAGCTTCCCACATGTCGCCAAAGTGGGGAGAATGGGGAGGGATAAACTTCCACTCGATTGATTCTGGAAGGCAAAAATCCAAGACAGCTCTCTGGTGCTCGTCGCTAAGAAATAGTCTCTTTAATTCGCTCAACTGATTTTTGGCTCCAACGAAATTGGTGGCGTTATCGGACCAGATCTGTCGAGGCTTCTTACTGATAGAAATAAATCTCCTCAGTGCATGCAGAAAGCCGGCGGTGGACAGATCCCTCACCATCGATTTTTGCGGTCCTTTCTTCTATAAGTCGGAGGTTCGCAACAAGGCATGCTCTAAATGAACGGCCTTTGTCGTGAAACAAATGAAGACGCTAATGTAACATTTTATGGGAGCCTTGTTGCGAACCTCCGACTTATAGAAGAAAGGACCGCAAAAATCGATGCCGGTTACATCGAAGACTTGAACACCATCCACTCTCTTCTTCGGAATATCGCCCATTACATGCTCCAACAAACGAGGTTTCATCCGAAAGCATCTCACACATTTATTTGTCGACTTGAGCACAGTTTTTCTCCCCCCAATCGGCCAATACTGAGAACGCCAATAACGATCGAGGTCCAGCGTGCAGGTTGCGCTCATGAAAGCTAGGGATTATGCTTCGCGTTACCGGATGGCTCCTGGGCAAAATTACTGGGTGACGACCATCGTAATCCAAGGATGAATTCTTGAGACGCCCGTCTACTCGAAGCAATCCAAACTGATCCAAAAACGGGGATAACGAAGCCAGCGAACTGGAGGAGGCAACCATTCCCTTTGTCGACAACGTCCTTATTTAATCACCAAAATGAGCGCTCCGATCAACTCAGTAGGAAGGGCTCCACGAGACAAGATATCTGCTGGATTTTCCAACGTAAGCACATATCGCCACTCCATTAAACTCGTCAGATTTTGGATGGTTGACACGCGGTTAGCGATAAAAACATTAAACCAGGCAGGCTCCTCTCGAATCCACGATAACACGGTTGAAGAGTCGCACCAACAAAAATACTTTCCTCTGTAAGCGCCTAGACTATGAACCTCTGCCATCATTCTCGCCAACAACTCAGCTCCAGCCAGCTCCAACTTCGGCACAGTTAACGTCTTAAGAGGCGATACTCGAGATTTCGCACATAGAAAGCGGCTCTCAGTCCCTGGCGACCTGGAAACTATGTAGCATGCTCCGTAGGCTTCAATGCTGGCGTCACAAAATCCATAAATCTCCACAAGTGCTCCAGACGTAAGTGCCAGCCGAGGAAATTCTGCACGTTTTGTGTGACTGAAGCTCCGGCAGATCTCTTGCCACTCGGTGTAAAAACCCTGAGGTAAGCTTTCATCCCAAGAAAGATGCTCTCGGCACAGCTTCTGCAAGAATATTTTTGCTTTAGTAACCACTGGACCAACAAGGCCCAGCGGATCGTATAACCGCGCTATTGATGACAGGACAGAACGTCGAGACGGCTTCGAAGTGGACTGAAGAGAAGAAAACGAAAGCAGCAGCTGATCTGTGGAAGGATCCCAAGCCAATCCTAACGATTTCGTGAAGTTGCTGCCGTCATCAAAAGTTAGATAAGACTCCCGATCCTCTTTAGGCACGCCGTCCAACACGCTAGGGATATTGGAGCACCATTTGGAGCACCACCACCAGACAAAAGCGCTGAAATCTGCCCTAAAATGCCAACAACCTCCTCCTTGGAGCTGCAACCAGAAATGAGATCGTCAACTTAAAAATCTCGAAGCAAGATTTCGGATCCCACTGGAAAGTCTTCCACCTCGTCCTTAGCCAATTGGTGCATCGCTCGCACGGATAGATAGGACGCAGGCTTTGTTCCATATGTAACAGTGTCCAATTTATATGTTTGTAGTTCCTACAGAGGGGAATCTTGCCACAGCTTTTGATGTGAAAAAGCTTAGATTGGATGACCGGCCCAGCCATTAATATGTCATTCAAAGAATAACCGAAGGTGGTAACAGCGGAACCGTCGAACACCACTCTAAGTTTCGTCGTGGTGCTGTTCTTCTTTAGCACACAGTGATGTGGCAGAAAATATTTGCAACCTTTATGAAGGCCGAATACTAAGTGCGCAGTTCGGGCTGATGAGACAGTTTCCTCTCCAACGACTGAAAGCGACTTAGAGCCTGTGAGTACGAATCACCCAATAAACCGGAGTTGTGTTTAATTGGTAACCTGACTGTATAGGCACCACCTTCTAACCGCACGAAGTTTTTAACAAAGTGACTCTGGCAATCCAGTTCTTTCTTTGACGACTTCACAATTGGATTGGTGCAGGTTTGTGACAGGATCGGTGCAGGGACAAATGAATTTGCCCGACACAAAGCAGCTCGTAAAATAATCCAGCTCCAATTAGCAAGTCAACTCGCTGCGCCTGGTGAAACTGAGGATCTGCTAGCTTTACATTGGCAGGAATTTTCCAAGAGCTGACGTCTAATGCAAAATTGGGCTGAAGGTCAGTGATGTTGGAGGCTACGATCGCAGTTACTTGCGCCGAGTAGTCAGAGCATTGGGATTGCAAGCTGACTTGCACAGTAAACCCATCAGTGGAAAACCGGAGACCTTATCTTCCGCAGCTGCAGCTGGTTCGCCAGCCTTGAGGTGACTAGATGGACCTGCGAACCAGAATTGAGCAGCGCTCGGCAGGGCAGTAGAACTCCGGAGCGGTTCCTGACCAAAATATTGGCAGTGGCTAGCAGCACCACATCGCCAAAACGATCCTTGGCTACAAGAGAATTGACGGGAGCGGACGCCGACCGAGAAACAGCGTCGCAAGATGCAGAAACCTCGGGAGAGGAGTGTTGGCCTTGAGATGGCGAATTTCCACCAAAATGCAGCAAACTATGACGCCTGCGTCCACAAGCACGGCAGCTTGACGAATTGCAATGCCGAGCAATCCAATTCTTCCTTTGACGCCTTCACAATTGGATCGGTGCAGGTTTGTGACAGGATCGGTGCAGGGACAAATGAATTTGCCCAAAGCAGCTCGTAAAATAATCCAATTGCAATGCCGAGATAGGTGCCCAGCTCCAAGGCACTTCCGGCATAAATCCAATCGCCTAACTTCGCCTAAACGATCCTCAGGCGACAAGCTTAAAAACCTTGGGCAGAAGTTTATTATGTGAGAATGGCCCTCACAAATCATGCATGCGGACGAGTTGGTAATCACAAATGCAGAGTTACCTGAATGAAAGGACCTACGCCGGCCTACCGCAAGGATTGGTGCATACAATGTCGTCGGCAAATCCATGCTCTCCAAAGTCCGGCATCTCTGCTCTAGAAAACTGGCGATGGACTCCCACGTTGGAATGCAATCCAAGGAATCCGAGTCAGCTTGCATTTCCTTCCACTTAGACTGCGTGGCATCATCAACCTTCTGCAACAGCACCTGGATAATAATGCAGCTAGCAATCTGCTTCGTCGTTCCCATGCTTAAATTTGTCCAAAAGCTCGCGAAGCCTCGACGCAGATGCGGACTCTACGGCCCTCAGATTCATTATCTCATTAACATGAGCTTGAAAAATGAGCCTGCGATTACTAAAGCTTTTGTTTAGCAGCTCCAATGCATGGAATCCTCCAATCCAGGATGAAACGTGCCTCCCTCGCCGCATCGTTGAAGTTGACGCGCAGATCGCTCCTGAGTTCTGCAACATCCATCTCGGACAGCTCCTTATGTGTGCTCTTGAAATCCGCAACGATTCCCTCCAACTCGCTGAGCCGCACATTTAACATCGCGTCCGGAAATTTCTCCACTTCTTTCAAAGAGGACAACAATCCTTGAAGATCAAAAAGGACAGCTGCACTTTGGCTCAGGAATACTTTCCTTCCCGGAGAGACACAATCGAAAAACGGATTCATTTTCACCAAAAAATTTATTTTATTTTGTTTATTTATTGTCAGCTCACGACCCGCTGTGCCACTTCTATATAACGGGGTAATATATGTATGAGCGATTGTAGCACTCTGCAAACAGCGTATGTATGTAGCTCAAATTTTCAATGGAAAATAATTTAACAACTTATTTTCCTAAGCACAATCACGTCGGTGTTCACCAAATGTTCAGTTACCGAGCGTTCTCGGGAGCTATATTTAATGTTCGAAATATTGGTTTTAGTAAAAACAAGCACAGTTCAATTTCATATAATTTATTTAGAATGTTTTGTCTTTATACAAAGTTGTTTATGGATAGATGCGACTGCGAGGGGGTGAATACCGAATTAGAATACAAAACAGGAGCGCGGCTCAACGCTTGATGCTGCGGAGCGATCGAGAGAGCCCGGGAGAGAGCGAGACAAACGCTAGTGCATGACGCCAGAAGCAGGTGGCCGATCGAATGCACGAGAGCTGGCGACGCGAACATAAATATAAAAGAAAGTGACGTCACGAACTCAATAAATTATTGCCGGCCAAACTTCCTTCCGGCGGCTGCTTGACCCGACAGAGTATGTTAGTTTTGGGGTTATGAACGTCGTAATTTCCCTGCTGGCTTCGTCGAGTTCTAGTTGATGATAAACGTCTTTTAGGTCGAGGCGCGAAAAGAATTTAGCGTCTTTTAATTTGATCATAAATGACTCAAATGTCGGCATCGAATAATTTTCCCGACGAATGGCCTTAGTTGCTCTCCACATATCAACACACAACCTAACATCGCCGTTTTCCTTGATCGCCAGCACAATGGGACCAGTAACCGCTTCGATAATGTCTCGACTCAAACCTTCTTCCAGATTGACAGCTACTTTCTCATTGAGTGCTACTGGAATCCTTCGGACTGGCTGTTGAATAGGGATAACTTGGGGGTCAATCCATAGTTTAACTTTAATCCCTTTCCACTTAGCAAACGGTGTGGTCGTTTCCACTTGATTGATATCTAGGCCTAGACGAAGAACGTTGAGTTTAATGGCGTTTTCTCGGCCCAATAATGACTGAAGTCCATTTTTAATGACAAAAAATATGGCAATCACCTCCTCATTTGGCACAGCTGATATCGGTGCATCCAAAACGCAAATTAATTAGTAATTGTTCAGATGCGTATCCACGAAATTGTTTCTGTCAATGCGATCTAACGTTAAACAGGGTCGTATTGCCGTGGTTAAGCTTTCCCCAATCTGTGTGGCTAATCAGGTTAAATTTCGATCCAGAGTCAATAATTAGGGGAATCTCATAACCTCCTATTAGGCAATTTAAAAGTCCTTCTTCTCCGTCGCTGCATATCTTAAAACAATTCTCACACGTTTTCTTCCGTTTGAACCCAACGTGCTCATCTTTCACGCATCGAACATTATTCTGCCGCCTTTTAAGATTCCCGTTTCTTGATTGAGAACACAGTTTCGTTCTGCATTTCCGTGCAATATGACCAATCTTGGAGCAATTGTTACATTTGTAACTCGCGCCGGGCAGGAGAAATCGTTACTCGCGTGACCCATTGGACCACATCTGGAACACTCACCACTTTGCTTTCCCAGCCGTAACTTTGTTGATGGAATCGGTGCTGGAGTTGGTAGGTTTTATTAACATGGCTTCGGATTGTTTATTTATTTGTTCCCCAACCTGGCAAGCTTCTATGACCTCGTCAAAGGAATACTCCCTCTCTAAAAGTTTCTTCTTCACATCTACCGGCGCCCACGAATCTATTATCTTGTCTTTTAGACAAATCTCCTCGGTTTCCACCTTAGATTGGCCAAACGAACATTTGCAGATTTGCTGCCGCAACCGTAAAATAAACTTCGAAAAATACTCATTCTCGAGCGGTGCTAACTTCCGAAACAAATGCCTTTCAAAAGTGGAATTTTGTTTGGGAATCATTTAGCTTCTATACCAAAATCTCGAAGACATCATTTCCCCGGGCTTCGTCATAATCCACCAGTGCACCTGGTATCGAGAACGGTTCAGTCTGCAGTTGCACACCCTCATGTGAAGGAGTTGAGTTCTCTTTATCTTGGGTGCCTCGATCTGATCGGCCTTCAATGATATGGTGAATGCTCTAAACCACCTCTCCCATTCATTTCGAAAAACCGACTTCTCAATGGTGCCGCATAGGAATGGTTTTTAACAATTTTCAGCCATCCTGAAACCAGAAAACAGAAAAACAAAAAAAATGTTTGTTTTTATTACAATATTGGCTTGTTTAAACGCAGCCTTAAATTATATAATTTTATTTCCTTTCTTTCTTTTTTGGCTACGTGTGTCTCTACAGTGTAGAGTCTTCACAGTCAATTTGGCTTACGTAGGGCGAAACTCTTACGCACGGCCTCTTCTTAATTCATAAGTTTTCTTTTTGCCTTGTCAGATTTTTTTTTCCGCGCAGCCTCTTTTGGGTTACAATTAATTCTCTTTAGTTCAATACAGTTTCGGCTTGTTTGAACGCAGCTTCATATTTGCATTTACAAATCTCTTCGAATCAAGTCTAGCTTGTTTTCTAACGCAGCCTCTCTTCGTGAAGCCATTTTTCGCTTTGAAAGAGAACACAAAGCCTCTCAAGCCGGCACATCTATCGCCTTTATGTCCCACCTCCTGCTTCGTTCCCCCATTTATTGGGCTGGCAATGTCGTGTGACAAAGAAAATGCTTTTCTAAACGCGTAATGTTATAGCTTAATGCTAATTATTTTATATACATTTTTTTAAATAGAATTTACCTCGTCGCCAATGCATTAACCCGCAGGTTCCTCCAAGAATGATGGACTTTTGATATGAGTTCAACACTGTTTATTAATCTTGTAATTCGTGCTTTGCACAGCCGATCTGTGCCCTTGCTATTTCTCGACTGTCCAGCCTCTCTTGTCTGTCGATCCCTTTTCACTCTCTTTGGCAGCATCTCCGCTCTCGTTTGTGACGTCACCGCCCGTTGCCGGCTCCCACACCTACCAACCTACCTACATACCGCCATATAATAAGGCCCGTATGAGGCTCCAGACGGGTCTGTCTGTGGACCTTTATAATTATTCGTTCTTTATAAATATGTCTCGATAATTATCGAACCCTTTCTGGTCCTGGACCGACGCTTGAGATCATGGTTTCGGTTGTTATTTTGGTAGGCCAGATGCTTAAATGCACATTGAGTGGACCAAATTGAAATGGTCAGTATACCCAGATGCCATATATATAAGTTATATGTATATACATTTATACCTATATGGCATAAAACTTAATATTAATTATTAAACTTAATAATGAGTCTCCAAAGCGTAAGAGATCTTCTTTGAGTGATGTGCTTTTGGTGAATAATCTTCAGCCTGCTCATCCAACAACTATGCAGCCGTTTATATCTCTGGCCAACCCAAGGGCCGGACCTGAGAAAAATTCGGCTTCCGAAGATCTCAGAATTAATGAGCAATTGTCCGATATGTCCTCAGTGGCATCGCTTCAAGTGATCCCAGACCCAATAATTCAAACCCCCCTAACAGTCACCAAACAGGGTAAGCAACCGTCCGGATCCCCGGTACGTACTGATGCCGCAGTATTAGTTACGGCAGCACCAAAACCCTTGCAGGTGATCCCACCATCGAAACACATTTTTGTTTCCCGGCTTGCCCCTGATACTTCTGAGATTGATAACTCGGCTTATATCAAAACCAAAACAAAAGTCGACATAAAGGCATTATAGACATTAAGTCTATAAGAAAGACATTACAAAATTTAAATATTCATACACCAGGCACACGTCATCTTTCAAAATACGTGTGCCCTTGCAGATGTTCAAGACGATTTGTTCCGCCAGCTTTTGGCCAGAGAATGTGTTCGTCCAAGAACATCAGCCAAGTACGGTGAAAAAAAAAAATGGACGAACCTGTGGGTGTAAAACTCCCACATGTTACGGCCACTAACCAACCTTCCACTTCATCTTCCTCAGTTTTAAAAAACTAATGTCTTCTCTAACACTTACCTATCAGAATACAAGAGGGTTACGTAGTAACCTTCCCAAACTGTATTCTGATAGTTCTTTTTTTGCATCCCACATTATTGTATTTACAAAAACTTGGTTAAAGCCGGAGATTTTAAGCTCCGAAGTTTTTCCTAGTAGGTACCCCACTTTTAGATGTGATAGAACTCTGCGAAGGGGAGGAGAAGTGTTAATCTCTGTAGACTCCAAACTCGCTTCTGAAGAGGTAAAATCACAAGAGTTTGGTGACATTAAATTCCTTTGCATCAAAATCACTTTGTCCGATCAATCTTTGTATGTTACCTGTTCTTACATACCACCTTCGTCCGAACCGCCAACCCACTGGCAACATTTGTCCGCTATTCGTTTGGTTTTCGATCGTCTGTCTGATGGTGACCAGCTGATAGCTATGGGTGACTTTAATATCCCAGAACTTTTGTGGTCAAATGTTGAAAATTCACCGTCTTTACAGCTTAACTCCCACCACGACTTCCCTGCGGGCATGTTTGACATGTCACTCGGGCAAATTAACCACGTTAGAAGTTTTTTAGGTCGGCTGTTGGACTTATGTTTCGTTTCTAATCCTGATGGAATTACTCTTTCCAGAACTTTGCCCCTTTCTGACCCTGAGGATCCGTATCATCCAATTGACCTTAAGTCTACACTTAAATCTCATAAAGTTCGTTTCTTTCGTAATGCTGACTTTATGAAATTAAATAAGTTAATTTCGGAATTTTATTGGTCTGATTTACTGGCATGCGGTGATATAAATTTAGCATTACAAAAATTTTATCACTTTAAACTAATTTTTTTTACGCTTGTGTGCCGTGGAAATATCCGTCCGCTTCAACGAATCCGCCTTGGTATATAAGGCATCTTATCAACTTAAAGAATAGTATGAGTAGACTTTTGAATAAACATAGATTATCTGGCTGTACAGTTAGTTATTCAAGATACTTAGTAGTAGTAGTGTCTCAAGTGAGGTGATTAGAACCGTATCTGGAACCGCCAAGCGCGCAGTGTCTAAGCTTTGCCTCTTGCCTTAAGGATGAAGGTGAAGGACAGGCCCCAACTGGGGGGACAATGTCGGGTCAGCCAGCAGACACTGCATACATTTATCACTTAAATCAGTAAAATTTAAAGAACATTATAAGTAGACTTTTAAATAAACATAAATTATCTGGCTGTACAGTTAGTTATTCTAGATACTTAGTAGCTCGGTCCATTTTCACCGTGCATAACGCAGAATGTTATAGGAGTTATATTCGCCGCTGCAGGATTCAGTTTACTCAGGATCCGAAGCAGTTTTATAACTTTGTAAACACTAAGCGTAAACATGTATCTTTTCCCCCACTGCTACGTTTGGCAATGGCCGATCTCTTTGCACAGTTTTTTCAAACTACGTATTCACCTAGCAGCAGCTCAGCTCAGCCTTACACTTATAATATCCAATCAGCCAATCATCTTATATTTCGCCCATCTTTCGATCAAAGTGGTGTGTTATCGGATCTTCTTAAGGTCAAGCCCGTGTATTCGCCAGGCCCTGATGGAGTACCAGGCTGTGTTCTGAAGTACTGCGCCGAGGCTCTGTGCAAACCGCTCGTTAAACTCGTTAATCTATCGCTGGAAACTATGAGCTTTCTCCTTATGTGAAAGGAATTCTTAATTATTCCGTTGCATAAAAAAGGGAAAAAATCCGACGCTGCTAATTATAGAGGCATCTCTAAATTGTCAGTAATTCCAAAGCTTTTTGAAAAACTTATCACTCCACATTTGCAACACCTATGTATGTAGTTCAATAATAACTCCGTGCCAGCATGGCTTCATGAAGCGCCGCTCCACCACAACCAACTTATTGGAGCCAACATCTTTAATAACGGATGGCTTCCGGAATGGCTTACAAACAGACGTCATTTACACTGACTTCAGTAAAGCATTTGACTCTGTTAACCATTCGCTTTTTATAAGTAAACTCAGTCTTTTGGGACTCCCAACTGATCTTTTTATCTGGATTTCGAGCTACTTATCTGGGAGAACCCAACGTGTTTTCTTTAAAGATGTTACCTCGCGTTTAGTCGGCGCCACATCTGGGGTGCCCCAAGGAAGCCATCTTGGACCTTTACTTTTTACACTGTTTATTAACGACTTGCCCCTTGCCTTAACTAATTCACTTGTACTGATGTACGCTGATGACGTTAAGCTATGACTTCAGTATAAATTCGCTAGCGCCCAGTCTAGACTTCATTTCGATTTGGATAAACTTCAAAATTGGTGTTTAGCAAATAACCTAAAGCTTAATGGATCGAAATGTAAACTCATGTCTTTTTACAGATCTAGTCCTCACCAGGCTATATACTTTCTCTATGGGATCGCCTTTAACTCATCACGATTAACTCAGGTTAACGATCTAGGTGTCCTATTAGATTTGAGACTTAAATTTACCGACCATATATATACCATGGTTAATCAAGCTATGGGTGTGCTTGGTTTTATTAAAAGATGGTTATATACATTAATGGTCCGTCCGATTCTTAAGTATGGATCGAGTGTCTGGAGTCCTCAATATGGAGTAAACCAAGATCATATTGAATATGTTCAAAAAAAACTTCCTTACTTTTGTTCTTAGGGGACTTAATTGGGATGCAAATCTTTACCTCCCTTCCTATCGTAGTAGACTTTTACTAATCAACTTACAATCATTAACAAACCGTAGAACGATGCTGGGTGTCATGTTTCTATATAATCTTATTTATGGAAATATAGACAGCCAGCATTTACTAACACGCTTAAATTTTAACGTTCTTAGTAGAAGGACTAGAAACTTTCGTCCTCTACTCCTCAGCCATTGTAGTTCGACATATGCCCAACACGATCCGTTCAGGGTATTATGATCGGACTACAATGGTCTCTACCACAGCTTATCACTTTGCTCTACTAACAATCTTAAATCGCTTATATAAACTGCTTTATCTGTGCAACACTCTTCCTCCTACTTTTCGCTTAACTATCTCGGATCTATTCCCGCGATTCGAGACGTATGTCACGTGGCCGCGTCCCTTGGTCGGATGAACGGGAGGTGGGCTGTACGTATGCAGCGGGAACCGCGCAAAAAAATGATAAAGTAGTTCTCGAGGATTCGAGTTTTGCTCTCTACCATGCCGCGGCCATAGATCTGTTATTCTCCAAGAGATTAATCTGTAACAAAAATAAATAACTTGTAACACACACAGTTTGGTATGGAAAATTGAGTCTGCAACTGTAGGTAATTTAGGTTATGTTAAGTTAGACGGCTGGCGGGCTCCTCGAGCTACCTCGGTCCCTTGTGATACCGTGGGCCGGATCTGAAATTCCCTTTATTCGCGGAGAAGAACTTATGGTCTTGCAGTTCCCCAACCCTGAGGCTTTGGTGAATCTTTCGATGCTATTTGGATCTATCTGACATCATTGAGATGATGTTGATGAACCTGTCGCCCAGGTGTTGAAGTTTGAGAGACTGTAGGGCTGGACAATGGCATATAAGATACTCGACAGTTCTCAGTCCTAGCTGAGCTGGTTTTCCTTTTTGTTGGTTTCCCTAAGTTGGAGCTTGTATGAGGCTAAAGGTAAACCGGTACCCTCTAGTTCTCCGATGCCTAACTCTTGGGCCTATGCACCCCAATTCGTCTGCTATGCAGTTGCCAGTGATGTCCCTGTGACTAGGGGATGAAGCTTATGTCATACTGGTTAGCCATCTCGTGAAGAGATGATCTGCAGTGGGAGACTGTTTTGGAGCTGCTGGTGATCGAGCTGATCGATTTTATATGTGAGTTATGTGTGTTTAGGTATTTAAGTGCTTATAGTCTTATAGCTATCACAGCTTGAAATACGCTGCAGTGATTGGGTAGTCTAAAAGAAGCTTTTATGAATAGTTGTTCGGAGTATATCCCTCCTCATACTTCATTGTTTAGTTTGGATCCATCAGTATCGAAGCTAAGTGCGTTCTCAGGGCCTGGGATTTGATCCTCCCAATCCTTTCTATCTAGAATAAGTGTCTGGAAGTGTTTATGGGTACTCCTTGGAAGGGCAGTAGTCTGTAGTCTGGGAATGAAAGGGTCGTTTAGTAGAATGATGGAGTGGCCCTTGTTAAGGTGGGACCATTGCTGGGTTTCCCTTAGCTTGAAAGCCCCAATTTTTGCGTCGGGATTATCTCGTCGTAACCTGCCGATTTATAGGGGTTAAAACTGTGTATTTCCCAGTATAGAGTTTTCTGGTTAATACCCAGTTTGAAGTTTGTGGGAGGGGCATTTGAATTGGGCGGCCTATCCGCTATCGGGGTGCAATCTGAACAGTGGGTTTCTAGCAGGGTGGCTAGAGATCCTACACTTGTATTGGTTCAAGTGCCGTCTTCTTTTTTAAGATAGTCAAGAGTTGTGGCTGATTGGGATAGAATTTTCCTAAGCCTTGCTGCTTGGGCTGTATTTTCGATGTCTGAGCAGAAGGAGTTCCATAAGCTTTGCGAATGGACTTTTTATATAAGGCCAAGGACATATTGTATTCGGTCCCAAGTGTCTGTTTGTTTTCGTCGTTTGCCCTATTGTACAGGGCTCTGTTTGCCAACTGAAGAGTCGCTAGCTCTGTAGACCAGATTGTTCAGTTTTTGAGGATAGTCAGGTGGCTTTGGTGCAATAGTGTTTGACAGGATTTGATAATACTTGGACCAGTTGGTTTTTTGTTTTGAAATACCGCTGGTTCTGTGATTTTGAATTTAAGGTATGTTTCTATGTACCTATAGTCGGAGAAAGATGGATTCCCTAGGACCATCCAAAGGGTTACGAGGCTAAGTATCTGTTTTGATATAAGCGTGAGAGCAATGGATACCCTGCGATTTGCAATAATGAAAGTGGGATTGGTCTGCCTTATTGCAGAAAAATAGGTTTGACCTATGAATAAAGTTGAAAAGAGACTCACTGCGGTCGTTTGTGTTTGAGCTCGCCCATTGTGAGTAGTGAGCGTTGAAGTCACATCCTATAAGGAGGCCTAGGTCTAGCATTTTGCTGTTCTGTACTAGCTTTTCCACTAACTCGTCGGGAGGATCTCATAGGCCATGTTGGGGGACAGTAACCGGATAGGAGTTGTTGGAGACTCCAAGGTGACTGCCGCATTGTCTTCATTGCTGTAATTATGGAGCAAAAATATGCTTAGGTGCTTTTCAATTAGGATTCAGGCTCTGATTTTACCTTCAGTGTTACCTACTAGTAGCTTGTACTCCCTGGTTGCTAGTCCAGAAACCCTACCTCTTGTTAACCATGGTTCCTGGACTAGGACTGTTCCGCTCCATCCTCGGCCACCATTTTTCCCTCCACCATTGTGATCTCCGCAGCTTCATCATCGGAGATATCTTCGTCGATGACCCGACTCGCAGACAACCTGCGCAGCACCGATACATCGGTGCTGTATCCGTCTTCGACATCTGAGACCTCTACCTCTAAGGCCAGTTCCTCCTGAGTAGTGGCAGGGCTTACTCCACCCTTTGAGTCTGACTTTTAGACCTTTATTGTGATGGAGCTAAAACCAAAGTTTAGCTCTCCGTGAGCAGCCTCTATGGGAGCTAAACTGTATTTATTTATGATGAGGACCGCCTGATTTGTCAGCCCCTCCATCAATTCCATCTTCGCAACACGCCAGTCCGTCAGTGCGTGGGTTGCATCTTTGCTGCATGATTAGGATCTGGCTGGATTCTTTTATGTAGGACGGGATCCAGATCCTTGCTCCGGGTTTGCACGGGACGTCACGCCAGCTAAGCGCAACGATCTTGGCGCCCTCGCAGACCTTGTCTAACTCTTCTACGTCCTGTATAGATCTGCGGACCGCTCATCATCACGCTGCCTTGGAACCACCCCACGTCTTTGCAGACTGGAGGGGGGCTTGGTTCCAGAAGTTCAAAGCATTTGGCTGTTAGGGCTGCTTCTTCCCATCTTCACTTATCCTTTGCCATCAGGGTTACCCCTGCCGATAACCCCGAGCAAGATACGTTTTTCCAATCTCCACGAAGGACCGCTTTGGCTGTGTGCTTTCCTGGGATAGCTCCCATTTGGGGTTCCCGGTAGTTCGCTACCCTTCCCCATCATTACATTTGGGTTGGGAGATGACACCATGGTGGCGGTAGTGGGTTGCCACACGTGGGGAAGAAGTTGCCATAGCCAAATTTAAATCCCGCTTAGACTGCGGTGAAAGGCCGTAAGATGACCCAGTATCGCCAGGCGTCGAGTCCCAGCCACAAAGGTGTGGCTCCTTAAGAAGGCACCAAACACCGATAAAGCAAGCTGCAAGAAGAAGGGAGAATAAGGAAAGGAGGAAAAAGAAAGGAAATGATTCACCCTAACTAATTCGAAATTAAGTTAAAACTGTTATTTAAAAGATCGATCGATTATTTTAATTCATTCCAGATTGATTTTATTTTATATCAGTAATATATTTGTTCTAGTTTAAGTTACCTTCTAAGAAAGAAACATTAATTTGTAATGCCAGGGGTCGGTATGAAATTAGGGTAAAGAAAAGAATGAGTGCAAATTAAGTTTTCTACCTTGGACCGGAAGGACCCTTTTGGATGCGTCATAATCCTTATTTTTCCACGATCACGATGCGCTTTCCTCGAGGGATCCCAAAATGTAAAGTGAGGGGATAAAAAGAAATGAAAAAACCCATATATTGTTGAATTTAATATTGCCTCCCATGTTTCATATTTAAGTTTTTTATATCAATTTTATTGGAAATATTATTTTCTTTCACCCCGATTTGATCCGACCAGATTGACCAAAACTGAATAAATTTTTGGGAACAATATGACGATATATATGGTTAAGTCATATTGTCCAAATTACCTGCATGCCAGTTATCAAATCGTTGCCAAACAACGATTTTATTGAAGAATTCATTTAAATGGCTCTTTTCCAAATTAATTCCATCCTTAATACACTTAACAGATCTCTAGACCTTATTTTCTCTAATATGATATCCTCTGTGGCTGTTAATCCACCATCCTACACTATTAGTTTCTGTGTTAATTGATGTCCCTAATATTCATGCTCACTATAAGGCTCAACCTTGTACTAAATCTATAATTAAATAAATTTATTTAAAAACAGATTCCTTCACTTTCCTTCAGTCTCTTCCTTCACTTCAAAGCGGTCAGTCGTGATTATTTTTTGCGCTTGCGATAAATTCTATTCTTGTCAAACGCGGGTTTGAAACCCTCATTTAAACACTTGGTTTTTAATACTAATATTGTGTCTTAATATTAAAGTTATACCCGTACCGCTACGCGCTTGTGCAGTGCCATATTTGGATGAGCATTTAATAAATTTAAAAAGCCGCAATCCAAATATAGCTCTGCTTCTTTTTCATTCTCTGCCTTTTGAATTTTTGCTGTTAATTCTGCTCTTATCTTTTTGCGCGCATTTCATTACACTTGCGCTCTCCCATAGCTCTCTCTTTACTAACTCCCTCCTCTACCTACATTTTATTAACCTTAGTTGGTACAGTGGTTGAAGGCTAATTTGTTTAAAATAAAAAAAGTAATAGAAAATTTAAAAAATTATAAATTCATTGCTAATTTGCTAATTAATATTTTAAAATGGAATACAATTTTGTCTGCTCATTAAAATCGTGCAATAAGCCGATATCTGCGTCCCAGGCCAGCATCTATTGTTGGCTGTGCGAAAGTGTCTCACATGACAGCTGGATCCTATCGCAATAATGCAGCCGCTCATTTCCCTTGCTACTCCAAGAGCAGGGACGGTAAATGAAAAGTCAGCACCCGAATTTACCGTAGCAGAGCATAACTTGTCTGCTTTGTCCTCCATGGCATCACTCCAAGTGATTCCCAGGAATACCCTAGAATTAACCCCCATACCACTAGAAATAGTAACCCGCCGCCCGGACCCCCGGAACGGACTGATGCCGCGGTATTACCGACCGTCGCACCAAAACCATTACAGGTAATCCCACCTGTTAGACAAATATTTGTCTCACGGCTAGCCCCTGATACCTCGGAGATTGATATCTCGGCTTATATCAAAGAAAACCAAGGCCGTTATTAGAGTGGAAGACATTAGGATATTTAAATACTCCTACTCGAGGCGCATGTCATCCTTCATGATACGTGTGCCAGTGCCGATTTTTGTGACGCTATGTTCGCCTGGCTTCTGGCCAGAGGACATATTTTTACAAGAGCATCAGCCGAGTAAGGTAAAGAAAAAAATTCGAAGCCTGCTGGAGTCAAGCTCCCAACATCTGTCTAATCCGACTCTTCAATAAACTAACATCTTCTATCAATCTTACCTATCAGAACTGTCGGGGTCTACGTAGCAAGCTCCCTAGTCTTTACTGAAACCTGGTTAAAGCCGAAGATCTTTTGCTCCGAAGTTTTTCCAAGTAGGAACACCACTTTTAGACGTGACCGACCTCTGCGAAGAGGAGGAGGAGTCTTAATTTCTATTGACTCCAATTTCGTTTCTTAAGAGGTAAAGTTACCAGAGTTTGGTGATTTCGAATTCATTTGCGTTAAAGTCATGTTGTCTGCTCAATCTTTGTTTATTACATGTTCACGGCGGGCATCTTTGACTTGTCCCTAGGCCAGATCAACCATGTTAGAAATTCGTTAGGTGGGCTTCTTGACTTTTGTTTTGTATCTGATCCAGATGGTACCACACTTTCCAGAGCTTTGCCCCTCTCAACCCCTGAAGATCCATACCACCCTACGCTTGAAGTTTCAATTGAAACCAATTCTGGTGTCAATCAGATTCGTTGTTTTCGTAAGGCTGATTTTCGTAAACTTCATTTGTTAATCGATACTTTTGACTGGTCCGATATTCTGGCATGCACTGATATAAATATCATCCTAGATAAATTTTATTTGACATTAAATACATTCTTTGACTTAAGTGTGCCCTGGAAATATCCGTCCGCTTCAAATAATCCTCCTTGGTTTACAAGGTGCCTAACAAAATTAAAAACAGACAAAGACAGGCTTTTAAATAAATATAAAAGAACCTGTAGCAGCATAGATTTCTCAAGATACTTAATAGCTCGGCTAAATTTCACCGTGCATAACGCCGAATGTTATAAAAATTATATTCGCCGCTGTCGTAAACATGTATCTTTTCCTTCCCTACTTACGTATAAAAATTGATCAGCGACTTCAGATCAGGCCATTGCTGATTTATTTGCAAAATTTTTCCAAACAACGTATTCACCTCCTAAAACTTCCGATCAACCATACGCTTACCACATTCAACCAACTAATCGTATATTTGTTCCATTTCTTTCTAAAAACAATATATTATTGGATCTTCAAAAGGTAAAGCCAGCTTATTCGCCAGGCCCGACGGAGTACCAGGATGTGTGCTAAAATACTGTTCTAGGGCTCTGTGCAAACCTCTTCAAAAACTTTTCAACTTATCTTTGGAATCTTCGATTTTCCCCTTTAAATGGAAGGAATCTTTCATAATTCCTCTGCACAAAAAGGGGAAAAAATCCGATGCTGCCAACTACAGAGGCATCTCAAAATTGTCAGTCTTCCAAAGTTATTCGAAAAATTAATAACTCCTCATTTGCAACACCTATGCTCATCAATAATTTCTCCATGTCAGCATGGTTTCATTAAGCGTCGCTCAACCACCACTAATTTATTGGAGTTGACATCCTTTGTTTTAGATGGCTTCCAAAAGGGACTTCAAACTGATGTTATTTACACAGACTTTAGTAAAGCATTTGATTCAGTTAATCACTCACTCTTGTTGAGTAAACTAAATCTTTTGGGATTCTCAACCGACCTCATTTTAGACATAAAACTTAAATTTTCCGACCATATTTCTTCAATGGTTAATAAGGTGTTGTCGGTTTTATTAAAAGATGGGCTAAAGAATTTAACGACCCTTATTTAAGGGCCCTTATATATATTACTAAAAGCTTATTTATATCCTTGGTCCGTCCGATACTGGAGTACGGTTCTTGTGTCTGGTGTCCCCAATACGGTGTTCATCAAGACCGCATAGAATCCGTACAAAAGAAGTTCTTATTATTTGCTCTTAGAGGACTTAACTGGGACGCGAATGTTCACCTACCTTCGTATAATAGAAGACTCCTACTAATAAACTTACCCTCCTTAACAAATCGTAGAACAATGCTGGGTGTCGTTTTCCTACACAACCTTATTAATGGTAATGTAGATAGCCAGCACTTACTAACACGCTTACAGTTTAACGTTCCGAATAGAAGGACCAGAAACTTTAGTCCTTTATTCTTAAGCCGTTGTAGATCGACATATGCACAGCATGATCCCCTTAGGATTTTATGTTCGAACTATAATGGTCCGTATCATATTATTTCTCTTTCATCCCTGTCAAATATGAAAACTTCCATTTTAAATTACCTTCAATAGCACACTAATTCTTCCTCGTTTTCTTTATAATCCTTCTATTTAAACTTATATTTACTAACTCGAATTTATTCCCCCGATTCGAGCCGTACGTATGCGTTACGTACGTTAACCGTACGTAAAAAACTGTTTTTAAGTCTGGATCTTTGCTTCATCTGACAAACTTTCTTTACATTCGCAACCAGTTTATTATTCTTAATAATCAACCTTATAAGCGTTACATCGCGAATAGAAATGGAAACTTCAGAAATGATCCGAACTCCTTCTATTCGTTTGTCAATATGAAACGTAAATCCAATTTTTTCCACCTTCCCAAACTTATACAAATATTTCCGATACTTCAGAACAAAATATTGCTAATCTTTTTGCTTCATTTTTTTAATCAACCTATTCGTCCGATTCATATTATATGATTTAAATTCTACATACCCTTGAAATGAAATTCCGAACATAAACAATATTTACTTTTCCAAATTTGATCATCTCGATGTTTCTAATGCTCTTTGAACCTTGGATATCTAATTTTCTGCTGGTTCTGATAATGTCCCGGGCTGTATTCTCAAAACTATCGCAGAATTGCTAAACTTTCTGCGATTCTTTAACTGCTGGAGAAACTGGTAAAATCGAGGGGAGGATGTTGACTTCTCGAAATTGACAAACGACTGATCGAAATTGGATTTGTTTAATTCGGCCGCTATCAAAAACCTGACAGCCTTGCTTTTGTGTGATCGCGCCCCGATGTGATCGCGCTCGAAGTTCATTGCCTCACAAACTGAAAAAACTGCGCGATTCTAAAAACAAACAAAAAACGTTGTTTTCGTTTTGCATTACTCGCGCTGGTAATTTACGTGATGGAGTCTGGATGTAAATTTATTGGATCTGCTGCTGCAACCCGGCAAAAGATGCTGCGGAGAAAAGGAGAGGTGACCTGCCAGGAGATGGAGCTGCTGCATCATAAGGTGAAGGCTGCGACGCAGAATGCGGATTGCACCATTATGACGATGGAGTCAGTGGAAAAGCGTTTGCGTGGTCGGTTCACTACGCTTTAAGAAGAGTTCGAGGAGCTTAATTTTTGCGAATTCGGGAGTGAGCTGTATTGGAGATTCTCGCAGCTGGTGACTGATGTGCATGTGGACATTCAGGTGGAGGTTGCCAAGCGCTCCATGAAAATCACTGCCCACTCCACACTTCTTGACGGTGCCAGTGTCTCACCAATCCCATGCACCGCAGCCCTTTCCTTGCCACCGTTGCCGATGTCACCATTCAGCGGCGGCTAGCCGACCGGATTTCTGCGCCCTTTTTAAGACCACGATTGACAGCCATCCTCACCTAACGAAAATGGAAATGCTCCGGTGGCTCATTTCATACCTGCGGGTGTCAGTCTTGGAGACGGTGAGAGCTCTGGAAATTACTGACGATGTAGCCCTTGACCTATTGCGCAATCGTTTTAGTAATTGGTGTTTAATATTCCAGTCTCACATTAATGAGATTCTGCAGCTTCGTTTGGTCGAGCCAGGGTCTGTTGCTACTTTGCGGGAGCTATCGGTTCAATGGACATATGCGGGCTTTCATGTGTTCCGGATCAGCTGCCGAGATCCAAGGATCTGCTTATCCAGCTGCCTGCTTATCCAGATTATCCTCCAGAAGTTGGATTCTGCCACAAAAGGAAGATACTTTCGCCGGAAACAACGACAGCCATCTTGGGAGTCCATGGCGCGATTGTTTGAGCAAAGCCGAGGTACATCTTCCAATAACCGATCTTCGTGCTTTGTTATTAACGCTCTATGCGCCCTGGGTCGTGTTTTGGCGAATGCGTTTCCTTCTTGCCCAAGATTCATTGCCTTGCCAATTAGTCAACGGTACGACGAAGTGCGACGGGTGACCCGCTGTTTTGTATGTTTGAAGGATGTTCATTTTGAACGCGGATGTTCAGCTTTCCGTTGCCCAACGTGAAATCGCCGACATCATTCCTTGTTGCACCTTCTGCCAACCGCCAATATCCTCATCCGTGGTCGATCAGGTGCCTGTCTACCTTGTAGAGTGTTCTTGGACTCCGGTTCACAAGTTCACCTTATCTCATCGCGGCTGACAATTCAACTTGAGCTTCGTTGCCCCAAATGATGTGTAGCGGTCGCCGGTCCCGCGAACCTATTCTGCGAACCTAGAGGCTGTTATAGTTTCTCATATTGCGGACTGTCAGCCCAGCCTTAAAATCGACATTTCGAAATGGAAGATTCCTCACAACGTAGCTCTGGCAGATCCCAACTTCCACAGACCGCAGCGTGTGCTAATTGAAGCTAGCCTGTTCTTCAACCATTTGTCAGTTTTGCCAAATTTTGCCAATTGCCAAAAATACCCATTTTTGCTGGGTGGTTTCTGGATGCAATGGACTACCGCGGGAAAGCAGCTTGGCAGTTTCGGTCAGCAGACTGTGCACCTTATCTGATGCCAATAAGTCGCCAAGTTCGTATGTCAGCGGAGAGGCTGGATTGCCCTATGCATAAGGAGAATCAGAAAAGAATCAACGTTCTGGACCCCCCTTACTCGTTACGAGAACTCGATTCCCACATTGGTCTATTGGGATTCCTAGATGGGACGAATGCTACTAATTAAGTAGTCTTAATGCATATGCAAATGTAGAGCTTTGGAAGAGCTTCAGCGCCCAAGCTCTTAGTTCTTACTTGTATTTTTGGCATTGATTTGATCGGCTGCGGTTTAAGGGTTAAATTGAACCCCAAAATAAAATATTCAAAATTGAACTGAACCTCGTCTACTAATTCGGCTGCTATTTAATAAATTTATAACATTTAATAAAATAACATTTAATAAAATTTTTTCACAGTTAATTAGTAATGAATACCCCCCTTTTCTGAGGGTAGCAAGCCTACAAATCTAAAATTTTCTTCAAAATGAAGTCGAACGCACACACATGAAACCGTGTATTTGAATGTGCGAGCACGCATAAATATAAATATCAACTTCATTGCGCTTTTCTGCGGCTGATGAAATTATGAGATTCTTCAATGAAATTATGAGCGTAGGAACTCGTTAGGTATTATTTTTTTGTATAGTTTCGCTTTTTTTTTTTTCGCGCGGTTCCCACTGCATACGTACAGCCCACCTCCCGTCCAACCGACCGAGGGACGCTGCCGCATAACGTACGGCTCGAATCGCGGGGATAGATCCGAGAACGTTTAGGAGAAGAGTAGGGGTAAGATATTACGAGGAAGAGTGTTGCATAGATAAGGCGTTTAGTATAAAGGATTTAAGATTGTTAGTGGAGCAAAGTGGCAAGGTGTGGTAGAGACCATTGTAGTCCGAACATAATACCCTGAACGGATCGTGTTGGGCATATGTCGAATTACAATGGCTAAGGAGTAGAGGACGGAAGTTTCTAGTCCTTCTACTAGGAACGTTAAAATTTAAGCGTGTTAGTAAATGCTGACTGTCTACATTACCATATATAAGATTATATAGAAACATAACACCCAGCATCGTTCTACGATTTGTTAATGATGGTAAGTTGATTAATAAAAGTCTACTATGATAAGTGGGAAGGTGAAGATTTGCATCCCAATTAAGTCCCCTAAGGGCGAAAATCAGGAAGTTTTTTTGTACAGATTCTATGTGATCTCGGTGTACTCCATATTGAGGACTCCAGACACACGATCCATACTCAAGAATCGGACGAACCAATGATGTATATAACGTTTTTGTTATGTACGGGTCATTAAATTCTTTTGACCATCTTTTAATAAAGCCAAGCACACCCATAGCTTTATTAACCATGGTAGATATATGGTCGGTAAATTTAAGTTTCAAATCTAAAAGGACTCCCAGATCGTTAACCTGAGTTAATCGTTCTAAAGCGTTCCCATAGAGAAAGTACATAGCCTGGTGAGGACTAGTTCGATAAAAGGACATGAGTTTACATTTCGATCCATTAAGCTTTAGGTTATTTGCAAAACACCAATTTTGAAATTTATCCAAATCGGATTGAAGTCTAGATTGGGCACTAGTGAATTTATACTGAAGACAAAGCTTAACGTCATCAGCGTACATAAGTACGAGTGAATCAGTTAAGGCAAGGGGCAAGTCATTAATAAAAAGTGTAAAAAGTAAGGGTCCAAGATGGCTTCCTTGAGGCACCCCAGATGTGACGCGGACTAGACGCGAGGTAACATCTTTAAAGAAGACACGTTGGGTTCTTCCAGATAAGTAGCTCGAAATCCAGATAAGGAGGTCAGTTGGGAATCCCAAAAGACTGAGTTTACTTATAAGAAGCGAATGGTCGACAGAGTCAAATGCTTTACTGAAGTCAGTGTAAATGACATCTGTTTGTAAGCCATTCCGGAACCCATCCGTGATAAAAGATGTTAGCTCCAGTAAGTTGGTAGTGGTGGAGCGGCGCTTCATGAAGCCATGCTGGCATGGAGATATTATTGAACTACATAGGTGTTGCAAATGTGGAGTGATAAGTTTTTCAAAAAGCTTCGGAATTGCTGACAATTTAGAAATGCCCCTATAATTGGCAGCGTCGGATTTTTTCCCATTTTTATGAAGAGGAATAATGTAAGATTCCTTCCACATAAGGGGAAAGATCGAAGTCTCCAGCGAAAGATTAAAGAGTTTAAGGAAGAGTTAAAGAGTTTCAGAACACAGCCTGGTACTCCATCGGGGCCTGGCGAATACACGGGCTTGACTTTAAGAAGACCCAATAACACACCACTTTGATCAAAAGAAGGGCAAAATATAAGGTTGGCTGATTGGATATTATAAGTGTAAGGCTGACCTGTACTGGTGCTAGGTGAGTATGTTGTTTGAAAAAACTGTGCAAAGAGATCGGCCATTGCCTGATCAGTGTTCGCATATGAGTTCTCAAACATAAGCATAGGAGGAGAAGATACATGTTTGCGCTTAGTGTTTACAAAGTTATAAAACTGCTTCGGATCCTGAGTAAACTGAATCCGGCAGCGGCGTATATAACTCCTATAACATTCAGCGTTATGCACGGTGAAATTGGACCGAGCTACTAAGTATCTTGAATAACTAACTGTACAGCCAGATATTTTATGTTTATTTAAAAGTCTATTCATAACGATCTTTAAATTTCCTAGGTGCCTTGTATACCAAGGCGGATTAATTGAAACGGACGGATATTTCCATGGCACGCAAACGTCGAAAAATTTATTCAAAGTATAATAAAATTTAATTAAGGCAATGTTTACATCTTCACATGCCAGTAGATTGGACCAATCAAATTCCAAAATTAACTTATTTAATTTCATAAAGTCAGCCTTACGAAAGAAACGAACTTTATGAGATTTAAGTGTAGGCTTAAGGCCAATTACGTTATTTTTTTCTATTAAAACCTCAAGAGTGGGATGATATGGATCCTCTGGGTTGGAAAGTGGTAAAGTTCTGGAAAGAGTAATTCCATCAGGATCAGAAACGAAACACAAGTCCAGCAGCCGACCTAAAGAACTTCTAACGTGGTTAATTTGCCCGAGTGACATGTCGAACATGCCCGCCGGGAAGTCATGGTGCGAATTCAGCAATAAAGACGGTGAATTTTTAACATTGGACCACCTGAGTTCTGGGATATTGAAGTCACCCAGAGCTACTAGCTGGTCACCATCAGACAGACGATCAAAAACAAACCTAATAGCGTCTAAATGTTGCCAGTATGTGGGCGGTTCGGACGAAGGGGGTACGTAGGAGCACGTAACGTATAATGATTTATCGGACAATATGATTTTAATGCAAAGAAATTCTATGTCACCAAACTCTTGTGATTTAATCTCTTCAGAAGCGAAATTGGAGTCTACAGAAATTAACACTCCTCCTCCCCTTCGCAGAGTTCTATCACGTCTAAAAGTGGTGTACTTACTTGGAAAAACTTCGGAGCTTAAGATCTCCGGCTTTAACCAAGTTTCTGTAAAGACTATAATGTGAGATGCAAAGAAAGAACTATCAGAATACAGTTTGGGAAGCTTACTTCGTAACCCTCTAGTATTCTGATAGGTAAGTGTTAGTGAAGGCATTAGTTTTTTGAAGCTGACGTGGAAGGTTGGTCAGTGGCTCTAACATGTGGGAGTTTCACTCCCACAGGTTTGGTCATTTTTTTCTTCACCGTACTTGGCTGATGTTCTTGGACGAAAATGTTCTCTGGCCAGAAACTGGCGGAACAAATCGTCTTGAACATCTGCGCGGGCACACGTATTTTGAAAGATGACGTATGCCTGGTGTAGTTATATTTAAATTTAGTTATATCTGCCACCTTTATGTCGGCTTTTGATTTGGCTTTGATGTAAGCCGAGAGATCAATCTCAGAAGTATCAGGGGCAAGCCGGGAAACAAATATGTGTTTCGATGGTGGGATCACCTGCAAGGGTTTTGGTGCCGCCGTAACGAGTATGGCAGCATCAGTTCGTACCGGGGGTCCGGAAGCTTGATTGCCCTGTTCGGTGACTTTTAAGGGGGTTTCAATTATTGGGTCTGGTGGTATCACTTGAAGCGATGCCACAGAGGACATATCGGAAAATTGCTCGTTTATGCTGAGATATTCGGAAACCGAATTTTTCCCAGGTCCGGCCCTTGGGGTGGCCAGAGATATGAGCGGCTGCATAGTTGTCGGCTGAATAGGCTGAAGACTTTTCGCCACGGGCACATCACTAAAAGCAGATTTCTTACGCTTTGGAGACTCATTTAGTAGTTGAAGACTACTAAACTGTGTATCTAGCGCACAGAGTTGGTCGTTGATTTTACGAAAACCGCTAACCAGCTCTTTAAATCCACTTTTAGTCTGTCTCATGAACGATCTCATTTCGTCCTGAACAGCACGACAACCGTCACAGCAAAAGTGGAGACCAGACCTACGTGAGATGGCATCCGAAACTGAGGCCGTGAACCCGGCACACTTAGCGTGTAAAACGTTTTCACATAGCCAGCAGTGGATGGTAGGCTGGGATGAAGAGATTGTCTTATTACAAGACTTCAAACCACAGACAAGTTTAAATTCCATTATGAATATATTATTTTTATTATTGACGTACCGTGAACCACTGTGCCAAAGAGTCGAAAAAGGGAGAATAAAGAGGGCGATTAGTGAGAGTTAGTATAAGAGCAAAGAATATAGATAAGAATCTAGTGTGAGACAAAAGAAGCAACACCGTAAAGGATGAAGAAGCAGAGCAGTGCTATGTTTGGAAGAATATTAATAAATTTATTATTTTACCTCCAAATATATCACTGCACACGCGAAGCGAATCGGATGTTTGGGATGAAAATAATCGGGTTTATGTAAATAAATAAAAATAAACACCGGATTGTTTATAATTATTATAATAAATAAAGATTTTTCAAAACGCAGTGCGCACAAAAAAAACACGTCCGTTCGCTTTAAGAAAAAGTGAGGAATGAATAATAATCATTTTCATGAATAATAATCATTTTTTATTTGTATAGTTTTGCTATCGAATCTTTGGCTAATAATCTATGTGTAAAAGCGAGTGTAGAAAATGGTCTTTTGACATAGGTGTGTCCCGGTATGACATATAAAAGGAAAAGAACGGAAAAGGAAAAGAAAATAGATGTTTAAATTAAATTAAGCTCTGAAATTAACGGTATAGGGGACTTACATTTCTAGTACTTATATTAAGAACGTTAAAATGTAAGCTTATTATTAAATGGTAGGAAATCGAAACCAAGTAGACTTAGTAGAGCCTGCTACAATAACAAGAATAGTGATGATTTGCATCCCAGTATAATCTGCTAGCGTAAATGTGTATTATTTGTTGCTAAAATTTCAGTATATTTATAATAAATTTGAACCACTAATTTCTAATTAAATACCATTTTAATTATAGGGTTCTTACGGCCTGGTTAAACTAGCTTACTCTGAGGAAGATTCAACTCATTATGCCATGAAAATTCTTTCAAAAAAGCGTTTATTACGCCAAGCTGGACTCATTCGCAGGGGTCCTAGAAAAGCCACATCTCCTCTGGACAGAGTTTACAGAGAAATTGCTGTTTTGAAAAAACTTGATCATCCAAATGTCGTTAAATTGGTGGAAGTGTTGGACGACCCAATTGAGGACTCATTATATATGGTTTTTGAACTCGTGAAACTAGGCGAGGTTTTAAGGATTCCAACCGACAAACCATTGTCTGAGGAAAGATCATGGAGTATTTTACGAGATACATTACTGGGACTTGAATATTGTAAGTATTATATAGTATAGCAAGTAAATATATAAGTAAAAAAGTTATACATAAGTGTACAACACTTACAAGTGGTATAGTGGTAAAATTTACATTTTTTTAAATCTCAAGTAAAATCACTTGTCTTTTCTACAGTAGGCTTTAGCCTACTTCAGTGTTTTGAGTCTATCTTAGAGACTATAAGAGGAATAACTATAAAATTTAGCACGAAAACTGCTAAGAAAGTATTATTAATTATTTTTTTTATAATTATTTTTTTTTTATATTTATTGAATGTAACAATTAACTGTTATTTATAAAATTTTTAAAATTAATTATAATTCAGAGTTTATTCTAATAGAAAAACAATCAATTTACATTTTATTACATCTAGGAATAATTCAGGGGAAATTAAATGTGACAATAGGTTATAATTTTTACAGATAACACGAAAAGGATCATGATCCGCAAATTGGTAACCAAAGGGGTCGGAAGGACCTGGTTGACCTGTTTGGAACAAATAAAAGTATCTTTTCCAGTAAAAGTTTCGAGTCAACTTGACCGAAAATGATTTTATGAAGGAGCCTGACCCAAGACAAGTACGACGTACCTGCAATGGTGCTAGGCCGACAACGATATGGTGGAAGGAGACCATCTGAGTCCCAGTTTGAATATTTAAAAGCGAATAAAAGAAACTACTTTTGCGTTGATTCAATACTCCTTTGATTAACCATATTCTGCGGACTCCAAACGCATGAAAATAATTCAAGGATCGGTCAAACCAAAGAGACATACAATGTGGTGAAGGGATCATCAAACTCTTTGATAAAAGCAAGTACTCCTCTGGCTTTATTAACTGTTATAAAAATATGTTCATTAAACGACAGCTTGTGGTCGAAAAGAACTCCAAGATCATTCATTAAGGAAACCTGATCTAAAAAGTAATTCCCAAATTTATAACCTTGCAGTTTAAGCAGTTTAGTGAAAGGATTATTAGAGCACCACAAGAAGACTTCATCAAGGTCGAATAGCAGATGTCTATAAAAGAAGTGGTCAGAGAAAGAAAAACAGAGCTTGACATCATCAGAATACATAAGTGTAGTAGCATAGCTTACGATACTAGCTAAGTCGTCAACAAAAAGGATTAACAAAAGAGGTCCTAAATGACTGCCTTGCAGAACGATACTAGCTAAGTCGTTAACAAAAAGAATAAACAGAAGAGGTCCTAGGTGACTGCCTTGCAGAACACCAGATGTAACGTTTATAATTTGTGAGGTGATGTTCTTAAACAAAACACGCTGCGTAATATTCGATAGATATGAAGTCATCCACTGTATGATATTAGGAAGACTGTATGAATGCATCGGTTTGCACTCATATCAGATAACCCTTGTGTAACCCTAGTAATTCCAGAAGATTGGTTGTTGCAGAACGATGCTTGACAAAACCATGCTGTGTGGGGGAAATGATGTTGCAGTTGTTACCAGTTTCTCCAGCAGCTAAGGAATCGCAGAAAGTTTAGCAATTCTGCGGAAGTTATCTATAAGTATCTTAGAAACTTTTTTATGGAGTGGAATAATAAAAGATTGAATCTTTCCATTTTCCATCTCTTGGGAAGGCATGAAAGGTCCAAAAATAAATTGAATAGGGTAGTAAGAGGGTAGCATATGATATCGGAGCAGTATCTGAGAATACAGTTCGGGACATCAATTAACACAGAAACCAAGTGTAGGATGGTGTAAGTCCTCAGAAAGCGATAGTGGTAACGACCGATTTACAGCCACAGAGCATATCATATTAGGGAAAATAAGGTCTAGAGATCTGCTAAGTGTGTTAAGGATGGGGTTAATTTGGAAAAGAGCCATTTCAATTAATTCTTTAATAAAGTCGTTGTGACAACTTACATCCAGGGAATTGTCATTTTCACACGGGATAAAGGAGATTTGGGGAAGGTTGAAATCACCCATAATTAGGGTGATACCCATTGATAAAACAAACTTAATAGCCTCAAGGTGGTGAAAATACAGTATCCTCAACCGATGGATATAGGAACAGGTCATAAAAATATGAGACGGACCAGCAGCCATTTTTACAGCGATGAACTTGATTTCAAACTGATTCGGGAAAGAGATAAGTTCAGCTGAGAATTCATTATTAAGAGCAATGAGGACACCACCTTCGAAAGATGGCCTATCCATTCAAAACACAGTGAACTTTGGAAAAAAAATTCATAATCAGAGACAGAGGAGCTAAGCAAGGTTTCATTCAGTAATTGCAATAGCATCAAAATCAAAAGAATCACTCTTAGTAAAAAATTGTCTCAATTTACCCAGAATACTTAAAACCTTTTGGTAGATTACCAAAGTATTTTTGGGAAATACATTATTACTCAGTTTTTTGGAGCTGAATCGGAATGGTTGGGGAGTTAGAGGGCCTTTGGCTAAAAATTCATTAATAATACTGTGCTCAGGGCAGGCTGACGGATCAAGTGCCTTTTCAAGGTAGGATTCAGGAATTAATATTTTGAAAGTTAAACTTAAAGACGGCTAATTCATTAGGAGCTACCTTAAGATCAGTGGAGGAGCACCAGAGAGAGATCTGGGAGATGGTACCACAGGAACTTGCAGGTTTTCCAACGATGGAGGATCCAAGACAATAGGTGGACGAAGACTCCTTGACGATTCCATTAGCTGACTTTGTAAACGGATCACTTCCACAGGAACAACAGTAGGCGAGGATGTATTAGGCGTTTAAAATGTATCTGAATGAATCGCATGAGAAGCAGGGGTATAAAATAAATTATCTACAGCTAATTTATATCTGAAAAACAAATTATAGCTAAATCGAGTTGTTGTTAGAGTTGTTGGATTTCTCTGTCATATGGGTAGCTTTGTTTTAACAGTTTTCGTCCTAGTGTGACTGCAATCTGTTATTCGATTGGAAATCAAAAAAACTTTCGCACATATGTATTTGCGATTTTGTCCATCGGTTTTGGATTTTGCGCTGTCATAAGCAGTGCTTGGGCACCCCTGATATAGTACTTTTAGGTTTGGCTCATAAACTCGTATGATACTCACGCCGATCCAGTTTGTGTCAAAATTTGGCCACGCCCCATTTCGCCCCAAAAATAAACTCTTGATGTTTCGTCAGTTTCCCAATGCCTAATTTATAACTACAAAAACCAAATTCAGGACCATTTTTAAAGGAGTTATACATTTTTTATTTTGCTCCCCTACGGATTGTTTAAGTTGTTTATTCCAAAACATATAAAATAATGGATTTGTTTGGGTAACTTTCAAACTTAAAGTTTATCTTCGTTGAAAAAATGATTTTTTTTTTTTTTAAATTCTACAGAATCTTCAGAATATTCTCCCAAATTTTCAAGTCGATTCGAAAAAATGTTTGGGAGATACAGTGCTGAAAAGGTGGACGCTCGAGGTCAGGTATAGGCAGAGCGCAAACTTTATGCGCGTTTTTCTCAAAACTGTGTTTTCGAAGTCGGTTGTCAAGATTTCTCGGAAACTACACACCGATCTTGATAAAATTTTGCACAGGCCTTGGAGATACGATTATCTATAACTTGAAGGAAGGAACTTTTTTCGTTGATAACAACTATTTAAAACAAGAAAGGAAAGCTAACTTCGGGCGGAGCCGAAGTTGATATACCCTTGCAGTTGTGCCATTTCCGAACGTTCAGATATATGGAGGCTATTGGATATAGTTGGCCGATCCATATGAAATTTGGCAAATAAGATTAATGTGGAAATGGAATCTGTACCAAGTCCCATTTTTCTAACTTAAAAAACAGAAAAGTTATGCCAATTCCGATCGTTATATGACAGCTATAGGATATAGTCGGCCGATCCTTATGAAATTTTGTGCATAAGATATTTTGGTCAAATATAAAGTGCCAACCCTCTAACTTAAAAAACTCGATAACTCTAAAACTGAGAGACTAGTTTGCCTAGAAACCGACAGACAGACGGGCATGCTTATATCGACTCAGGAGGTGATCCTGATTAAGGGGGCATGCGCAGTTGATATTTGAAAAATATATGACAAAATGATATTTGACAAAATGGCGACCTTTCAAAGTTGAAAAATAGTTTTTCGTTAAAAAAAAGCGGTAGTTTTTCAGCTGTAAAAAAAAAATTTTTGCATAAAAAAATCAATCCTTCGATTAAGTACTACATTATTATGTAATAAAAGACATTGCTAAATTTCAAGACAATCGGGTCACTAGTTTTCGAGTAAGAGTGGTCACCGACTTCAAAAACGTAGTTTTGAGAAAAACGTGTTTAAAGTTTCAACTCACCATTACACTTACCGGAGGCCCCTCCCTTTCAACATGTGTAGCTCAGTGTATTTTCACCGGATCATTTCAAAATTTTGTGGACACATTTCTAAATGTATATACTTTAAGAAAATGCAAAAAAAAATTCGATTTTTTGAAAATTACAAGTGCGCATGCCCCCTTAAGAATATATATACTTTATAGGGTCGGAGATGTCTCCTTCACTGCGTTGCACACTTTTGACCAAAATTATAATACCCTCTGCAAGGGTATAAAAAAGTATTGATGAAGTAAAAATTTATCATAACGGACGGCTAATTGGCGACAAGCAAGCCCTAGCTTGTAGCTGACGCGTGATGACACTATATAGCCAAAGAATTAACAATTTTCTGTGTGCGTTCAATCTGAATAAGTGATATACCAAATGAAAGGTATTATTTTCATCAAATGGATTTTATCCAAACATTTGCCAAAAAGTACTTTGGCTAAGGAAAAATTTAGGTAAATGTGAGATGTGAAGATGTTTTTCAAATTTTTCTCCTAATTTTTTTTTATTTAGTAGGAAGTTCTTTGTTACAAACGCAACCAGCTGTTTGCAGCTTTTTTTTCCCTAAAATAGGGGTGTTATGCTATTAATAGTTTTAAATAGCAGCCGAATAAATAGTCGCGTTTCAAATCAGATTTTCAATATTTTTATTTTGGTTCAATTTAACCCTAATCTATGCTGCTCCAATCAATTTCAAATCACAACAAACGCTCCCCAAAGCGCACGCGCTATAAATAACAATAAAACGCATGCGAAACTGAGAGACAAAACAGAGAAGAAACAACTGATAACAACAGCTGCATCTAAGCATATTAAGATTATTTTACATGTTTTTTTTTTATGGCTGCGTAGCCCAACAAGGGGCTTTTCAGGCGACACGCTAGGTGGCTAGGTGGCGACACGCATCCCATAGATTTTAACTGGTTAACATATATATATATATTTTTTTTTTTATTCTATTGTTTCGCTTGGGAGCTTAGGGCATCCACAAGTGCATTCTACCGGACTCTATTCTGCGCTGTTCTCTTTGCCAAGTCCCAGGTGATGTTATTGTCAGAGAGTTCGCGTAATGTTGATCGGCGCCAGGTTAGCTTGGGGCGTCCCACTCTTCTGCTGCCTTGCGGGTTCCACTCCAAGGCCATCCTAGCTATGCTGTCTCGTTTTTTTCTGTAAGACTCCATTTGGGTCCTCACATTCCATTGTCCAATTCGTGTCCGTTGCGAAAAGCGGAGGGACGTCGTCGAGTTGGGGGGTGATTGTTTTCTGATCTTGTGTTTGTTTCTGTAATCGCTATTTTTTCGGTCGATCCGGTGATTAGCCGAGTGCAACCTATCTCAGAAGTGGGGCTGCCACCTAACGACATGCACATAATTATAAAAAAAAATCCAACGGGAACTTTCACTATTTACATCATATGCGCGAGCGCTGAAAAACTTGCAGGGCCATCCTCGGTCGAATTACTCCCAAAGTGCCGAAAAATTTAAGTTTTCCACTATTGTTTTTTCCCGATATGTTACTGTGTAAAAGTAGCGCATAATAAATATCGATTCACAATTTTTAGCAATCGATTTTTTTTCTCCAAAATAGCCATCGGCACCACTCGGAAGCAAAACGAATTAGATTGCCCAAAATGAAATCCGTAGAAAGTCCCATCATTCTAACTTAAAAAACACCAAAATTATGCCAATTCCGATCCATTTATGACAGCTATATTATATAGTCTCAGGAGACTCAGGAGGTCATCCAGATCAAGAATATATTCCTTTTACGGTCGGAGATATCTCTTTCACTGCGTTGCACACTTTCGACCAAAATTATAATACCCTCTGCAGTGTTGCCAACTTTTTCTTGAAAAAAAAGCTGTTTTTGACGTGAAAAACCATAAAACAAACCCAAAATTTGAAAAAAGCCATAAAAAAGTCAGTTTTTTCAAAACATATATTTTTTGGGTTTAGTTAACAGTAAATTTTATTTTGTTTGTCATTTATTAAAATATCAATTAATTCGTCTATATTTGCTGCTTGGTAAAATCATAAGTAAAAATTCCCCGCTTCCTGTTCCATCGTTTTGACTGGCAAAGCCACAAAATCTATTTTGTTGGATTGTTAAAATTCGCCTGAAGCACTTTTGTGTTTTTTTTTTCAAGGCAAGGGCGCGCAAATCGGAAAGTTTCGCGGTAATTGTGCATTTGCAGTAACTGCACAAAACTCGCCCTTCGTCGGTGTCGTCTCTACAAGCCCAAGCCTTGAACTCTTATCTTTTGAGCCACGAATCCCACGAATCTGTGTTTTGGCATTCTTAAATTTTTTTTTAAAGGTTTCTGTTAAGCTGACGCGTTGCTCTCTCGATCGATTTAAAGTGACCAGAGTCAGATGTTTGGTATATTTAGGTATTTTGAAAGGTAATCTTAAAAATATATACTTAATGTAACGATCATACTCAAAAAATCGAAAAAAATCATTTATCAAAAATAAAAAGCCAGATTTCCCGCTCCCGCTAAGATCACATATCTACTTAATTAATTCAAGCTTAATAACTTATTTGTAATAATTGGTGACAAAAAAATTGAACAAGCATCCCTTGACATAACGGAAAAACTAACTTAACAAAAAGGCATATTAAAACAGATTCGCGTTGGCTGTCTTCATAATTTTAAATTAAGTGCCGTTGATCCATCAACTATGCCCGAAATGCGTAATTTTTCCAAAAAAAAGGATGCTTAAAATCCTGCCAGACTTGATGTGGTCGCTTCAATTAAATGAATCTCGACCCTAGTTTTTCATCCAACAAGGTAAGTATTTTGCACAACATTTTTCCGACGGACTCCCTGTGCATAGACAAAATCCATGCCCTTTTCAATCGCCACTTGGTGTTCCAAACAAATGCAATAAAAAAAACTCCAAGAAATCGTATTGCCAGCTGCAATATCCTTTAATGCTCTATTTTTATGGTCTATGGTCTTCGTTCGCATTTTTCTTGTTCGGAGATTGTCGATTGTCTTTAACCTCTTAAAAGGAATTTTACATGAAATTATTTAGGTCGGTTTAATTTAAAGTCGTAAACAACAAAGAGTTAATTTTTGGTTTGTTGTGCAGTTGCGAAATGTATAATTTTTTGTTGAATAAGTATTTTTTTAAACTAACTAAAAGGTGCTATTAATTTTACTAATAATTAATTTTTGTTTACTACGATTTTACTACATATTAATTAATTAATAATAACGAAAGTTAAATTTTTAGTTACCGAGCGTTTTTGGGAGCTTTATTTTTGTGTTCTAAATATTGGCTTTAATAAAAACAAGCACAGTTCGATTTATAGATATTGATACAATTTATTTAATTGCTTTGGGGTTTCTACAAATGATATGTGTACATATGTGACTGAGTAGGCTTGACGACCGAATTAGAATAATGACGCGGGAGCGCGGATCAACGCTTAACGGAGCGATCGAGAGATCCCGCGAGAGAGCGATACAAATGCTAGCGCATGACGGCCGATGCAGGTGGCCGATCGGGCCACAGACCGTATATACACAGACCGGGCGAACATAAATATAAAAGAAAATAACGTCACGAACTCAAAAAAATTATTGCAGGCCAAACTTCTTTCCGGCGGCAGCTTGACCCGACAAAAAGCTTAAGAAAGAAAATATAAAGAAAGCAAAGCTTTCTTGGGGCGGATTCGATATATCCTTGCACTTAGGTAGCTGCTTATATTATTATATGTTTATAAGACTAGTTTTCGTACAAAAAGACAGACAGACAAACGGACATGCTTACAACGACTCAAGAGGGGATTCAGATCAAAAATATATTCTCTTTATAGGGTCGGAGATGTCTCCTTCTCTGCGTTGCACACTTTTGACAAAAATTATAGAACCTTCTGCAACAGTATATAAACTAGAAGGGAAAAAAAATCAATTTTTTATTATAAAATCTGGCGATTGACATTTCACAAAATAATTAATGTTTTCTGTGGCACCTCTGAAAATTTACAAAATTGTAAAGATATTTAATAAAATAGTCTTTAGTATTAAACATAAATGTTGGTAACTAAAATAGTTAACTAACATATAATATGAATATATAATATATAATGTGAGAATCAATCCGGAAAATTATCATTTAGCTACAAAATTAATATGATATATGTAAATGTCAGGGTTGTCTTGCCTCTTGCGGAGTTGCCTTAAAGGGCTCCCCACACGCGTAGGTCCCAAGGAAAGGGTAATACTTTAAGGGCCTATAACGGCCGTGGCGAACGGGTGCGCGCGTTTTATTCTGGAATTGCTTAAATTAGCCTCACAATTAAGAATCTTAATCTAAATCCTACCGCAGTGTGCCCTCCTACAATTCACAATACAATGAAAGGACACTTTTTGGCGGCATTAACATTACCGAGATCAGTAGCCCCGTACTTGAAAGGGCCAAGAATCGGATAACTTAAAAAATACTAAATTTTCTACCAATACTGATTCTACCTATCGATTACAATGTTTGACCATCGACATCCCCGACCCCGTGAAGAACCGCTTCACTCAAACACAAAACTGCAAGTTTCGAGCCATTATCGTTCACGCGCGCTTTGGCGCGTCTGACGAATCCATCAGCTCCGTTGTAGACCTCCTCCACGATACCCTTGCGCCACTTTCGTCTGGGCAAGGCAGGATCGCAGACGAAGACCATATCGCCCTGGCGGATGGGCTCCGTTCTCCGGCACCACTTCTCGAAGCGCACAAGCGTAGGCAGGTACTCCACTGCTTTCGCGTAGCACCCTCCTTGGGCAGCTCCGCATTCAATCAAGGCGTACCCGGCAGATTAGCTGCTCCCTTGAGCAGGTCGTTTGGCATCAACGGCGCCTCTTGGTCCGCATCCACCGGCAAGTGGGTAAGCGGACGCAAGTTGACTATATTCTCCGCCTCTATCAGGAGACTCTCCAACACATGGTCCCTCGGCGCGACTTCCTTCACTGTATGGCGCAGCACTCGCTTGACGCACTGCACCATCCGCTCCCATACTCCGTCCTCAGACGGGTTGAATGGGCAATTAAAGACCCATTCAATGCTCCTGCTGGATAACTCACTCTGTATCCTCTCCGTCTCGAACACTTCTCCAAATCGTCTGGCCTCCCTGTCAGCTCTGGGCCTGCTTGACTAACAGGTTCTCCGCGGCCTCGCTTCTCTGTTTGCGGCACCGACGGCAAACCTCAGGACCCATGCTGTGGTCCTCACCAGGCGATTGAAGCTCGAGAATCTCTGAAACGGGATGACAAATTCATTTGATGCCACCAATGCAAAATCACTGGGCATCTCCTCCTCATCAGGTGCATCTGCAACATGCTCGGTTCTTTCCTCAGGCGATGGCCAGCCGCTTGCTGGCTGCCTCAGAAATGCGGGACCGCTTAGCCACCGGGATTCGGGGCTAAGGTCCGCCTTGCTCTGCGACCGCGTCGCATCATCCGCTGCGTTGTCAGCTGTAGGCACCCATCTCCACTGGGAAACCTTTGACGGCTCCAAAATCTCGGCCACTCTGTTCCCTACGAACTGCTTGTAGCGCCTGTGCGTGCTGCCAATCCAACGCAGCACCGTTCTTGAGTCCTTGAACACCGTCTCACTGCTGTCCACACTGTGCTCCTCCTTGACAGTGTTCATCATTCTTGTTCCAAGGTCCGCTGCCTGCAGCTCCAGCTGTGGGATTGACATCGTTCTCATCGGCGCACACTTCGTCTTTGCGCACACGAAGCTAACCAGCACGTTGCCATCCTCGTCCGTGGCCCTCCATTAGGCCACCGCCGCGAATGCAGATTGACTTGCATCCACGAACACGTGCAACTCGATGGTCCGAACTGCTCCACGCCCAAAATAGTGGCGAGGACATCGGAGCTGTCCCATGGCGTCCAGCTCTCTGCGCCAGGCAGCAAAGACTTTGCCTATCTCCTCCGGCAATGCTTCGTCCCACTGGATCTTCTGCCTCCAGACCTCCCTCAGCAACAGCTTCGCTGTAATCATCAGGGTGCACAGGAACCCCAATGGGTCGAACGTTGACATCAGCAGGCTCAAATACTCCCTCTTTGTAGGGACTCGATCTCCACTTAGAATGCTTTTTGGCACTCGATGATACTCCACGCTGAATCTGAAGTCATCCGTTGCTACTTGCCAACGCTCTTGACTTGTCCAGGTGGTCCCAACGCCGCTTCCGCGACCATGGATGAGCTGGATGAAAACTGGCATAATTCGAATCCAGCCTCCGCATGTATCTCCTTCACTCGGGTAAATACCTCAATGGCTTCGCTCTCCGTAGCGAAACTGTCCACATAATCATCGACGTTATGGTGGTCGATGATGGCCTTGACTGCCCTCGGATTTGAATCCCGAAACTTCAGGGCCTTTACCGTCTTCACCATGCGCAGTGCTCGGCGAGCAGGCTGCTCCAAACGTCATTACGTTCATCTCGTACACATCCGGGTCTCGATCTTCGTTACCATATCTCCAAAGGAATCGTTGGGAACATCGATCCTCGGGTCGGATCAGCACCTGGTGGAACATCTCCTTGATGTCACCGCAGACTCCGACTGCTCCTTCACTGAAGTGGAAGAGCACGGCTGGCAAGGGCTTGTAGTGCTGAGGCCCCTTGTCCAGCGCCGAATTTAGCGAGGTTCCTCCAACCTTGGCTGCAGCATCAAACACAAGCCGCACCTTACTGGGCTTGTTCGGGTTTTCGACATCAAAACACTTTCGACACTTTTCGCTCTTCACCGCGACCTCATCCGGCTGCAGCTTCCTTGCATATCGTTTGGACACGTAATCCTTGATGATCCGACCGTATTCCAGCGCCAACTGCCCGTTGCGCTTCAACTTCTTCTCGACGTTGATCAGCCGTCTGTGCGCCTTCTCGCCCTCCTTTCCCTTTGGCAAAACGTCTCGTTCTCAATGGCAATCCTAAATGCCCATGGTCCAATCCAATAAGCAGCTTCGGCACTGCATTTTCGTAGGGCTTCATTGTTCACGCTCCTGCACAGAAGAGAGCAGGCTCTGCATCGGCAAACTCAAATTCGAAATGGCATACACGTTTCTCAACACATGTCGGGAGGACTTGCCTGCTCCAATAATCTGCTGACTTACCACGTTGGTGGGCTCCCTGCTGGCCCTTCATCCAAACCATTGGATATTCAGCTGTCGATATTCGCCTCGCACTCCCAGATCCCTCCGTAGCTCGTCGTCGATCATCGTGACGGAGGATCCTTCATCCAGGAGCGCGTATGTGTCCACCTGGCGACTAGCTCCGTACAGCGTTACTGGCAGTATACGGAACAAAAGTCGGCCTCCTTCGACGTCAATACTTAAATTCCTCTGCTCGGGTGCCTCCGCTGGCTGCGGGGCCCTTCTCTCCAGGCTGTTTCTGAGGACAGCCGACTGCTGTCCACCTCGTGACGAAGGCCTCCTCTCCGGGCTGCGACTGGAAACTGCCGACTGCTGGTTTCCTCCGTTGTGGCGCCTTAAGCCACCTTGCTGCTCCGGTCATCTTCGCCCTTCGTCCGCTTCATGTAGCAGACGGTGATGCAATCTGCGGCATCTGTTGATCTGGCGCTCCGTTGAAAGCAGAGCCTCTTCATCATGCAGGTGGACTGCCCGGTGGCGAAGCTCCGATGAACTCCCTGCAGCTCGTCGTAGCATTGGACAACCATGCCGATCATCCCGCTCCTCGCATTCGTTCTGGTCTACGCTCGCATGTAGAACTCGACGCCTCGGCTCCTTTTCCTCGCTGTCCAAAATCGTACACACGATGTTTGCGTACTCCTGTAGCCACGCGCTGAAGTCCGCTACAGTGGGAAAGGGCTCGATCGATGCAGCGTGTCTGGCCCAATCCACTCGCTTGCTCGTAGGAAGCTTTGCCACAAGCTCCTCCATGAGGGTGGGGTTCCCCAGATGATGCTCCGCCTTCGCCGACAACAAGAAGGCCGTGAGGTTACTCATTCGGGTTGCGAAGGGAACGATCCTCGCCAGGTGCTGCTCCGTAATCGGCGGCACCTCTCGCACGGTGTTCAGCTGGCTGCGTATAAGCTGTTCCGGTCGGCCAAACCTAAAGCGCAGCTGCTCCATCACGGCGCTGACGTTCGCAGGGTGAATCAGCAGCGACTTCACTGTCTCGCGTGCTGCATCCTTCAATGCCTTCAACAACCTCTGGTTGTTCTCCAGGTCCGTGCAGTTGTACGCTTGGATCGTCTCCACAAACGCACAATTAAAGATGGGCCACTCCTCGGGCTGCCCTCCAAATACAGGAAAGTCCGGGAGCCTTCTTGGCCCATCCGCTCCTTGGGCTCCTTTCGGCGTCATCGAGACGTAGGATCCAACAAATGGCGATGCAGTTACCATGTTGTGGATGCTCCCGCCCGGTAGCACGAATCCATGCGCTGTCTGCGCAGCACTTTTAGCACACAGTGGCTCTACAAGATCATTGCTGGTCATTGGCAATGGCGGTCCCCTCCAATATGGCGGCAGCGTGCAGGCCGCACTGCTCGCACCGACACCGCCACGTGGGACAAGCTCGACCCCGTTTGTTGGGGCCTCACCGTTTGATGTGGCTAATGACGCTCCACTGTTGGTGCCATTTGCGCTTGGGCCAACTGCGATTGGCGCGCTATTGGCGGTGCTCACACTGTTCAAGGCTTTAACCTTCTTCAGCTCGTTCTCCAACGCCGTAATCCTTTCCAACAGGTACGACGTGAGTGGCTGGCCCACCTCTGAACGCGCAGTTGTGACAGCAGTACTCCTAGATTGGGACGCTACTGTACTCAACGTAGTGGCTGGGCGAGAAGTGGCCGCCGCCGTGGCGACCGGTTTTCTGCTCCACTACTCGCTGGCTGCTGATCCGCTCGCGTTGTTGTAGGGGTGGCTTCCCCTCCGTTCAGCTGGGAACTCCTCCTGGGGGAATGCTGCGACTCCTCTACTGGTACGGGAAATTGCGCTCCGTGCGCTCCTGGCAACTCTCTAGCTGGTAGTCAAGCCGTCCTCCAGCGCAAGATGCCCTTGCAGTCTCCCTAGAACTGCGAATTAAAGATGTTGCCTTGCCTCATGAGGAGTTGCCTTAAACGGCTCCCCACACGCGTAGGTCCAAAGGAAAGGGTAATACTTTAAGGGCCTATGGCCGTGGCGAACGGGTGCGCGCGTTTTATTCTGGAATTGCTTAAATTAGCCTCACAATTCAGAATCTTAATCTAAATCTTACCACAGTGTGCTCTCCTACAATTCGCAAGACAATGAAAGGGCACTTTTTGGCGGCATTCACATTACCGAGATCAGTAGGCCCGTACTTCAAAGGGCCAAGAATCGGAAAACTTAAAAAATACTACATTTTCTACCAATACTGATTCTACCTATCGATTACAATGTTTAACCGTCGAAAGTCAGTGTAAGTGATATATGCATGAAACTACAGAATTACAGACCGATAAAAAAAAAAGTGTAATAGCAATACTAAGTAAAGCACAATGCTAGTCTTAAAATTTAGGGTGAATCAGGTGACCGGATGCCTGGTTTAATAAGGCTGACCTCTTTTGATAAGGGTTTATACACAGTTAGAAGCTCGAAAAAAGGCACTTTTCAAGAATTTGTTCTTAGAAAACTATTTGGTTTATTGACTTGAAGCTTGGCAGGTATATAATAACAACCTTAAACTATATTTTTATTGCCAAAAAAAATTATCGAAAACTTTTATATTACCAATTTTGCAAAAAAAAAAAAAAAAGGGGTAAAGCCCGATAACTCTGGACTGGATCATGTAAAATGCAAAAATATCATCATCAAAGCAATTAGCAAAAAACAATGTTTTTGACAAAATTGCGACTTTTTAATTTAATTGTTTATAAAATAAGAAATTTTCATCGGATGGCGAAATCTTTCTATTAATTACTAAAAAATACAGTTAAAAAGCTCGTGTAAAAATTTCAAACCGATCGGTTCAACCGATTCTTGTTCCCCGACTTTGAAAACACCGTTTTGAGAAAAACGCGTTTAAAATATGAAACTACTGCGGGATCCGTCGGCGCGTCTTCACTAATGTGTCTATAATGAATATATAATATACGTCGGATCGACTTAAAATTGTGTGTGTTTATACTCAGATATATGTATATTAAAATAATGCTGAAAAAAACACGTCCTTGACTACAACATTCCACGGTGCCTCTCTTGTTTTCTGCTTTAGTATTCTCTCGCAGATGCATGACGCCTGTACAAGACACGCTTTTACTTTCGGTGACCTCGCTCTTATATTTTTCACTCGACGTAATCTTGT
This sequence comes from Drosophila ananassae, assembly GCF_017639315.1. Taxonomy (NCBI): domain Eukaryota; kingdom Metazoa; phylum Arthropoda; class Insecta; order Diptera; family Drosophilidae; genus Drosophila; species Drosophila ananassae. Next base: position 1,957,608 of record NC_057928.1, read on the forward strand.
CTGTTTGTCTCTCAGTTTCGCATGCGCTTTGTTGTTATGTGTAGCGCATGCGCTTTTGGGAGCTTTGATAGAGCTTTTGCGCAAGCTCTTAGTTATGCACTTGTATATTCACCATTGATTGCACCGGCCGCTGCGTTTGTTTTGGGGTTCGAAAACTCATAGGCGAACACTGATCACGAAATTGCCTAATCTGCTAGATGTTATATTTTAATTGGTACATATACCTTCAATAAATGGTATCTAACATACTAAAAATAATGGAAGTCAAGGAAATTATACTACCATGGCTCATGAAATACCGCTTCACCATTACAACCTTGTTGGAGCTACACTTGTTCTGGGACTTGTTGTTTTTAATGATAGTAAAGGTATTTCGCCCCATCTGTAACTGAATCTCTCATTTTTCAATGAAACCTAGCAGGTAAATGTGACTATGTGAACTAAGTTTTTGGAGGGCCCTTCACTAGAAATGTATAATCTCCACATTATGTTTTCTGAAGTGACCCAACCCGCGTGGATGAGTGTTCCTGGATCTCGCTGAGACTGATCAGAGAATACCTTAATGAATAGCTTGTCCAACATCGTAAAGTTTTTTTTTTATATTTACTAATACTAATTTTTACTAATTTACTAATTTTATATTTACTCTCTGCATGTGACTTTTGGTCCACATGTTTTTCCATCAAAATTTTAAAATAAGGGTCGCAATGGTAATTAATTTGCATCAAGCAAGCCTTTAACCCACTGAAGTGGTCTGTTCAAGTACATTGCAATAAGCCTAATAATACCACCTATCCAGCCCGTATTTTCTGATGTGCCATCACATCCTTTCAGAGGTACTTTCAGAGATACCTTTATAGATAGCAAAATTAGGCGTTACATGGGCAATATATTGAAAGCCAGGCTCCATTATAATAGACACATGTTCTTCCTTGCGCGTCTTGTGACAACGTTTGGAGCCTAGTTCCTCCTGGTATAATGTATCTTTTCTCCCATCAAAATAAAAGGATGTAAGGACTTTGGACTCAGTTTTGGCTTCTTGTTGAGAAGCTTCTCTATTTTTCCCATTTGATTTTATTTTTGTCTATGGCAAAAGTTGTCTCTGTTGCATTAACAATTTATAGATCTTTCAGTCGTTCTTTCCGAATCACCAAATCTGATACTTATTGCTTCAGTTTCAGGAAGATTAATTCGCATTTATGAGGTGGAAAGCTTTTGAAAGTATGATATTGATGGCATTGTTGGTCACCCAAGTCCGTTAAAAAACGGATTCTGTTGGCCTTCAACAGAAGAAGTGTTAGAACATGTCATCTTTGGTTTTAAACTTTCATTTTTATCAGTCCTACGAGTGTGTTTGGCAGTTTCAAGTAAATCTATAGGACCTATTTTTACAATTCTAGCATTTTGTCAATCAAAAAGAATTTTACGTACCATGAGATGAATCTTACCATCTTTTTCGCATCTACAATCAATAGATATAGGATGTGGACAAATACATTATCTATAACTGTTTCTATGTTCAAAACAAATCTCTTTCAGGTTCAGCTGGTTTAGTAAAAGTTAACAGATTTTTGAGATAGTCATGACTTTTTGGAAAAATGAGTTTAAAAACTTCTATTTAATTGAAGAAAATATTGTTGAACTAACTATAATAAACTCAATAAACTTCTTTCGAGTTTTCCCATAAATCCAAAATTAAAACATAGTATGATCTATTGATTTTAATAAAAAAAAATGTTTCGGGAAAAGTATTAAACTTTGGATGAGTTTTTCAAATATATGGAAACTGCCAGGTCCTGCGCTGCAGCTGCAGGAATGTCCAGCGTTTTAATCTACGCCTTCTGGGTGAGTTACAAAGTGCTTGAGCCAGGGGATTCGGATGACAAAAGAGTCTTCTTATATGGGCGCTGGTAACCGCGTTAAGGGTCCCCCACAAATGGAACTCCAAATTCCTTTTGGATGTTCTTGTTGCGGATGTACCGCTTAGCTCCCGTTGCCAAGCGTAGGAAACGGCTTTGTAGAATTCGGATCTTGTTAAGGTTGGTCCTTGCTGACACACCGTGCTAGGCCGTATGTCCGGTTTTTATTTGATGGTCGCAGTTTGCTGTTACCTTTTTTCAGCCAGTGGATTTTTTTTAAGCGCCTTGTCGTGTAAGCTGGCCCTGACTCTCATTGTGTGTGCTGTGAAAATCAGGCGCTCAAATAGCAGCGACTCATGGATAAAGAGCCCCGGGCAGCAGTCCTTCCTAAGGGTGTGAGTTACCACCGCACATTTTTCCGGGTTGATCGATATGTTCCAGCGGCAAGCCCAATTTTCAAAGTTTTTAGAAGCCGTTGGACATTTTTAGTAGCGTCATAGGCTGAAGCGCTCCTGGAGAGAATGGATGCGTCGTTAGCGTATGGGGCACATAGAATCCTCTGATCGTCCTGAGGCACACCTGCTGAGATTGGCATAGGCCAAGCATCCATCCTGGATCACTAAAAATTAGCAAAAAAAGCTGCGGGTGTAGCAGGCTTTTCAACTTGTAGAGGAGACCCTGATGCCACACCCCGTCAAAAGCCTGCTGGATGTCCAGGTATGCGGCCACTACACAGTCCAGGATCAACTTTCTAACACGGTGCAGCTGTTCAGCGGTGCCGTGAGCTCTTCGGAAGCACGGGAAGTGCCCCATTAAGAAGCAAAACCAGAAACAAAATGGCTCGTTAAGGGAAGGATTTAAGGGCTCTGTTGGTGATACCATCAAGACCAGACGCTTTATTATTTATTAACTTGTATCACGTCCATAGTCTCTATCATTATAACAGGCACTGGTAAGCAAAGCTGCGAGGTAAAGTGAACTTTCCACCGTTTCGCATCTGCTCGGCGAAGCGGTCTGGAATGGCTTGAATCACTCTTCTAGATTGTCCGCAAATGCCTCCACGACCTGCACCCTCATGCATTTTCTCGTGACGGAGCCGTGAGCCCTTAGTTCTGTCGTTGGCCAGCAATCGTTGTGCTGCCCACCAGGCTTCATGCTTCACTTGTCAGCCGTCCCCGCTCGCACGCCTTCTCTCCTCCTCACCCATCGCCCCTGGCACCTTCCTGTGACAAAACTTTCCCCGCGACCTGCATCTGGTTCGGTTTGTACCGCATACATATTTCGCGCTGTCTAACAAATTTCCGGTTGTAACTCTGCATCCCTGGCCAGAATTATCTTGCTGCTGGTGTAGAATTTTTTTTCCTTCAGCCTAGGTGTCTTGCCATCGGTGCGCCGTGAACTTCTATCATGGTTTGCAGTCTGATGTCCGCTGGTAACGGCAGTCTGATGTCCGCTGATTTTCCATTGCCACATTCCCGGAATGAAAATATTATTTCTAAAGGAGATTGTAGAACTACACATATCCTCCTAATATCACCCCGACAAATAAATATACCCCAGTAAATATAGATATTTTTTATCGAAAGTGTCGATTATCATAAGCCCTGTGCCACAGAGCACCACAACTCTGTGGCCACGTGCTTTTAAGCTTCAAATTTTTAAGTGATACAACCATTGGGTTTTTTCACAATATGGAAAAAAAGGAGTTTCGTGTCCTGATTAAAAAAAAATTGGCTTGATAAACATTACCCCGATTCTTCTCCTGGAAAATCAACCATCAAAGATTGGTACAATGAATTTCAACGTGGTCGTGTGGACACCGAAAACGCTGAACGCAGTGGTCGCCCAAAAACAGCAGTTACGCCATAAAATGTGGCAACAATCCGAAAAATGGTATTGGCCGATCGCAAATTGAAATTAAAGGAGATAGCTGATGCCTTAAAGATATCGGAAGGCAGTGTGTTTACGATATTACATGAACATGTGGATATGAGAAAGCTCTGCTCAAAGTGGGTGCCGCGATTGCTAACACCGGACCAAAAGCAACAACGCATCGATGCTTCCGAGATGTGTTTAAGCATGTTGAAGCGCAATAGGACCGATTTTTTTCGCCGTTACGTAACCATGAAACCTGGATACACCACTACACTCCAAAATCCAGTCGTCAGTCTTCTGAGTGGGTGGTAGCCGGTGAAAGCCGTCCGAAGCGTCCCAAAACACTAATATCGGCGGGTAAGGTTAAGGCTTCTGTATTTTGGGATGCAAATGGGATTTTATTTATAGACTACCTGGAAAAAGGTAAAACAATAAACAGCGAATATTATATAAAACTGCTGGATCGACTGGATCGCGTTATCAAGGAAAAACGTCCACATATGGCAAAGAAGAAACCACTGTTTCATCAGGATAATGCACCGTGCCACAAGTCTATGGCAACACTGGTGAAATTAAGTGAATTGAGGTTCGAACTTCTGCCTTATCCACCCTATTCTCCAGTTACGGCTCCCAGTGACTACTGGCTTTTTTGAGATCTCAAAAAGCACCTCCAAGACAAGAGATATCGATCAAATGAGGAGGTGATTGTCGATACTGAGACCTATTTTGAGGGTAAAAGTTCATCTTTCTACAAAAATGGCATAGATAGGTTGGAGAAGCGCTGTACTGAGTGCATAGCCGTAGATGGAAACTATATTGATTAATAAAATTTTCCTTTTTAGGGCGGAAACTTATTGAGCGGTGTGATATTGTATAGCGATACAAAAGAATTTTATATAAATGTAATTTTTTCAAAACGGGAAAAAACTATAATACACCACAAGGCTGCGAATAATGTAAAATAAATAAATTGGTCTCGCCTAGACAGGCTTTATTGTCAAAGACTGCTATTTCACTCATAAAGACAAAAATATGCTGGAAATACTATACGAATTATATAAAAGTGTGCCACCTAGAAGGTATGTGGGATGTTAGAGTAGCTATGAGAGGGTTAGGAGCAGAAGACCGCCAAATCAGTCAGTATTTTTATTTGAATCTTATTTGAAATTGAATAAAAGAAAAAAAACACTTTGGTTTTTAATCAAATTTTTTTTCTTCTTTTCCCCACACACCGCAAATAATTCACCACTCAGAGACATTCGGTAAGCTAAGGTGTTGAGCATAAGTCAACACGTCGTTCGTGGGAATAGATTACACTGTGCGACAAAATTTAACAAAATCTTTGTTTAAGTTACTTTTTTGATTGTTTTCGGTTAAGGGGCATTATTTATGCACAAAAATATCTTTGCCACCTTTTAAGTGATAAGATTTCTCTTTTTATAACAAATTTTTATGATAAAAAACGCGCGTTTTTGCATATTTTACGGCCTTATAATTACATATTGGGAAAATATTTTTTTACCGTTATAAGCGTTTGTGCAAGTTTAATATCTATTATTTAAAATATATTAAGAAAATATATCGTTAGAATTTAATAATAATGCTTCAAAATTTTAAGACTATGTCGACTATAGAACTTGCTACGCGACCTCTAAAAAAGATACCTCTAAAACAACCAAAAAAAATCAGGAAACAAATTCAATTTTAAAATAATAATAGTTTATTATAATATATATATCGATTTCCTCTCTTTATCTCAAAGCGGACGGACGTGTTTTTTTGTGCGCACTGCGTTGTCATAAAATTTGCTTATTAGATTTCCATAAACAATCCGTGTTTATTTCTATTCACTTAAAAATATAAAAATAATAACAAATTGTAATTCATAGATCCGTATCGCTTCGCGTGTGCAGTGATATATTTGGAGGTAAAATAAAAATTTTATAATTTTTCCTCCAAACACAGCCCTGCTCTGCTTCTTCATCTCTTACGGTGCTGCTTCTATTCTATTGCTTCTATTTCTCGCTCAATAGAGATTCTTATCTCTATTTCTTTGCATTTTACTAACTCGCACTAACTGCTCTCTTCAATTTCCCCCTTTCGTTTCCCTGGTACAGTGGTACAAGGTTCATCAATATTATTAACAAATTAATTATTGAAATTTTAATAATTTTTAATAAATTGATTATTTTAATTTTTAATAATTATGGAATTTAAATTGGTTTGTGCGTTGAAGTCTTGTAATAAGACAATCTCGTCTTCCCAGCCTACCATCCACTGCTGGCTTTGTGAAAACGTTTTACACGCGAAGTGTGCGGGTTCACGGCCTCAGTTTCACGGCCTCACTTTTTCTTTGACGGTTGTCGTGCTGTTCAGGACGAAGTGAGATCGTTCATGAGGCAGACTAAAAGCGGATTCAAGGAGTTGATTAGTGGTTTTCGTAAAATCAATGACCAACTCTGTGCGCTTGATACACAGTTTAGTAGTCTTCAACTACCAAACGAGTCTCCAAAGCGTAAGAAATCCTCATTTAGTGATGTGCTTGTGGCGAATAATCTTCAGCCTGCTCAGCCGACAACTATGCAGCCGCTTATATCTCTGGCCACCCCAAGGGCCGGACCTGAGAAAAATTCGGCTTCCGAATATGTCAGGGTTAATGAGCAATTGTCCGATTTGTCCTCTGTGGCATCGCTTCAAGTGATCCCAGACCCAATAATTCAATCCCCTGTAACAGTCACCAAACAGGGCAATCAACCGCCCGGACCCCCGGTACGTACTGACGCCGCTGTATTAGTTGCGGCGGCACCAAAACCCTTGCAGGTGATCCCACCATCGAAACACATTTTTGTTTCCCGGCTTGCCCCTGATACTTCTGAGATTGATATCTCGGCTTACATCAAAGCCAAAACTAAAGTCGACATAAAGGTGGTGGACATTACAAAATTTAAATATTCATACACCAGGCACACGTCATCTTTCAAAATACGTGTGCCCTTGCAGATGTTCAAGACGATTTGTTCCGCCAGCTTTTGGCCAGAGAATATTTTCGTCCAAGAACATCAGCCAAGTACGGTGAAAAAAAAAAATGACCAAACCTGTGGGTGTAAAACTCCCACATGTTACGGCCACTGACCAACCTTCCACTTCATCTTCCTCAGTTTTAAAAAACTAATGTCTTCTCTAACACTTACCTATCAGAATACAAGAGGCTTACGTAGTAAACTTCCCAAACTGTATTCTGATAGTTCTTTCTTTGCATCTCACATTATTCTATTTACAGAAACTTGGTTAAAGCCGGAGATCTTAAGCTCCGAAGTTTGATAGAACTCTGCGAAGAGGAGGAGGAGTGTTAATCTTTGTAGACTCCAAACTCGCTTCTGAAGAGGTAAAATCACAAGATTTTGGTGACATTGAATACCTTTGCATCAAAATCACTTTGTCCGATCAATCTTTGTATGTTACCTGTTCTTACATACCACCTTCGTCCGAACCGCCAACCCACTGGCAACATTTGTCCGCTATTCGTTTGGTTTTCGATCGTCTGTCTGATGGTGACCAGCTGATAGCTATGGGTGACTTTAATATCCCAGAACTTTTGTGGTCAAATGTTGAAAATTCACCGTCTTTACAGCTTAACTCCCACCACGACTTCCCTGCGGGCATGTTTGACATGTCACTCGGGCAAATTAACCACGTTAGAAGTTTTTTAGGTCGGCTGTTGGACTTATGTTTCGTTTCTAATCCTGATGGAATTACTCTTTCCAGAACTTTGCCCCTTTCTGACCCTGAGGATCCGTATCATCCAATTGACCTTAAGTCTACACTTAAATCTCATAAAGTTCGTTTCTTTCGTAATGCTGACTTTATGAAATTAAATAAGTTAATTTCGGAATTTTATTGGTCTGATTTACTGGCATGCGGTGATATAAATTTAGCATTACAAAAATTTTATCACTTTAAACTAATTTTTTTTACGCTTGTGTGCCGTGGAAATATCCGTCCGCTTCAACGAATCCGCCTTGGTATACAAGGCATCTTATCAACTTAAAGAATAGTATGAGTAGACTTTTGAATAAACATAGATTATCTGGCTGTACAGTTAGTTATTCAAGATACTTAGTAGTAGTAGTGTCTCAAGTGAGGTGATTAGAACCGTATCTGGAACCGCCAAGCGCGCAGTGTCTAAGCTTTGCCTCTTGCCTTAAGGATGAAGGTGAAGGACAGGCCCCAACTGGGGGGACAATGTCGGGTCAGCCAGCAGACACTGCATACATTTATCACTTAAATCAGTAAAATTTAAAGAACATTATAAGTAGACTTTTAAATAAACATAAATTATCTGGCTGTACAGTTAGTTATTCTAGATACTTAGTAGCTCGGTCCATTTTCACCGTGCATAACGCAGAATGTTATAGGAGTTATATTCGCCGCTGCAGGATTCAGTTTACTCAGGATCCGAAGCAGTTTTATAACTTTGTAAACACTAAGCGTAAACATGTATCTTTTCCCCCACTGCTACGTTTGGCAATGGCCGATCTCTTTGCACAGTTTTTTCAAACTACGTATTCACCTAGCAGCAGCTCAGCTCAGCCTTACACTTATAATATCCAATCAGCCAATCATCTTATATTTCGCCCATCTTTCGATCAAAGTGGTGTGTTATCGGATCTTCTTAAGGTCAAGCCCGTGTATTCGCCAGGCCCTGATGGAGTACCAGGCTGTGTTCTGAAGTACTGCGCCGAGGCTCTGTGCAAACCGCTCGTTAAACTCTTTAATCTATCGCTGAAAACTTCGTTCTTTCCCCTTATGTGGAAGGAATCCTTCATTATTCCGCTGCATAAAAAAGGGAAAAAATCCGACGCTGCGAATTATAGAGGCATCTCTAAATTGTCAGAAATTCCAAAGCTTTTTGAAAAACTTATCACTCCACATTTGCAACACCTGTGTAGTTTCCATGCCAGAATGGCTTCATGAAGCGCCGCTCCACCACTACCAACTTATTGGAGCTAACATCTTTTATCACGGATGGCTTTCGGAATGGCTTACAAACAGACGTCATTTACACTGACTTCAGTAAAGCATTTGACTCTGTTAACCATTCGCTTCTTATAAGTAAACTCAGTCTTTTGGGATTCCCAACTGATCTTCTTATCTTGGAGAACCCAACGTGTTTTCTTTAAAGATGTTACCTCGCGTTTAGTCCGCGCCACATCTGGGGTGCCCCAAGGAAGCCATCTTGGACCCCTACCTTTTACACTGTTTATTAACGAGTTGCCCCTTGCCTTAACTAATTCACTTGTACTTATGTACGCTGATGACGTTAAGCTATGCCTTCAGTATAAATTCATTAGCGCCCAGTCTAGATTTCAATCCAATTTGGATAAACTTCAAAATTGGTGTTTAGCAAATAACCTAAAGCTTAAGGGATCGAAATGTAAATTCATGTCTTTTTACCGATCTAGTCCTCACCAGGCTATGTACTTTCTCTATGGGAACGCCTTAGAACGATTAACTTAGGTTAACGATCTAGGTGTCCTATTAGATTTGAAACTTAAATTTACCGACCATATAACTACCATGGTTAATAAAGCTATGGGTGTGCTTGGTTTTATTAAAAGATGGTCAAAAGAATTTAATGACCCGTACATAACTAAAACGTTATATATATCACTGGTCCGTCCGATTCTTGAGTATGGATCGTGTGTCTGGAGTCCTCAATATGGAGTAAACCAAGATCACATTGAATCTGTACAAAAAAACTTCCTTACTTTTGCGCTTAGGGGACTTAATTGGGATGCAAATCTTTACCTCCCCTCTTATCGTAGTAGACTTTTACTAATCAACTTACCATCAATAACAAACCGTAGAATGATGCTGGGTGTCATGTTTCTATACAATCTTATTTATGGAAGTATAGACAGCCAGCATTTACTAACACGCTTAAATTTTAACGTTCCTAGTAGAAGGACTAGAAACTTTCGTCCTCTTCTCCTCAGCCATTGTAGTTCGACATATGCCCAACACGATCCTTTCAGGGTATTATGTTCGGTCTACAATGGTCTCTACCACATCTTGTCACCTTGCTCTACTAATAATCTTAAATCGCTTATATTAACCGCCTTATCTGTGAAACACTCTTCCTCGTGATATCTTTCTCCTACTTTTCGCTTAACTATCTCGGATCTATTCCCGCGATTCGAGCCGTACGTCACGCGGCAGCGTCCCTCGGTCGGTTGGACGGGAGGTGGGCTGTACGTATGCAGTGGGAACCGCGCAAAAAAAAAAATATATATATATAATATAATATTAAATATAATATATTATATATGTATAAAAAATTATAATATTACAAAATATTTTATTAAATAAAAATTTAATTGACACAAAATATTATACTCTTTTTTTTATTTTCAATAAACTATTACACGGTGCGACAGTGAAAAAACACTTGTGAAACGAAATAGTGTAGGTTGTTAATCAGGTCGAAGAGAACTCAAAAATATTTTTTTTATATTTTTGGAACCCTCCAATTTTTATTTATTTAAAAAAAAACCGTTTTTCGGGACTTTTTTGCGCTTAAAAATTCCTGAACGCGTTTTTTTCAAGCGATTTCAAAATTTTCGCTGTTTTTCAATAGTTAAATGTTGTAGCTTTTGAAAAAAAATATATCTTTGATTTTGTTGAACAAAAAGGACAAAATTTTTACACCTGAAACTGAAGTTTTCGACTTTTATTCGTGTTTTTCGGATTTTGATGCCAGTTTTTCGGTACAACTTAAAAAAATTCGGCCATTTTTGATACATATCAATGTTGTCTCATTCATTCTGAATAAAACGAGACAAATTTCATCAAAAAGTTATGAAAATTGGTGAAGTTATAACGCTGTTCCCAAAAAAAGTCAACTTAACCTAGCGAGCGCTTCGGAGAAACAATGTGTATAAAAATAAAAGTATAGTGCTTTCTTCTGACAAAAATTCTGTCATTTATGCCACATATTAATATTGTCTCATTAATACTGAATAAAACGAGACAAATTTTATTAAGAGATAATAAAAATTGTTGAAGTTATAACGCTTTTCCCAAAAGAAGTCAATAAAACCATGGGAGCACTATAAGAAGAAGAGCATATTCCGGTCTTACACACACAGGTACTCCGGAGCGCACGCTAGGTTGAGTTGACTTTTTTTGGGAAAAGCGTTATAACTTCACCAATTTTCATTATTTTTTGATAAAATTTGTCTCGTTTTATTCATAATGAATGAGAAAACATTAATATGTATCAAAAATGGCCGAATTTTTGTAAGTTGTACCGAAAAACTGGCATCAAAATCCGAAAAACACGAATAAAAGTCGAAAACTTCAGTTTCAGGTGTAAAAATTTTGTCCTTTTTGTTCAACAAAATCAAAGATATATTTTTTTTTCAAAAGCTACAACATTTAACTATTGAAAAACAGCGAAAATTTTGAAATCGATTGAAAAAAACGCGTTTAGGAATTTTTAAGCGCAAAAAAGTCCCGAAAAACGGTTTTTTTTTAAATAAATAAAAATTGAAGGGTTCCAAAAATATAAAAAAAATATTTTTGAGTTCTCTTCGACCAGATTAACAACCTACACTATCTCGTTTCCCAAGTGTATTTGGTTTTTTTTTTTGTCGCACAGTGTTATTTTTTTAAAATTGCTTTTTTTTGGTTTTTTTTAGAGGTATTCTCGCGTAGCAAATTCCATAGTCGCTTTTTTTGTATAGAGCTGGGAGAAAAAAATTTTTAAACATTGTTATAAAAGTTTAACTGTGTATGTTCTTAATACATTTTAAATAATAGATATTGAACTTGCATAAACGCTTGTTAAGAGAAGCCCCTTAAATAATGGTGTTACTCCAATGAGTTCCATTTAAAAACTGTTTTTATTTCATACACTTCTCTTACAAGAAAGATACATGAAAATCTTAAATCTATTTAAAACAAATTATCAACGGACTGCACGCTGACATGTTATGTGACCCTTCTTAAGTTCTTCAAGTGCACCACATAAATATTTGTTTAGACTGCAGGAGATCGTTTTCAAACCATGCTGTTAATCACTTATTCCCATGGGTCCGATCTCTTAAATTCTATGTTTGGAATTCGTATCGTGTTTAATGCTTGAACAACGCTTATAACGGTAAAAAAATATTTTCCCAATATGTAATTATAAGGCCGTAAAAAAGGCCGTAGAATGTGCATAAAAGCTGATTGGCTATTGATATTAACAAATCCATAAACTTGTATTCTTATTTTGAATACATAATAAGAAAAAATCCATATACATATAAGAAAAAATCAACTTAAACATTTTTTGTCGCACAGTGTTATAGTCGGTCGATCTAGTAAAACTTGTTAAAATTAATTTACATATAAATAGAGTTATTATTAAGATAATGTCGAAAATAAAAAATGTTTTTATCGAAACATCTGGTATTATTCGGCAAAAATATTCATCCGAATAGAAAGAAGTAATAGAATGTATAACGATGTAGCAAAAAGATGATCTCTTTTATAACCGTGCAAAGGGAAACGCAGTGAAAGAAACATCTCCGACCGATACCTTCGATCTTGGGTTACCTGCTGAGTCGATATAATCATGTCCGTCTGTCTGTTTTGACGCAAACTAGTCTCTCAGTTTTGAAGCTATCGACTTCAGACTTTACACATCCTTCTTTCCTTTATATCTTATAGCTGTTATATAACTGATAATTCGGAAATGCTATAACGTTCATGTTTTTAAAAAGGTCAGGTTAGAACTTTCTTTGAATTGCATTTTGGGCAACTAGTTCGATCTGCCAAATTTCATAAGGATCGGCCAACTATATCCTATTGCTGTCATATTAATGAATGATCGTAAACATAACCTTGTTTTTTTTAAAGACGCTGCAACATTTTTATTTGAAAATTTATATATTTATTTATTTGTGTCTACTGGCTACTTTATAATCTAACTTACATACTACTTAAGAAATGCCTAACCAGTAAGCCCCTTAATGAATATTTTTTTAAAAAATAAAAGTAACATAAATTCCACTCTATCAGCTCGTTCAAAAGATAATTTAGCTGTTGTGCAATCTGAAAGGGACTAAACGTGCAAAAATACCTCTGGGGGCACAATAAAGTTGATTAGCCCCAATAACATAGGGCAATTAATGTTGTTTGAGACAATATTATTGACAAACATCAATGTTGCCACAGTACGTCGCTCCTTCAGTGTACAAATATGAAGGAGCAGGAACCGGCTATGGTAAGAAGAAAGAGGATCTACAAACCTTAAAAGAAGAAGTTCAAGTTGTACACATTTATTCTGTATAATAGTGATAGATGACTATCTATAGATGACTATCTATCACTATTATGCAGAAAAAAGGCATTTATATATATTTTTATAATATATTTATAATATACGCTGCTACTTAAATGCAAAGCCCTATCAACTTTGGCTGCACCCCAAGTTAGTTTTCCTTTCCTGTTAAATTTTATTTGAGCTAGTAAAATGCATAAACTTAAGCAGACAAATTTAAATAATTCTTTTTCGAGCAGCTTTTACTGAATTACTGAAAATACTCTGCACATATATCATTTACTAGTTTTTTTTCAGCTGCTGAAAATTTCTGGGTCATCTTCCAAACCCAAAGAGGCAATAAATACTAAAATAGAAATAAATAAAACTTTGTCACCAACCTAGTTAGCCTATGTCGCTGTCCATCCGAGTTTTATTCCTGGTCGTTGGATATTTTTTGTTTTTTATTAACTTAATATTTTAACAATCTGAATTTAAAATTGAATATGTGGACATGTCTTTAATGATAATAATACATATTTACAAATACATAAATGTGCATGCACGTAACGCTAAGCTGTCACCTGTGACTGCACAAAATTGGTAGCTCAACGTATTAGACAGATATTGTATGCGGGTTAACCAAGATATAACCGTAATATCATAAGCTACGTTATCCCAAGGGCCATCTCAAAATATAAAATAAATAAAATAGTTAATGCCATTATTTAAAAATAATTTTTTTTTGGAAAAATTTTATTTATTTTCAACGTAATTCATCATATCATTGGGACGTTTGGTCTTGCAGAAAGTCGAATACAAATTTAAAATCCCATTCAAACGAAAGCATGATTAGACATCTTTAAGTTATGAGTTATTAAATTTATAAAGATTTTATTTATACAAAATTAAAAATTTGATACCAAGCTATAGCTAATTTATAAGAACCCAAATTTTAGCTAACCGATCAAGCTTTTGTCTAAATTTTGGCATTGTCCCTTTTGCCCCTTTTTATAAATGTTTTAAATGCCAAATTATTCCAATGCCTACATTGGAATTATAACTACAAAACAAATTTCAGCCAAATTTGAATTCTTATTCAAAAACATACAAAAGTATGCAGCACAATTTTTATTTTGGGTTTATTGGTAAAATAGATCCAGGTACCGGGTATCATGTAGTCGGGAAACTCGACTATAGCAGTCCTTTCTTGTTTTAACGTAAGCTTAATGATTTAAAGCAAACACACAATACCGCAAACAAACAAGTGGATCAAAAGTCTAACCAGATGTATTTTTCATTTGGGAATTGTGGTGTGAAGTGGATTCTCTGAGTTACACACTAAAAAGAGTGTTGATATAAACGTATTGGTATTGGAGACTATACAAAATTCTACAATGGTCCGTACAAAGGAATGCAAAACTTTTCTTATATAAAAAAATAAGACACGATTATTTTTTATTTTACTATTTCAAATGTATATTTTAAATCAAAATAAATGGTATTTAAAATTAGTTTTAAAAAAAAAAAATTACTGTTTATCTTTTATTTACATGCAGTGCACTACCAAAAAATTATTCACGCAGACATAAAGCCAGGCAATTTATTATTAACAGAATATGGAAACGTCAAAATAGCTGATCTGGGTGTGTGCAATGAATTTTTTGGAGAAGAGGCCAATATTAGCAGCGGTACGACTGGTGGCACCCCGGCCTTTCGAGCTCCAGAAACACTTGTGTTAGGACAGGTTTGTAAATAAAAATAAAAATCAATTCGTATAATAACTATTTTCTTTACTTAGAATGTCTACTGTGGAAAGGCAGCGGATGTCTGGGCTTTGGGAGTAACACTGTACTCCCTAGTTTATGGAAACGTTCCATTTTTTGGGGAGACTGTTCCTTTCCTATATGAAAAAATAAAAAACGATCCTGTTATGTTTCCACAAACTGTTACAATAAGTAATCAGTTAAAAAACTGTTTGTTAAATATGTTGGAAAAAGATCCAAAAAAGAGAATAACAATTCCTCAATTAAAGGTTTTAAAATACGATAGTAAAACTTAATTCATTAATATTTATATTTTTATCTTTTCTAGGTAAATAATTGGGTTACATCAGAAGGAAAATTTCCACTGCCAACTGAAGAAGAAAATTGTTGTTTGGTTCAACTAGACGATGAAGATTTAAGCTTTGTCGTCAGGAGCATTCCAAAATTAGACACTCTCATTCTAATAAAAACAATGTTAAAAAAACATTCTTTTGGAAATCCTTTCATAAAAGAAGAAGAAGGAAATTCATCCAAACATTGCAGCTCCCGCTTTAAAAAATTTTCCAACACTGGTCGATCAAATTCTGCTCCCGGATCGTATTACGTTTCAATGGACAGGTATGATTACCATTGACAGGTATACTAGATGTGAACCAAAATTTTCCATATACAATTTTTTATTTATAGGCAAGCATCAGATGACTCGCTTCTTCCCTCCGTAACGGAACATTCTTAATGGAAATCTATGTTCTGTGATTAAGATTTCGAAATTTTTTATGTTTTTTAAATATTTAAAGGACTTTCGGCATAGCCGGCTAAAGCTATAAATGATCTTATATCTAGTGCCAGAATATACAGATATGAATAAAAATGTCGATTTACCAGCTCACTAAGTTGTTGAAAATAAACATACAAATTTGTTCAAATTAACTTTTAAATGTCAAAAACTGTTTAATAAAATACTCCGTCTGCTTTAATCTTGCTTCAATTATGTTTTACTGTTTTGTGTTTTCAGCCGTTTGCAACGAACATTAAAACATCGTTGGCTTTCTAAATGCATATTTTTATACCCTTGCAGAGGGTATTATAATTTTGGTCAAAAGTGTGCAACGCAGTGAAGGAGACATCTCCGACCCTATAAAGTATATATATTCTTGATCAGGATCACCTCCTGAGTCGATATGAGCATGTCCGTCTGTCCGTCTGTCTAATTCTACGCAAACTAGTCTCTCAGTTTTAAAGCTATCCTTCTTTCCTTTGCAGGCAGTATATAAGTCGGAACGGCCGGGATCGGTAGACTATATCCTATAGCTGCCATATAACTGATTGATCGGAAATGCCATAACTTTGGTGTTTTTTAAGTTAGAGGGTTGGGACTTTCCACACATGTTATGTTTGACCAAAACATCTTATGTACAAAATTTCATAAGGATCGGCCGACTATATCCTATAGCTGTCATAGAACGATCGAAATTGGCATAACTCTGGTGTTTTTTAAGTTAGAAAGATGGGACTTGGTACAGATTCTATTTTGGGAAAAACAATCTGATCTGCCAATTTTCATAAGGATCGGCCGACTATATACGATCCGCTATATATCTAATAATATAAGAAGCGTGGCGCCACCTAGCGGACTGCGACTGAACTGCAAGGGTATGTCAACTTCGGCTCCGCCGAAGTTAGCTTTCCTTTCTTGTTAATGGAGAAATTTTCACTGGCTTTTGATTTATTAGTTTTTCCATAAAAAGTCGAGTCTTTTCCGTGCCGCAAATATGTACCGTAACTCTCCACGTGTGGGCGGCTGGTAACAGGTCCCGGTGAGGTACGGTCTCTGGCGAGGATGCTGGCGAATTGTAGTCGGGCGGGGAGAAGAACTCTCTCTTCCTCAAGTTGCACCCCTTTCCGCCTGTGGGTATAAATATGAGCATCTACCAGATTGCGAATGCGCAGGCTTCGTAGGGCTCGATGTCAAGTGGTCCTCACACTAAATGGGTAGGTCGTGGTCAGGATTTACAAATCGAATGCGAGGAGTAAGGCTGGAAGTATCGTTTTGGAGACCGAACCACAAAAAATATGAAATGAAGAAATACATCGAAAGTTCATTCAACAACATCCTACCATGCTCAATTATCGACGCACTGGCGGGACTAGGAATAGGCAATCGATCCGTTCACCTAATACAAAAAATCCTCGTTTATTCGAAGATACATCAAGAGGGGCACTCCGCTTGGAGGTGTACTTTCCCTCCTACTCTGGAACGTGGTGGTACAAAACCGACTGCTGTCGTTGAAGTTATTAGAGTTATTGCGATGTAACAATTGCCTTTGTAGGGAAATTTTCACAAACTCTTTGCGATCTTATGAAGGGCAAGCAAACAGTACTCTCGGCATGAGCAAATAATAATGGGCTTGGAGTTAAGACTAAGCTTGTTCTACTTACAAAAAAGTATACAATACCAAATCTAGGACGCCCAAAGCCTATAGAAGAAACTCAACTCTAAGTGGTATTTTCCATCTAGACATTACGTTAAACAGGAAACCAGACTGGAAGCTTAACACGACAGATATATTAAACAGAGCGGCAATTTCGCTCTACACATGTTGGAAAGCTGTAGGCTAAAGTGAGGGATGCCTCCTAAAACAGTCAGATGGCTATACAAGCCGATCATCAGATCTGTTCTATGGAACAGAACTCTTCCTGAAGGGAAAGGTTTAAAAGGATGCAGCGTGGGGCAAAGTTTTTCATTACAGGCATTACACGCAGATCTTTTAACGTGATGGCGGAGCAGCATGACATCCGTTTCATATGGGTACCCGGTCACATAGAAACTGTGCGGCCGAAGAATTAGCAAGGGTGGGTACTACCAGCTCTCTCCTTCCGGAAAAAGAACGATTAGGCATCCCTTAGCAACTGCTAGGCTTAAATACAGGGAGTTTCTGACCTGGCAGCCCTTAGCAAATGGAGTGATCTCCAGACCTGCAAAATCTCGCGCTCTGGTCCACTCTTTCTAGGAAAAGATTTATGAGACTCATTTCCTCATTTCTCCAGGGCTAGGCCGCAGTCAAGCGGTAAAGGCCATTACTGAGCAACATCAGTGCCCCATAATGACTACTGTAGGAGCTGCAGAGACTTGATGGAAGAGGAGTCGGTTGCGCACTTTCTATGCCACTGCCCGACACCTAGGCGACGCCGAATTAGGCTCTTTGGAGATGTCACGCTAACGGGCCTAACAGACTTCACAGAGATCTCCCGAGGCACTCTAGCACGCGTTTAGAAAAGTTATTTTTTAGTGGAGGAAGTATCATTTTAGAAGATGGGTCCTGCCCCTAGTGTGTACAACCAGGTTGATTTAAAAGGGGGCCGAGCCTGCTAAGCCATCAGTAAAAGCATTTTAGAGACAAACAGTTATTGTCATAACATAGGAGCCAAGTGATGACAGACATGTTAAAGTCTCCCAGGACCAACATATGATCACGATCATTGACCAAAATGATGATAAAGATAAACAATATCCTGAGCAGTGTCGCCAATTTCGCTTTTTTGCCGTCAAATCTGGCTTTTTATTAAGGCCATTTGCTAGAAAAATTTCAAAACGGCGGACAGCAGAAATTCTGGCTTTTTATTTTTGAGAAATGATTTTTTTCGATTTTTTTTTACATTAAATATATATTTTTAAGATAACCTTTCCAAATACCTAAATATACCTAACATCTGACTCTGGTCACTTTAAATCGATCGAGCGAGCAACGCGTCAGCTTAACAGAAACCTTTAAAAAAAATTTAATAATGCCAAAAGACAGAAAGACAGTAACAGATAGTTCGGGATTCGTGGCTCAAAAGCGAAGAGTTCAAGGCTTGGGCTCGTAGAGACGACACCGACGAAGGGCGAGTTTTGTGCAGTTACTGCAAATGCACAATTACCTCGAAACTTTCCGATTTGCGCGCCCATGCCGTGACAAAAAACTCAAAAGTGCGCAAACACTCCAGCGCAACACCTATAAGCGTTTCAGGAGAGAGCAGGCGAGCTGTCAGGAATTAGGTCAGTAAGTGTGACGACGTCTGATGTGCTGGTCCATGGACTCACTGGAAACACATCCAGAGACAGGCCGGTATGTAAGGAAATATCGACTGATGAGGCATGCAGGCCTCCAGAACGATTGTTGTACGGTATTTTCCGTTATGGAGAATCTTCTATAAAATTTTAATCACAAGAAATTGAGACTTGAGAATTGTAATTTGTTTATAATTGTACGAACTGCAAGGAATCCATTTCTGGTTTGCTTCACGAACGTGCGCATTTTAGTCTTTATTTCGCAACATGAGAGACCACGTTAAAACAATATTCTTGGTGAAAAGATCGTTAATGCGACCATTTAAAATGCGCACAATTATGGTAAAGCCGTCAGGGTAGTTTGGTGACACCATCATAGTACCATCAAACTCGTATTTATTAGTTGTACAAACTCCTGATTAGAAGATAAAGTCCACTAGCCCAACCCCCAACCAAACGAAAATAAAAAGGTGGGAAAGCGAAATCAAGCTTGAAACGGTGGCGAACAGCATCCGTCTCATGAAAGCAAGATGTAACAGATGAAGAGAGCAGGTCTAAGAGCGGGTCAGCGTCTAAGGTACATAACTGCACTGTAGAAAAGTAGGGGAGCCCGCGAAGAGAGTCGGGTGAGGCTGCCGTTGTTGATAGTTCATCCACAGTGACATTTTTTTTACTCTAAGGTGCCGTGGAAATATTTGGTCGCTTCTACAATTCCAAATTTAAAGAATTATTATTAATATTCGACTCTTAGACACTTAAATAATCATAAACAAGAAAGGAAAGCTAACTTCGGGCGTTGATATACCCTTGCAGTTAGGTAGCAGCTTATATTAATATATCGCATCGTATATAGTTGGCCTTATGAAAATTTCACTATCAAATCAATTTTCTAATAAAAATGCTTAAAACAGCCCCAAGCATCTTTAAAAATAGAAAGGTTGTGCCATTTCCGATCGTTCAGTTATATGGCAGCTACAGGATATAGTCAGCCTATCCTTATGGAATGTTGGATAAATTTGTCCAAAATGGAATCTGTGTTTTAACACAAAAAACACCAAAGCAATGGCAATGGAATATAGTCGTCTGATCCCGGCCGTTCCGACTTATATACTGCCTTCAAACAAAAAAACGATGTACGAAAAGTTTCAACTCGATGGCTTTAAAACTGAGTTTTCGTAGAAACCGTCAGACAGACGGATATGCTTATATCGACTCAGAAGGTGATCCTGATCAAGAATATATATACTTTATAGGGTGGGAGATGTCTCCTTTACAGCGTTGCACACTTTTGACCAAAATTATAACACCCTCTGCAAGGGTATAAAAATAGGGCTGACAAGTGTTTTAAGATACATAGAGTCAAATTTTGCCACGTTTAATCGCCGCTGCCGAATACAAGTTACTACGAATCCAAAGCACTCTTGTTCGTCCGTAGAGCGTTATGCGGCTACTACGTCAAACTTGAACTCGCGTGAGTAGCGGTAGGTCCCGGAGTCGTAGTCAAAGAACGTAAATAGTCTGACTAAGTATACTTGTATTCTGCAAGGCGCTTGCTGTGATCAAGCTGGAGTTTATGTGGGGTGCTTGAAATCCTGGGCTGGTTTTCCTCAAGTACCGGTGGTATTGTGGTTCGGCTGATTCCTTATCGGCCGGTCCTACTGGCGGTCCGTTTCACGGGAGCAACACTCGAAGTAGGTTAGATAACGCGGGGTCTACCGGTGGTCCGTTTCACGGGAGCAACACTCGAAATAGACTGGTATGCCGCGGGATCTCCTCGTGGTCCGTATCACGGGAGCAACACTCGAAGTAATAAGGTAATGCGGGGTCTACTTGTGGTCCGTTTCACGGGAGCAACACTAGAAGTAGACTGGTATGCCGCGGATTCTACTTGTGGTCCGTTGACACAGGAGCCACTCGAAGTAGATTCGATGATGAAAGTTCTACTGGTGGTCCGTTTACACTGGAGCCACGCGAAGTAGATAGCTTTCAGAGAGTCCTACTTGTGAACCGTTTTACACAGGATCACTCGAAGTAGGTTGATTTTAAGTGCCGTGGTTCAGACACTGAGTAACGAGACGATTCACTCTGATTTCGCAACTGTCTTTATTTCAGAAGAACAACTCTTATATAAGATGCTAAATTATACATCATTAAATCTAAGAAAGGTCAATGTTATGGACGTGCTAAAAATAAGGTTAATGCCAGGGTCACCCACCTCTGAATCTGCTGACTCAGATTGTTTTTTCATATACTGCTTTCCACACGCATTTCGGTTTCGCTGTACATGTACTGCTTTCCACACGCATTTCGGCTTGGCTGGCTGGTTATTGCTTGCTTCGGTCAGTCGGTCATTCTTCCCGCTGATAATGCTGATTCTGCTTCCGGTGCCATCAACTAGTGCCGGGTTAGTAGGTTGGATATTGGCTTATACTTATCGTTACATTATTAATAGGCTAGTAGGTCTGAATCTTGTATATTGTGACCTGCTGATGCATCTTGATTGGGTAGTAGGTCTTGGCACTAGGTGCCAACCACTCTTATAAAAATGTAAAAATAAAGCGTGTTCAGTTACCGAGCGTTTTCGGAAGCTTTATTTTTGTGTTCTAAATATTGCCATTAATAAAAAAAAACACAGTTCGATTTATAGATATTGATGCAATCAATTTAATTGTTTTGGCGTTTATACAAATGATATATTTACATATGTGACTGAGTAGGGTTGACGACCGAATTAATATAATGACGCGGGAACGCTTGATGCGGCGGAGCGACCGAGAGATCCCGCGAGAGAGCGAGAAAAACGCTAGCGCATGACGGCAGATGCAGGTAACCGATCGAATGCACGAGAGCGGGCCACAAGAATAGAGCGGGCGAATAGAATAGATATATTCTGTTCTGAATAGATATATCAGAACACTGATCTGATATATACACTGCGCGTCACCAGATTAACGCCCCCCTCGGTGTTCGCGTTTAAAGTTAAATATTATCAAAACTATTAAAGATTGAACTGTACAATTATTTTTCAATATAATTCGATTAGTTATCTAAATAAAAACATATTTTAGAACGCAGTTGGTATTTGCATAAGGTAGTAGACCAATGTGACGGCCAAAATTGGACGTTTTTTTGAAATTTTTTTTAACAAGAAAATAAAATGCAATCGTCTTGTAACTTTTACATGTTTATTTAAATAATTTCTAGGGTACAAACAAATTTAGTTGACTCAATTATACTTTAAATTATTATCAGTATTTTCTGTTGAAGAAGAGATCACGAATAAATGGTTAGCTGTTTCGGGGAAGCACACAGCCTTCCGTAGTCATTAATTAAAAAATTAAAAAATCAAAGAAATTATTATTATGTAGACCCTATTCTAATGAACTAACCAATAATATACATAGAAAGTGAGAAATTTGATAAATGTTGGAGTTTTGAAAAAAAGGTACTCAAAATCGAATTTTTTCCGTTGATAAAATGTTTGAAAAAATCAATTTATTATTTGAAATTTAAATGTTTTGAAGGTTATGTATTTAGATATGTGTATGTAGAATAACTGGTTAAATTTCAAGCCAAATCGGTTAAATAGTTTTGAGTCAGTGCTTCCCCGAAATTTCAAAAACCTGGTTTCGAGAAAAACGCGTTCAAAGTTTCGACACGCTTTCCTACTCACTACGGCGCACTCCCTTGTATTGCCAATAGCTTTGAAAATATTCTAAACATCGGTCTGAAAATTTAAGAGCATGTTTTTGAAATGTGGCTCTTTCAAAAAATGTAGAAAAAAAATTCGATTTTTTGAACCCATCACATTGGTCTACTACCCTAAATTAAAAACTAAAGAAACAGGTTTATTTGGAAGAAAAACCTCAGTTTCGGATGCAATGTCGCGTAGGTCTGATCTCCACTTTTGCTGTGACGGTTATCGTGCTGTTCAGGACGAAATGAGATCGTTCATGAGGCAGACTAAAAACGGATTCAAGGAGTTGATTAGTGGTTTTCGAAAAATCAATGACCAACTCTGTGCGCTCGATACACAGTTTAGTAGTCTTCAACTACTTAACGAGTCTCCAAAGCGTAAAAAATCCTCTTTTACTGATGTACTTGGCGAATAATCTTCAGCCTGCTCAGCCGACAACTATGCAGCCGCTTATATCTCTGGCCACCCCAATGGCCGGACCGGAGAAAAATTCGGCATCCGAATATCTCAGGATTAATGAGCAATTGTCCGATATGTCCTCTGTGGCATCGCTTCAAGTGATCCCAGACCCAATAATTCCAACCCCTGTAACAGTCACCAAACAGGGCAATCAACCGTCCGGACCCCCGGTACGTACTGATGCCGCTGTACTAGTTGCGGCGGGTCCAAAACCCTTGCAGGTGATCCCACCATCGAAACATATTTTTGTTTCCCGGCTTGCCCCTGATACTTCTGAGATTAATATCTCGGCTTACATCAAAGCCAAAACTAAAGTCGACATAAAGGTGGTGGACATTACAAAATTTAAATATTAATACATCAGGCACAATTCATCTTTCAAAATACGTGTGCCCTTGCAGATGTTCAAGACGATTTGTTTCGCCAGCTTTTGGCCAGAGAATATTTTCGTCCAAGAACATCAGCCAAGTACGGTGAAAAAAAAAATGACCAAACCTGTGGGTGTAAAACTCCCACATGTTACGGCCACTGACCAACCTTCCACTTCATCTTCCTCAGTTTTAAAAAACTAATGTCTTCTCTAACACTTACCTATCAGAATACAAGAGGCTTACGTAGTAAACTTCTCAAACTGTATTCTGATGGTTCTTTCTTTGCATCTCACATTATTGTATTTACAGAAACTTGGTTAAAGCCGGAGATCTTAAGCTCCGAAGTTTGATAGAACTCTGCGAAGAGGAGGAGGAGTGTTAATCTCTGTAGACTCCAAACTCGCTTCTGAAGAGGTAAAATCACAAGAGTTTGGTGACATTGAATTCCTTTGCATCAAAATCACTTTGTCCGATCAATCTTTGTATGTTACCTGTTCTTACATACCACCTTCGTCCGAACCGCCAACAAACTGGCAACATTTGTCCGCTATTCGTTTGGTTTTCGATCGTCTGTCTGATGGTGACCAGCTGATAGCTCTGGGTGACTTTAATATCCCAGAACTTATGTGGTCAAATGTTGAAAATTCACCGACTTTACAGCTTAGCTCCCACCACGACTTCCCTGTGGGCATGTTTGACATGTCACTCGGGCAAATTAACCACGTTAGAAAATCTTTAGGTCGGCTGTTGGACTTATGTTTCGTTTCTAATTCTGATGGAATTACTCTTTCCAGAACTTTGCCCCTTTCTGACCCTGAGGATCCATATCATCCCACTCTTGAGCTTTCAATTGAAAACAACTCCTTAATTGACCTTAAGTCTACACTTAAATCTCATAAAGTTCGTTTCTTTCGTAATGCTGACTTTATGAAATTAAATAAGTTAATTTCGGATTTTGATTGGTCTGATTTACTGGCATGCGATGATATAAACTTAGCATTACAAAAATTTTATATCACTTTAAACTAATTTTTTTTACGCTTGTGTGCCGTGGAAATATCCGTCCGCTTCAACGAATCCGCCTTGGTATACAAGGCATCTTATCAACTTAAAGAATAGTATGAGTAGACTTTTGAATAAACATAGATTATCTGGTTGTACAGTTAGTTATTCAAGATACTTAGTAGTAGTAGTGTCTCAAGTGAGGTGATTGGAACCGTATCTGGAACCGCCAAGCGCGCAGTGTCTAAGCTTTGCCTCTTGCCTTAAGGATGAAGGTGAAGGACAGGCCCCAACTGGGGGGACAATGTCGGGTCAGCCAGCAGACACTGCATACATTTATCACTTAAATCAGTAAAATTTAAAGAACATTATAAGTAGACTTTTAAGTAAACATAAATTATCTGGCTGTACAGTTAGTTATTCTAAATACTTAGTAGCTCGGTCCAATTACACCATGCATAACGCAGAATGTTATAGGAGTTATATTCGCCGCTGCAGGATTCAGTTTACTCAGGATCCGAAGCAGTTTTATAACTTTGTAAACACTAAGCGTAAACATGTATATTTTCCCCCACTGCTACGTTTGGCAATGGCCGATCTCTTTGCACAGTTTTTTCAAACTACGTATTCACCTAGCAGCAGCTCAGCTCAGCCTTACACTTATAATATCCAATCAGCCAATCATCTTATATTTCGCCCATCTTTCGATCAAAGTGGTGTGGTATCGGATCTTCTTAAGGTCAAGCCCGTGTATTCGCCAGGCCCTGATGGAGTACCAGGCTGTGTTCTGAAGTACTGCGCCGAGGCACTGTGCAAACCGCTCGTTAAACTCTTTAATCTATCGCTGGAAACTTCGATCTTTCCCCTTATGTGGAAGGAATCCTGCATTATTCCGCTGCATAAAAAAGGGAAAAAATCCGACGCTGCGAATTATTAGAGGCATCTCTAAATTGTCAGCCATTTCAAAGCTTTTTGAAAAACTTATCACTCCACATTTGCAACACCTGTGTAGTTGCCATGCCAGAATGGCTTCATGAAGCGCCGCTCCACCACTACCAACTTATTGGAGCTAACATCTTTTATCACGGATGGCTTTCGGAATGGCTTACAAACAGACGTCATTTACACTGACTTCAGTAAAGCATTTGACTCTGTTAACCATTCGCTTCTTATAAGTAAACTCAGTCTTTTGGGATTCCCAACTGATCTTCTTATCTGGAGAACCCAACGTGTTTTCTTTAAAGATGTTACCTCGCGTTTAGTCCGCGCCACATCTGGGGTGCCCCAAGGAAGCCATCTTGGACCCCTACCTTTTACACTGTTTATTAACGACTTTCCCCTTGCCTTAACTAATTCACTTGTACTTATGTACGCTGATGATGTTAAGCTATGCCTTCAGTATAAATTCACCAGCGTCCAGTCTAGACTTCAATCCGATTTGGATAAACTTCAAAATTGGTGTTTAGCAAATAACCTAAAGCTTAATGGATCGAATAGTCCTCACTTAATAGTCCTCACCAGGCTATGTACTTTCTCTATGGGAACGCCTTAGAACGATTAACTTAGGTTAACGATCTAGGTGTCCTATTAGATTTGAAACTTAAATTTACCGACCATATATCTACCATGGTTAATAAAGCTATGGGTGTGCTTGGTTTTATTAAAAGGTGGTCAAAAGAATTTAATGACCCGTACATAACTAAAACGTTATATATATCACTGGTCCGTCCGATTTTTGAGTATGGATCGTGTGTCTGGAGTCCTCAATATGGAGTACACTATGGAGTACACTAAACTAAGTCATCAGGATAGCGCCAGCTACATTAACTTAACTTTTTTCGATGAATTTCTTACAAAATATTATGTTTAAAAATTTTTAACAATTTAAGTTTAAGCAATTGTAAGGAAAATTGTAAGGACTTCGCAAACTCGATTGGGGAGAGAGTCATACAAGTTTTTGAGATAGTTCAACGTTATTGTTGACCAGCACTGTTTTATACTGTGAATTAAATCCTCCTTGGATTGGATGGAGCATATTGCTTGCCACCCTCGTACACCTTCCTAGCTAACCATCCCCAGACGATTTTTATTATGTTCAAGTCTGGGGAGTATGGGGGCCACTCCAGGACACTGACATTTTCCTTTTAAATCCATGCTTTTACGTGTGAATTACTGGCTGTGTGAATTACTGGCATTGTCGTGCTGAAAATGCCATTTGAGATTCACAAATAAGTTGTTAAAAATGGGAAATGCCGTTTTTAAAACGCAATTTTAATTTTTCGCGTTCATCTTTGGGGTTAAAAACTGCAGTTCGCAGTTGCCATAATAGGATATGGCTCCCCATACCATTACTACTCCAACCCGGCTATGTAAGCAACCCAGATGATGCTCTTCCTTGCGTAAATCGTGGGAATAATAATTATATCCGTCAGGACACTCTAGGTTAAATTTTTTTTCGTCTGAAAATACGACGTTATGCCACTCATTGGACCATGTCATATGCGTTCGAGCAATCTTTAAAAATTTGCAATGGTTTTGCGATGTCTTTCCGTTTTTTTGGCAAATTTGTAAAGAAAAAGTCCACATTCATTGAACGCTTCGATTTTTGATTTTTCCTAAGAAGATAAGATTGTTTCTCTGACCATATTGTATGTCAAATTAAAGAAAAATGTTTTATTTAACAAGAAAACAAAAATGGTTGCTGTGCTCAGCAAGTTAAGAAAGATATTTAAATTTATATTTGGAGGGCGCTAATCTGATGACGCAGTTTTTTCTTCCAAATAAACCTGTTTCTTTAGTTTTTAATTTAATAAAAATCTATGCAAATACCAACTGCGCTGTTTTTATTTAGAGAATTAATCGAATTATATTAGAAAATATTTGTACAGTTCAATCTTTAATAGTTTTGATAATATTTCACTTTAAACGCGAACACCAAGGGGGGCGCTGGCCTGGTGACGCGCAGTGTATATATTTTTCTTTTTAATTTTATTTTGAAGACTTAGAATAAGTTTTTAAATCTTAAATTTTTAACCTATCTGATAAATATTTTATTTCTGGCTTTGCGTTGTAGGTTCTGTCTGAAATTAGGGTTGGGTTTGTAGCGAGCTATGATATTTACCGCTTTATGATATCTTGATTACTCGTCAAATACTTGCGGGAATCCAAGGTTCTATGGTGAAGCACATTTATCTAAAAGTCGATTAATATCGAATCTTTAAAACCGGTTAAACCGGTTTTCTCGATGGAGTACCAAGTTGTCTTCTGAAGAACTGCGCCAAGGCTCTATGAACCTCTATTTAAATATTTAATTCATCTCTGGAAACTTCTATCTTCGGCTCATGTGAAAGGAATCTTTCATCACATTATTCCTTTGCATAAATAAGGAACGAAATCTGACGCGTTCAATTATAAAGGAATTTCTAAATGTTCAGCAATTCCAAGGTTTTTTTAAAAAATTCTACTCAACATTTATAACACACAGCATGGCTCCATGAAATGCCGCTCTACCACACCAAATAAAGTTAGGTAAAGTTAAGAAGGCTGTCGGGTTTTAAATATAAAAAGCCGTCGTCATCCATCCAACTATCATTCTGCGCAACAGGAGCGTCATTGTAAAGCCATCCTCGGAATGTGAGGCTTCAACCTCGTTGGCTAGTTCTTTTTGGATCTATTGACTTTTTGTCGGCTTTGGACTCAGATCTTTATACCTTATCGTTGACAGAACTAAAGCCAAAATTAAGATCCTCGGCAGTAGCCTCTAGGGGGGCTCCCACTTACCTCCACTTGGGAATTTTGCCTTAGGTGTTGTTCCGCTGCACGACACGTCCTGGGAGCGTTCCCGCTTAGGTTGCGGTTGCTCTTTTTTATGCTTTGATTTGGAAAGTGAGCTACTGGAAGCACGTATCTCGCCCACTCAAACATTTAAGTGGCTCTAAGCTTTTTACTGTGTTCAACCTTTTAAGGCCCTGTTGAGATTCCTTAAAACATTAGCCCTCCTTTTGAGACTAGGCAAAGTTTATATCCGGGGCAATGCTGACTCTCAACACATGTCGAGCGACTTTGAAGACTGACCTCGGTATTTTGGGAATGGGAAGTAGTTAGGCTATGTTGAGGGAATTAGTAGTCGCAAAAGCAGTACTGATACTGCTTCGGCGAGGATTCCCGCTGTCCTGTGATTTTTATTTATGAGTAGGGCCACCTGGGAAGGTCTTGCATTGGAAACTTTGCCTTAAAAACAGCTAATGGAGAGAAGGCGATCCGAAACCCACGATCAGTTCAATAACCCTAAGCTAGTTCAAAGAATCCTACGATGTTAATTTGTTAACTCGTGCCTCGTGCGTTACATCAAGTGCCTCCAAGGTAGTCATCTTGATCCCGCATACCGATGCCAACATTCAGCAGCGGCTATGCCGAAAAGTTGGATTTCTGCGCTCTGTTTACTATTACAATTGACCATACTCATTTAACCTAAATGGAGAAGCTCAGGTGGCTCATTTCATGTTTGCGGTAGTCAGCCTTGGAGACAGTGAGAGCGTTGGAAAAAAATTACGCTTACCCAACCTGGGAAACTATGGCTCGGTTCTTGGAGCAAAGGTGCCGAGGCCTGCACCTCCGTGGCCGTGGATTTGGCTTTGGCACCCATCTGCCAGCGAATCATGTGGGCCGACGTAGGTCTAACAATCGAATTTGCATGCTCCTTAATACTCCTCCTGCTTCGTGTGCCATGTGCGCAAATATGTTCCATGCCTTGCCAGTTCAGGAAGGATACGATGAGGTCCGGCGTCTGGTCGTCTGATTCGTTTGCCTTAAATCTGAGCACTTAACCCGCGGATGTTCATTATCCCGCTGCCCAAGGTGTAATCGTTATAATTATCCAGCATTATTATTATTAATTGTCCAGTAAATTAATCAAAGGTCATTAGCATGTCGCAATACACAATAATCAGACCCACTAACCTATTGGCACACTTGTAATAATTAGCAATAAACGAGAAACAATATCCAACCGAATAACCCAGCACTAATAGACGGCGCCAGAGGCGGACATCAAAAGTATCAGCGAGAAGAATGACCGACTGACCGAAGCAAGCAAAGCCAGCCAGCAAAGCCGAAATGCATGTACAAGCAATGCATAAACAAGCAATCTGAGTCAGTAGACTCAGAGCTAGGTGACACTGGCTAATGCAGTGTAACACTTAGTCCTAGACTTAGTTATGTAGTAATTTAGCATAAGATGCATAAGACTTAGCATAAGAATTTTGCGAAAAAAATATGCTAAAAATGCTAAAAATAGGTGCGAAATCAGAGTGAATCGTCTCGTTACTCAGTGTTAGACTACGGCACTTAAAATTAACCTAATTCGAGTGATCCTGTGTAAAACGGATCACAAGTTAGGACTCTCTTAAAGCTATCTATTTCGTGTAGCTCCAGTGTAAACGGATCATAAGTAGAACTTTTATCATCGAACCTACTTCGAGTGGCTCCTGTGTAAACGGACCACAAGTAGAGCTTCGCTATCTAATCTACTATGAGTGTTGCTCCCGTGAAACGAACCACAGGTAGAACCCCCGATACCCAACCTACTTGGAGTGTTGCTCCCGTGAAACGGACCACGAATAGAACCCGCGTTACCCAACTTACTTCCAATGTTTCTTCCGCGAAAGGGACCACAGTAGAACCCGCGTTCTCCAACCTACTTCGAGTGTTGCTCCCGTGAAACGGACCACAAGTAGAACCCCCGTTACCCACCCTACTTCGAGCGTTGCTCCCGCGAAACGGACAATAAGTAGGACACACGTTCCCCAACCTACTTCGAGTGTTGCTGAGCCAGCACTCTGCGAAAGTTTCCAATGCTTTGATGTAAGTGGAGTGGGTTTTTGAAGAGCATTTACTACAAAGCGGAGTCTCGGAATAAGACCCCCATCAAATGTTTAGTACAAAGGCGAATCATGGAGGCGATGGAGTGAGTCAAGAACAGCTTCATTTCTTAGCGGGCTCAAACGGTTTATTTCCCAGGCAGATAAGGTCGGATAACGCTAAAAATTGTTTAGGTACCAAATATGAACTGATCGAGTTGAATCGACGGTTCCTTCGCCAGGATCACCGACGTGTCTTCGCGAGTTTTATCGAGTTAATAACTTCACGAGTTAATAACCACATATATCGGGCTATTGGTCTCGCAGTTTTTGGCTTTGAGGAGTTGAGAACTTTGTTGTGCCACATAGTTCAACCGTTAATTCGATTCCCCTTGTATCGATTTCAGACAATTCTGCTGCAAGTGCAAGTGCAAGTGAAGGATGAGAATCTACTCTCCACGATGTGGGCTCTGGCCAGGATACTGGAGCTGACTCCTGGGCGTGACGGAGTGAACTGGGTATTCAGAAAGTGAAGTGAGCTTATATAAGCTGTGTCTGCTTTCCCTCAATGACTATGTTGAATGCCCAGCCTTCATGTTGGGCCAAGCAACCAAAGGCAAATGGTGTTTAAAATAATCAATACAAGTTCTTCTTTCACCACGCGGAAGCACCGCGCGGTCAATGTTTGGGGTGCGTTTGTGTTGAGTGGAGCGTCTGAGTCTGGCAGGCATGCTGGGAAGAAAGATTGCATACGGTCGTGACTGATTGTGTTAGGATTTTTCTATTCTTTGCCGCTTATGTTGTTATTGCTGTACCCGAACAGGATAAGATCAATGAGGGTCCCTTCGTTTTTGTGTGGCCTTTAAATAGATGTCTCAGGTGGCCTTGTAGTTGGTCCAGACCTTTTGTTGGTCCAGAGTACATGATGCATTATTTACTACGAACCGTATCAAAAAACAAGCCCCCAAAGAATTCAACAAAATATACTAAAGCTAAAATGAAATTATCGTCCAAAAAAACTATTAGGAAATATAAATTTTTCTCATATTTGTTAGTTTTTGTACGAATGTACCGATCGTTATTATTTCTACGCCACAGCAGAGCATTGCAGGGTAAAGCTAGTAATTATATGCTGTATGTGATTCTGTGATATTTGCTTTGTTTATTCACAACAAACCAATTTCTGATTGCGTCACGCTAATTTTATATATTTGTATTTATATATTGCTACATACATATAAGTTATTTAAGTTGCAAAAATTTATAATGTAAAATATTTTACTGTTCCATTTTTCTGATTCAATAAAGGACATTTCAATATGGAATATTTTAAGGTTGTTTTTCGTTAAGGAATATACAATTCTAAATATCGAAATAAAACAATCCTATTTTATTCGATTATTAGGGATTTTAAGTGCAACAATTTCGCATTCAAAACTTATACATATATTTCCACACATATGCATGAAAGCTCCGATTGTTTGGATAGGCGATAATAATTATTTTAAAAGGTGTTCTTATAAAATACAGCACTCATTTACTCCAGTAAGGAGTATAGAATACGATAGCAGTTTAATACAATGTACTGAAACAAATAATAAATATTTCGTTAACAAATCATATTAACATTTATATTGTAATTAGGTTTGGTGTAGCTCAAAAGGTAAAATTACTCCTAATAATAAAATTATAAAAAAAACAACAACAAAATTTCGAAAATATTACCATTTATAACAACTTACAGACATTAAAAATTTAAACTTATACTTATTCATATCTGTATATTTTTGTATATATACACGTATATTCCCCTGTATATGTACATATGTATGATATTTCCCAAATGGGCTAACTAAAAATTTGTTTGACAAAAAATTTGCTCCAAAAAATATAATATACATATGTAGTTTCAAAGGATATTTACATACATATGTATAACTACATTCTCAATTAATAGTTATGAAGCAGCTTTTAATAATATGAAACTTATTTATTGTCCCATTCAACTTTAATGATTCAGAATACTGTACATATGTATGTTTGATCGAGCTGATCCTAGTCTGATGTTTTTGGAGTTACAAACAATTGAAGCACAAGGAGCTGTGTATGTATATATTTCTTAGGTTCATGCGATAAGAAACAATAAAGACAATTGTGCAGTAAAGTGCAGTGTGTAGCATAACCTGATATAATTGGCCGATCCTCCGATCCTTATGAGAATTTCATTATCAAAACAATTTATCATAATGTATTTGAAAGTTAGTATCTTCAATAACTTAACTGACATTGTCGATCCTTCAGTTATGTACATACATACATACATAGTCGGCCGATCCTAAATAAATTTTCAGTCAGTTCAGTTTCAGTAAATCAGTGTAACAAAAATAGAATGCCCCAAAAAGATTGAAGGCTCTTCCCATCAATCAGTAATATGGCTCCATACATGTACATAATTAAACCATCCCGACATTTTACTTTGTATTTGAATTAGGTGTGGAAACTCATGAGGCTTTCAAATAAAACATATTATAATTATTATATTAAACATTAAATTAAGTCTGACAAATATAGTCACTATATGTTAAAAAAATTAGCCTTTTTTTATATTGAATAATGTATTAATACAAGATACGAATTTGTTTTAAAGAAAAATTTTCATGATCATAATATAACTACACTTTTAAGAAATTTAAAGAAAATCTTTGCATTTTTATTTACTTGTTGAATCGACCATAATTTACAATCTATATTTTTATTTTTAGCCTAATATTATTAAATTAATAAATGACTTATATTAAAACGGGCTTCTAGGACAAAAATGTCGATGTCCATATTCTTCCGCCTCCTACAAGTCCATGTATCAAGTTTTATGTTATCAAGATTAATGTTTATACATATTCGTTTTTATACGACTACGAAAATGAGTAAAATTTTTACTCGGTATGGTTTCGACCTTCATTTCCCCACATCTTAGATTTTTTTTCTTATTCGAGAGATTAGACCCCTACTAATTATTTTTTTTCTTTTTTCTACATTTATTTTAATGTTTTTTTCTTGTATCACTAACCATACAACATTTTCACAACTTATTTCATACAATTATATTTCATTGCCTCAAGGCCCAGAGAGCTTCGTGTGCTTAGCATTAGAACAATATTTTCGGCACTTTCTTTCGTGCAGCATCTGTGCTAAAATTCTAAAGCAGCCGTGGCCGTTTAAGATCTGCGTCAGTCCAAATTTTACCTCACCATATTTTCTCTTCAAGCAACTCTCCTTGGCCAACTCATGCTGGCAGCTCTGGAATTTTGTTTTAGCCAGAGACGATGCGCTGATAGGTATTCCTCACTGCTTCGATGGCTTTGGCTGCAATCCGATTCACCAGACAACAGTATGTATGTATTGCATTGGCGAGAGGTGTCTTGCTCGGGCTATGACCTACAGAGCCTTCGGTAGCACTTTACAGGCATGATCAATGAGGATGAAGCAGTACGACTTTGTATTTGGCCGGGGCTGCTTCAGGCAGCACTGATTTGTGTTGCCGTAAGTAACTGTCATAGATGGAATAGTTTCATGTTGCCCCGATGCGCCGTTACTACGGAAGTCCGCCACAATAGAAGGTAAGATCTATTACCGATCAATTGTATCCTACTCTGCTAATTGTGTGCAGAGAGTCTGTGTTCAGCAGGGCCACGTCTAAGGTGGCAAATGTAGTTAGGAGCTTGCGACATAATTAATTATTGAGGTATTAACTTCTTTCTTTCGTCCAAGCGTTGAAATCTCTGCCAAAAAAACCCATTTTGCCCCTGTACCCTTGGCTTTGCGCCTTAATTTTTGTTTACACTTTTGCTAATTTTATTAAGCTTACCGTCTTGTCGGCGGGTTACCAATTTAATGAGGACATATGAACTGTCCGCTTTCTTCGCCCCCAGCCATTCTAGATTTGGGGAGACGTTGATTTGTTCCTTCGGCATTCTTCATCTCATTTGCCAATGGGTCCCATTTTGCTTTATTATCCCCAGCGAAGTTTTGCTGTTCTTTTCCGGCTGCGAAGTGGGCAAGAGCGGATCGCGTTGTATTTTTGGGGTGCAGTCATTTGCCCTCTGCGGAGTGTTTTTATACCCTTGCAGAGGGTATTATAATTTTGGTCAAAAGTGTGCAAGGCAGTGAAGGAGACATCTCCGACCTTATAAAGTATATATATTCTTGATTAGGATCTCCTCCTGAGTCGATATAAGCATGTCCGTCGGTCCGTCTGTCTGTCTGTTTCTAGGCAAACTAGTCTCTCAGTTTTAGAGCTATCGAGTTGAAACTTTGCACACAGCCTTCTTTTCCTTGCAGGTAGTACATAAGTCGGAACGGCCGGGATCGGTCGACTATATCCTATAGCTGCTATATAACTGATTGATCGGAAATGCCATAACTTCGTTGTTTTTTAAGATAGATTGTTTTTTAAGAAGAGATGGGACTTTCCACACATGTTATATTTGACCAACATATCTTTTGTACAAAATTTCATAAGGATCGGCCGACGATATCCTATAGCTGTCATACAACGATCGGAATTGGCATAAATTTGGTGTTTTTTAAGTTAGAAAGATGGGACTTGATACAGATTCTATTTTGGACAAAATAATCTGATTTGCCAAATTTCATAAGGATCGGCCGACTATATACGATCTTCTATATATCTAATAATATAAGATGCGTGGCGCCACCTAGCGGACTGCGACTGAACTGCAAGGGTATATCAACTTCGGCTCCGCCCGAAGTTAGCTTTCCTTTCTTGTTTTGTATTGCTTCCGCTCCTAAACCGAAGGTGGAGCAAGTTTATTTGTTCTTGTGAATGTAACTTTGGGAAAAATAACACAGACGCGAACCACGCAGCCTCCCAATGTGAGACAAACGCTGAGTGGATTTTTGAAAGATGGGAGGAAAAGGTAGGTGATGAGAGTAATCCGTGTTTTAACACACCATTTTTCCACCACTCTCATTCGTTGAAACGCGATCGAGCGCAACCTTTATGTGTAGCCTCTTTGCGCCGTTTTTAACGCTTTGACTAGGTACAGGCCCTGGCGTGAAAGGGAAACAAATTTTCGCAGGAAGAGAAAACTGCTTATCCTTACTACACTTTTCGCTGGTCCATGCAACTGGCGGCCCTGTGACTGTGACCAGATAAGGATCTCCTGGATCGTGAAACCTTCCTACTTCGACAGGTGCCCATCACATGTGCCATTTACTAGGAGTTGCTGTGAGGACCTTCTGTGTCGGCCTTCATACACCCTGCCGTGCGACATTGGGGATAAGCTAGGGTGTCCAGCGCCCCTTCGTTGCAGTGTTCCAGCTGCCCTGGCATACTATGAGCACCCTCCCCCTGGCATCCTGCTTTATCGACGCAATAGTAATAGCTTCTTTGTCTTGGAAATGAGAGAGAGCGTCGTTCAGCTTTTAATAGTCCTTCCTTAATAGTTAAGCTTCCCTGCTCAATCCTTCTGCTTTGGACCTTCCGAACTTAGGAGGATCCTGGGGGAACTCTCAATGAGTCCATGGCCTTGAATGTATTCCAGGGCCTCGTAACGTCTATCATCACCCCAAAGTTCCTTATGACTCGATGATAAGTGATAGCCATGTTCCCGATGGCTACCTCTGTCGTCTGCAGCACCTTGCGACTGCTAACCATCAGCGCTCCCGTTTTTGATTGCTCGATTTAGGCACTTGTCGATCGTTTTGATGGCTCCGTTTTGATGCCATCTGATGCTTATCCCGATGACTAGCTACTCGCTGGGAGATGCAACTTTAAAATACAGTCGTACATGATGTTCCTCCTCAAGTCTTAGAAATGATCTTTGCGGAACGCAAAATCTGTAACAGGTTTTTCAAAGCCTCTATGGCTGCTGAGACCTTCGTAGCAATCC
Source organism: Drosophila ananassae (assembly GCF_017639315.1). Lineage (NCBI taxonomy): Eukaryota > Metazoa > Arthropoda > Insecta > Diptera > Drosophilidae > Drosophila > Drosophila ananassae. The sequence goes on from NC_057928.1 coordinate 1,993,765, forward strand.
TCCTCTGAAACGCCTTTATCTAGCAGGCGAAATGGCCTGTAGGACGACTACTCACTCTCGGCTGTCTTGGTTTGAGGAGCTTTTGCAATTGTTAAATAATTGCGCAAATCTGACCGTGTTCAAAAGCAAAACCAATTTTAGTGCTCGGTTTAAAACCTAGTCTGGGTCCATCGATCGATTTTTAGGCATGCCGCAGCGTGTTTGCGAAGGCATCAGCCCTTTTGTTGGCCTTCTCGATGGGAGGTTAACTATAAATCTCCTCCCCGCACAGTGGTCGATTTGGCCTTCCTAGCAGAACAAAACTATTTCCAAGAGACTGGTACGCTTATTGTTTATGAAAATATTTACTCAGGGGTTCTTGGGCTGATAACGAATCTGGAGTTAGATTTTCAAAATTCATAATGGCGGATTTAATATGGCGGACATAAGATTGAAAAACTTGATAGATTTTGATGAAACATTGTATCTAGGAGTTGAAGTTAAAAGCTGAAGTTGGTTTTTTAAAATTCAAAATCCAATATGGTGGATACAACCTCGAAAAGTAAGTGGATTTTGATGAAACGTCGTATTACCTTGTGTTCATCATTATTGAAGTCTTTTTTTATTCAGAATGTTTCCAAACACATGATTTTCTACCGCTAATAATTTGCGACACTTTTTTTTTCTTCGTACCACACCAAAAAAAACTTCCCGTTTGGTCACAGACATCGTTCCTAATATTTGATATAATATGTGTTTTTTTAAATCTAATAGTTAGTTCACTTCAGTGTAAGAAATGGCAGGGAAGCGGAACACGTTCGATACACTGTTCGTTAACAATGTTCGATAGATTACTGCAGCTCGATTATCGATAGAAAATAAAAATAATTTATATCGATATTATCAGTGAACTACTGGTAGCTACAATTTAACATAAAGGACACTTTATCGAAACATTTAAAATTGAATTAAACGATACTAGATATGCCAAATCGACCACTGTGCCCCGGAAGCATGTTGGCTGTGTAACCTCGAGCAAAGCATAGCCTCATAAACACCAGAGGGAAAACTGTTACTTATAAGTCAGTTGCTCTTGGGAGGCTGGCGTATATGAGGTCTATGTCCGAGCCTAACCTGGCTCTGCTGAATGTTTGCTTGGGCATCCCCTGTCCAGCGCCCACGCATTGAAATCGGTGCGACCTTGTATTCTTATTCTTATCGTCCAGCATTGATGATTAAGCTCGGTGACCCTCATCCGTCCCCATCTACTGACCAACGCACAGTGGTCCGGCTAGTGGGAAAAAGTGGTCATAAATCAGAAACTCAACATAGAGAGTTCAAAATTTGTGCTCGGGGGTTTTGGGGGTCGCTGATTTCGAATATGAAGTCGAAATTTCAAAATTCAAAATGGCGCCTCAATGTTCGGCCGACTGTCGTCGCATGCAGACGTGTTTTTTATTGTGCTCCGTGAAAAAAATATTCAATAAAATCATAAAAGTGCAGTGACTGGTCTAAGAAATCTACAATAACGCGAAAAGACGCTTTTTGCGATGAAATCGCTAATTTTTATATTGATTAATTAATTAATTAATTAATATAAAACACAACTCTCAAAACTTAAACTAAATCAACCTCGACTGCAATGAGCTTAAACGACGTTCGCACACAACGTCAACGTGAGCAAGACGAGAGACGGCTCTCAGTACAAAGAAACAACGCGTACTTCTCTTTTAAAGCAACCGAAAACCATGCAAGCTCTGATCAAGCGCGGTCAATTACCCCCAACTTGACCGAATTCTTAAACGTAGAGAGCGAGAGAGCGCGTTCCTGCTCCCCCTCGATGCCATCGATGTCTCTGCAGCCAAAGAGTGCAGTAACTAACACCTCAATTTCTTTGACAACGTCAACAGTAACAACAACAACAACCGCAACTGTATCGACAGCTCGTTTAACGACGTCATCAGCTAGCAGCGCAAATAGTAATACGTCCGCGCTGCCCGAAAACCAAAACAAAAACAATGACTATATTAAGCCGGCTGTGCAGACTGGCATGGATCGCTACATCCAAATCAAAAGGAAGCTGAGCCCCCTGAATTCCAAACGCAAAATAATCCGTGGCAATGCTAGCCTAGCAGCAAAAGAAACGCCCATTAACTCAAACCGATTTAAAATCTTGGCAGACGCCGATGAGGTTGAGGCGGTCGAATCCACTGAAGTTGAGAAAAGGAAGCCAAAACCTCCGCCTATCTATATACGCGAAAAAAGTTCCAATGTTCTTGTCAACAAAATTATTGAGCTTATTGGTAAGGATAACTTCCAAATAATACCCCTTGTAAAGGGCAACATTCAAGAAACAAAAGTTCAAATGAAGTCTGAAGATAACTACAGAGTATTATCAAAATATCATACCGAGAATAAAAAGAACTTTTACACATATCAGCTAAAAAGCAGCAAGGGCCTGCAAGTCGTACTTAAGGGCATAGAGCCCGAAGTAACGCCTGCAGAGATAAAAAAGGCGCTACAGGAGAAGGGTTTTAGCGCCAAGACAGTCTTTAATATCCTTAACAGGGATAGAAAGCCGCAGCCACTCTTTAAGGTTGAGCTCGAACCAGACACCAAGCTCCTGAAGAAATACGAAGTGCACCCAATATACAATCTTCAGTACCTGTTGCACCGCAGAATTACAGTTGAGGAACCGCACAAAAGCAATGGCCCGGTACAATGTGCGAACTGCCAGGAATATGGCCATACAAGGTCATACTGCAAACTGCGCCCGGTGTGTGTAGTTTGCGGAGAGCTTCATGACTTCGCACACTGCCCAGCGAGCAAAGATGACAGCAACTCGAAAAAGTGCGGCAACTGCGGTGGCAATCACACTGCTAATTATAGAGGATGCCCAGTCTATAAGGAGCTGAAAAGTCGCATCCACCAGAAAGGAATAGCTGCCCGCACCCAAAATGGACAGTTCACGGCGTCCAGATCAAACCCTGAAGTCTTCTTCTCGACTGCAGCCAGATCCTCACTAGGACCCATTAACTCTGACAAAAATGTGACATACGCAAGCGCCTTAAAATCAGGACTGGCGACACCTGCCTCAAGAAGCTAATTTCTGCAATCAGCATACCAAGAACCGAACACGGCTCAGCAACATCAACCAACAGAGCAGCCAAAAAGCAACTTTGAAGCTATGATATGCAGCCTACAACAAAGCCTGACGGAATTTATGTCGTTTATGCGCACAACTATGCAAGATTTAATGCGAAACCAAAATCTACTGATTCAAATGCTGGTTTCACAACAATCCAAATAATGGCTTTCCTACGGATATCTACGTGGAACGCTAACGGCGTTTCGCAACATAAACTTGAGTTAGCTCAATTCCTACTCGACAATCATATCGATGTAATACTGCTTTCGGAAACACACCTTAGGCCTTAGGCCACATCTATAAATATACAACTAAATACTGGCAACAAACTTACACTAGCCGCCGTATACTGCCCCCCTCGCTTCAATATAGCTGAAGATGAGTTTATGCAGTTTTTCAACACACTTGGAGACCACTTCATAGCAGCAGAAGACTACAATGCCAAGCACACACACTGGGGATCCCGTCTCGTGACTCCAAAAGGGAAGCAGCTCTATAATGCAATTATCAAAGCCAAGAACAAGCTCGACTATGTTTCTTCTGGCACACCAACATACTGGCCGGCACACCCAAGGAAACTACCAGATTTAATAGACTTTGCGATTACCAAAAACATCCCTAAAAATCTGATAAGCGCCAATTGCCTATCGGATCTTTCATCTGATCACTCGCCTGTCCTGTTTATTCTACTGCGACATCCAGGAACATTGGAACAACCATTAAAATTGACCACACAGAAAACCAATTGGGTTAAGTACAGAAAATATATCAGCTCACACATTGAGCTAAGTCCTCATCTCCACGATGAAGCCAACGTAGACAGCTTTGTTAATTCACTTGAGTCTGTACTCGTCTCTGCAGCTCGTGCCTCAACATCGCAAACCATAAATACACAAAGCAATAAAAAGACAAATCTACAAATCGAACAGCTCGTCCTCGAAAAGAGGCGTTTACGTCGCGATTGGCAACTCCACAGATCGCCATCTGCTAAGCAAAGCTTTAGACATGCCTCACGTCAACTTACTAAAGCCCTACAGCAAGAAGAAGCTTATGTCCACCGCCGCTACATAGAGCAATTGTCAACTTCTAGTACAAAACACTCACTATGGAGAGCTCACCCAACTCTAAGCTCACCGAAAGAAACCGTGATGCCTATTAGAAATCCCACAGGCGGCTGGGCGCGCAGCGATGCAGACAGAGCCAGCACGTTTGCCAATCACCTTAAAAATATCTTCCAACCTAATCCGGCCACTAGTGCCTTTACTTTGCCGACTTTACCATATGAGCCTCAGCTTCAACATGAACCAATCGAGTTTCGCCCAAACGAAATCGCTAATATCATCAAAAACCAACTAAATCCGAAAAAATCACCAGGCTGCGACCTCATAACTCCCAAAATGATCATTGAGCTTCCATATTGCGCCGTCTGCACTATCACCCAGCTCTTCAATGCCATCGCAAAACTTGGCCACTTTCCAGCGAGATGGAAAAAGTCAATTATAATAATGATAGCAAAGCCGGGAAAAGACCACACAATTCCCACGTCGTATAGACCTATAAGCCTACTTTCATGCTTATCTAAACTCTTTGAGAAATGCATTCTGACTCGAATAAACACATACCTAAGGATCCAGGAAGGAATCCCGTCACATCAGTTTGGGTTTCGTGAAAAGCACGGAACAATTGAGCAGGTCAACCGGATAACAGCAGAAATTCGGAATGCATTCGAAAAACGCGAGTACTGTACCGCAATATTTCTAGACGTCTCTCAATCATTTGATAGAGTCTGGCTAGAAGGTCTAATGTACAAGATCAAGACAATGCTCCCTTGTAATACCCACAAGCTTTTAGAGTCTTACCTTTACGACAGAAAATTTGCTGTGAGGTGCAACACAGATATATCTGACGAATTCACTGTTGGAGCTGGAGTTCCTCAAGGAAGTGTACTCGGACCAACATTATATGTTCTCTACACAGCAGACATCCCGACAAGCACACGACTAACAACATCTACGTTTGCTGATGATACAGCTATTCTTAGCCGCTCAAAATGCCCGATACAAGCAACTGCGCAGCTAGCTCTTCATCTGGTGGATGTTGAAAAATGGCTATCAGACTGGCGAATTAAAGTAAATGAACAAAAATGCAAGCACGTTACGTTCACCTTGAATAGGAAAAACTGCCCGCCCCGTACGCTAAACAACACCCTACTCCCGCAAGCAAACGAGGTAACATATCTAGGAGTACACCTCGATAGAAGACTCACATGGCGTCGGCACATAGAAGCTAAGAGAACCCACCTAAAGCTTAAAGCCAGCAGCCTTCATTGGCTTATCAACGCTCGGTCTCCCCTTTGCCTTGAATATAAAGTCCTGCTGTATAACTCGGTACTTAAACCTATATGGATGTACGGCTCCCAGTTATGGGGGAATGCCAGCAATAGCAATATTGACATAGTCCAGCGAGCTCAGTCGAAGATCTTGAGAACAATCACCGGGGCACCGTGGTACGTTCGCAACGAAAACATACATCGCGACTTAAACATTCTTCCAGTCAAAGATGTGATCGCAGAACAGAAGGAAAAGTACTTTAGCAAGCTATTGTCGCACCCTAACCACCTGGCGAGAGGTCTAACAAGGTTGAGCAACCAATCACGACTTCGTCGCAATGACCTACCCACCCAGCGACCGTCTTGAGGAACGCGCAACCATAATGCAGTCTTAGTCTACTGTTAGTTAAATGTTAAGGTTAAGATTTGAAAACTTATTTTTAGTCTCAAAATTAAGAGAAGATCCAATAAATAAAAGCAAAGTTTAATTAAAAAAAAAAAAAAAAAATGGCGCCTCCAATATGGCAGTTGTTACTTCCGTAAGTAGCTGGTGAATATATTATCTCATTTTTCACGACCCCAGAGAGTACCACGTGGAGGTAAATTTAGACTCTCCTTTTTTTTTTTTTTTTAAATTTTGTTACATTTTTTTATAACTTTTTTTCAATTTTTTTAAAATTTAAAAAAAAAATTTTTTTCTTTTAATTTTTAAAGAAATTTTTTTTTTAACTAAAGAAATGTTAAAGGAAAATTTCACTGCAATAATTTGTAAAAATATTGGCTCACTAAGAATCACTATCTGAATCTGAGCAGACGTTCTGATCTAATGGCAGCCTCAAAAGTTCCATAACCTCTTTTGCTAGAGGCTTTGTTTGCTTTTGAGCGTATTTTGATTTTGAAAGTATTACTGGATCAGAAGAAATTAGCAAATTATGCATCAAATCCATCATGGTATCTTTTCTTGATATTTTTCGTGTATTATTTTCTCGAAATCTTTTTAAATCTTTATTACAGAATTAGCTTAGCAGTCTTAGCTTCAGAAGCCTTTAAGAAAAGGAATAAATCCCTCTTTGTGGGAGCAAAAGGCATGATTTTCGGAATTCCGTGTGCTATTCCATGTAAAATAATATAATCTTTCGAAAAAAGGCAAAAAAAATTATGTCAAATGCGTCTCGCATAAATAATTTAAAAACTCTGAAAGGGTGGTTTTGGAAAAAAAAATCTATTTTATTGTGGAAAAAATGCTCGCATTCGCATTTGCGCAACTTTGTGCAACAAATTTAAATTGGATATTGTAGTGCAGATGTATACTAATATTACCTATATAGTCTCTCGGTCGAAGTTGTTCAAAGGCTAAAAATATTAGATTTGGAAAAAATTATTTAAAAAAAAAAACGATTTTTCGCTAATTAAATGAGAATCCCATCAATAACACAGCTCCACAAAAAAAAAAAAAAAAAAAAAAATTCAGAGATCAGACCATACCTCCTATATGGATTTGGGGTCGCTGAATCCGAATCCGTGGTCAGTTGGTCGCCATCACGTCAGGTTTTCGAGAAAATAATGGTTGAATAGTCGAAAAACGCCGTTTTTGGCCATTTTCGAAAAATCGTACCGCAAAATTCTGATGTGTTACAAACCTAATTCAAAATGGAAATGAAAGGCTGATTTGTGATCTTTAAAACGAGCTAAATGCCAAGTTTCTTCATAACCTCAAAAAACACACTTTTCACTTTTTTTGAGGTTATGAAGAAACTTGACGTGATGGCGTCAAACTGACCTCAGATTCGGATTCAGCGACCCCAAAAACCCCCGGGTACCATGTTTTATTTGAATATGCTGAATTTTGAAATTTTTGTGGTCGGCATACATTTTTTGCTAAGATGCCTACATATAAACGCACCCCCTGTCCTAACGGTGCATGCGAAAAATTTGGCATGGAGCTCGTTTTAAAGATCACAAATCAGCCTTTCATTTCCATTTTGAATTAGGTTTGTAACACATCAGAATTTTGCGGTACGATTTTTCGAAAATGGCCAAAAACGGCGTTTTTCGACTATTCAACCGTTATTTTCTCGAAAACCTGACGTGATGGCGACCAACTGACCACGGATTCGGATTCAGCGACCCCAAATCCATATAGGAGGTATGGTCTGATCTCTGAATTTTTTTTTTTTTTTTTTTTTGTGGAGCTGTGTAATAGAATACATATTGATAAAATTTTTTATTGATGATATAGTTTACACTAATAATGAACTGTTACAATAAAAATTTCATAGGAAAAATGTTCGTAAATAAAAAAAAAATTACATTATATTTTTATAGGATCTTCGCCACTTATCACTTTTAAGGCTAAAAATTTGTATGTAAACGGAATTGAAAGTAGCTAATACTTTGGGGAATTATAGTTCAAATATTCAAGAATTGATGTGCATTAGAAATTTTTAGATCCAGGACTATTGAAAAATTGGATTTATGGCAGGCATCCGGACCACTGTGCAACGGTTAACGGACCAAGGTTAAGATTAAATCCTAAAATTCTCTTATCTTTCATCCACCACCTTGCTTAGACATGGGGCATCGACTGATCGACTCACAGACTGATGTCTCAAGTCCTTCAGCCCCTTTGCCTTTCAATAGAAGCCCTCTACTAAACCTTCTGCAGCTGCGGAAACAATAGAGGACAGATTCCGTCAGAATCTTGCCCTTACAGTGTGTCCCATTTCTAGGCATCTGTAGCAACGAGCTACAACTCCCTTTCCTTGAGGTGACGGGCTCTAAGCTCTGGTCGTGACCCCTGGGTTAACCCCCCACCATTGGGCCTGCTCTACTGGACTTTATTTCGTAGATTGGCGCCTGTAAAACCCGTGCCTGTCGGGCTGCCCCCGGTCTGCAAGGCCTGGACGAGGCTTTGCAAGGGTCTGCTGGCCCTTTTTCACTTTTCCGGTGCCTGCTAGCTCGCATCTGTGTTAGGTGTTTTGGCCGTTTGCATCTTGTATTTTCCGACCAGTTACCCATAAAGTTTTTCCCAGGCGAAGGCGAAGTCAAGCAAGTTGTGCAATAACCAGAAACGGTTACAAGCGAATGTGGTACCCATAAGTTTCTCGTTAATATGCAACTCGATAAAGAAAGAAGTCAAATGCATTAGTTTCTCAAGTTAGATGATGCTTTCTCTGAAGGATTGCAAGGAATAGGAAAAACAAATATCTTCCAAGTCAATCTTGCTGTTGAGAACATGTAATCAGTTTCCCAGCCTCCATACCGAATTCCCGACCCGATAAAACCATCTACATCAGAGTATGCCATCCAGGTGGTGCTAAAATAAAAATACGAACGGTAGAACAATGATAGACTATATGTTAATTATAGCCGCCTGAACAAGTTGTTAAAGAAGGAGAATTTTCCAGTACCAAATACCGAAGGGCGTCTTCAAGAGGAAAAAGAGGTTTTAATAATATTACGTCACTTGACTCGAATAGCGACATTAAGAAGGAACCTAAGATTCGCCAAAGTGGGGATCCGTAAGTTTTTTGAGTAATTGTAATTTATTTACTTCAGGTTTCGTCTTTTTGGATAAATATAGGGAATATGCAACTAGAATCTACAGCCTTCCTTTCAGTTATTTGAGGAAAAGTAAATGAAAATTAGAAAAGGAAAAAAAGAAGCTAAAAAGGAAAGGAAAACTAACTTCGGGCGGAGCCGAAGTTTATATACTTTTGCAGTTAAGTAGCAGCTTATATTATATAATATATATTTATATCGGACCGTATATAGTTGTCCCATCGTTATGAGAATTTCACCATCGAATCAATTTTTAATTAAAACGTTAGAAACAGCCCCATCTTTAAAAATAGCAAAAATAGCATATGGCAGCTAAAATATACAGTCGGCCGATCCTTATGAAATTTGGCAAATCGAATTACTTTGCTCAAAATGGAATCTGTACCAAGTCCCTTTAACTTATTTATTTATTTATCTACAGCTAGCTTGTAGTTAAAACTAGAAGTTAACTGGCGCGGAATAGCTATAGCGACTAGTGGCCTTCAGCTCAACCCTCTAACTTAAAAAACATTAAAGTTATGGGATTTCCGATCAATCAGTTATATGGCAGTTATATGATATAGTCGACCTATCCCGGCCGTTCCGACTTATATACTGCCTGCAAACAAAAGAAGGATGTGTGCAAACCAAATGTCATTTGGTCGAATGTAAAAACCTGCCTGGAACCCGAATTTCAGCCCCCCTAGCAAAACTATCTCGCCAATTAAAAAGTCTGCAGAAAAATTTTCTCGTAGTAATGAACTGTAACCCTGTAACTAATTCGACAGGGCCTGGCTAGATGGCCTCATGCATGAAATCAAAATTGTAATGCCAGAGTATATGCATTTACCACTTGTGTTCTATATGATATAACTGATTGATCGAAAATGCCTTAACTTTAAAGTTTCTTAAGTTAGAGGGACTTTCTACAGATACCATTTTGGGCAACCTAATCAGATTTGACAAATTCCACAAAGATCGGCCGACTTTATCATGACTTTGATCAAAATCACCTCCTGATTCGAGATAAACATGTCCGTCTTTTTGTTTCTACGCAAAGTAGTCTCTCAGTTTTAAAATTATCGACTTCAAACTTTCTACACAACCTTCCCTTTTTTTAAGGGGGCAGGATGGTTTCAGGGGCTGAAAAAAAGCACATTTTTGCGATTTTTTTTCTCATTTCTGAGTGAATGAAATGATCCAATTTTTTTACACGATAAATGGCTATATTTGTAGAGTATTTAAGAATATTTTTTATTAAGAAATAATTATTATTTATTCCGTGACGGCAGTCGGCCGGAGTCGCTTCAAAAAATTGGTCTCATGCGGTGCGTAAAGTCTGGCCTTACAGTGTTATCTAAAATCAAAAAATTGAATTGATTTACTTAAAATATTTGTTTCTTGTGCGGATGAACGAAACCATTTTGAAAAATATGCAATTTTGGATTTTTGGCGCGGTTTCAAAGTCAAAAGTGCCATTTTTACATAAAAATCCGCCCATTTTTGCACCTAAAAAAAGTAAAAAAATTAAAAAAAAAAAAAGCGTTCGTTCATCCGCAAGTATTTATTGTATTAAAGATGTGTACAAAATTTTATTAAGATCCGAGCATTACTTTTTGAGTTACGTTACGCACCGACTTGAAAAAGTTGTTTTGAGCAAAACGCGTCTAAAGTTTTAAAAGCAATGGAAAGTATATGGAGAGAAAAAAACTAGAAAATCGGTATCTCAGCAAGTTTTAGTCCGATCGACATGAAACTTTCACAGGATATTTCTAAGATAATGTTCTATTATATAAAAAATTTCTGAAAAAAAAATTTTTTTGAAGTCTCAAACCATCCTGCCCCCTTAAGAAGGATAGGATCTATTTTGGGTTAACTAATTTGGTCTTCAAAATATTATGAGGATCGGCCGCCAATAGCCTATAGCTGTCATATAACTGATTGATTTGTATTAGAAAATAGATTTGGTGGTGAAATTATCAAGGATCGGCCAACTATATTCGATCCGATATATATCTAATAATATAAGCTGCTACTTAATTGCAAGGGTATATCAACTTTGTCTTAGCCCGAAGTAAGGTTTTCTTTCTTTTTTTGATGAACTAATCCGATTTACAAACTTTTATAAAGATTGACCGACTACATTCTATAGTTGGCATATGACAGAACTATTTGAAATGACACAACTATGGTGTTTTAGCATATCTATTATATCGAATTTTAGCATATCTGGGTTATCTGTGCGAATGATGAGTTTTAAACAAAGAGCTTGCTGTTTTACCAATGGTAACACTTTTAACGAATTGTTTCCATTGATGAAACATGTTTACGGCGATTATTAATTAGCCCGTAGCAGAGTGCACGAGTTTTCCAACGTTTTCGAAATGGCCGTGGACATAAATTTACCTGATGTTTTCCTTTTCGGAAAAATAAAAGGAAATAATTTGCCCATGGGCACAAATGGAAAACGTTATGCAGACATAGAAGCCGTTCAAAATGCTTGCACCGGCATATCGGCCAACGAGCTAAAACACACGTTTGACATGCTTTTGGATAGTGAAAAAGGTTGTATTGAAGCTGAAGAAGACTATTTTGAAAAAAATAAATAGATTTTGCCGAAAATACCTTTTGTTTCCGTTTTTTAAAGTCCGGTTTACTTTAAAATGTACCTTGTTTATCCTCTACCCTATGTATAAAACTGTTTTGCGATCATGACTTATTGAATCAGTGTTTGTCCTAGAGGCCTACTGTGGGTAGCCACTTGCCCAATTTGCATTTGAAGGTCGCTGTTTTAGATTGGTCGACAATATCTACAACCACAAAAATTCCCAGACCAGTTGGTGCCTGAAACCCATTCAGTTTGTGGCTCCCTTTGACCAATGTTCACCGAGAGGGGATCCTCATGATAGAAAACTCAGCAACAACTAAAGCGTATAGATTGCTGTGAATCGCATTAACAAGGTAATTGAAAGAAGAGACTTAGTTTTCATGGATACAACTATAGGTGCATCCTATGACCATGGGAAGACAGCAATTTGGGATGAATTGGTGGCAAACGGTTCGCAGACTTCCGAGGAGGATGACAAGAAGGAAGCAGCTGGAGGGGATCACGATTCTGATTGTTCAGACTCATCGGAGAGTGAAGGTGACGGCGGCAAATAAGATCAGCGCGTTCGTGACCTGGCGTCCAAAGAAAATTAGGACATATAAACCAGAACGCCTACGAAATCAATATATCATCTTGAATAATTTAAAAGCAAACGATGTCCATATACCCGCAACATATGCAGAAGCAGTGCAGTCTGAAATGGGTCAAGAGTGGGCAATCGATTCAGCACGAGATCGATGCCCCCATAGCAAACCCCACATGGGAGCTCCAGAACTTACTAAAGGGAAAGAAAGCCATTGACAGCAAGTGGGTCTTCTGAGTTAAAGCGGACAAAGATGGTAAAGCACAGCGCTTCATTGGATGGTAAATCACTGCACTACCAACTTACTCAAGGTTGGTAGAAAAAAGCATTATGGGATAGACTTTTTTGAAACTGTCTCACCAGTGGTACGATATTCGTCCGTAAGAATGATTTTATCTCTAGCAGTCGAGCACAAATTGTTCTTGCACCAAATGGATGTTGCGACCGCATACCTAAATAGTACGCTGAGTGAGGAGGTGTTTATGAAGCAGCCTGTCGGATGCTTGAGTGTTCTCCACCTCAACTAAGTGTGTAGGATCAAGAAGACGCTATAAGAGCTTAGGCAGAGCAGCAGAGAGTAGAACACGAGGACGTGTTTTCAAAGGAATTGAGATTCATACCCTGCGCTCGTGAACCATGTGTGTACACGAGAAATAGATGTAAAAGTATTAACCTCATTGCAGAATACGTTGATGACCTTCTGGTGGCCAGATCGAGAGAATTGATTGACATAAAAGAGTCAATCTCTAGGAAGTTTAAGGTAACTGACAGTGGACTTAATCATTTTCCGGGAATAAGAAACATCGCTGCTGAGGGAAATAAACGGTTATTCTATGAAGTCAAACCTAAATCCAACTATGTGCATCAACATTTTTTTAATTTCTTCAAAAGTTCAACTCGGATTGCATGTACATGTATTGCATGGTTCTTAAAGTTCTACAGAAATATATTCAAAATAAATTATAAATTTTGTACCTTGAGAAATATAAACATATGACACATTAAATTTTTAAATAAACTTAAAATTTTTTTTTAATATAAAAACATTAATATTTTATTTGTTGGTAAATATTGGTGATTGTACTAAAACTTGATTGTGTAAATACTTCGAAATGTCCGATTGCTATGAAACTTTCTTCACAAACGTTGTAAAATATATTTTAATATATGGGTAAGTAATTGGGCAAATCGGTCGAATATATCTTATAGGTACCAAATAATTAAACAATCGGTAATGTATCCGGAAATGGATTTTATTATGATAATCTTATCCGACCTACGAATTTTCATACCGTTCGTTTGACTATAGCTTATATCTGCCACATAACTAAAGAATAGCAGATGTCACAACAAACAAAACAAAATTAGGATAACTTATGTTATTTATCTCTTTTTATGCAATGAAATTTAATTCTATCTATACTTTAAAGGTTTTATTTATATTTTCAGATATAATGGAGAACGTCTTAAGAATTGGTATATCAGATATGACTGAAATGTCGGAAATAAATGAACTTGGAATAAACGAAAATCTTAATCTCCGGTATTGCAGCGACATAATCTACGTATCCTTTAAAAAAAGGTTTTATAATCGAGTTTTTTAATTTTTTCCCGGTACTCCTCTTTTTCCCCCACACATTTTTTTTCTTAAATAATATTTAATTGAAAATATTTTTTGTTTGGAACTACCATCCATATTTTAAAAATATTCAGACTATTCTGAACTATGTTTTTTATAAACTGCATAAAAACTTCTGGTCAAATTTTGATAAGGACGTCTCCGGCCCTATAAAGTTGATTTTATTTATGACTTTAAACTTTGCACACTTCCTTCTGTTGTTTGCACGCAGAAAATAAGTCGGAACGGCCGGGTCGACTAATGCTCTAGCTGCCATATAACTAATTGATCGGGAATGCCACAACTTTGGTGTTTTTTAATTTTAAGGGTTGGAACTTTTTATTTATCTACAAAATTTCATAAGGATCGGCCGACTATATTCTATTGCTGTAATATAATTAAATGATCGGAATGGGCATAACTGTGTTTTAAGCTAGATAGATGGGACTTTCTTCGGACTCCATTTTGTCCAACTATATACGATCCAATATATGTATACATAAGGTTGTCAAAAAAGTCTTGCGGTATTTTTATTCCATTTTCAATTGTTCATAAATTTGGTTACAATAAGTGCGATTCAAGTCAAATATGCGCCGTTTTGTTCGATGACGCGTTCCCAACGAGATGCCAACTTCATAATGCCCCTCTCATAGAAGCTCGCTTCCCCATTGGCAAAAAACTCGGAGAGCCAATTTTCACAGGACTTTATTGTGGCCAACATCAGACTACCAAGCGCGTTCCCCATGGACAGAAACAGGTGGTAATCACTTGGTGCGAGATCCGGACAATTCGGCCTCTGTTGATCAAAGATGGCCCCTTCTGCATGAGTGCTGTCTTCAAGCGGTCCAGTTGTTGGCAGTATAGGTCCGAATTGAGCGTTTGGCCATAGGGGACCAGCTCATAGTGAATTATTCCCTGCCAATCCCACCAAACACACAGAAGAACCTTCCTGGCCGTCAACCCAGGCTTGGCCACCGTCTGGGTCGCTTCACCGCTTTTCGACCACGACCGTTTGCGCCTTGCGTTATCGTAAGTTACCCACTTTTCATTGCCAGTCACCGTACTCTTCAAAAACGGGTCGATTTTGTTGCGATTTAGAAGCAATTCGCATGCGTTGATACGGTCAAAGTTGTTTTTTTGCGTCAATTCGTGTGGCACCCACACATCGAGCTTCTTAGTGACTCCAAGCTTCTTCAAATGGTTTATAACGGTTTGCTGACTTATGCCCAGCTCTATACCGGCTTGAGATGCATTTTTGCCTTTACCGTAGTAGTTATGTAAAATATGCCGAATTTTCTCTTTATTTTGCTCCATGATTGCGACGCTATAATTTACTAACGACTTAAAAGAAAAGAAAATCGTGAAATGCGCGTGAAATGAGCTTTCCAAAAAGGTATAGTATGACCTGATGCGACGAATAAAACAAGAACAACGCTTTCAGCGTCAACTAGCGAAAATACCGCAAGACTTTTTTGACAACCTAATATAATAATAAGCTGTTACCTAACTGCAAGGGTATATCAACTTCGGCTCCGACCAAAGGTAGCTTTCCTTTTTTGTTTTATTTAAATTCGGTTCAGCATAATTTGTTTTGCCACATTTTGAAAAAAAATGGCTATACCGGCTATTGAGTGCATTCCGGGTCAATAAATCAGGAGGAGTCAAATCCGGTGATCTCGGTGGCCAGTAAAAATCGCGACGAGATGAGACGAGTGATTATTTGAGATGAACCGTTTCGGAAAAATTAGCTTCAATTTGTCAGATGGGTCAAAATTCGTCAGAATTTAGTAACTAAATTGTGAATTGTCAAGTCAGTACAATTTAAGCCATGAATAACTTAACACTAAAAGAACGTGTCAAAGTAAACGTATCGACATTCTTTAGCGAATAAGGTTCAATTGTGATGTTCAAGTTTCAAAACGCAGCGTGCGTCAGAACGAAACTAGAGAGGCAAAAATCGCCTGCCGACAATACTATTCGTCATTTGGAGAAGGTATTTTTTTTTTACGTGTTTCAATGGCGAACCGGCCATGTGGTGTTTCAGTTCTATCTCAGCAGTTGTATGTCAGTTGTATAGTGTGGAGGAAGACCCCTCCGTATCGTACAAGTGGCGACGGCAGCATTTAATTTATTTTAAAGGGTTGTGGAATATTCCCGTACAAAATACAGATAACTCAACTATTGTTGCTGCATCTGGGGCTCTGAGAATCCTCACGTCAGTTATGAGGAACCATCACAAGACAAAAAAGTGACGGTTTGGGCGGGTGTTTGTCCCTCAACCATCATCGGCCGACTGCTTCGCCTTTCTTACTTCTTTAAAAAAGGCGAAGCAGTCGATGGCTAGCGATAGCTGTGGACGCTGTTGACAAATTGTGTTCCCGGAGATGCGTCCAAAGGGTCTAGAAAACTTTTGGTTTCAACAGGACAGGGCTCCATATCCAACAGTAGACGATACAATGGAGTTTTTGCAGCGATAACGACTGGCCGCAAAGTGTCCGCCCAAGG
This sequence comes from Drosophila ananassae, assembly GCF_017639315.1. Taxonomy (NCBI): domain Eukaryota; kingdom Metazoa; phylum Arthropoda; class Insecta; order Diptera; family Drosophilidae; genus Drosophila; species Drosophila ananassae. Next base: position 2,010,075 of record NC_057928.1, read on the forward strand.
GTATTCGCACCGACCAGTATATCGGGCGATATACTCGAGAACGTCATTGAACGTCATGGAAAAATTAAATGCTCGTTAAGAAAAAATCAATATAAAGAATCAAGAAGAAAGAATTGTAAAGAATCAATATAAATAAACACGAAACATTTTTCATTAATTTTTGTTTTTTTTTTTCAGTAGTTTTTCAATACTTTTATACTGAAACGCGAGAATGGCACATCTTGTACATTGGGCTTAGAAGCAGTCGGTTTCTTTCTCAAATCCGATTTTGAAACTGCGCAGTTATTTTATTTTTTCCACTTTTTAATCTTGTAGTGACTTTTAAAATTTGATTGTTCATATTTTAGTTTTAGTTATTCTTGATAGAGAGTTTGCGACATAATTATTTTTATACCCTTCCAGAGGGTGTTATAATTTTTGTGAACAGTGTGGAACGCACTCGGAAATGTCTCCGACCCTATAAATATTCTTGATCTGGATTACCTCCTGAGTCGATATAAACATGTCCGTCTGTCTGATGAACGCTATCGAGTTGAAACTTGCACACATCCTTCTTTTATTTGTAGGCAGTATATAAGTCGGAACCGAAAGCTGCCATATAACTGATTGATCGGAAATGTCATAACTATGGTGTTTTTCAAGTTAGAAAGATGGGACTTGGTAATTAACCTATCTGTAAGATTTTCGACCCCGCCTGAAAACTTAGTTCTTGTGTATCAAAATATTTTTAAGAAACCTTTTACTACTTAGTCGTCCATGTAAAGAAAGGATTGGGATGGTTCTAATCGCGAAATAAATTCCCGTAAAATTCTTTAGTCAACATTTTTTATCATAATATTTTCGAAAACCTTTTACTACTTAGTGGTGCACGTAATAGAACGCTTGGAATGGTTCTAATCTCAAAAAATTTAATCTCATCATTATTTACACCTTAAATGTGGTAACACGGTATGCGCCAGAGCTTGTTGAAAATTAAGTTATGTCTGGAGTTTTTCTCTTGAGTAATGTGGTGGAAGACGTCGCTAATAACTTTTTATTTATTTGACAGTAGTCGATTTCTAATCTCCATAGTATTCTTTTCCAGGAAGTTTTGTTTGGGCACAAGAAGTAAAGAGCTATTGTATTCTGATACGTAGAATTCGCAACAATGCTGCGGCTAGCTCAAAAAGATTTTGGGAACGTTCCACCGAATTTACATATTCGACATGACTGCCCGAGCCCAGAAATAATACAGATAGCTTTACTACTAATAATGCCTCTTTTATTTAAATAAAAATAGTTTATTGTAAAGGATTCGATTAAGTACTTTGCCCCTTCGCCGAATCTTCGCTGTTCCTCTGTCTACTTCTACTAGGCTCCGTCCTCGGCGCTTGTCCTTCTGTTCCTAACCAGTCGCTGTTTCGGTTTGGTCGCCAAGATCCCCACTCTCCAGGACTTCGCCAGCCAGTCCTACCATTTCCGTTCACTTCGAGAATCGATCCAACATTGCCAGTAACATTGAATCGGTCCAACATCGCCATCGTATTTACGGTTGTTCCTCTGCATCCCTCGGCTGAAGTTACTTGTTGTTATTTTAAAAATTATTTTTCTTTCGGCTAAGGGTCGTGCTGTCGGTGAGTCGTGGTTCTCTTTCAGAACCTCTCTCTCATGTTCGCCGGTACGCATAATTTCCACAAGGCCATTTCCGTCTATATGCGAGACGTGGCGGTAAATCAATCCTGCTTCTTCTGTGTAATCTTGTTTTTTTGTGGGTTTTTCTGCATCTCCTCTATAAGCGTCCTTATCCACACGCATTCGGTGTTTCCAATTGCTGTGGTGCTTCAAAGCTTTTCTATTTTTGGCTGGAAAGAGCGTCTACGACTACATTAAGCTTAACCTTCCGGTAGCTGATTATGTAGCTGGATCCGGTAGCTGTGTCGTTCCACCAAATTTATTTATCCGACGTGATTGCCTGAGCCCAGAAATGACACCGAGTGCTTCGTTTTAATAATACTTCTCTTAATCTAACTTGTTTACAACGTTATTGCAAAGGTGAATCTCACCGGAGTTGACTTCTCCGCCGGACCCTCTCTGCTTCTCCTGTCGTTGCCGCTCCTCTCCGGCGTCGAACGTCGATGTCCCTGGCTTACTGATTTTGTCCTTTTTGTCCAATCGGTACACCTCCCAGCCATACGCTGGGCAGGATACGTTTTCTTGGAGCCCGGTAGCCGGACTAGGGCACGAAGAGCCTTTCTACACCTAACGACACACCCACGAGTGCGTTCGCCAACCAATCACTTGCGTGCATACGATCTGCATTTATGCCCTATCAGAGGTTGGGCGTCGCGTCTCCTTCACTCCAAGTGATCGCTGTGCGTATGCCCCAGCGAGCCTGGATCAGGAGTCTTCTGACTTGACCAGGGTGAACTTTTCTGTCCTCCACTCAACACTTCCAGCGCCCCTAGAAGACACGGTCCTGATTTGCTCCAGTGGTCCTTTTTTTATAGAGCTATAGGCGCCCGTTAATCATTGTAAATCTCCCTTCCCACCATTAATCCTTCTTGATTTTCGCCGTTAATCCTAGTTACCCGATATCTCATCGAATTTCCACCTGTCTTGGCGTGTGGGAGATTTAATCTCCTCATACTTCCCCCCTTCTTTGGGAACGTCAAAAGTGACAAGGTTCCAGGCTCTTTAATTTCTGTCCCTCTCTTTCTTTCGTTTTTTTTGTGGATAAACCTATTCACCTCTTTTTTTATTCCGTAAACAATAGGTTCGTGATCCTATCTGTTTCTCATCCTACTATTGGTTTTAGCAAAAACTTTGACTCGTTCGGGTTTTTTTTCCCAACTTTCTTCTTCAATATATAAATATATACAATATAAAATATAAATATATAAATATATATATTTATATACATATATTCCAGACATATATATACCAGATTCCACCAGGGAAACAAATAAATTCCTGTATAGATGATACCCCCTTTCGCATCCTCTTTATTTATTTTAAGGGGGCATGCGCAGTGGAGCGCCAAAAAATAGACATTTTTCCCGAACTTTTTTTTGGCAAACTATTGAATTTTTTTGAAATATTGCTTTATTATGTGAAAGTACATCATTTAATCTTAAATTTGAAAAAAAGTAGAAAATATTGAGCAGTTTCAAAGTTATGCCCCGTCGAAGTAAGGTCCGTTTGAAAAACACGGGTCGCGGTGACCAAAACTGTGGAAAAAAAATATTCGACAAAATGGCGACCTATCAAAGCGGAAACAAAGCATGACCCCCTATGTTGTAAGCTGGTTCTATACGGCCATAATCAGACCCATACTACTGTATGGAGTGCTTGTATGGTAGCCTGCCCTCAAAAAGGAAAATTTCCTTAAAAAGCTGGAAAAAGATGGAGAAAGCAGCAGCACTATGTATCAGCGGTGCACTACTTTCTACCCCAAACGTAGCACTAAATGCCATACTCAGCTTACCAAATACAAGAATAACTGGTATTGTACAAGCAAATGTAGCGGCTATCAGGGTAAGGGAAATCTAGCAATGAGCCACCTTAACAAGTGCAACTCCACCATTTTACTAAACGATGCTTTCATTCCCAGCGGTACAGACTACTGTACTTCCAGGGAGTATCCACAAACGCCCTTCCAGACCCTCATTCCAGATAGAGAGGAGTGGTCCCACGTCGTGAGAACGCACGAAGCTTTTAAACTGATGGCTATGAAACTATATAGACTCATACAAGCTCCAACTTAGGAAAGCCAACAAGAAAAAAAAAGGTAAGCTGGGAGACCATCCCCATATGTCGGCTGGTCCGCCATTGCTGTCCTAAAATTTAACAAAAAAAAAACATCACAACTACTTAGGATGAGAAAAACCCGCATCAGCACGGCTATAAGAGTCATCACGGAGCAGCCAGTGCAGTGGGAACATATGCTAGGCTAATGAATTCACCCTACAACGACAACTGTCGCAGCTGCAATTAATTTTTTCTTTGTGTTGTTTTTCATTGTTTATATTTTTTTTCAGTGAGTGTTGATGGGTACATATTTTTTTTTTTTTTTAATGTTTGTTATTTATTCTTTATTGTATATATTTTTGTTTTAATTCTTAACTTATTTTTCCCGGGTGAACCACACTGAAGCCCCCGCGCACCCGAAAACACTCCATCGCCACCTGCCAGACGACGGTCCATATGCCGGTCTTCTTCCGCCGTTGACTGGACTCTTGTTCCACTTTGCGCCTCAGCTCCGGCGACCAACTCTCCTGCGGCACCACTCCTCCGCCTCCTACCGAATCGGACCTCTTGAGAATGGGCCTCGGCGGCCTCTTCTCCTACTTTTTCTGCCGCTGCCAATGTCGGCTTTGCCTTCGTGGCGGGCCACACCCATGGCCCTCGCACTCATGGCTCCAGGTCCTCTTTCACTGCATCATCTTGGGGGTGTGGGGTGGCTGGCCTAGCCGGCTGCCACTACTGATACGGCCACTCGCGTGACCCCGTCATCCGACGCTTTCTTCCTGCACCGCTTGCATCTCCGACGCGCTGCCCTCTTCGACCATCTCTCTGGCCAATTTCGCACTGGCCCTTGCCAGAACCAAAGCTGCCTTCGCCTCGTGCCTTTCCTTGCATCTTCGCCGTTTGCGACGAAAGCTCGTTAGCTAGGGGGTACTGGGCAATACTCCGCTTGCTCCTTTGCCCACACTATGACGCCAATTTTTGGGCTCCTCAAATACTTATTGGAGCTTCGCTGCATTCTCTGAGGGCGTGACCCGTGGCACGGGTTACGAAGCATGGCGAGTATCCCGTGGAGTCGAACACGCTTGAGTTCACTTCCAGCATTAACTCTGGCCAGTGCTTGTCCCATGTCCTCTGATCTTCGCCTGCAAGCTGGGCGATCATTGTCTTGACCGTTCTGTTTGCCTTTTCCGTAGGGTTTTTTTTCGGCGTGTATGGTGCGGTAAATTAATGCCGAACTCCGAGCTCCTCGAGAAATTTTTTCAATATCCTACTGGTTAACTGGACACCATTATATTTCACAATCCTTTTTGGCACCCGTACCCGTACTGCATGCCTTTTTCGCACTGCCTGACATACTTCCTTATGTCCCTTTGCATCCCTGGCTCGTTTTTTGGTAACCCAGGAACAGTAACTCTTTTCTGAAGAAGTGAATCTTGTCCGTGATTATCCTTCAATTTGCCGCTTTCAGTCTCCGGAATACTTCCTTCAAGTTCGCCAGATGCTCCTCCCTTGTGCGTCCGATCACGATGATGTCATCTTGATATGCAGCCATATGAGGAGCCATATCCGGGCCTATGACCTGGTCTAAAGCTCTTTGGAAGGTTGCCGAGGCTGAATACAAACCGAATGGCATCACCTGCCTCTTGTACAGACCTTTCCCTGGTACCGTAAAGGCCGTGTAATTTATGCTCCTCTCCTCCTTTGCCAATATCCGTCTTTTAGGTCGATGCTGGTGAAAAATCGTGCCTCCCTAAGTTGCTCCAATATGAAATTTATTCGTGACATCAAGACAGCCTATCCTCCAGACATCCACTCCATCTTTCCCTTTTCGGGATCGGGATTTGGTGGTCCGCGCATGTTAATGTCCTGCCTATGCCTGCGAGAAAATCCCATTCAAGCACCGCGCTGTCTCTCATGCCTGGCAACACGAGCATTTTAAATTTCTTTTCCGTGTTGCCAAAGTCTCCTGATAAAACACCAACTATCTTTGAGAGGCAGCGTCTCGCGATCTCTGCCTTCCTCTCTACGGCTGAGATAGCTGCGCGTTTCCCGGTTGTTGGCAACACTCTGCGCTCCTTACTCCTGTTGCGCTGCATATCCTGCAGAACAATATTCTGGAGTTCCTGCACCCACTCGCCCAATGGTCGAGTTTCTACATTTCCTTGCCTAGGCGTGGCTGCCTATTGCTGATTCGTCTATGCTGATTCGTGTTTCTGGGGTTTGCTGCCCATTGCTTATTCGCCTGCTGTTGCTTTGGGCCTACCGTCCAATGTTGGTTCGGCTGTTGCTGCCTTAGACTTGTTTCCCATTGCTGATTCGGCTGTTTTTGCTTCGTTCCTCTGGCTGCCATATCCGCAATCATCCTTGTCAGAACCCTGGTTCTGGTGCGGTTCCTCTTTCTGCCACCTCCTGACTACCGCCGGCTGACTGTGATCCCAGCGTGGTTCTGTGAAGGCTTGCCTGTTGAATGTCTCTTCTTCTAGGGCTAACTCCTCGGCTAGGCTCATCACCTCTTCTAGCGACGCACATGCATACGGCCTTATGAACAGTTACATGCGTGGCATGCAGTTCTCAACCAGCCTTTCTATAACCTCCTTCGTGGACTTCCCTAGTGGCTTCATTAGAAATTGAAGGTCAACATCTCGTCAACCTCATAGTTTTTACTGTTCCCTCCTTGCGCAGTGTATATATAAAATTTTTCCCTTTTTTTCATGAAGCTGCGAATGCAATATTTCTTTCATCTCAGACTCGAATGCAATCACGTAGTTTGGGCACCATGTGCAACGAACTGTCTTTTATGTTCAAGCACGCAACGATTGCTACGGCTATCTCAGAGTTTTTTGGGCCTTCTACTTCTTTTATTCTAACTTGTTTACAAGGTTATTGTTCTATACCTGTCGTGTCCGGGAAATGAATCACCCCGACTCGATTTACACTGGACTTCCCAGTCGAAGTAAGGTCCGTTTGAAAAACACGGGTCGCGGTGACCAAGACTGTGGAAAAAAAATATTCGACAAAATGGCGACCTATTAAAGCGGAAACAAAGCATGACCCCCTATGTTGTAAGCTGGTTCTATACGGCCATAATCAGACCCATACTACTGTATGGAGTGCTTGTATGGTAGCCTGCCCTCAAAAAGGAAAATTTCCTTAAAAAGCTGGAAAAAGATGGAGAAAGCAGCAGCACTATGTATCAGCGGTGCACTACTTTCTACCCCAAACGTAGCACTAAATGCCATACTCAGCTTACCAAATACAAGAATAAATGGTATTGTACAAGCAAATGTAGCGGCTATCAGGGTAAGGGAAATCTAGCAATGGAGCCACCTTAACAAGTGCAACTCCACCATTTTACTAAACGATGCTTTCATTCCCAGCGGTACAGACTACTGTACTTCCAGGGAGTATCCACAAACACCCTTCCAGACCCTCATTCCAGATAGAGAGGAGTGGTCCCACGTCGTGAGAACGCACGAAGCTTCTAAACTGATGGCTGAAAACTTAACAAAAAAGTAGGAGTAGGTAGCAGACGAATTGGAACCACCACATCGCTCCAGGGAGAACTCGAGGGTACCGGTGTACATATAGACTCATACAAGCTCCAACTTAGGAAAGCCAACAAGAAAAAAAAAGGTAAGCGTGGAGACCATCCCCATTTGTCGGCTGGTCCGCCATTGCTGTCCTAAAATTTAACAAAATAAAACATCACAACTACTTAGGATGAGAAAAACCCGCATCAGCACGGCTATAAGAGTCATCACGGAGCAGCCAGTGCAGTGGGAACATATGCTAGGCTAATGAATTCACCCTACAACGACAACTGTCGCAGCTGCAATTAATTTTTTCTTTGTGTTGTTTTTCATTGTTTATATTTTTTTTCAGTGAGTGTTGATGGGTACATATATTTTTTTTTTTTAATGTTTGTTATTTATTCTTTATTATACCCTTGCAGAGGGTATTATAATTTTGGTCAAAAGTGTGCAACGCAGTGAAGGAGACATCTCCGACCCTATAAAGTATATATATTCTTGATCAGGATCACCTCCTGAGTCGATATAAGCATGTCCGTCTGTCTGTCTGTCCGTCTGTCCGTCTGTCTGTCGGTTTCTACGCAAACTAGTCTCTCAGTTTTAGAGCTATCGAGTTGAAACTTTGCACACAGCCTTCTTTTCCTTGCAGGTAGTACATAAGTCGGAACGGCCGGGATCGGTCGACTATATCTTATAGCTGCCATATAACTGATTGATCGGAAATGCCTAAACTTCGTTGTTTTTTAAGATAGAGGGTTGGGACTTTCCACACATGTTATATTTGACCAACATATCTTATGTACAAAATTTCATAAGGATCGGCCGACTATATCCTATAGCTGTCATACAACGATCGGAATTGGCATAACTTTGGTGTTTTTTAAGTTAGAAAGATGGGACTTGGTACAGATTCTATTTTGGACAAAATAATCTGATTTGCCAAATTTCATAAGGATCGGCCAACTATATACGATCCGCTATGTATCTAATGATATAAAATGCGTGGCGCCACCTAGCGGACTGCGACTGAACTGCAAGGGTATATAAACTTTGGCTCCGCCCAAAGTTAGCTTTCCTTTCTTGTTGTATATATTTTTGTTTTAATTCTTAACTTATTTTTCCCGGGTGAACCACACAGAAGCCCCCGCGCACCCGAAAACACTCCATCGCCACCTGCCAGACGACGGTCCATCTGCCGGTCTTCTTCCGCCGTTGACTGGACTCTTGTTCCACTTTGCGCCTCAGCTCCGGCGACCTACTCTCCTGCGGCACCACTCCTCCGCCTCCTACCGAATCGGACCTCTTGAGAATGGGCCTCGGCGGCCTCTTCTCCGGGCACTTTTTCTGCCGCTGCCAATGTCGGCTTTGCCTTCGTGGCGGGCCACACCCATGGCCCTCGCACTCATGGCTCCAGGTCCTCTTTCACTGCATCATCTTGGGGGTGTGGGGTGGCTGGCCTAGCCGGCTGCCACTACCGATACGGCCACTCGCGTGACCCCGTCATCCGACGGATCCGCGCATCGATCGCTTCCTTCCTGCACCGCTTGCATCTCCGACGCGCTGCCCTCTTCGACCATCTCTCTGGCCAATTTCGCACTGGCCCTTGCCAGAACCAAAGCTGCCTTCGCCTCGTGCCTTTCCTTGCATCTTCGCCGTTTGCGACGAAAGCTCGTTAGCTACGGGGTACTGGGCAATACTCCGCTTGCTCCTTTGCCCACACTATGACGCCAATTTTTGGGCTCTTCAAATACTTATTGGAGCTTCGCTGCATTCTCTGAGGGCGTGACCCGTGGCACGGGTTACGAAGCATGGCGAGTATCCCGTGGAGTCGAACACGCTTGAGTTCACTTCCAGCATTAACTCTGGCCAGTGCTTGTCCCATGTCCTCTGATCTTCGCCTGCAAGCTGGGCGATCATTGTCTTGACCGTCCTGTTTGCCTTTTCCGTAGGGTTTTTTTTCGGCGTGTATGGTGCGGTAAATTAATGCCGAACCCCGAGCTCCTCGAGAAATTTTTTCAATATCCTACTGGTTAACTGGACACCATTATATTTCACAATCCTTTTTGGCACCCGTACCCGTACTGCATGCCTTTTTCGCACTGCCTGACATACTTCCTTATGTCCCTTTGCATCCCTGGCTCGTTTTTTGGTAACCCAGGAACAGTAACTCTTTTTTGAAGAAGTGAATCTTGTCCGTGATTATCCTTCAATTTGCCGCTTTCAGTCTCCGGAATACTTCCTTCAAGTTCGCCAGATGCTCCTCCCTTGTGCGTACGATCACGATGATGTCATCTTGATATGCAAACGCGTGAGGAGCCATATCCGGGCCTATGACCTGGTCTAAAGCTCTTTGGAAGGTTGCCGAGGCTGAATGCAAACCGAATGACATCACCTGCCTCTTGTACAGACCTTTCCCTGGTACCGTAAAGGCCGTGTAATTCATGCTCCTCTCCTCCTTTGCCAATATCCATCTTTTAGGTCGATGCTGCTGAAAAATCGTGCCTCCCTAAGTTGCTCCAATATGAAATTTATTCGTGACATCGAGACAGCCTATCCTCCAGACATCCACTCCATCTTTCCCTTTTCGGGATCGGGATTTGGTGGCCCGCGCATGTTAATGTCCTGCCTATGCCTGCGAGAAAATCCCATTCAAGCACCGCGCTGTCTCTCATGCCTGGCAACATGAGCATTTTTAATTTCTTTTCCGTGTTGCCAAAGTCTCCTGATAAACCACCAACTATCTTTGAGAGGCAGCGTCTCGCGATCTCTGCCTTCCTCTCTACGGCTGAGATAGCTGCGCGTTTCCCGGTTGTTGGCAACACTCTGCGCTCCTTACTCCTGTTGCGCTGCATATCCTGCAGAACAATATTCTGGAGTTCCTGCACCCACTCGCCCAATGGTCGAGTTTCTACATTTCCTTGCCTAGGCGTGGCTGCCTATTGCTGATTCGTCTATGCTGATTCGTGTTTCTGGGGTTTGCTGCCCATTGCTTATTCGCCTGCTGTTGCTTTGGGCCTACCGTCCAATGTTGCTTCGGCTGTTGCTGCCTTAGACTTGTTTCCCATTGCTGATTCGGCTGTTTTTGCTTCGTTCCTCTGGCTGCCATATCCGCAATCATCCTTGTCTGCCACCTCCTGTCTACCGCCGGCTGACTGTGATCCCAGCGTGGTTCTGTGAAGGCTTGCCTGTTGAATGTCTCTTCTTCTAGGGCTAACTCCTCGGCTAGGCTCATCACCTCTTCTAGCGACGCACATGCATACGGCCTTATGAACAGTTACATGCGTGGCATGCAGTTCTCAACCAGCCTTTCTATAACCTCCTTCGTGGACTTCCCTAGTGGCTTCATTAGAAATTGAAGGTCAACATCTCGTCAACCTCATAGTTTTTACTGTTCCCTCCTTGCGCAGTGTATATATAAAATTTTTCCCTTTTTTTCATGAAGCTGCGAATGCAATCTTTCTTTCATCTCAGACTCGAATGCAATCACGTAGTTTTGGCACCATGTGCAACGAACTGTCTTTTATGTTCAAGCACGCAACGATTGCTACGGCTATCTCAGAGTTTTTTGGGCCTTCTACTTCTTTTATTCTAACTTGTTTACAAGGTTATTGTTCTATACCTGTCGTGTCCGGGAAATGAATCACCCCGACTCGATTTACACTGGACTTCCCAGTCGAAGTAAGGTCCGTTTGAAAAACACGGGTCGCGGTGACCAAGACTGTGGAAAAAAAATATTCGACAAAATGGCGACCTATTAAAGCGGAAACAAAGCATGACCCCCTATGTTGTAAGCTGGTTCTATACGGCCATAATCAGACCCATACTACTGTATGGAGTGCTTGTATGGTAGCCTGCCCTCAAAAAGGAAAATTTCCTTAAAAAGCTGGAAAAAGATGGAGAAAGCAGCAGCACTATGTATCAGCGGTGCACTACTTTCTACCCCAAACGTAGCACTAAATGCCATACTCAGCTTACCAAATACAAGAATAAATGGTATTGTACAAGCAAATGTAGCGGCTATCAGGGTAAGGGAAATCTAGCAATGGAGCCACCTTAACAAGTGCAACTCCACCATTTTACTAAACGATGCTTTCATTCCCAGCGGTACAGACTACTGTACTTCCAGGGAGTATCCACAAACACCCTTCCAGACCCTCATTCCAGATAGAGAGGAGTGGTCCCACGTCGTGAGAACGCACGAAGCTTCTAAACTGATGGCTGAAAACTTAACAAAAAAGTAGGAGTAGGTAGCAGACGAATTGGAACCACCACATCGCTCCAGGGAGAACTCGAGGGTACCGGTGTACATATAGACTCATACAAGCTCCAACTTAGGAAAGCCAACAAGAAAAAAAAAGGTAAGCGTGGAGACCATCCCCATTTGTCGGCTGGTCCGCCATTGCTGTCCTAAAATTTAACAAAATAAAACATCACAACTACTTAGGATGAGAAAAACCCGCATCAGCACGGCTATAAGAGTCATCACGGAGCAGCCAGTGCAGTGGGAACATATGCTAGGCTAATGAATTCACCCTACAACGACAACTGTCGCAGCTGCAATTAATTTTTTCTTTGTGTTGTTTTTCATTGTTTATATTTTTTTTCAGTGAGTGTTGATGGGTACATATATTTTTTTTTTTTAATGTTTGTTATTTATTCTTTATTATACCCTTGCAGAGGGTATTATAATTTTGGTCAAAAGTGTGCAACGCAGTGAAGGAGACATCTCCGACCCTATAAAGTATATATATTCTTGATCAGGATCACCTCCTGAGTCGATATAAGCATGTCCGTCTGTCTGTCTGTCCGTCTGTCCGTCTGTCTGTCGGTTTCTACGCAAACTAGTCTCTCAGTTTTAGAGCTATCGAGTTGAAACTTTGCACACAGCCTTCTTTTCCTTGCAGGTAGTACATAAGTCGGAACGGCCGGGATCGGTCGACTATATCTTATAGCTGCCATATAACTGATTGATCGGAAATGCCTAAACTTCGTTGTTTTTTAAGATAGAGGGTTGGGACTTTCCACACATGTTATATTTGACCAACATATCTTATGTACAAAATTTCATAAGGATCGGCCGACTATATCCTATAGCTGTCATACAACGATCGGAATTGGCATAACTTTGGTGTTTTTTAAGTTAGAAAGATGGGACTTGGTACAGATTCTATTTTGGACAAAATAATCTGATTTGCCAAATTTCATAAGGATCGGCCAACTATATACGATCCGCTATGTATCTAATGATATAAAATGCGTGGCGCCACCTAGCGGACTGCGACTGAACTGCAAGGGTATATAAACTTTGGCTCCGCCCAAAGTTAGCTTTCCTTTCTTGTTGTATATATTTTTGTTTTAATTCTTAACTTATTTTTCCCGGGTGAACCACACAGAAGCCCCCGCGCACCCGAAAACACTCCATCGCCACCTGCCAGACGACGGTCCATCTGCCGGTCTTCTTCCGCCGTTGACTGGACTCTTGTTCCACTTTGCGCCTCAGCTCCGGCGACCTACTCTCCTGCGGCACCACTCCTCCGCCTCCTACCGAATCGGACCTCTTGAGAATGGGCCTCGGCGGCCTCTTCTCCGGGCACTTTTTCTGCCGCTGCCAATGTCGGCTTTGCCTTCGTGGCGGGCCACACCCATGGCCCTCGCACTCATGGCTCCAGGTCCTCTTTCACTGCATCATCTTGGGGGTGTGGGGTGGCTGGCCTAGCCGGCTGCCACTACCGATACGGCCACTCGCGTGACCCCGTCATCCGACGGATCCGCGCATCGATCGCTTCCTTCCTGCACCGCTTGCATCTCCGACGCGCTGCCCTCTTCGACCATCTCTCTGGCCAATTTCGCACTGGCCCTTGCCAGAACCAAAGCTGCCTTCGCCTCGTGCCTTTCCTTGCATCTTCGCCGTTTGCGACGAAAGCTCGTTAGCTACGGGGTACTGGGCAATACTCCGCTTGCTCCTTTGCCCACACTATGACGCCAATTTTTGGGCTCCTCAAATACTTATTGGAGCTTCGCTGCATTCTCTGAGGGCGTGACCCGTGGCACGGGTTACGAAGCATGGCGAGTATCCCGTGGAGTCGAACACGCTTGAGTTCACTTCCAGCATTAACTCTGGCCAGTGCTTGTCCCATGTCCTCTGATCTTCGCCTGCAAGCTGGGCGATCATTGTCTTGACCGTCCTGTTTGCCTTTTCCGTAGGGTTTTTTTTCGGCGTGTATGGTGCGGTAAATTAATGCCGAACCCCGAGCTCCTCGAGAAATTTTTTCAATATCCTACTGGTTAACTGGACACCATTATATTTCACAATCCTTTTTGGCACCCGTACCCGTACTGCATGCCTTTTTCGCACTGCCTGACATACTTCCTTATGTCCCTTTGCATCCCTGGCTCGTTTTTTGGTAACCCAGGAACAGTAACTCTTTTTTGAAGAAGTGAATCTTGTCCGTGATTATCCTTCAATTTGCCGCTTTCAGTCTCCGGAATACTTCCTTCAAGTTCGCCAGATGCTCCTCCCTTGTGCGTACGATCACGATGATGTCATCTTGATATGCAAACGCGTGAGGAGCCATATCCGGGCCTATGACCTGGTCTAAAGCTCTTTGGAAGGTTGCCGAGGCTGAATGCAAACCGAATGACATCACCTGCCTCTTGTACAGACCTTTCCCTGGTACCGTAAAGGCCGTGTAATTCATGCTCCTCTCCTCCTTTGCCAATATCCATCTTTTAGGTCGATGCTGCTGAAAAATCGTGCCTCCCTAAGTTGCTCCAATATGAAATTTATTCGTGACATCGAGACAGCCTATCCTCCAGACATCCACTCCATCTTTCCCTTTTCGGGATCGGGATTTGGTGGCCCGCGCATGTTAATGTCCTGCCTATGCCTGCGAGAAAATCCCATTCAAGCACCGCGCTGTCTCTCATGCCTGGCAACATGAGCATTTTTAATTTCTTTTCCGTGTTGCCAAAGTCTCCTGATAAACCACCAACTATCTTTGAGAGGCAGCGTCTCGCGATCTCTGCCTTCCTCTCTACGGCTGAGATAGCTGCGCGTTTCCCGGTTGTTGGCAACACTCTGCGCTCCTTACTCCTGTTGCGCTGCATATCCTGCAGAACAATATTCTGGAGTTCCTGCACCCACTCGCCCAATGGTCGAGTTTCTACATTTCCTTGCCTAGGCGTGGCTGCCTATTGCTGATTCGTCTATGCTGATTCGTGTTTCTGGGGTTTGCTGCCCATTGCTTATTCGCCTGCTGTTGCTTTGGGCCTACCGTCCAATGTTGCTTCGGCTGTTGCTGCCTTAGACTTGTTTCCCATTGCTGATTCGGCTGTTTTTGCTTCGTTCCTCTGGCTGCCATATCCGCAATCATCCTTGTCTGCCACCTCCTGTCTACCGCCGGCTGACTGTGATCCCAGCGTGGTTCTGTGAAGGCTTGCCTGTTGAATGTCTCTTCTTCTAGGGCTAACTCCTCGGCTAGGCTCATCACCTCTTCTAGCGACGCACATGCATACGGCCTTATGAACAGTTACATGCGTGGCATGCAGTTCTCAACCAGCCTTTCTATAACCTCCTTCGTGGACTTCCCTAGTGGCTTCATTAGAAATTGAAGGTCAACATCTCGTCAACCTCATAGTTTTTACTGTTCCCTCCTTGCGCAGTGTATATATAAAATTTTTCCCTTTTTTTCATGAAGCTGCGAATGCAATCTTTCTTTCATCTCAGACTCGAATGCAATCACGTAGTTTTGGCACCATGTGCAACGAACTGTCTTTTATGTTCAAGCACGCAACGATTGCTACGGCTATCTCAGAGTTTTTTGGGCCTTCTACTTCTTTTATTCTAACTTTTTTACAAGGTTATTGTTCTATACCTGTCGTGTCCGGGAAATGAACCACCCCGACTCGATTTACACTGGACTTCAGACTTGCCGAGGATCCCGGATCCTTTCACACTCGGTCCTTGTTCTATCCTCGCGTTATGACTCACGTACATCCGCCGGACTTGCCCACAGAGGGTCCTTGAGCCACTGATCTCAGATCCACCTTCTCTAGAAGACTCGGTCCAGATTCCCTCCAGTGGCTCTCTTTATACAGGGCCGTGCTGTCTTGCCCCTCTTGGCGTGTGGGAGTTTTAATCTCCTTAAATCGTATTGTTGCAGTTCAAATATTCATCTCTCAAGCAGGCTCTTTAAGTTGATCAGTCATATCAGCGGCATGTGATCCGGGATCATGTCGAAGTGATATCCTTCCAGGTAGGGTCTGCCTAATCACCCTTACTGTGGCTAGGTACTCCTTCTCACTTACATAGTAGTTCTTTTCCGCCCTTATGAAAGTCAGACTGACTTAGGCGATTACTCGCTCTCCCTCTTCTGTGTCCTGCGTCAGGACCGCACCCACGCCGTAGTCGCTGACGTCCGTTTGCAGCACGAATCTCTTTTTACAAAATCTGGGTATCGCTATTCCTGCGAAGTTTGTTATGAAACGCTGATAGCATGACTCCGTTCCGATAAACTGGCTCACTCCCTTAACGCTGGTTGGGTGTTGCAGCTTCGTGATCGTAGCAACCTTACCTGGATCCATGCCGATCGCGTGGCTCTTTATTTGGACTAGTCTCCTGAATACCATCTTTAAGTTCACCAAATGGTCCTCCCGTATGCGTCCGATGATGTCTTTTTGGTACGCGAACGCGTGTTGATCAGGTCTTAGGACCTGGTCCAATGCCCTCTGGAACGTTGCTGATGCTGAGAGCAATCAAAATGCCATTACTTTCTAACGATACAAGCCTTTTCCTGGTACTGGAGGTAGGATCTTTTTTTATTCCTCCTCAAGTGGGATCTGCCAATACCCTTTAGGTTAAAGTTTAAAAAAATAATCTTGCCTCCATGAGCTGCTGCATAATCTAATTTATTGGGTACGCATCTTTTATCGACTTTACGTTAGTCTGTCTGAGTCTGTCATCATCCATTGACCTATGTACGTGTTTTACTGGGGATTTCCGGAAGTTTTATCAGGATGTTGTCCTTAATGTTAATGCTGTGCTGCGTTATTTTCGAGCAGACTTATGTTCGAGCTGGCCTGCAAACGCCTCTAGCTCCTCTTCTATGAACCTCTTAATACGCTCTTTTCCCAATCTTCCGAGGCTCTTGAAACAGTTATTGACAACCGGTCCTCTAAACAGCCACTTCATCTTTCTTTCCTTAGTGTAGTAATTCGGTGGCGCATGTTACTGTGGTGCCGAAACCTTTGAGGGAATCCCATTCTAGCACCAAACTCTTTCCCATACCTGACATCACCAGCATCTTTAGTTCATTCTTTGTGGCGCAGAGCGTTGCATATTTCCCACAAGCTGGAAGCATTGTGTGCTCTTTACTCCTGTCGTGCCGCACATCCTACAGAACAACATGTCACACCTGTGACAGGCATGCATAAACTTATCGACTGATCCTTGGTATAAACTGCCGATTGTGATTTGTTGAGCCATTCAATGCTGTCTCTCGGCGTGCCATCTCGGTATCCATCCTTGTTTTGGGGTGCTCTAGAACATGCGGTTCCTAGCTCTGCCACCTTGGTGATCAGTCCTATTATTGTTGCCTGCTATGAGATATCTGGTGAAATTGTTCTCTCGACACTTCCAGCTTTCTTAGGTAAACGGAAGCACTTGGTTGTCGGACTCTCGAATGGCGGTTCCGCAACTAAACCCTCCCAGCTTCCTAAGAAGACTCGTATGAAGACTCGCTTCAATGGTCCTCTTTATATATCGCCTGAAGTGCTCGTTAATCCCCCTCGAATCTACTTTAGCCATTAATCCTACTTTCCAGGCTACACTCCCGTTGAAGGGTCCCCTTTCGTTCCCCTTCGAGGTGAGGTCTCGGGTCTATGCGGGGTTTCAGATCCCTTCCAGGGGTTGCCCCGTTCCGCCGTCTTTGTCTCCTTGATCCTCCGCTGTCGCTTACTCGGCCCCGCTGCCCCTCCAAGGCCGCTACATCCTACATCCCCACGGCCTCGGTGATCCTCCTAAGACCATAAGACCTCGGCGTCTCTACTTTTTTCTGTTCCTTCGCGTTTCTCCCTTCATCGCTTCTCTAGTCCCGCGACGCGGACTTCAACCTCCCTAACTGACCACCCTTGCTTGACCCACCTCAACTCCCCCTTCTTTAGCTTCGTTGAATGGCTCTTTAGCCTCACAATACGCTAAGAATGTTTCCGTCAGTATAGATTCAGTATCTATTGGTTTTTTTTATTAGCTAGGGCTTTTAACCAGCTATTAATCATCTGTATTGAAGTCAAGTTTACAATTGAACTTTTTTAGAAAGTCCATTCCTAATATACCATCACAGGGTATAGAAAAACTTGTTTATTTTTCCTGAATTGACTAAATTGTTCTCATTTGCGCATTCAAATTTCCTCTTTTGATAACATAATTTTTACAAAAAAAAAATTCTGTGATAACTTTCAGTCATTGATACTACAAGAATTATCAAGGTTATTTGTATAAATTACATTGGAATTATTCGTGTGTTGTGTACTACATTGAATATATTTGGTTACAGCGTCATTCATATAATTGAATTCGCAATTCGCTTTCGCCATTTTTTATCAAAATTTATATTGCTTTTTTGTGCTGCATTTGTCAACATTCCTTTAATATTTTGAGCAAGTTAACTATTTAGTTTGTGAATTGGTTTTCGGCTTTCCTTTCTAATAAATTTTTACCATTTTTGCTCTAACAACGTCGGATGACAACGTTCGCCGATAATTTTTCTTTCAATTTATTTATGATACCGCCAATAGCAGTTTCATTTTGTGAAACTGTGTATAGTTGATCCTACTATTTTGGATTTTAGGACTTAAATTACTTTATGGGTTCCTTTTGTTAGGTTTATTAATTTGATTGCGGTTAAAAATCTTTGTAAATGTATTTTTTTCCGCCAAACTCAGGTATGGTTGCGTTTATATTTGCCTTCTGTTAGGTGTATTAATTTGATTGCGGTTAAAAATCTTCGTAAATGTATTTTTTTCCCCCAAAGTCAGGTATGGTTGCGTTTATATTTGCGTGGGCATTTGCTATTTCCGTATTCGTGGATAAATATATAATTTTATGTATTTTCAACCTTATTTCTTGTTTACAACGTCCGATGTATTATATGAAAGTCTCTCATCTTGGGGATTTGATGTTAGTTAGGGAGTATGTTTTTTGTCCACATTGAGGAAGCTGAGGGAGTTCAAAATTTTTACGTATAGTTTTACGTATGATTTTTACCAAGCAGCAAATATAGACGAATTAATTGATATTTTAATATAAGACAAACAAAATAAAATTTACTGTTAACTAAACCCAAAAAATATATTTGGGTTGAAAAAAAAGATTTTTATGGCTTTTTTATAATTTGTTTTTTTACTTTATTTTATGGTTTTTCACGTCAAAAACCGTTTTTTTTTAAGAAAAAGTTGGCAACACTGCTCCGCAATCGGGGGTCGGTACCTAATATTGCCCTTATTTCGACAATTTTCTTAAATATATTTACTCTTACTCCACTTTTTCTTTTACACATTATAGCATTATGTTTTTATTTGGTTACATAGTTTAGTAACATAAAATTAGTTTTTCTATACCCCTGCAGAGGGTTATCATTTTGTCCGGAAGTGTGTAACGCAGTAAAGGAGACACCTCTGACCTTATTAATAAAAAGCGTGTTTTTTTTAGAGGTATAGAACTTTAAAATTCAATAAAACAACGACGGATTATTCGATTGACATTATTTTGTTCTTATTGGAAAGATAATATTGTGACATTACATTTTAAACATAACTTCTGGCATATGCAAATCTGTCAAATTTTCGATTACTATTTCTCACATTTGTGGTCGTATATCGGCAATAACATGGCGAATGTTATCTTCCAAATGGTCAAGCTTTCGTGGCTTATCCGAATAGACCAATGACTTTACATAGACCCACAGAAAGCTGTCCAGCGGTGTTAAGTCACAAGATCTTGGAGGCCAATACACAGACCCAAAACGTGAAATTAGGGTGTCAACAATCGTGTCTTTCAATAAATCGATTGTTTTTTTTATATATTCATTTTTTTAGTTGTTCTTATTTTAACTTATCTTACCAGTAGATTATTTACATTATTTTATTTATTTTATTTTTGGGGCTAAAAGAGCTTGATGCCGTGTTGTGCGGTACGGCCGAGAAGCAATGCTTCGCACAACTCCTGCATCTTAGTCCTCCCCCGTCTCCAGGGTCCAGCTCCTTCATAGCTTTCCATTTGGACCCTGACTGCAGCATTTGTGGCACCATGCTCTCCACAAGGTTGAGGCGCTCCGCGTCAAAGCGCCGACAGTTAAGAGGACAGGGAAAGCGTCCTCAATGACTCCCCTGCCGCATGTGGGGCAGCCATCCTTTCTTTCGTGCCCGAATCGCTTCAGATAGCTTCGGAAGCACCCGTGTCCGCTAAGGGCCTGAGTGAGGTAAAAATTCATCTCGCCGTGCTTCCTTCCAGTCCATACTCCCACATCTGGAATGAGCCTATGCGTCCAGTGTCCCTTCGTGGAGTGCTCCCATGACCTCTGCCAGTTGGCCAGACTTTTGGCTCTCGCCGCAGTTTTCGTAGCCGACACCGTCGTGGTTTCATTCTGAGCCGTATCAGCCAGGTCCGACCTTTCCCGGACTAGTTCCCGTAGCGGTATGAGTCCGGCGATCACTAGCCACGCGTCGTCTGAAACCGTTCTGATGGCGCAGGACGTGCGTAACGCAGAGGTGATAGTCGGCCACGTGCGTAAGACCGCACGGTCATTGCCTCGGCCCACACCGGGGCTGGTGAAAAGTTTACGCCTTTGTTGCCTTGGGCCTCTAATGTTAAGAAGCATGCGCGAGAGTGCCCTAGTCGTCACGCTTGCCCTCTTGTGAGCATACTCCAGGTGCTTCCGGAATGATAGCCGCGTATCCAGCATCACCCCGAGATTGTGGCACGAGATATGTGACATGTTCCGCAGTCTTGTTGGAAGTACAGCTCTTGGAAATCATGGTTGTTCAATTCAGGAATGGAAAAGTTAGTAATGGTGGTTAGACTCGATGGCGGATAGACTCATTCGGCTCTTTTTCAAAGCTTCGCTCTACACTAGCAATAGCTTGTTCTGTACGCATCGTACGTGTCTCTGGGGATGCAAGCTATCAATAAGAGTAAACGTGGTGCGAAAGTGTTCCATGGTTAATTGAATTAACTGCTTTGATGTGCGCGATATGTATTCCGCACAGAACCATTATTTTCGAATTAAAATTGGACTATTTGCAAGCGTTTTTCAGGCATGGAACTTTAATATCGAAATTCTTATAATGGCGATTCCATACATATACATATACATATAATATTAAAATATGCTACTTAACTGCAAAAAAATGTTAAAATCGGCTAAAATGACATATTTCTTTTGCACCAGTTCAGGAAAAAAATGTTGATACCAATCCTTTGGGTATAACTGGAAAACAAGTTTAGCGCAATTGGCCGAGCAGCCAACATATTCGTTGTAGAATCTAGTATAGTAGATCTATACTTTGAAATCCGCTTGTGTTGAAAGTAATTCATACTCTCGATACTGAATTTTAGTGAGCAGGTATGTATACAACGATTCTATGCGAGAAAAAAAATATTATCAAAATTCAATATCGGTGAATTTTATTCCCTTGCAGAGGGTATTATAATTTTGTTCAAAAGTGTGCAACGCAGTGAAGGAGACATCTCCGACCCTATAAAGTATATATATTCTTGATCAGGATCACCTCTTGAGTCGATATAAGCATGTCCGTCTGTCTGTTTCTACGCAAATTAGTCTCTCAGTTTTAAAGCTATCGACTTAAAACTTTGCACACATCCATCTCTTAATTGCATGCAATATAAAAGTCAGAAACGCCGGGATCTGTTGAGTATATACTGTAGCTCCCTTATAACTGATTGATCGCAAATGCCATAATTTTGATATTGGCATTCCTTTTTAGGCAACATAATCTGATCTGCCAAATTTTGTAAGCATCGGCCGGCTATATCCTATAGCTGTCGTGTAACTGAACAATCGGAAATGGCACAATCTTTCTATTTTGAAAGATGCTTGGGACATATTCTTTATTTTCATTAGGATCTGGAGGAAACAATCTAATATATACATAATACAAAAAAATTGCTACCCAACTGCAAGGGTTTATCAACTTCAGAGCCGCCGGAAGTTAGCTTTCTTTTCTTGTTTTTATACCGTTGCAGAGGGTATTATAATTTTGGTCAAAAGTGTGCAATGCAGTGAAGGAGACATCTCCGACCCTATAAAGTATATTCTTGATCAGGATCACCACCTGAGTCGATATGATCATGTCCGTCTGTCCGTCTGTCTGTCTGTCTGTTGGTTTCTACGCAAACTAGTCTCTCAGTTTTGTAGCTATCGAGTTGAAACTTTGCACACACCCTTCTTTCTGTTGCAGGCAGTACATAAGTCGGAACGGCCGGGATCGGTCGACTATATCCTATAGCTGTCATATAACTGATTTATCGGAAATGCCATAACATTGGTGTTTTTTAAGTTAGAAGGATGGGATTTTCAATGGATGCCTCTTTGGGCAAAATAATTCGATATGCCAAATTTCATAAGGATCGGCCGACTATATACGATCCGTTATATATCTAATAATATAAGATGCGTGGCGCCACCTAGCAGACTGCGACTCAACTGGAAGGGTATATAAACTTCGGCTCCGCCCGAAGTTAGCTTTCCTTTCTTGTTATTTTCAAATATTAACAAAGCACTCTGGAACTCTTATGATAATTGTGAACAACATTCTTATGAACTATGTTAATTTATTTATGTTAATGTATCTTTTAAGAAACTTTTCCAACTTATAATGTTAATGGAAATGTATTTTTCATTCTATATTTTTTCTGGGCACATAAACGAATCTGGTCCCCTATTTAAACAGCATTTAGCCACTTTCAATAATCTCCTTTGCCGAAGAAGATTTATATTATTGTTTTTGTTTTTGTTTTGATCTAAGATTATATGACTGACGACCATGAAGGTACAAGATTCACCACCATTTTTTCTAACAAGGCTGCATCATGTTAGTAGATCGAAGTACCTTTAGGACATGTGCCAAACCGTTACTATATACATTTACCCTATTTGATTCCTTTGGTTTTTATTAGATTCGTTTCAATTAACTAACCTTCTTTATTAAACCATATACCTATTCTGGGTTTTTTCAGCCAACGCTTTTTAGGATTTTTAAAATAATTGCATTTTTAGAGTGTGCTAAGAATAACAAAAATTGGTATCCGATGATAAAAATTTCTAGACTTACACAGGTTCAATACTTATTGCAGTAAATCCTTATAAACCTATTAATATTTTTAACAAGGTAAGTGGTAATCTATTTTAAAAAAGCATTTTGCGTTTAACTTGATCAGGTGCGCCACAGAAATATCGCTTTATCGCGTTTCTTATCGTCGCGCTTCGTATCGTTTTTAGCCAAGTCACACACTTTTTGAAAAGTCTCTGTTAATGATTTACACACACCTTATAAGATTAAATTCCCCAAGTGTTTAATTAGAAAATTTTCCAATGCTTTTGTTGAAAAACCATGTATTTAAAATGATGTATTTTTATACCCTTGCAGAGGGTATTATAATTTTGGTCAAAAGTGGGCAACGCAGTGAAGGAGACATCTCCGACCCTATAAAGTAAATATATTCTTGATCAGGATCACCTCCTGAGTCGATATGAGCATGTCCGTCTGTCCGTCTGTCTGTCGGTTTCTACGCAAACTAGTCTCTCAGTTTTAGAGCTATCGAGTTAAAACTTTGCACACATCCTTTTTTTCCTTGCAGGTAGTATATAAGTAGGAACGGCCGGGATCGGTCGACTATATCCTATAGCTGTCATGTAACTGATTGATCGGAAATGCCATAACATTGGTGTTTTTTAAGTTAGAAAGATGGTTGGGTTGGGTTGAGACTTTCCACACATGTTATATTTGGTCAAAATATCTTGTCTACAAAATTTCATAAGGATCGGCCGACTATATCCTATAGCTGTCATAGATCGATCGGAATTGGCATAACTTTGGTGTTTTTTAAGTTAGAATGGGACTTGGTACGGATTCTATTTTTGACAAAATAATTTGATTTGCCAAATTTCATAAGGATCGTCCGAATATATCATATAGCCGCCATATAACTGAACGATCAGAAATGGCACAACAGCAAGGGTATATTAACTTCGGCTCCGCCAGAAGTTAGCTTTTCTTTCTTGTTTTCACTAATTTGAGAAATTCGAGTCCTCCAAATTTAAACCATTGCAGAGGGTATTGTTTTTTTTTTAGTCAAAAGTGCGCAACGCAGAGAAGGAGTCATCTCAAAACCTATAATAAATATATATTTTTGATCTCCTGAGTCGATATAAGCACGTCTGTATATTCCTATGCGAACTAGTCTCTTAATTTTAAAGCTATCGAATTCAAACTTGAAGACGTCCTTCTTTTCTTTGCACGAAGTATATAATCGGAACGGCCAAGATCGATCGACTATATCCTATGGCTGCCATATAACTGATGGATCGGAAATAACACAACTTAGGTATATTTCGAGATAAATGGATGAGAATTTCTATAATTGAGCGTTTGGCCATAGGGGAACAGCTCATAGTGTATTATTCCCTGCCAATCCCACCAAACACACAGAAGAACCTTCCTGGCCGTCAATCCAGGCTTGGCCACCGTCTGGGCCGCTTCACCGCTTTTCGACCACCACCGTTTGCGCCTTACGTTATCGTAAGTAACCAGTCACCATTCTCTTCAAAAACGGGTCCACTTTGTTGCTATTTAGAAGCGATTCGCCTGCATCCATACGGTCAAAAATGTTTTTTTGCGTCAATTCGTGTGGCACCCATACATCGAGCTTTTTAGTGACTCCAAGCTTCTTCAAATGGTTTATAACGGTTTGCTGACTCATGCCCAGCTCTTGACCGATGCTACGGCTGCTACTATGCCGGTCTCTTTCGACCAATTCAGCGATTTTATCGCAATTTTCGACGACAGGCCTTCCGGAGCGTGGCGCATCTTCGACCACCTCTACACCAAAACGAAAACGTTGAAACCATCGTTGCGCGGTGGAAATATAAACTGTATCGGGTCCATAAACTGCAAAGATTTTATTGGCGGCTTGAGATGCATTTTTGGCTTTATCGTAGTAGTACTGTAAAATATGCCGTATTTTCTCTTTATTTTGCTCCATGATTGCGACGCTATAACTCAAAATTATAATACCCTCTGCAATGGTATAAAAAACAAGGCACGTCCCGGGTGATTTGGGTAAACAAATATTTAAAGCTGCAGGACCAGACACTTGTAGTTCTGTTAAATAGTTTGCTGATAGCCTTAATTATTATGGTTAGGGTTGACAATAAGGATTATTTTAAAATTGTTAGAGTCCAATCCTAAAACTCTGGGTCCCAACAAGTTTGCTGCTTCGACAAGTACTGAATCCAAGACTGTGGTACAGCAGTCGATGTCCTCCTACTGTAGGTTGGGGTATCCAGCGTGACGTATTACAGTTTTTTCCGACATTTATTATTGCATTGTATAATTTCCTTACCTAGCTTATGATTTGCATTTTATTCTCCAGCTACTAAAAATCGGTCTCCGAAAAAATTGAAGAAGTTCATTAATTGTGTTCGGAGATTGTACAGCGAAGTGGCCACTTAACTGCTGCAATATTCATGTTGCTGCTTAAAAGCTTATCGATGTGAATGCCAAACTTGAGGGGAAACTGGTGCTTGATGTCTCTTATCAGTAACGGTTCTATCATGCGTTTTGCCTGTATGGATGGTTTGTATGGTAAAACGCCACGCTGAATTATGATGTTTTTATTTTGTTTAATGCTTTGCTTAGCGTTTCTCATAAATGGCTTTGATGTTACATTCCGCTTGTCTGGTTCTTCGACTGTGATCCATCGGTGCGGCAGTATTGCAATTTATAAACAGGATGCATTTCGTTTCAGGATGCATTCGTTTAATATTCGTTAACAATTTTGATACACGGATCGGATCAGCAGTCGAAGAATTCAGTCGAAAAATTAAGACGCATAAATAATGTTGTGAACTGACCACACTCCTTTGTTTATTTAAAAATAAACACCTACAATAAAAATTACATCTGAGGGCACGTCCCAAACAAAGCGTACTATGTGAAAATTTAACAGTAGTGGGGAAGCAAATGAGGAAAGACATTTGAGAATTATGATTTGCAATTGCAGTTATTTTATGCATTCAAACAATTGCACGTGGACCGGCCGGAAGAAATCTTACAAGAGATTCGGGAAAATTTAAATTGGGGTGTTAGCTGAAAGGCTTAAGGCATATAAGTCCGAATTTTAAGCAATTTTTTAAATGTTAAGGGCAAGTTGTACGTTGGCTAGAACACAAGGAAAACGAATTGCACCCTTGAATAGAGAAAGTATCCACTAGGAAGCATGTGTTAGATGGAAATGCCGCTCGGAATAAAAACAAGTAGTGTAGCCATGGAAGAATCGAAATTGGAAACGAGCGAAAGAGCGAGAATAAAAAGAAAAATCAAACAGTTGACAAAGTTATTGACCGTAAGTTGCAATGGCATGCACGATACAATCGCAATCCAAAATTTGGGATAATCATTTGACAATCTTGTAAATGCAATGGTTGGACTAAGTTACTGTGCACCTATTGTTTGCACTAAATGTTTTATGAGAAAAATGTATGCAGTTTCCGGGATAAAATAAAAAAAATGCGTTGTACAGTGCCATATTTGGGAGAGCATGAAACGAATTTATTAAATTTTGTATTTTTTCTTTGGTCTGACCGTTAACAAAATGATTATGAGTGAAAAAGTGTTGACAAACAAGTTTGTATATTTGCGTGGCCGCTAAGAAGTTCAATTTTTGTTAGCTTTAAGCCAGTACGTTTTAGAGCTTCACTCAATAAATGTACCAAAAAAAAGTGGTCTTGCAAACTGTTAATCCCGCACGCGTTGAAATCCGGCTATATCTCGTCGGCAAATGTCGTGGTGTTATTTAGAGGATTCAGATTACGGGCGCTCATTTGTATCTTTAATAATTTATCGCGTGCGAATAGGCAACGAGCCTAAATCGGCCGAAAAAGAGATAGCATGAAAATCAGACAGACGGTTAAGAAAAAGAAACAGTACTTCTCAATGGACATGCCACGCCCCTAGATGTGAACGGGGTGTTATCAGCCCTCCCTACCATGGCCAATGCTCTTCCGACAACTTACGATGGCTCTTGGGTCAGCATGGAGTTAAAACAGAGTATTTACTCAGACATAATATATTTATGTAATAAAAGGAAAGATAGGATATTCATTCACAAAAAAATAACCGTAAATCTTTATACAAATTTGTGGGATAAAATATGCAAAAAAATGTGATATAAATATTTAAAAGGTAACTTTGTTAGTGTTTTCATTCCAATATAATTCAATTCAATGTTTTTCTGAAAATTTTAAATTTTTGAGGAAAATTATTTATATTCATTTAAGCGCCAAATTCATATTCGTTGGCGGTATGTAAACTTTAAAAATTCACATCATTCTTGTTATTCATTATAAATGATTTTTACTTCTACTTTTAAATGTAGAAATTTTAACCTACAATATTATTTCAATCTTGCCCTGCTCGCTGCTTCTTTCTCCACGGCAGAGGTAAACGGTGATTAATCAAAGCCGCCGTTCCTTACCCAACAATACAAAAAAATGTTTGTATGGATCATTTTCATTTTCTTTGCTCTGCAGCCAATCGAACTTACCCTTAGGGGCCTGGGAAAACAATATTTAATCTCCCCAACCTCTCTCTTCCTTTTTGGACAGCCTTGCACAGCTACCCTTCAAGCAACCTCTCAGTAAGCAACCTTTCAGGTCCAGATGCGGTTTCGAAAAGAATGCATGGTGCGTTTAGCAATGGCTTTCTGTCGGGGCTAGAGCTGTATAATGTTGCTACTTGCAAGGGCACCGCCCGCTAGGTGGCGCTAGTACCCCTTGATCCTGTAGTTCTACGCTCCGCTACATAAAGAACTTATATTCCAACGTAAGTAACGGGATGCAGGTCACTTTGCTGGATCTCGCAATGAGCAGTCCCTCTCAACGCCAGCTGGCAAAAAGTGGCCCCTGGTGTTATGGAGCAATTCTTCACCGTGTGAATCACCCCGTTGCATTCCGCTATTACGTTATCTTCCAGCAAGAAAAATGGTAGTCTTATTGCAGGCTGACTTAGTTTTTGGAAATTTAAAAATAATGTGTAAAATGTTAACGGATTATAGGATTTTAAGAGACGCTACGGACAATACGATTTTAATCGTTGGGCTCTTCCATCCACACACTTTCCAGGTCTGCATGATCTAGTATGCTGGGGCTAACGATTTTAACTTTAGCAAAAGCCACTGCGAGCATTGAATTCTGCAGCTCTATTTCGAGATAATAACAACTCGTATAGGTATCCCGAATCAATTTAAGATTATTAACCGAACTCAAGGGTTGATTAACAGTTGTGGAAATTCTATTTATTTGGTCCTGTCTAATTTATTAGTTGCATTTATAAGTATTAAAATCTTTAGCGTCTGGCGTTCCCGCCACTACCTTTAACGCCGTCCCTAGGAAGCTCCTGGCTAGTCTATAATGGATGCCCAACGAGTTGAGACAGTCGCACATCAATGCTCAAGAGTTTTTGCATGTGCGATTGGGGTAACTGGTCATTCTATCACAGTCTTCTACTATGCGCTCTCAGAGTATGAGAGATTTTCTGAGTGTTTTACAAATGCGAATTCCTTCCTTACCAGAATTCGACTATCAACGATGGGAATGTATTTAGCTTTTGAGAAGTCCGTTTGAGTAGACGTGTGCCGAATCGGCACTGCCGATGTTATGGTCAAAAGAAATATCAGGGGTATGGATTTTCAAATTAATGGCATTCGAGTCATACTCGCAAAAAGCGTCGTCGTCAATTTCTTCTGCCTCGCTAGAAGCCAAGGTGGTTTTTGTGTTATTAGTTGTGTCAGCGCTTTGTGCAATATCATTTACCCTCTGGCTTTTTGGTGGGCCTGATCGATCGGATGCAGCCGGCTTCCTATTCTGGTATGCCGGGGCCTGTAATTATTTTATCACCTTGGACAGTGATGAGTAAACCTCAATGGTTCTGGCGTGTCCCCACGACGCCTATCGCTGCGTGGGGCTGAGTGCATCTGTGCTTAGTGCTGTTTACCGAAGTATAAATTTTTCCCAGCACCGACTTGATGGGATGCATGTTGGCGTTATTGCGCCCTTTGCACACTTGCAGAACATCACACTCTTCATTAAAAATTGAAGCTTTTCAACAGTTGTTATTAATAAATCTGTCACTATGCGTCCCTCTCATGTGGGGTACAGCCAATGGCCTAAATTTGTATTTCTTATTATCTATTTGTAGTGATATTTTGATAGTTATATCCTCATATTTAATTCGTGAATGGTAATAAATTTAAATTGCAAAGACTTTACGAGTTTATATTCTGGGTGCTTATATATTTAGGCTAGGGTGGGTGAGTGTTTGGTCACCTAATTTGGCACGCAGCTTCACAATATATAGCGGGAAATTAGGCACAGCGTTTTCAGTTCAAAAAATGGGTAACTGCAAATTCTACATGTTTTATATTGGTTATAATGAGATCATTCTCATATTATTCAACGTTGTTCGTCTCTTCGTTGAAGAATACGTGTGGTTCTGCTCATTCGTCTTCTGCCTTGTAAAGTAAGTGATTCACTATGATCCATAGAGAAGCATATGGAATTTTAATCACTTTTAAGCTGAGTCTGGTACGTTATCTCTTGTTTGACCAGACTAGTTATATAGTCGTAGACTTTTTATCGCTTTCGAGAGAGTCACTACTATAACATCTTCACTTCTATAACTAACCATACCATACCGATGCTCTTTTTTTGCTGTTTGCAGATTCTTGTTTCATTGCATAGAGTTTTTGGCGAAATTTCATCACAGCATGCACCATATTATTTCAAACAACTTAAAACTATTTTGATAAGATAAATGATAAATACATGTTATGTTGAAACAAGTATTATAAGAAGCAGTGGGTCTTAAAATAAATCTTCTCAATCTTCATTCTGCAACTAGCAAGCTGCGTTCGAACGATTTATTGGTTTGTTCCTGTGGCCTCTCGGAATTCTATAACAATTACACCACACCACACAAATGCAACATTGATCACCATTTTTTCACCCTCTTACATGATAACCTTATGATAATATAGTTTATTGAATCTTCGCATTTTTGTTAATTGCATCTTTTGAATTGCCCCATTTGGAATGCCTCTTATTCCACTGGAATAATCCATTGCAAAGATGTGTCTGCTGCCCTTCCAGATTCTTCCAGAATGTATTCTTGTCTGTCTTTCTCCCAGTTTCGCATACACTTTGTTGTTATTTGGAGCTTTGGAAGAGAATCTGCGTCCAAGCTGTTAGTTCTTAATTGCATATTTTGCAGCTGATATTAACCGATGCTTTGTTATATTGCGCGGAATTAAAGCTTAACAAATAATAAACCGGAATTTAAAATTGTTTAATTCGGCCGCTATCAAAAAGCTGGAAGCGTTAAATTCTATTTTATTTTACGTTTCGGAAGTGGATTTGTGAATATTTCTTCTTTAAGTATTGTTTAACATGCTGAGTGAGCTGGGGTTATTTAAGCGTTAAATTCTATTTTATTTTACGTTTCGGAAGTGGATTTGTGAATATTTCTTCTTTAAATATTGTTTAACATGCTGAGTGAGCTGGGGTTATTTGCTTTTTAAATATTTGACTTAATTCAAGAAAATCAAGTTCTTCTTGTAACTTTTGGGCCGTTGCCCATAGGGGTGGTCTTTGTTATTTATATAATAGCCACTTTATGTGCGCTATTCTTTTATTGATTTTCTTCCTAACGCCCTTACGTTTTGCCATAGCTCCATCTATACTCACTTAGTTAAACATTTTTGTTCAACGGATCGTTTCTTTTTATATCCAGATTCCACTTCCGATCGGTCCAGCCATTATGCCCTTGTATGATGTAGGTCCTTATAGCCGTTGTGTGTTTAGCTCTATTGTATGTTGCATTGTTGTAGTTTCTTTTGAGATCAGCGCATGTTCTATTGTAGGTTGGTGTTCCTTGCAGGATTAACTTATGTTGTATTGTATGTGGTAACTCTTTGCTGGATTTTAGACCCATCGACATTATTGTATAACAAAAGATTTGGTTGGATGCATTTGTCCTTTATAATGAATATCTTTTCCTATATTTCGGCCAGCAGCGAAGAGACTTTATTACTTATGTGTGTATTGGTAAGCGGGAGTGTGAGAAATGGAGTATATGCATGATGCGTGATGGTTAATTGGTAAAGTCATAAGTTTTACATGTGGTACAGTGGGAATTCGCAATATGCATATTACACCTCTTTTGGGAATCCCAAAAAACCGGAGTTATTTAAATGCAGCAAATGGTTAACAAAGTCAAATGCATTACAAAAGTCAGTGCAAATTATGTCTTTTTGTAAGCCATTCCGGAATGGCAAAATATGTTAGTTTCAATAAGTTGGTACGGCATGATGCTAACATGCTGACACGGTGATATTATTGAACTACAAAGGCGTTATATTAATAAACTTCAAAGGTGTTGAAAATGTTGAGTAATAAGTTTTATAAAAAGCTTTGGAATTGCTGACAATTTTTAAAAGCAAAAACATTACAGCATGAGAATTAAAAAATCAATTACTCAAAAACAATATATATTTCTGGCCTAATAATGAAAATGCAAATATTTATGCTTAAAAATGGTTTTATTGTTACAGCAAGACTTATACACCTTTGCATGCGTTCAAACCAATTGTCGAATCACTTTTTCCACTCCGATTGAGACACCTCCAAAACATGGTTTTTGAACGCTTCAACAGCATCTTCTGGCGTCGAAAATCGTTGCTCACGCATTTTTGTCTTGATTTGCGGGAATATGAGGAAGTCATTGGGTGCCAAGTGAGGGCTGTATGGTGAATGACCCATCAATTCGACATTTTGGCCGGTCAAAAAGGCACTGGTTTGAGCTGATGTGTGAGAGCTCGCATTGTCATGGTGCAGAATGATCCGTCTTCTCTTGTTCGTTTTCCGAATTTCTCCGAAGATTTCAGGCAAACAAATTGTGGTGTACCACTCAGAATTGACCGTCCTACGTGGCTCAAGCGGAAATGTCGCCCCATGACCTGCTTCTTCCACAAACAACTTTCGTTGGATTTGGCTCGTCTTCGAAGACCCACACGGTCGATTGCTGTTTTGTTTCGGGCTCATAAGCATAGATCCATAATTTGTCACCTGTGACGATTTTATAAACGTCTTTTGAAACTCCGCGATTGTATTTTTTCACATTTTTTTTTTCACCAATTCACACGAGTCTTTTTTTGAGCGATTGTCAAATTGTGCGAGATCCAACGAGAACAAATTTTTTAAGGCCAAGTGTTATATCCAAGTGAAATATCCAAGGATGCCTCTATCTTACGGTATGTCACATGACGATCTTGCATTATCAGTTCATGCACGGCGTCAATGTTCTATGGAACAACGACTGTTTTTGGACGACCATCACCGCCATACAATCATCGCCTTAGAAAGATTGAAGTTCATCGATGCACTCCTGTCGTGTTAATTCACGTCGTAAGCCGTGGAAAATGATTCAGCGAAAATGTTCACGAGATAATTCCATTTTCTGCCAAATTGATTTTGTCAAGTTACTGTAAACAACACAAATTATGGCCGTACGTCAAAACGTTCTGACCACGTTTCTGTTAATACATGTCAAACTTCCCAACGAACACGTCAGATGGCGCCAGGCAACACTTAGTAGAGCCTAGGCTACAAATATATATAGCAACCCTTAAACACCATGTTATCTCATTTCAAAACAAGAAAGGAAAGCTAACTTCGGGCGGAGCCGAAGTTTATATACCCTTGCAGTTGAGTCGCAGTCCTCTAGGTGGCGCCACGCATCTTATATTATTAGATATATAACGGATCGTATATAGTCGGCCGATCCTTATGAAATTTGGCATATCGAATTATTTTGCCCAAAGAGGCATCCATTAAAAATCCCATCCTTCTAACTTGGAAAAACAACGAAGTTATGGCATTTCCGATCATTCAGTTATATGGCAGCTATAGGATATACATAGACGGCCGATCCTTATGAAATTTGACAGATCGAATAAGTTGGCCCAAACTAGAATCCATAGAAAGTCCCATCCTTCTAACTTAAAAAACAACGAAGTTGTGGCATTTCCGATCAATCAGTTATAAGGCAGCTATAGGATATAGTCGACCGATCCCGGCCGTTTCGACTTATATACTGCCTGCAAAGGAAAGAAGGATGTGTGCAAAGTTTCAACTCGATAGCTTTAAAACTGAGAGACTAGTTTGCGTAGAAACCGACAGACAGACGGACAGACGGACATGCTCATATCGACTCAGGAGGTGATCCTGATCAAGAATATATATACTTTATAGGGTCGGAGATGTCTCCTTCACTGCGTTGCACACTTTTGATCAAAATTATAATACCCTCTGCAATGTAATAACAAGTTATGACATTATAAAATTAACAGTTTCAATAACGCCAAAAAATGGGTATGACGTCTATTAGCGTAACAGAAACGGTTATTTTCAAAATGTTACACCTTTTATTTTTAAATCGTACAATATATAAAAAAAAATTAATTTTGAAGCTAAAGAGTTGTTTTTTCGTCGAAAATTAAAAATAAATTTCTTTCCCGAATAATATCAAAAATGGCTAAAGTCTGACGTTATGGAGCTTTTGAAGGTCTGATGCGTTTTCAACTCATACAGAACTACAGAACTCCTCTTATCCAACAT
Organism: Drosophila ananassae; assembly: GCF_017639315.1. Classification (NCBI taxonomy): domain Eukaryota; kingdom Metazoa; phylum Arthropoda; class Insecta; order Diptera; family Drosophilidae; genus Drosophila; species Drosophila ananassae. The sequence goes on from NC_057928.1 coordinate 2,043,298, forward strand.
CATCGCACCAAAGCCACCAGACTATGATCAAACCATGGAAAGTCTTAACACTCTGGCACAAGAATTCCCTGAAGCCTGTAACAATGCCCTCAGAAGAGCATGTCCAAGAACTAAATCAAATAAGCGAAATTGGCCACCCTGGTAGTCTACAGAGCTAGCAAATCTCCAGACGGCACACAGAGCCCTGTTCAATAGGGCAAAAACCGGACCGAGTACTATGTCTCTTTGGCTTCTTATAAAAAAGCCATTCGTAAAGCGAAGCGCTCCACATAGAAATCCTTCCCACGGAAGCGGACGCCCAATAAAAACGCCCTTCCCACAAAATTTAAACTGGAAATTCACCAGAAAACCCTACTCTGGGAAAAACACATTTTCAAACCCTATAAATCGGCCGGTCCAGACGAGATAACACCTGAAGAAATCCAACAAGCAGGGGACATTGCCACAAATAGGCTCATAAATATCTTTAAAAGATCTCCTGCACTAGGCAAAATTCCACAACAATGGTTCAAATCGCAAATCATTTTCATACCCAAAGCGGGTAAGCCATCGCGAACGATCCCAAAAGATTTCAGACCAATCAATTTATCATCTTTCCTACTTAAGACGCTAGAAAGAGTCATAGGCCTCTACCTAAGAGCCCTATGTATCATAGCCCTACCCAAATCTCTAACGCATAACATGTTTACAAAAAATCTAATTCTACCGAGACTGCTTTCGCTCCAAAATAGAGAAATCCATTTCTCAGAAGAAGTTTGTATGCCTGGGTATAGAAGGGGCCTTTATTAACGTCTTTCCGAACACCATATCCAGCACCTTGGTGATTCTTGGGGTAGATGACCAGCTGGTGGTACCCTTTGATCACCTGCCTAGGCACATCCTCTCTAACAAGGGCCATCAGCAGAAGTGCTCCACGAGTAGGAGTCCTTTCCCCTCTCCTATGGAACAAAGCTGTCAACTATGCAAGATGGAAGAGGGAGGCTGTAGGATAGTGGCATACGAGGACTACGTCGCAATGCTGTTCGCAGAAAAATATCCACAGACGCTAAGCAATCTTATGGGCGCCAAATTGTAAACCCTAGCCGAATGGACAAGCATAAATGGCCTAGGAGTAAATACGCAAAAAAACAGAGTTGGTTCTGTTCAGCAGGAAATACAAATTCCCGTCCCTCGTCCCCTAAGACTAAACAACCAACCAAAGGCTCTTCTTCATCAAAAGTGTCAAATACCTAAGGCTAATATCGGATAGGAGATAAACTGGAACTCCAAAATTGAAAGGTTAAAAAAGGCTGCTGTAAAAAATCCATAGGAATGAAGTGTGGCATGCCCCCCTACATTGTAAGCTGGATCTACACCGCCATAGACAGACACATACTACTGTACTGGTATGGTAGCCAGCGCCTATCAGACTTAGGGAAACCCAGCAATGGAGTCACCTTAAGAATGGCCACTCCACCATTTTACTAAACGACCAACTCATTCCCAGCAGTACAGACGACTGCACTCTCAGGGAGTATCCAAAAACACCTTTCCATACCTTCATTCCTAATAGAAAGAAATGCGGAGACCATATCCCAGACTAAGCTTCTATATTAATGGCTCTAAACTAAACATAGAGTAGGAGGAGGAACAACTAGGCATTATAACCTTTTTTAGATTACCCAATCCCTGCAACGTATTTCAGGCCGAAGTGATAGCACCATAAGGCCATAAGGGAAGCACTAAAATACCTAAACATACACAACTCCACACGAAGATGAGTTAATATATGTAGTAATAGCTAAGCGGCTATAAAATCGATAAGCTTGGTCACCAGTAACTCCAAAACAGTCTCAGACTGTAGATCATCACTCCACGAGATAGCAAACCAGTATAACATTAGCCTCATCTGGGTCCCAGGTCACAAGGACATCACAGAAAACTGCATAGCAGACTAAAGGACTGAATACAGTCTAAGTGTAGTGGTTGCCTCCACAAGAGGTGACCACCAGCGGACGGAAACCTTACCAAAGTATTTGACACTTTCTATGAAGGGGAGTTTCCATGAATTCTGCTTTTAACCACCTTTTTTTTACGAACATTTTAGAAAAATTATGAGAAAGCTAAATTCTATTAAGGATGGGCGCACTATATCCAATCCGATATATATCTAATAAAATAACTGCTCATTAACTGCAAGGGTATATCAAATTTGGCTCCAAACAAAATTAGCTTTTCTTTTTGGTAGCTCCACTTTTCAGACTATATCTTGAGTAGGTGGGCAATCCCAAAAATAAATTTGCCAATCGGATTACTTTGCCCAAAATGGAATCCTTACCAAGTCCCATTTTTCTAACTTAAAATACCAAAGTTATGGCTTTTCCGATTAATCAGTTATATGGAGCCGAAGTTCATATACCCTTGCAGTTAATTAGCAGCTTATATTATTATATATAAATCGGATCGTATGTAAGTTTTCCGATCCATATGAAAATTTCACCATCAAATCAATTGTCTACTATAAATGGTGTAAACAGTCCCAAGCATCTTTAAAAATAGCAAGGTTGTACCATTTCCGATAGAAACTATATAACTCTTATATGCTGCATCAAACAGGATGTTTTTAATTTATTAACTCGATGGCTTTAAAACTGAGAGACTAGCTTGCGTAGAAACAGACAGGCAGACGGCCAGACAGACATGCTCACATCGACTCGGGAGGTTCAGGATCACCAGATCAAAGTATATATATACTTTATAGGAGATGTCTCCTTCACTGCGTTGCATACATTAGACTAAAATTAAAATACCCACTGCAAGGGTATAAAAACAACGGTCACGTGCGGGTGGAAATCTTTAAGATTTTAGTATTTAAGATATTTTACCTCGTTAAGAGGTTGGTTATTTGATAAAAAGTTAAGGATAACACTAAGTCGAGGGGCCAATGTGGTTGATCCAAGACTTAAATCATTGATTTGTCGGAACAAGGAATATTGACGATTATTTTATGTTTTGCAGCTACTACTGATGATAAAATACTTTTCTACAGTACTTCTTTTTACAAAGTCTTCATATTTATCAGTGTCAGGTCATTGCCTCTTAATTTTAGTTATCATGATTAGTTTAATGATTGTATATTTTCAATCCATCAATCCCCGAGCCAATTTCCAAGCGAGAGAATTCGCACTCGCAGATAGTTTGTCTATTTGATGGTGGTGAATTGTGTTTGCTTGTGAGGTGCATTGTAGGTGCGTAGCATGGTTGTTGTTACGGAGGGTAAGCATCATAGTTTTAGTTTTGCCATGTGGCTGTTCTTGGAGATAGGAGTTGCCGTTGGTCGTGTTTGTAGGTTCGAATAAGGATCACGCAGCTTTGGCAAGGAACGTCTACCGTAATTGTTGATGCAGTAAACTCGTTCCGTCTGTTTGGTGGTATTGCTTGTCGCACGTGATTCTTTATTTTTTTTTTATATACCATACAGCGAACTAAGTAGATTGTTTCATTCGAAGTTTCCACACTTTTTCATACTGGGGTCTTCTTTTTTGTGTGTGTCTCCGCAGTTTACGCAGAAATCCCGAAGTATGACATAGTATGACATATGACATAGTGGTCCATAACATTTGTGCGGGTTTTCCACTGTGAATCTACGGTGAAATATACATATTATATACATATTATTGCTTGTAGATCGGATAAACTTTTTACAAGTTTTTCTTCTTCTTTCTTCGTTTTTTTTCTGCTTTTCAGCTGATATGTATACTAATTTGAGTAGCCTCGTCTAAATATTTGGGCCCGGCTCGGAACTGTTTTTCGGTTTCGTTCGCTTAATTTTATAGATAATAAGTGGATTGATATGTGAATATCCTGAAGAAGACCGTCAGAAGGAGAAAACTAGAGTTGCTAGATGGTTTTTTGAAAATCAGCGATCATCTAAATGCGCTTCCACTCAAGGAACCCCACCGTCAGTGACACTGCGAAGATATCGGATATCTCTGTTTATATCGAAGCCAAAACAAATGCCGTCTTACGAAAATTTGTAAAGTTTATGAGCACACAGTCTGGAATTCCATCGGCGCCTGGCGATTAAATAGAATGAACCCTTTGAAGATCCCATAATAAACTCATTTTTGAATAAGTTGTTTTAAAACATTTTGCGAATAAATCGGAGGTGGCATGATCAGAGGTCGCATTTTCAAGCTTAAGAGGAGGAAAGCATACACGGTTACGGTTAGTTATAAAACTGCTTTGTATCTTTAGTAAACTAAGTCTATAACTCCTATAACATTCTGCGTCACACAAGTTATTAAATATCTATTGCCACACGGAGAGACTTATGATCTACGAATAAAATTGTTTCGATTAAAGCCTCCAGAGTGACGTGATATGAATCCTCCAAGGTTGAAAGATTCAAATCTCTGGAAAGGGTAATTCCATCTTGATCAGATATAAAATATAAGTCAAGTAGCCGACCTAAAGAATTAATTTGACCTAGAGACAAAACAAAATGCAATGAAATGATGATAAGATATGAGAAATAAAAAAGGTGAGTTTTCACTATTCCATCGTGTTCCGGTAAATTTAAATCCCGGAGAGTGCCACTAGTAGGCCCCTATCGGACATAAGATTAAGATTGTCTCAAACATCAGAAATGGCCCACGTATCCTAACGGATGATGTGAATCTCAAGCTGCTTTAAATTTTTTAATGTCTTCCACTCTAACAATAGCCTGATTTGGCTTTGATATAAGCGGAAAATCCGTGAGACAAATATATGTCTTACAAGTGGAATCACCTGTAAGGGTTTTGGTGATACTGTCGGTAAGACAGTACCAGTGGTCCTGTTGAGTAGAGTTAGTTTTAAAACATGCCGTGCTTTTATTTGAAGTGATACCGTTGGAGACAAAGCATACAAATTTTTCTCATAAACGGGAAATTCGGGAGACGAATTATTTTGTCCCAGTTTCCGCTCTTGTAATGGCCAGGGAACCAAGATGTTGCATCATATCGTGTGGATGTTCAGCGATCTCTGGACCTCCAACATCCCTAGTAGCCGATTTTTTACCTTAGGAGACTCAAAGAGAATTATGAAGTTTGTATTACCTATTGAATCATCTTCTAGTTTATTAGAAAAAATATTTTAGTAGAATATGCTAGCTGGTTTTTGAGTTTTTTTTAGTCTACTTGGTTTGAGCAATTTTTACATACATCAGTTTCGGTTCGGAATCATGCTTCATTTTAACGGTTTTATGAATAATCATTTAATTTGGTTCAAAAATTTCCATTTAATATGGAGATCCTGTTTTTATACTGTTGGGGTATTATTGGGGTACCCCCAAGACAGAAGTACCCCCCATTGGGGGGTACTTGGGGTACCCCAAGAATACCCCCCAATGGGGGTCGATATAAGCATGTCCGTCTGTCCGTCTGTCTGTCGGATTCTACGCAAACTAGGCTCTCAGTTTTAAAGCTATCGAGTTGAAACTTTGCACACATCCTTGTTTTCCTTGCAGGTAGTATATAAGTCGAAACGGCCGGGATCGGTCGAATGTATCCTATAGCTGCCATATAACTGATTGATCGGAAATGCCATTAATCTTTGGTTTTATAAGTTAGAGGGTTGGGCCTTTCCGCACATGTTATATTTGACCAAAATATCTTCTGTGTAAAATTTTATAAGGATCGGCCGACTATATCCTGTAGCTGTCATAGAACGATCGGAATTGGCATAACTTTCGTGTATTTTATGTTAGAAAGATGGGACTTGGTAAAGATTCCATTTTGGGCAAAAAATTCTGATTTGTCAAATTTCATAGGGATCCGCCAACTATATCCAATAGCCGCCATATAACTGAACGATCGGAAATGGAACAACCTTAACTGCAAGGGTATATTAACTTCGGCTCCGCCCGAAGTTAGCTTTTCTTTCTTGTTTTACGTTACGTTTGTGGTATAGTGTGGTACCGGATATCATATAGTCGAAAAAATTCGTCTATAGTCGTTTTCATGTTTATACATATAATATTCGTATATACATATACAATGTATTATACATTCTTTCTTGTAACATATATTATCTTGTAAACTCTGTTAATATATTGTGTATAATCTTTTCAGGAATATGTAAAAAAGTACCACGGATGCAATTTTGGAGTTTTAGAACCACATGTTTTTGCGTTAGCTGAAGCAGCCTATAAAAGTATTGTTGATGATCAAGTAAATCAGGTAAATTTTTTCTATATACAAAAAAAAAATTTTTTTTTATATATTTATACCCATGCAGAGGGTATTATAATTTTGATCATAGGTATGCGACGCAGTGAAGGAGACATCTCCCACATCTCCTTATAAAGTTTATGTATATATTCTTGATCTGGACCACCTCCTGAGTCGATATGAGCATGTGCGTCTGTCCGTCTGTCTGTTTCTACGCAAACTAGTCTCTCAGTTTTAGAGCTATCGAGTTGAAACTTTGCACACATCCTTTTTATGTTTGCAGGCAGTCGGAACAACTGTCATATAACTGATTGATCAGAAATGCCATAACTTTCATGTTTTTTAAGTTAGAGGGTTGGGACTTTTCAGACATGTATTTGGCCAAAATATCTTATCTAAATTTCGCTAGGATGGGTCGACTATATCCTATAGCTATCATAGAACGATGAGAATTGGAATAACTTTGGTGTTTTTTAAAGCTAGGGAAATAGGACTTGGTATAGATTGCATTTTGGGCAAAGTAATCTGCCAAATTTCATAAGGATCGGCCGACTTAATCCTATCGCTGCTATATAACTAAACAATCGGAATTAGAATAACTTTTATGTTTAAACCACGCGGGTGGCAGCGTTGCGAGCGTTGTTCAGTTGCGAATTTAGAATGGACTCTACCTCGACGACAATTGTTTGCATTTATTCCTCCTTGAGCAATGCACTTCCGATTGCTTGTAGCAAGTATTTGGGGGACTTGACGGTTGATTCCGACAGTCGCCAATCTGTAGAGCTGTAGGGCAAATAAAACCAAAGCTGCATATGCCATGAAATCTTCGATGTGGATATGTGGCCATGACATCTGGTCTTCCTTTTTTCGCTGCAAAATGCGAGCAGCAATGCAGCCTTTTTTTAGGGTCACGGCGACCAAGAAATAAACAAAAAAAAACATAAAATAAATGTATTTGATGACAAATCTCTAATGAGTTTTAAATGTATGTCATCAACGTAGTGTGACGAACACGGCGAAGTGGATACCGATTGGTTGCATACTCTGCCTACGGGAACGGCCTAGCTCAGTGAAGAGTCACAGGGGTCGGTTACTTCCTAATCAGCACCACCGCCACACAATATAAATTTGTAGAAAGTGTTGGGAAGACTTAAGGGGGCATGCGCACTTGTAAATTTCAAAAAATCGAATTTTTTGGTTGCATTATCGTAATGTGCATATATTTAGAAATGTGTTCACAAAATTTTGAAATGATCCGGTGAAAATTCATTGAGATACACATGTTGAAAGGTTGGGGCATCCGATTTATGTAATAGTGAGTTGAAACTTTAAACACGTTTTTCTCAAAACTACGTTTTTGAAGTCGGTGACCACTCTAACTCGAAAACCAGTAACCCGATTGCCTTGAAATTTAGCATGCTTTTTTAATACATAATAATCTAGTAGTTAATCGAAGGATTGATTTTTTTTATACAAAACTTTTTTTTTTACAGCTGAAAAACTACCGCTTTTTTTAACGAAAAACTATTGTTCAACTTTGATAGGTCGCCATTTTGTCGAATATTTTTGTTTTTTAATATCCATCGATTAAGTACTAGATAAAATTTCAATAAATGTAAATCCGTTTAATTTTTTGATTTCCGACGATCCAGATTTACACAGTCTTGGTCACCGCGAACCGTGTTTTTCAGACGGCCCTCATTTCGACGGGGGCATAACTTTGAAACTGCTCAATATTTTATACTTTTTTTTTTTCAAATGTAAAGTTCAAATGATGTACTTTCACATAATAAAGCGATATTTAAAAAAAAAATTCAATAGTTTACCAGAAAAAAATTCGGGAAAAATGTTCTATTTTTTTGCGCTCCCACTGCGCATGCCCCCTTAAAAGGGAATACAGTCATTTGGAATGATGATGAATTTCAGGCAGGAAACTTTACTATTGATGAATGAAGGTGGTGTTGTTGTCCGCCCTACCTGTAAAGACTTAACAACGAATTATTTCTGCCCTTACCCATTTACAGTGAAATCGATCAGCTCAGGTGCCCATAAAAGAGTATCCGACACGCGGTAGCTTCGGCGGAGACTTTTGGGTCGAAGTTTCTCGTCGGAGGCTTTTGTTGGCGCTCCGCTCTGCGGCTTTGAAGCACCCCTAAACCACTGATATTATTTACCTAATGCGGCAATATTTCAGCCTGCTCACCTGGAGGTTTTCAAACACACACACACGGACACACGTGCAGATGAAAGGGAGAGTGAAGAGAAAGGTGAAACGAGACGGACGGGCGCCGCGAAGCGCTGCGGTATGTGCGCGGCTATACGGCCCCGTGATGGATCAAAGCCCGTGAGATCCCGACAGAACTCGCACCACGGCTCACCTGAGATGTAGGAGTGAAGGCATCCCCAAGGTTCAGCTTGGAGGACAGGCCGGCCCCAGATTCCCAGCTAACGTCCTAGGGCCAGGGAGACTGGGTAAGCGCAGCTTTCTCTGGACTCCCTTTCTTTCGGTGGCAATGTTTTCCCGCGTTGCTGAATGTTGGACCAAATGACCCAGCTGATTGGTAGTGCTGTCTAACCCCGACAAAAGCGGTACCGGTAGAGGGCGCTCACCGGAAAACACCGACAGAGAGCGCCACTCGGCGCTTCTCTTCGAGCTGTTTGAGGCTGTCACCCACAGAGGGCGGCACTAGGGAGAAGAATTCATAGCTCTCTTTTAGAGGGCGGGCCTGAGACAAGGAACAGTGCACAAGGTCACGGATCGGACCGATTTCCTACCCCCCGCTGCGGCGGAGCACGCTGGAAAACGGGGTTCTGGTGACCGAGCAGGGGCGGTATATCCCCCATCGCGGCATCGATGGTTAAGGCCTTCCACTTCTTCATCTTCTTCTACTCCACCCTAAACCCACGTAGCGTCTGTCCCACATTGGGCGGCTACGTGGTCTGCGTCGGAGCCATAGTGGCCGGCAATACCCACCCACCTGGCAGTAGGTATAAAAAGCAAACCCGAAGTCTCTGTCCAACGACATTACTTCAGGTGGCAACCACTCAAGTGGAAATCCATCCGTGGGGAAACCCACGGCCGGGGCACGGATTTTGGAGGCCCCAAAACACATCCCAAACTCAACTGACGAGGCGGTGGCTAGCTTGGCCGCCCCGGCAGATCCTGCGATAAGCAAAAATGTGGAGCAATTATCAGCGTTCATGAGCAGCTCGAAGATACTGCGTTCACCCATTCTGCAGGCGGCACGGTCCGCCGCGTGAAGAGAGACGAATGCTGAGAAAGAACCCCCAAGTGGGAGAGTGATCCCTCAAGCCCCTCGGAACCTCAAAGATCGGCTCCGGCGAAGAAAACTAGAGCGTCAAGTGAGCGGCCCTGACTGAACTGGAGGGGATTCTGGAGGACATCATCCTGCAAACCCATGAGAAGCAGGTGAGGAGCATAAACTTGAAAATGAAGAGGATGTTCTGTAGGATGAAGGAGCTGCAGGAAGGACTCAGTGGTGTTCTCTTCTGCCAAATCGACGAAAGCCAACCGGGGCTGATATCGGAGGCTATTTGCACGAGATGTGGCCAGCAAGGCGTCCCGATGGCTGACAAGCAGGCGCAGACCATGCCTATATGGCGAAAAGAAGTATCTGGGCAGACTGAGCCATGGCGACGGCTAAGTCAGGACAGCGCGAAGACCCATCTGCAGGATGAGCAACGAGCACCCGCACAGGCTCTGAGAACAGCCGCAAGGCTAGGTCCCTCCCAAAGGACAGCCAACCGCCCCAGCAACGGAAGCGCCGAGGGCGCGGGGTCGAGCACACCAGCTAACGCCGCTGAAGCAGGTCCGCGATGGGAAACGGCGAAGCGAAAGAAGTCCAGGACGTCCACCCGCCCCAACGCGTTGGTAGTGGAAGCCAAGGGGCTTAAATATAGCGATGTTCTGGCGATGGTCACCAGACGGCAGGAACGAATTTAGCCAAGACGTGCGCAAGGAGCGCCGAATTGCGAGCGGGAAACTTCTGCTGGAGCTCAACAAGAATCGCGTGGCCAGCACGGACGCCATGAGGGAGAATCTCGAGAAGGTGCTCCAGGGAGCTGCAGAGGTGCGAGCGTTGTCCGAGGACAGCAAGCTCAGCTTCATGGAGCTAAGGGACCTCGATCCCTTTGTTAAGGAAGGGGACATACGCGAGGCAATGGTCGAGCAGTTCAGCTTGGCCGGAGACTCAGTCATGATCAGGAGCCTGCGAGGCAGCTCGAGGGACACCCAATCTGTCATTATTGGACTCCCAAGCAAAGCGGCGGAGGTGGTGAGCAGAGGATGAAGGATTTGTTGGATAGTGTGTCGCACCCGTGAGAGGGACAACCAACCGAGGTGCTACAGATGCCTCTAAGTCGGCCATATCGCTGGTAAGTGCAGAAACACTACAGATAGGAGCGTGTGTTGCATGCGGAGAGTAAGGGCATAAATAGCCCGATTCCCCCAATGATAGCTTATGCTTTGTGTGCGCGGAGAGGGGCGAGCGGGACACCAAACACCAAACCGGCAGCCGGCGGTGTCCGCTCTCCAAGGTGGCTGTTAAAGATAGAGCAGGATGGAAGGGATTCAGCTCAACCTGAATCACTGCAGAGCGGCGCAGGACCTCCTGCGGCATTCGGTGGTCGAAGCGAGGGCAGACGTGGCCATCCTAAGCGAGCCGTACAGCGTCGGATCGGGAGAGGAGTGGGTGACGGAAACCACTGGAAAGGCGGCAATCTGGTTCTGCAACTGGACAATGGAAGCGCCAAGTCGAATCAAGAGGGGCGAAGAGTTCGCAAGAGCACAATGGAAAGGCACCTGGGTATATAGTTGTTACCTAGCACCCAGCTTGCCCCTCGATGCTTTCTGTAAGGTCTTGGAAGACTTAGTGACCCAGTGCTCATAGCAGGGGACTTCAACGCTTGGGGCCAGGAGTGGGGGTGTCGTACCACAAACGCCAAAGGTAGAGCCCTGGTGGAGATACTGGCTCCTCTGGACCTGGCGCTACTCAACGATGGTAACCAGGAGACCTTTAACAGAGCAGGCGCAGGATCTATAGTCGACCTGACCTTTGCGAGCGGAAGCTTGGGCCGCGGCTCCAAGTGGAGAATTGCTAACACCTTCACTGCCAGCGATCTTGAAGCCATATTGTGCTCACTCCAAGCGGGCCGGGCTGACCCGAGCCCACCGTACTGTGGAAAGGCGTACCGTCAGGATACCCTCGACATCCAAACCGTGATAAATCGAGTGTAAAGCACGACTGTTGTCCCACTCGCCTCGGCCAACGAAACAGCGGCAGCACTTGCTAAGGCTCTAGTCGAGGTCTGCAGGGAAAGTATGAAGCCTCGAACGACCTACTCGCGTCACCACAGATCGACTCCTTGGTGGAACAGCACAATTTCTTTACTCCGGAAGAAGTGCCTAAAGGCCAGGAGAACGCCATTAGACGGTGGACGCCATTAGACGGGTAAAGGACCTGGCAGCAAGCGCCATTCAAGGCACCCGGTGGGAAGGAGGCACCAAAAAGTACTGCCTGGTAACAACCCCCAACATCAAGAACGCCATTAACTCAGCGAACTGGTCGCGGATTGGATTCGCCGATGACGTTGCAGTGGTGGTCGTGGCGAAGACCGTCGGGGAGTTGGAAGCTACTGCGAACCGTGCGATCGAAAAAGTGGAGGCTTGGCTGTCCACCGCCGGACTACAATTGGCACCGCACAAGACGGAGGCAGTGCTAATCTCGAGCCGGAAAAAAAGTGGAAACGGCGACGGTGCGAGTAGGAGGAGTGGCCATCACCTCAAAGAGATCCATCAAATACCTCGGAGTGATGCTGGACACGCGGCTCTCATTCGGGGAGCACTTAAAGTATGCTCACAAGAGGGCAAGTGAGACGATAAGGGCACTCTCACGCATGCTGCTCAATATTGGAGGCCCGAGGCAAGAAAGGCGTAAGCTCATCACCAGCGTGGTAAGCTCGCAGATTCTCTGACCGTGCGGTCTTATGTGCGGGGCATCGAGGCTGATTATCGGCTTTGTGCGTTACGCACGTCATACGCCTTCAGAACGGTGTCGGACGACGCGGCACTCCTAATCGCCGGTCTCATTCCGCTAGGGGAACTGGTCCGGGAGAGGTCAGAGCTGGCCGAGAAGGCGCAGGACGAAACCGCGTCGGCGTCGGCTAGGAAGTCAGCGGCGAGAGCCAGAAGCCTGGCCAACTGGCAGAGCTTATAGAAAAACTCTACAAAGGGACGTTGGACGCACAGGCTCATTCCGGATGTGGGCATATGGACCGGAAGAAAGGACGGCGAGGTGGATTTCTACCTGGACGCACAGGCTCATTCCGGATGTGGGCATATGGACCGGAAGAAAGGACGGCGAGGTGGATTTCTACCTGTCTCAGGCCCTTAGTGGACACGGTGGTTTCAGAAGCTATTTGAAGAGTTTCGGTCACGAAAGAGAGGATGGCTGCCCCTCATGTGGCAGGGGGGTCATGGAAGACGCCTACCATGTCCTCTTCGACTGTCGGCGCTTCGACGAGGAGCTCACCAACCTTGAGGAGAGCCTGGAGGAGACCTTCTCACCGGAGAACATGGTGGCACTAATGCTGGAGTCGGGGCGCAAATGGGAAGCCACAGCCAATTTTGTGGCAAAGGTTTTGAAGGAGCTGAGAGCCCTGGAGAGGGTGCGTAACGGGGGGGAGGACTAAGTTGCAGAAGTTGGGCGAAGCATTGCTTCACGGCCGTACCGTCCAACACAGCAGCATCAAGCTCCTTCTAGCCCCAATAATAAATTAAATTAAAAGTAATGTAAATAATGTACTGGTAGGATAAATTTAACATAAGAGCAAATAAATAAAATACGAATATAAAAAAAAAAAAAGTCCAGATGAAACGCTGCGCACACTCACGTCCAATATTTTCCGTTGCTGCACTATTTTCTTTTCGTACACAGGGTTTGTATAACATGCTGTTTTTCCACGTGGGAAATTTGGGGTACTGGGCTTTATTATGGGCAAAATAACTTTTGAGGCGTCTGTAAATTGAGTTATCAAAGAGCTGGGTTGCTGCTCTTCTCTTGTCAGCTGATTTGGCGTTCCTAGATAGTTCGCCTTAACAGCTTAAATGGGCTGTTACAGCTTAAATGGGCTGTTACAGCAGCTGTCTGGAAACTTAACTTAACTTAACTATAGGACTTTATTTTATTTAGCTTAAAATCGTACCCTTACAGTAGAAATCAGTTGATAGGGCAAGCAAACCTGCAGGATGCGATTGAGCGTATACATCAGGAATTTTAGACTACTAGTGCTTTTTATCATACTGCTAAGCGCACCATCTTGCAGTAACGTGTGTGATAGTATCAAGTCTATAAATTTGCAATTGTTCCCTAAATGACCTCCTCCAAACGATTATTTGATATTTCCGATGCGCCTCGTAAACCTCGACTTGGCGGTACATTTTGACGGCTGTAAGAACGTATTTGCGACATCGGAACATAAGAAGAATAGAGTACAGACATGGCTGTATTGTTGCGCCAGTAAGAGCAAATCATTCAATAATACTTGAGAAGTAGTTTTACATGATGCATCGAACACTTCTCTCAGCTTTGTAGAAGTACTTTCTGACCGTTCAACGCAATGGTACGGACTGAATGAATGAGACACTGTCATGTGCCTGAGATCTTCGTATTCTATTATGAATTTTTGAAATGATTCCTGCATAGTCGGATTTATTTTAATCGACTTTCTGATGCCAGAAATCGTCTCTGTCCCAAATGAAGAACCAAGAATACAAGGACTCGACTAGAATAGTAGTGAGACTTTCACTCGGCCTGATGGTAGGCGAACAATGTTTTCAACGAACACCGCAGAGCGCCTTTTCTGAGGTATACATTTGTGTGCTGCTATTGTTTGAAATTTGTTCCAACTGCAAAATTCGGGGATTTTGCAAGTTCTTTCACGATTTCCCTGGTTTCCCGTTCCAGATCCTGATTTTGTTGATACAGCCGATAAATGTTGATATCTTATGTTCAGTGCAGACTCACAGTCTTTTCAAAATGGAATTTTTCGATAATCTAAGTTTTCCTCCCATCCAGTTCTTGTTTTTGGCTGTGAACCGATGACGATGTGAACCAACATGGCATTGCATAGCATGGCTGTGGTTTCAATTATAAAAGTTTTAGGTACACGTGCCCGGACAGATATAAGTAATGTTTTAGAAGAAATAAACAAATCCTTAAGATCTGGGCGAGACGATAAATTAGGATTGATGCTATCTACGCATATCTTTAGTTCCCCCTGTACCAAAGTCCAGAGCAAACCCAAAAAAAGTTTCCACGGTACAACTAAGAGAGTAAAGAGATACAATTTTAGCATATATTTAATTATGAAGGCCGTTTTATTGCGTTGACCCTCAGTATAGTAGTCATATTTGAAAGGTATTTTTAAAAGTAAAATTATAAAACAGCATATAGCAGGTACCATATCTTTGGAATACTTATTTCCAAGCATTTACCTAAATTCAAAATGAAAACATGATACGCTCTAATGATTATAGATAGAAATAATAGCTCTTGCATAGGAAAATGTTTGAGGAAAAGTCAAAGAAGCACAAAACAAATGTAGAAAATCAAAGATTTTAACTTCGGATGAGTATTCGAAAGATATGGTAACTCGCGTAACTAAACAATTCGCGAAAAATTCGCGATTTGAATATCGTCCTGTGAGAGAGTTGTGCCAAAGAATCCGCTGCTATCCTCAGGAAAATTTTGACTCATCGGTACATGAGCATATATAAGAAAATTTATTCTAAACAAACTTTCTGCAGCGGCATTGCTGCATTAAGTTCTTTTTATATTAAGATCAGATGCGAACCAACGAAGAATCAATAAAGACATTGTCAATTCCTGGTTAACCGTATTATAACATAATAATACTTACATGTGTTAAGTTATCGAGCGTTTTCTGATAACTGTAAATCACGTTAAGAATTCCAGGTTTTTAATAAACACACATTCAGTTTTATTTAAGCGCAGTTTATTTGAACTTTAATTTATTGAAGACAAATTTGTGCTAGGTTTGAAGTGTTGAAGACCGAACGAAGAAGTAAAGTAAACGCGGGGCGCAGCTCAACGTTTGATGCTGCGAAGCGACCGAGATACCGCGAGAGAGAAAACAAAGATAGCCGATCGAACGAGATCCACGAGATCGGGCGACACGAAAAGAGATATAAGAGCGAACGAGAGTGGACGAAGAGGCATAATAACGGCGGTAGAACCGAGTCACGTTTCAATAAATTATTGGCTGCTTGACCCGACAATTTGTTAAAACTTATTACATGGCAACCGTGACTACAATCTTCAGATGGGTTGTAAAAATTGAAAAAGTGCAAAAAAAAGACAAAAAGTGGCGATCCTGAAATGACAGAGCAGCCCACAAAGAAACTGAGCTTACCAATGTCAATGTGCTTTCTACTTTTCAATTGTTAGTCTGCCATTAGCAGGAACTTTTCCAATCTTATTTTCCTGTCTATTTGATCCTTGACGGTATAAGTATGGAAACGTCGATTCGATGTATCCTTCTTTACGACAATTTCTGGTAGATCAGCTTCCGACTCCTTGGCCGTGGCCCATGATTACGAATGTTCTATTTTGGCTTAGGCTGTGAAGGTGGAACAACAGGTCAGTCTGATGGAGGCTCAACTTGGAGGAATATTCCTGGCGTCTAAATTGGGTGATGTAGTTTGTCATGCAGCACCTTTGGTAGTACGACTACTTTGGTCTGCTTCTGTTGTTATGATGGGGTTTAGCACTGCATGCATATGAGCCGTTTGTTTGGTCCCTCCCATGCCAAAAATGTTCAGGGGTAGAGGGATTGTTTAGGAGATAAAGTGAGTTTGCCAATCCAGAATTGCCCGGCATGGCTGCATGGCTCCTGCTGGTCCATGTATTGCATCTTTAGCGGTTAGTAGCTGAATAGAAGCTGTGTGTCCATTACGAGTGAGGAGTACTACCTTTGAACGTAGCGTTCATGATAAACTGTTGTCCCTGGGTTAAGACGGCGCGCTAGCGGCCATCTGATGCATCCCTGCTAGGCTAGTTAACTGTCTCTCGCATTGCTATCTCCAACACGTGTTTCAAAGACTGATTGAATTCTTGATGGCTATCTCAAAACATGAAAACGTGTGAGGGTCTAATCTTTCCTAAAAAAAATAGATTAGGATGGGATCCCACCACTCTTTTGGTACATTAATTCATTGAGAGCGGAGTAGATTTGATCAGAAAAATTGGCACGAAAAAAGTTGAAGCGGGACTCATCCTGTGTTGCTGACTATGTTTCTTGTGAATCTTCGCCTACGAACGTCAAATATTCAGCTCGGGCCACTTGAAACCGATCATCTAGCTACTTGGTCTCGCCTTGGTGTCTCGTTCCAGGTCCTCGCCATGTTTCAGAGATCGTTGAGATAGTCCTGATCTGGTCGGAATTCGATCCAAAAAGACTGCCGTATATTTCCTCACAAGATCAGTGAGAGCTGCTGGAACTCCCTTGATATATTCGTGCGACATGCCATGTAGCTAGTACATATCTTGTGGATGAAACTTTCAAAGGATCGTATCGGGGTCACCAACGATTCATCCCTATCCCTACGGTGAATGTTATGAATGTTCTGTATACCCTATCGGTCTCCGTCCAATACCTCGACCACCAAAAAGGGTCCTCTGAACTTTGGATCTAATTTCGTTTGCTGTCTCTCGCTGTTTTTAAGCAGCACAAAGTACCCCAGGGGTCGCCCAACTTCACCAATCAAAAGTTCTAAAGGACCACACTTAGTGGACCACACTTTAAATCCGTCAGGGCATCCTGCCACGATCTAGAGCTTGTCTCAACAGCCGTCAACTTTTTTTCTTTTTTTTATGCTTTTATCTTTTATTTGTTGGATCTTCTCTTATAAGAGACTAACAACAATTTTAAAAATCTTAATCTAAAACATAATTAGTTTATCTTTGTAAACATCTATACTATGGGGCCTCCGATGTCAACGGGCTGGACGGTCATTTCTTCTTAATCGGGAGTGTCGACTAACTAGGTTTAGCGATCTGGCTAAAGGATTTTGGTTGGTGGAGAGTTTCCTTTTGTATTTTTCCTGGAGTTAAGAAATTTCGACTTTGACATCTGGCATTCTTTGACTTCTGGCATTTCTAACTCATTACGTTTGTCCTTCCATGACGAGACTGCCCTGACCCCCACTCCTTTCCAGTTGCCGAAACCTGGGATCCAGATCTACAGTCTTGCCTTTTAATACCTAATTTTCCACACTGGTAACATTTAAGTTCCCCATTTTAAGCTCACTTCGTCTCTGGTTCCCATTTTGATGCATTAGGGCACTCTTTTAGCGCTGAGAATGCTTGTAGCTCCGCCTGCAGTTCACGTCGATTACATGCGTGGTGTGTATTATTCGTTGCAATCGACGGTCGAAATGGATATTTGTCCAGAGTTAAAATTTCGCCATTTTCTGCACAGAGACGCCACACTGCAAAAACAGGCCAGCTTCCACCGTTGCTTGGACGACTATTAAGAAAATTTAAAAGTCTCGTATCGTTGCTCAAACAATTGCCGAAACTGTTGTTAAGTTATTCCTGGGTAACATATTTGAGATAACCATTGCGCCGCTGTGCTTTAATTAACGCTAATATAAGAGCGCTGCCACTTAATTTCTCGTAATATAATGTCAACTTTAGCGATTATATTTTTGCAGGCAAATCTCGTTAGTCTGTTGCAACTCACTCGCCGGCAACTGTAGTCTCTTAACCAGTTCCACTTTTGTTGTTCTAACAGCGCGAAGATATCCCTAAAACAAGTTTGGTTAGGGCCGTTATTTTGATAAGATATTACGTAAAAGTTTAAATACATATTATCATAATTAATTATTTTATTCTCAAATATGTATTGTACATATTAGTAAAATCATCATTTAACATGGTTTTTTCAATCAAAACTATATTGTATATATAATATTAAAACGGCCGAAAATGCCGACTCGTTCAAATATTGTGGGGTGTAACACCCCTCCTACCCCATGTGGGCTTTCGCCCAGCAGGACGTGTGGTCTTGTTGCCTGGCGCCGGTTCGGCTCACGGTTCCCTCCGTTTGGACTCACATGCTTCATTTGCGGGGCCTATGCTGCCCCTCTCCTGCTGCTTCCGTTGCTGCTCTCTCGCTGCTCCTGACTCTGTCGCTGCTCCTGTCGCCGTTGCTGCTCTCTCGCTGCTCCTGACTCTGTCGCCGTGGCCGGCACCTAATCCGTGTTAGAAGACCAATAGATTCACTTCCCAGGAAAACGCCGGACAGGATACGCTTCTTGGTGCCTGGCAGCCGGATCAGGGCACGAAGGGCCTACAGGACACTACAGGACACGCTCCCGGTTGCGTTCACCACTCGCCTCCAAAAACCTGCGTGCCAACGGTCCGCATGATCTATGGCTGACCAGAGGTTTGGCGTCGCGTCTCCTTTAACTCCAGGTGACACGCTGTGCGTGTCTTGACTTGACCGGGGTGTTTCTGTTTGGTTTCGCTGTTGGGTTTGGGCTGTTCCCGAGCTGGCTACTCCTCGCTTTACAGGATCACACCTGGTCGTAACGGTCAGGAATCGACAAGACCGATCCGTCGCTATTGCTATGACACCAGGATACCTGTCGTGTCCGGGAATTAACCAACCCGATTCGTTTTACCCTTGGGCTACAGTTCCGCCGCGGATCCTTGATCCTTTTCCCACTTGCTCCTTGACTTATCCTTGTTCGATGACTCGCGTACAACCGCTGGACTTACCCACAGGGGGTCCTTGAGCCACGGATCACGGATCTTTTGCCGGTTTTGCAGGGTATTTTGCAGGTCATCGGACTTCGTCCACATACCCCGCAACAATAATATCATTTTAAACATACAAGTGCGTAAGCTAGCAATTAAAGATTACATACAAAGCATAGAATCCTCAGAGGTTTTGAAGAAATCACATAAAGTAACCAAATTATTGCGGACACCGACATACAACTTATTAACATAATACTGTACTGTACTGTTTGCTTTACTGTAAATTTAATACTATTTGGTATTACAGTAATACTATTTGGTAAAAAAAATGTAATGACCATTATGTAAACAAAAGCATATTATACATAAAGTCTATCCGATACTGGAGTTTCTGTCATGTGTCTTGAGTTCCCAATATGGGTTTCATTAAGACCGCATTGAATCTATAAACAAAAACAGATTATAATTTATACTTTGTAAATGATAAATCTGGTGTTTGTAATTTTTGTTAACGACTTACCTTCCGCCATAAGTTGTCTTACTGCATATATGTATGCTAAAAATGTGAAGATATGTTCAGATTTCCTTCATAGACCCCTGCACTTGGACTTGACTTTATTAAAAAATAGTCAAAAGAATTTAAAAACTCCTATGTAACTTGTTGAAGTCTGAAAGTTTGCAGGGCTGGACAACGGCAATAAACAATAAAAGATGCTCGACAATTTCTTTCTCTTCTTCGTTGCTGAAGCTGCGGCAGTAGTCGTTGTGGGGTGAATTCATTCGCCTAGCAGGCAAGCCTAGGGCTTGCAACTTTGGGCCTGTGAACAGGATTGCGACGTCGTCCGCGGAAGCCACTATCCTGCAGCCTCCCTCTTCCATCTTACATAGAATCGAGTTGACAGCTAAGTTCCATAGGAGAGGGGGAGGAGTCTACCTTGCGGTGTGCCTCTACTGAAGGGCCTTGTTGTTAAGATTCTGCAGGTTAGCAGCTTGTCAATGAGTCCCACCAGTTGATCATCTACCCCAAGAGTCCTCATGGTGCTGATAATGCTGTTCGGGAGAACTTTGTTAAACGCTCCTTCCCTTTACCCTTCTTGTAAGTATGCTGTGCAGCTGAGATTTGGGTGGGGTTAAGAGTTGATCTTAGGTATAGGCCTATGACTCTTTTTAGCATCTTAAGCATGAAGAATGAGAGACTGATAGGTCAGAACTTTTCTGCTTGTTGGATTTGTGCAGGTATTTTCTCGTCGAGACCTGCCGATTTATGAGATTCATTCCATCTCTTGGGAAGGCATGAAAGGTCCAAAGATAAATTGAATAGGGTAGTAAGAGGATAGCATAGGATATCGGAGCAGTACCTAAGAATACAGCTCGGGACGTTATCAGGACCAGCAGAAAAAGAGATATCCAAGGTTGAAAGAGCATTAGAAACATCAAGATGATTAAATTTAGACAAGTAGATATTGTTTATATACGGAATATTATAAGGATATGTAGAATTTAAATTATAAGAATCAGACGAATAAGTTGATTGAAAGAATGATGCAAAGAGATTTGCAATACCATGATCTGAGGAATCAGAAATATTTTTATAAGATAGGGAAGGAGGAAAAAGACTGGATTTACGTTTCATATTGACAAACGAATAAAAGGAGCTCGGATCATTTCGGAAGTTAGCCTTACAATTTACGGTGTAACGCTTATAAAGTTGATTATTAAGAATAATAAACTGGTCGCGAATGCAAAGAAAGTTTGTCTGATGAAACTAAGATCCAGACTTAAGAAACATTTTGTAAGCTCTAGATTTCCTGTTCTTAAGACGAGAAAGGTGTTTGTTAAACCATGGCGGTTTCGTTGATGAAGACGATGATAGTACTGGAACAAATTTGTCCAACGCGTTGTGGATTACATCATAAAAAGAATCAGTAGCAGCATCAATAGAGTTAAAAGATGAAAGATATTCCCAGTCAATTCCAGCTAAATGATTGCGAAGAGCGTTGTAATCCGTTTTTCGGAAAAATTTAGAACGATACTGAGCCTCATATTTATGCATATTAGGGACATCAATTAACACCGAACCCAATAGTGTGGGATGGTGTACATCTTCAGGAAGCGATAGTGGTAAAGAACGATTTACAGTGACAGAGGATATTCTATTACAGAAAATAAGGTCTAGGGACCTGCTAAGTGTGTTAAGGATGGGGTTAATTTGGGAAAGAGCAATTTCAATTAATTCATCAATGAAGTCGTTATGGCAACTAGAATGCAAGGAATTGTCATCTTCACACGGGATCCAGGAGATTTGGGGAGGGTTGAAATCACCCATGATTAGGACAAAATCAGAGTCATTGACTGATGATAAAACGTACTTGATAGCATTAAGGTGATGAAAATATACCGTATCATCAACCGATGGAGGTATATAAGAACAGGTCATGAAAATATGAGACGGACCAACAGTTACTTTTACTGCGATAAACTCGATTCCAAACTGATTCGGGAAAGTGATTAGTTCAGCCGAGTATTTAATACTAACAGCAATGAGGACACCACCACCGAAAGAAGGCCTATCCAATCGAAACACAGTGTAGTTTGGAATAAAAATTTCATAATCAGAGAGAGAGGAATTAAGCCAGGTTTCAGTGAGTGCAATAGCATCAAATTCAAAAGAAGCACTCTTAGTAAAAAATTGGCTCAGTTTACCCAGAATACTTCGAACGTTTTGGTAGCAGCAAGAAAAAACATTATTACTCAGTTTTTTTTGGAGCTGAATCGGCAAAGTTGTGATTCAGAGGGTCTTTAGCTAAAAATTCGTGAATAATACTGTGCTCGGGCCAGGCTGACGGATCAAGTGCTTTTTCAAAGTAGGATTCAGGAATTACAATTTTGAAAGAGGATATGCTACGCTTATGTTTAAAATTAAACTTAAAGACCGCTAAATCATTAGGAGCTACCTTAGGATGTTTTAAGAGGTGACTCCTGACATCATCCACAGTGGCATCCGGCATGAGGCGGGATACAAATATGGCTTTACGAGGTGCAACAGCTCTCAGCGAAAGCCCAGAGGATTTTAACTCAGGCGCCACACCAGTGAGAGGCCTAGGTGACGGAGCCACAGGAACCTAGAGGTTTTCCAACGATGGAGGATCCAGGACAATAGGTGGAACAAGACTGGAGCGATATGGAGCAAAAATATGCTAAGGTGCTTTTTAGCTAAAATGCAGGCTGTAATTTTACCTTCAGTATTGGCTACTAGTAGCTTGTACTCATTGGTCGCTAGTCCAGAAACCCTACCTCCTGCTATCCATGGTTCCTGGACTAGGACTGGACTATATCGGCTCCATCCTCAGCCAGATGGAGTAGCAGTGCAGCTTTGGCTGCCTCGATATCTGAGGCGTCTAACTCTGAGGCCAGTTCCTTCTGAATTGAGCAGCCGGAGCAGCCTATATGGGAGCTAGACTTTCCTCCTTTATGATAAGGATCGCTTGGTTTATCGGTCCTTTTATCTCTTCCACCTTCGCCACACGCCATTCCGTCGTGGGAAGGTGTGGGTTACACCTCTGTAACATGGTAAGAAGAGGGCTGTTTCTACTGATCTCTACTTATCTCTTGGGACTTTACGATCTCTGCGAAGGACCGCTTTGGCTGTGAGCGCAACCGCTTCGCCATTCGCCATCCCGGAATATCCTGGGATTTTTCCCTCTTGGAATGTGGTGTTGGCTTCTGCTTCGGAGTTGGGGGTCCCGGAGTCATGCCATATTGTGGAAGAACTCCTTTGGCTTTCACCTTCTTAAGCCACTTGGCGGAGGTTTTTTTCGATTTGGCTCTACCGTGGCTGCGACGTATCTGTACTGCAGTTCTCTTTTCGGCAAATGTATGCGTGTTTTGCCAAGTTAACCAACTGCTTTCGGTTCGCTACCCTTTCCCGCACCTGCAGGAGGCATCAAGGCACTTGGGCCGGGAGATGCCGCCATGGTGGCGGTAGTGGGTGGTTTGCCGTTGACCGGCCCTGGTTTGGGGCGGGGCCCGCCTGGACGCTGCCTGGCTTGCTTGGCCGGATGGGTGGGCTCACTCGCCATCTGCGCCGTCTTCGAATTTTGGACTCAGACTTCAGTCTCACTCGTCATCGCCAGAGCTGTAGGTTTTTGGGAGATTCCGACTCTTTGATCGGCTGTTTATTTGCGAGGAGGATCCCCCCGCTTTATTCACAGCTAACCTCAACTTAGAAGGCAAATAAAATCCTAGTCTATGTTTCTAACGAGAGCTCAGCCATTCTTGCTCGTTAGATTTCTAACCATTCTATCCAGTACGTCATTCTATAGCATGGCATCGAACTATGTTTATTATGGACTTTGGTTCCGAAGAGTCCAAAGGTTTTGAAGCAGATGAGATTATGCTGATTTTTTGCTTTTAGCTTGTTCTATTTGAACATTTCAATCTTCGATGAATGTAAATATCGATACTTTGTGGATAGAATTTCCCGCCGTCACGCTTTAAAAAAAACCAAAATCTGACGGGAATAAAGCTGGTTGAGAGGGCGAAATAATACTTTTACAAAGTAAGTAAAAAGTATTTTAATACTTTTTTTCCAGAAGTTTTGTTATAAGAGAACAAGACAATAGACAATACCACGGTTGTTCTAATCATTGTCTTTAACGCGATTTTCAAGAGGAATGATATTTGACTCATTCCACCCCTGCCCCGAGTAAGGCTGATGCTCAACCGATAAATTGAATAGAAAAAACAGTTTTTTACATTGCCAGGTCCCGCTGAACATGAATTTTTAAGTGAAGATAGAGCAACCAACTCATCACAACATCACTCATCAGGTCATCACAATTAAATTTAGTCAGATATACAGTTGCTAATATGTGATAAGACGGATAATTGGAAGATAAATTATATGTATCAGTAGAGCATGTGGATTAAAGAGTATATGGAGCGATTAATTGTGGAAGAACGAGGCAAAGACAAAAAGATTTCAACATGTAAAGAGGACGAAATATTATTGTAAGTTAAGGAAGGAGAAAAATGTGTAGATCTAAGTGTAGTATTTTATTAATAAAAATTAAATAGGATTACTTTGAATATTCAGTTTGCTTTGAGATATATAGGATTGGTAGCAAATGGTTAAGGCCGGTGTTTATCGAGATTATTTTATCTCGTCGCGGAAAACGAAAGGAAAAATTTGGTGGCTGTAGAATTAAATTATGTTGCGAAAAAAAACGAACGAAACGAAAATGCGTGCACTCTTCGACGTTATAAATTCGGTTATATTCATATTAACAAAACCTTAAGCCTAGCTTATCTAGTGCGGCGAAGCGGGGCGAATTCATGGGAGAGCGCAAGTGAGAGCTTCACTTGCGCTCCCGCTCCGCCCTAAACTAACTTATACTAGACTTCATACAATTCCACTTATTATCTACATCTAATTATACACCGGCCCCGTTGAAGGCCTTCCTTAGGCTTCAACTATTGGCAGCCTTGCCAGCTTATGGACTGCTCTCCGAAACAATGCTCCTCTACTCGTCCTGACGTCGGCGACCCTGACCCTTCCGTCCGCGCCGGCGTGAGTCTCGACGACCCTGGCGGTGATCCACTGCTGGGGCGGCTGGTCGTCCTCGGCGACCAGGACCAGATCGCCCTTCCTGGCGTCCTCCTGCTCCCGCTGCCACTGCGACCGCGCCTGTAGGCCCAAGACGTACTCCCGGGACCAACGCTGCCAAAACATTTGCTTGATTGACGAGACAAGCCGCCATCGCCGCAAGCACGTTAGACCCTGCTGGTCCGGGGTCCGCGGTGCTGGTGGGGCGATGAGCGGCCCGCCTGTCAACAGGTGCCCGGGAGTCAGCGCCTCGCCGTCGCTTGGGTCCTGACTGAGGGCGCCCAGGGGCCTCGAGTTCAGGACGGCCTCGACTCCAACGAGGACGGTCTGCAGCTCCTCTGCGGTCAACTTCGCGCTGCCCACCGCTCGTAGGAGTAGGTTCTTTGCAGACTTCACACCTGCCTCCCATAGTCCGCCCATGTGCGGAGCCCGCGGCGGTATGAACGCAAATACGCATCCTTTTTTTGATGCGTATTGCCGCAGCTCGTCCGCTTCGCTCTCGATCTGGTGCCGCAGTGCCGCGAAGTGGCGACTCGCTCCGACGAAGTTCGTCGCGTTGTCGCAGTGCACGGTCTGCGGACATCCTCGGCGCCCAACGAACCTTTGAAAAGCCAATAGAAAGGAATCAGTTGACAGATCGGAAACTACTTCTAAATGTACTGCTTTAGACGAAAAACAAACAAACAGGGCAATGTAGGACTTGTATGGTGGCCTACCACGAATTTTCAAGGTCGTCTCAATAGGGCCACAGAAATCCACGCCACATATGGACAATGGGCGGAGAGCACGAACTCGATCTAGGGGTAAATCTCCCATGATTTGAGTCATCAGATGAGGCTTGCATTTAAAACATCGTATGCATGACCGCACTATCTGACTGCAGACTTCCTGCGCGTTTACTATCCAAACGCGCTGTCGCAAGAGACTCACTAGTGCTCGTGGACCCACATGAAAATTCGACTCGTGCAAGTATCGGACGTAGCTCTGAACAAATTGAGAGCGCTTCGTCAACAATACTGGAAACTTGGCATCGTACGAAATAGGAGCATTAGCTAGTCGCCCCCCGACCCGCAACAACGAAAAGGTAAGCCCAGCCTGAGAGGTTTCATGAACAAACGGACTTAGCTTCTGTAGGCTTGGGCTAACAACAAGATTTTTTCTAACATTTTTAATTTCCTCTTGGTACTCGTGCTCTTGGACTATCTGGACAATTTTATTAAACGCGTCTCGATATTCGACAGGGGAAGGTACATTATCAGAAGGAACTACTAATTTTTTACATTTCTTTATAAAGCGGACCATGTAAACGAACACTCGCAGCAGTTTTAAGTGAGAGGAAAATCCTTCTATCACTTCCAACAAATATGAGGTAGAGACCATTGCAGTCAGTCCGACCGCACTCTTCTTTGCTTCCATCTGCAAAATCTCTGGTGACGGATCAAACCGAGGGCTCGTTGGCCACTTATCTTCCGGCTCCGTTAAAAACGATGGACCTGTGAACCAAATTGATTCTATCGTTTCCTTTACGTCTCCACCTCTTGACACAATATCTGCCGGGTTCTGTTTAGTCGGTACATGCCGCCACGTGCTATCCTCTGACCACTCTTGAATCTCAGCAACTCTATTTGATACGAACGTTGACAACGATGATGGATGGGAACGAATCCAATGAAGACAAACTTCCGAATCTGACCAATATACACTTCGTTCGATCGGTGCTTTGATAAGAGGTTTTATTTTGCGACAGAGGTCCGCGTGAAGGTGAGCGGCACATAACTCAAGACGGGGGAGCGTCTTTGTCTTGAGCGGCGCTACTTTCGACTTTGCTGTCAACAATGAGACTTTACTACCTTCTGCAGATTTGCAACGGATATAGACGCAGGCTCCATAGGCTCTCATCGATGCGTCAGAAAAGGCATGAATTTCAATTGGTGACATTGGCTCACTCATCACAAATCTCGGTATTGAGATCTCTTCTAACTGTGACAAGGCAAGCTGAATCTTGTTCCATGCGGTTTCCAAGTGCAGTGGAATGGACTCATCCCAATCTAGCTTATTGAGCCAAAGTTCCTGTAACAGGATCTTTCCTTTAATAAGGATCGGGCTTAATAAGCCAAGAGGGTCGAAAAGCTTTGACGTCACCGAAAGAATATTCCGCTTAGTCGCCCTTTGACCCATGACTGACATATCAATTTCGAATTTAAATACATCATCTTTAGGAACCCAAACGATTCCTAATGTTTTTGTCAGCTCTGAGTCCGAAAGTGTTATTGGCTTAACCGTGCTCTCGGATGCAGTAACTTCAGGCGAGTTTGAAAACCACTTGCTCAATTCAAACCCAGCGTTTTGAAGAACCTGAGTTACTTCAGACTTAATTGTCTTTAGCTCCTCCACGCAACCAGCACCCGTTAACATGTCGTCGACGTAAAAGTCAGACCCAATAACTTTAGCAGCTCGAGGGAATGTATTTTTCGCGGATTCACTCAACCTCTTCAAACACCTTATGGCCAGGAATGGGGCTGGTGCAGTGCCATAAGTAACGGTGTTGAGCTTGCACAATTTCAAGGACTCAGACGGGTCTTTTCTCCACACTATCAACTGGTATCGTCGATCTGCTTCATTTACCATCACTTGACGATACATCTTTTTTATGTCGGCTACCAGAGCGAATTTGTTTAGCCGAAATCTAAGAAGAGTTGAGTAAAGCTCTTCCTGAATTGTTGGACCCACCATCAACAACTCATTTAAACACTTTTGTGTGGATGTCTTGCAGGACGCATCGAAAACGACTCTAAGTTTGGTCGTTGTACTTTGCGGCCGCAAGACACACTGGTGGGGTATGACGTAGTGTGGAGAAGCAAGAACGTCATTGCTTGCAGGGGACATATGGCCTAGGGATTCGTATTCTTCCATAAATTCCAAATACATTTTCTTTAAGTTCGGATCTCGAGATAATCTTCTCTCGAGCGACAGGAATCGGCGTTTGGCTATCTCGAATGAATTGCCAAAAACGCTTGGATCCGACTTAAATGGAAGTTTAACTTCAAATCGACCTGAAGGCAGTATTCTTGTAGTCTTCCGATAATGTTCCTCACATAGCTCTTGTTCTGGCGACAACATCTTTTTAGAAGAAGGAACTTCTTCCAACGACCAGAATTTTTTCAAGTTTTTGTCTATTGACTCTAATACTTCCTCTTGGCAATTCAGACTAGAGACTGGCTGTGGAGGAGTTGAGGAATTTGCCAGATATTTTCCCGACACTATCCACCCAAGGAGAGTTTTTTGAAGGATGGGATGGTTCGGACCTTGTTTTATTTGGCCAACGGACAACAATTCGAAAAATGACTCAGCTCCAATTAGCATATCTATCCGCTGAGGTTTGTAGAAATATGGGTCTGCTAACGGCAAGTTCTTTGGTAGGGTCCAATCTTTTACGTTCACTGACTGATCAGGGTGATAGCCTGAAATGGTTTTCAAAACCCAAAAGTCGAACGGAAACTCGCTACCATTGACTCTCGACTTCACCACGGTGTGTATCTTTTTCTTAACTTGTGAATTAGTTTGACCAATTCCAAGCAAGTTGATGCACGATTCCTCCCTACGGATCTGTAAGCGTTGAGCAAGATCTTCTGTAATAAAATTCATTTGTGACCCTGAGTCAAGTAATGCTCGGGCCAAGATGTGCTCACCATTTTTTGTGCGAACGCTTACGATCGACGTTGCTAACAAAACCCTTTCTACAGACGACGCATGCAAAGCATGTGAAGTAGAAGGGCCATCATTCGTTAACTCTGGAGGAGGATTTTGTGTGGGTGGTGGTAATGCTAAGCTATTTTCGGTCACTGTAAATCGGTGCAGAAGTTTATGGTGCGATCTTGAACAGATTTGGCACCTGGTCGATTTACAATTCGCTACCGTGTGACCTTTTCGCAGACAATTCAAACATAGGGAGGCTGACTTAACAAACTCAAACCTTTGCATTACAGCAAGGCGAGCGAACGGACTACACTGGGCCAAAAAATGGTTGTTCGCGTTACAATAACTGCAAGCTGGTTTGGCGTTGGTAGAAGAACAAGCCAACGAAGTTCTATTTAGTTGCTTGCCGAACCCAGTTCTTTCTTGTTTTAGTTTGCCAGTCTCTTCAGCGGACAGATGCTGGTATCTACGATTTAGTATTTTTTCGAAATCGGACCACAGCGGCAATTCCTCATAATCCAGTGACTCTTCCCATTTTTGCTTGGTCACTGGATCCACTCTACTCAAAACTAAATGAATAATCATTGAGTTTGCAATTTTAGTATCATCTCCTATGGATAATAGTGATCCATAAATTGATGATACAGTGTCGATGAGACCCCTCAAGGACGACGCAGACGGCTGGGAAATTTTCGGAAGGCTGAACAGTTGACGTATTTGGTTCGCAAAGATGAGACATTCGTTATCATAAACTCTTTTTAAACTAGCGATAGCTTTGGCGTAATTACTCTCGGTGACCTGGAATGCCTTGACAGTTCCTAAGGCTTCACCAGAGAGGCAAGAAATTAAATGATTAAATTTCTCGATAACTGGAATGTTCACATCTTTGTCAACTAATGTCTCGAAAAGACTTATGAAATTTTTGAAATCCGAATAATTTCCACTGAATTTTGGTAATGCCAAACTAGGAAGTCGAGCTCGAGTTGGGGCTGCAGAAATTGCAGTAGCTGAACGGGAGTCTTCAGCTGAATTCAAGGCATTACATAAGGACATAATCCTTGCCTTCGTAGTTATTCCTAATTCTTCCAACTCGGCTCCGAAATCATCCATTTCATCTATTTGCTCGATCTGGTCTTGCAACTCATTTGCTTTAGAAATTGCCTCATCTAAAACCTGAAGCCTGCATTCTAGCTCGGTTTTGTTTAGAGGAAGTGATCCATCTTCCAAACGTTCCTCCAACCGGCGAATGCTTTTAACTTTGACATTTAATCTTTTTTTTAAGTCAATAAGAGTCGTGGAATTAAGTTTTTGTTTAGTACTTTCCATTTTAAAAAAATTTGTTTTTTCAATACAAAAACGAAAACGATGCAAATTTAAGATTTAATAATTTATTTAAAATTTTTTATTAATTTTAAAATATTAATATTAAAAATTTATTAAATTTTTCTAAAATTTATTGAATTTAATTCAACAACAAGAAAATGCGAAAACGAAAATAATTAATTAATCTTATTTAAATATAATAAATAATTTATTAAATTTAACCAAATCTAAATTGATTAATTAATTGATAACGAATTATTGATAGTCGAGGCACAGAGTATCCAAAAAAATAGTTGGTCGCCAATGACACCGAAACCAATATGCTCGACCAAATTGTAGGGGAGCGCGTCACTTGGCAGACCGGTAAACTATACGCGCCAAAAAGTGCATATACATACATACATACAGCAGCGGATAACGGTGGGAAACGAAAACGAGAATATTATCGCTGCATCTATTTGTATGTATGTAAACCAAATATATATGCACCTTTATTTTATCTGAAATAATTAAATAATTTTTTGGCTGCACTTTAGTATTTATTTGGAAGATTTGTAAATTCGAGAACGAGGGGTAGGGGGCGACAGTGATTGCAAATAATATCAATATTCTCTTTTTTATTTTATCCACAGGCAGTACATTTAGGTTAGCACATATATTTATAATTAAAATTTTAGAATTTTTATATATGTTGTTATTTATTTTTGCTCTACTATTTTTTCTACGTACGTATGCGCCAAGAATTGAAAGGAGGGTGCAATATTCCAGCACAAGACGGATTTTAATTTGTCTTATCTCAACTTTCAATTTTTTGCACAAATACCTGGGGTTCTGCTTTCGGATCCTCTAATCCTGCGGCCACTTTCCTTTCACAATTGATGCAGGTGCAGTGCATGGGGACGACGAATCCTTCCAGAAGCAGCTATGGAGAAGTTTTATTTCGCGACGCGGAGAATTCTTAAATTTTTTATTTGTGAATTCACCACCACAACCGTCGCGAGCAACTCTTTTTGGATATATGTATATATGTTATATATATTGTTATATATATTTTATGTGTCACTGTCACTATTTTTTGTTGCTTATATATTTAATTATATTACACTACAGTCCACCCGGGGGCGCCAAAATGTTTATCGAGATTATTTTATCTCGTCGCGGAAAACGAAAGGAAAAATTTGGTGGCTGTAGAATTAAATTATGTTGCGAAAAAAAACGAACGAAACGAAAATGCGTGCACTCTTCGACGTTATAAATTCGGTTATATTCATATTAACAAAACCTTAAGCCTAGCTTATCTAGTGCGGCGAAGCGGGGCGAATTCATGGGAGAGCGCAAGTGAGAGCTTCACTTGCGCTCCCGCTCCGCCCTAAACTAACTTATACTAGACTTCATACAATTCCACTTATTATCTACATCTAATTATACAAAAATTATTATCTACATCTAATTATACAGCCGGATTTTAAATACATACAAAACATCAAAGTAACCTAATTTTTTATTTTTGGCCTAGAAAGTTGCTGAGTAAACAAAAGTGGTTAAGATGACATTGTGGGCGAAAATTCAGGTATAAAATTTAATTGGAATTAAAAAAAAACTTTATAAAAAGCTTCAGTAGCACTTTCTATTTCACTGTCAAAAAATTCCTTTCTTTATGCGTGATATGCGTCTTTGTTCTTTTTTATTATTTGATCTTCTGCTTTGAAAACTTATTTACCCTAATTATCAGGTTGACAGTTTTTGTTTATCATGTGCCTCAATTACATTTTATTGCTGGGTATTGCGTTGTAGGCGTGTTCTGTCTGAAACAAGAGTTAGGTTCCGAGTTGGATTGTTTAGATGTATTAAGAGTTTGTTTCGGTAAATTGCTTTGAGCCTTAATATCTTCTTTGATACTGGCGGGATGCCGAGATCTTTGGGGATGTTATCGTTTCAAACATACCATGTTTCCCCTGTTATAGTTCCAATAATTTTTGATTGCGCTCGCTGTATGCACAGCTCAGAGCCATATGTCCATATTGGCTTGACTATAGTGTTATAAAGCAGGACCTTGTAGACGCAAGGAAGCGCAAGGAAGATCTGGAATTCATGATCCAGTATAGTTTAAACTTTGTTATTTGAATTATGCTCACTGGAAAAACATTTGGATGCTCAAATGTTTTGATTTTAAATAAGGTTTTGCATGGTTTTTTTCAAATTACAACATGAAGTCCATCAAGCTCTTCTGCAGGGTGACCATCCTGCCACAAATTAATATGTCTGAGTTACGAAAATGGTTCGGCTGTTGTTGGAGACAAACTATATTTGTGATTATTCGCTCTTCGTTGCTCCCAATGCCAATCTGAGGAACAAGGAAACTTTTTGAACATCGCATAATAGTGAAGCTATGGCTATTTGACTGACACAAGATAATATACGCACAAAAGTGTAAGCACGTAACGTTTTTTATTAATAGACAAAACATCGGTACCTCGGCGTTCAGCCTAAGAGATGATTTACCTAGGGTGACACATCGAATGAGCGAAACAATTAAAACTTGATGTCTAAAATGTGGACAATATACACTATGCAACATTGAAGAATCCGCACACTATATAGTAATCCACATATGTGGATTACTTGGGAGTCCCAAGAATCCTCCCAAGAATTTTCTGGCATTATCATATCTATTTTTAAAATTTTTCGAAAATTTCCAATCTTCTATCTTGAAAACAAAAACGTTATTATGCCATTGCAGAGAGTATTATAATTTTGGTCAAAAGTGTGCAAAGCAGTGAAGGAGACATCTCCGACCCTATAAAGTATATATATTCGTGATCAGGATCACCTCCTGAGTCGATATGAGCATGTCCGTCTGTCTGTCTATTTCTACGCAAATTAGTCTCTCAGTTTTAAAGCTATCGATCGTTGAAACTTTGCACACATCCTTCTTTTCCTTGCAGATAATATATAAGGTTGTCAAATATCCCCCTTCCGCTTTTTTGCTCTTTATTCAATGCGTTATAAAAAGTGTTACAGTGATCGGATTTAGTTCAAATATGCGCCGTTTTGTTCGATAATCTGTTTCCATCTAGACGGCAACTTCATAATACCTCCCTCGTAGAAGCCCCCCTACTTATTTGCGAAGAATTCGGACAGCTACTTTTCACAAGCCTCTTTTGAGTTCAACTTTACACCACCAAGGGCGTTCGCCATGGACAGGAACAGGTGGTAATCACTTCAGCAGCATATCGCAGGCGTTGATTCGGTCCAGAAGGTTTTTTTGCGTCAAATCATGCGGCACCCAAACATCAAGCTTTTTTTGTATCCAGCCTTCTGCAAATGGTTTAAAATGGTTTGGTGACTAACTCCCATCTCCTGGGCGATGTCACGAGATGCCACATGCCGGTCTAACTCGATGTATTCCATGATTTGATCGGTATTTGTCGTCACAGGTCTTCCGCCGGCTGGCTTATCCATGGTGTCGTTTTCACCGGCTCTGAATCGTCGAAACCATTCCTCCGCGGTTCGAAGTGATAGAGTACCATCCCCCAAAACACCTTTAATCCCACAAAACGTTTCTCTAGCGGATTTGCCTTTAACGAAGGAAAACTTTAAAATAGCGCGAATTTCGGCGTTAGTGAACTCCATGTTTACACGTCTATAACTGTTGAACGCAATATCCAAACTAATCATGCATAGCGTCGTTTTGTAGGTTATGTCAAGACCTTTCAAATTATGTATAGTATTGCCAGATACGAGCTCTGTAGCGCTTTGTACATAGCCGCGAAATTCAAAAGACAAAAAGGCGGAAGGGAGATATTTGACAACCTTATATAAGTCGGAACGGCCGCGATAGGTCGACTATATCCTATAGCTGCCATATAACTGATTGATCGGAAATGCCACAACTTTGGTGTTTTTTATGCTTTTGGGTCGGAGACCAAAAGTATATAACCTCTACAAGGGTATAAATATATAAACAGCTTTTCAACAGTCATATTATTGCAGCTTTTTACGAGTTCTTTAAGAGAGTGATAAAGCATTCCCAAACACATATAGTGGGTAGCCGACTTGCAACCCGGAAGGTTTTTTTTCCAATTATGTTGATAGAATCCGGGATCAAATCATAATACCTACGCCAACGCTTGAACATATGTTCATACAAAAAGAAATCTATGAGACAACAACAAAAATCGTAGCATGAAGAAGAAAATGTAGAGAAACATGACTGTGGGCATTCTAACGCAAAATAAAAGTCCAATTTCTGCGCAATTTCAAGTTTATATTTTTTTTTAATGGAAAAAATGTTTTTGTTATCTTAAATATATGTTTAACAACATTTATAAGTTTTATTTATTTACACGCTTGGTGCTTAAAAAAATCGAGAATAGGGGCTCAAAAATATGAGTAACTGTGTGTTACCCCTACAAAATTTGGGATGTTCTAAGTACGGCTACACGGCGCACTTCGTCACGCCACTTCATGTGGGGTAGTTTCTCATTCTTCACAAGGACTATTCCTTCCAACGCGACAATTCCTCCCAGACGAACACTAATCCATGAACACGCTCACCTAAGTTCTGATGGAAGCCTTTTTTCAAAATTTAGTCTTGTAGAAAAACTCTCTCCAAAAATCCAAAACGGAGTTCCGCTGTCGACATATCGACAAGAAGCATGCCAGCACCATCTACAAAGAGATCAAGCGAAGCAAGTAGGCTTGCGGGCTCCTCCTTCGAGATCATTGGTGGAAATTCCCTCGTGTCGGATGCGGTGGCAAAATTTGTAAACATAAACGAAGACTCATTCATTGTTCATTGAGGCGAGCAGAAATGAAGGCCGTTGGGCCCAAGCTGGGGGTCCAGCGGTTGGAAACAGAGCTACCGAGGAAGCGCACCAGCAATATTAATCTCCGTTATAAGGATATAGGTCACATCTTATGGGGGCGACTTGAAACTTCAATCATAATAACCGACATTTTGAGCTTAATATGACGTATTCGCAAGCTCCAAGATAAATGAGGAAAATTAATTTGCTGTGTTTGACAAAAAATAAAGTTTTACAGGAACTCGAAGAGCAGGGCTTGGAAAACCTCTTAAACTCCATGAAAATATATACCCCTTTGCCTTTGTAGCAGGGTCCAATTTCTGGAAAATGTTTTAAATCAAAATATATCCTTGGGTCTCGGCCGCCATTCCAGAACTCATGAGAGCCTTCATATGACCGAGAAGACGATTAGCTTGATTCGGCAAAGTAGCAACAGATCCTGGCTCGACCACTCGAAACTGTAGGATCTCATTGATATGAGACTAGAATAAACCGATTTTGCTAAAGATCTAGAAGGGCACATTGTAATTCACGTCAGTAAATCTGGCCACTCCACAGTGATTGGTATGGAGCCGCCGCCACAAATTTTTCCCTTTAAAATATCGTTATATAATTTTCCCCAAAAATTAAGCCGAAGTTGATATACCCTTGCAGTTAGGTAGCAGCTTATATTATTATATATATATGGGATATAGTTATCCGATCCTAATGAGAATTTCACCATTAAATCAATTTTGAGATAGAAATGTTGAAACAGCCCCAAGAATAATTAAAAATATCAAGCTTGTACCATTTTCTATCGATCAGTTATATGGCAGTTTTTTAGGAAATGGACAAATCGCATAACTTTGCCCAAAATGGTATCTGTACCAAGTCTCATCTTTCTAACTTAAAAAACACAAAAGTTATGCAAATTCCGATCGTTCTATGACATCTATAGGATATAATCTGCCGATCCGATATGCAATTTTTTAGGTAAGATATTTTGGCTAAATATAAAATGTGTGAAATGCCAAACATTGGTGCTTTGAAAGTTTTATGGACTTTTCACAGATTTTATTCTTGGACAACATATTTTATCTATAAAATTTTATAAGGATCGCTGTCTACTACTACTGCTGTCATATAACTGAATGATCGAAAATGTGACAATCTTAATATTTTTAATAGTGCTTTCTATATTATTATACTCATAATAATAGAAGCTAATAATGGGGGGGCCTCGTAGCCTAGCGGTTAGCACGCTAGCTCGCTAAGCATGAGGTTGTGGGTTCGATTCCCACTCATGACAAGTGCATGACCCTACACTTTCGGCTTGTAATATTTATACTGCGTAATTGTAAGCAATTCACAATGGACTCATCACTCCAAAACCGATGACGACCCTTCGCATCTCGAAACGGACACGAATTGGACAATGGAACGTTAGGACTCTGATGGAGCCATCCAGATTGGCGCAGTTGGAGAACGAGATGGACCGACTGCAGATCGCAATTGCTGGCATCAGCGAAATGAGATGGAGTGGGAAGGGAGCAACAACAACATCACAAAGTAATCTAGTGTTGCATAGCGGAAGCAGTGATGGTGGACGAAATGGAGTAGGGATTTATGTGTCGAGGAAATTTAAGCAGACACTTATCTCCTGGAACCCCGTCTCTGACAGAATCATCACCGCCAGATTCCGATGCAACGCCAGGCACATCACCATCGTGCAATGCTATGCCCCAACAGAAGACGCCAGCGATGACATCAAAGACGACTTCTACAACGCACTCATCTCATCCCTCAACAAGGTCATAAGAGGCGACATCAAGATTCTCATGGGTGACTTCAATGCGAAAGTCGGCCCCAACAACACCGGATTGGAATCAACCATGGGCCGGCATGGTATCGGCACGCGAAGTGACAATGGAGACAGGCTGATCGACTTATGCCAGACCTTCCAGTTGGTCATTGGAGGAACAGTATTTCCCCACAGGGAAGTTCATAAATATACATGGACATCTCCAGATGGAAATACCCGCAACCAAATCGACCACCTGTGCATAAGTAAGAGATGGAGGCGTTCGCTGAGAGATGTACGCAATAGGAGAGGCGCGTCAATAGACAGTGACCACGAGCTTGTAGTTGGAGAGATCTCAATCAAACTCCAACAAAAGCACACTGCCACCAGGGCCACAAGAAGACCGACCCCCCTGAATATACATCGCCTCAGAGATACTACCCTATCCTCCAGAAGGGCAACAGCACTACGCGAACAGTTGACACCACAGCGGAACTGCCCTTGGGAACAAACTTGCAGACTACTGAGAAGTACCGCAGAGGAGATGCTTGGCACGAGACAACGCAGCTGCTCTGAACGGATCTCGGCGGACCCATGGGAACTCATCAGCAGACGGAATAGACTCAAGTCGATAGCGGATCACGACGGCAGAGCCAGAGAAAAACACAGGAATCTCTGCAAATTGGTGAAAAAATCTGCTAGACGCGACAAGAGAGCCGTACTGGACAGCATTGCAGAAAACGCAGAAAGAGCAGCAAATACAAACAACATGCGCTCACTGTACCAGTTGATAGGCAAACTATCTGGAAGCTACCAGAGGCAAACCCATCCCATTCGAGACTCAGACGGTAGGCTCCTAGTAGACGACGATGCTCAACTTGAGAGATGGAGGCAACACTTCATGGAGATCAGCTGTACAGAGCAACCAGGCAACACACAGCCCGACTTCAGAAGTATCGTACCCAACAGCAGCGTTAGGATACGCCCAACCCCTCCCTCAATCAGAGAAATACGAGATGCAATCAGGAAGTTAAAGAGCAACAAAGCGGCTGGAGAGGACGGCATATCTGCCGAACTCCTCCAGATTGACCCGCAACTAATGGCCGAAACATTGCACCCGCATTTCAAAGATATATGGGAAAGTGAGCGAGTTCCTGACGCTTGGAAGAGTGGAGTAATCGTTAAGCTACCAAAAAAGGGAGACCTCAGTGACTGTAACAACTGGCGAGGGATCACCCTGTTGAACACCAGCTATAAAATATAAGCGACCCTGCTGAACGAACGACTTATGGAGCAACTAGAGCCAACAATTCGAGATGAACAAGGAGGTTTTAGACCACTTAGGAGCTGCGTAGACCAGGCAAACACGCTACGCACAATAACCGAACAAGCCGTGGAATGGCGTTCGCCACTATACCTTCTATTCATCGACTTCCAAAAAGCGTTTGACTCAATAGACAGGGCGGCGATATGGCGTGCACTTGCAAGGAAAGGAGTGCCAATCAACATCGTAAACATAGTAAGAGCTATGTATGATGATGCGGACCTGGCAGTACTGCACAACGGAAAAATCAGTGCACCCTTTCAGACGAACACTGGCGTCAAGCAAGGCTGCCCTCTATCACCCCTACTGTTCAACCTGGTGATTGATGAGATCATGAAAGAAGTAAGCATGCATCGACGCGGGATAACTTGGAGCTTCACACAACACCTTGAAGACCTAGACTACGCAGACGATATATGCCTCCTATCACACAGACTCATCGATATACAAGCCAAGGCGTCCGACCTCGAGAAGAGAGCCAACGCAGTAGGCCTCTCCATCAACGCATCAAAGACCAAGGCGATGCGGTTTAATAACTCCAACCAAGGTAGCATCACCATCAGCGGTAAAACAGTCGATTTCGTCGACCACTTTACCTACCTTGGCACCATAATATCATCCAGTGGTGGAGTGGAAAAAGATGTAGAGAGCAGACTGTGCAAGGCAAGATCTGCATTCGGAAGATTGCACCGCATTTGGAGAAATCAGAAAATAAGTAGAAGAACAAAGCTGCGGATCTTCAATGCGTGTGTAAAATCCATTCTTCTGTACGGAGCTGAGACGTGGCTAACCTCCCAAAGGATGATGACAAAGCTGCAGTCATTCATTAACAAGTGCCTCAGGATCATATGTGGGATATTCTGGCCCAACAGAATTTCCAACAGTGACCTGTGGTGCAACACGGGGGAGGCTCCCATCCATCACCAAATCAAGAAGAAAAAATGGAGATGGATAGGTCACGCTCTCAGGAAGAAAACAGACAGCATAGTCAGGAAGGCACTGGATTGGAACCCACAGGGAAGCAGAAGAGTGGGCCGCCCCAAGCTTACCTGGCGCCGTACTATAATACAAGAATTATCCCGCAGCAACATCACGTGGGATTACGCTAAGCAAACTGCACCAAACAGAGTTAGGTTCAAAGTCCTTGTAAATGCCCTAAGCTCCCAAGCGGAGTAATAGGAGAAAAAAAAAATAAATAAATAATAGAAGCTGCTACATATCAACTTTGGTTCCGCCCGAAGTTAGCTTTCATTTCTTCTTATAAGACAAATAATAAGACAGCTTGAGTTTATTAATGAACGTTTTAATTATCGTTAAACATAGACATATGAACTAATCTTTGAAAGACTATTTAAACATGAAAATGATGCTCACAAAATATATATGAAATATATTATTAATTTAACATACACAATAAATAATGAATCAATCAGATTGATATATCTTTAAAAGAATTTATAACAGATAATACCTTAAACTTTAAATTTCATTTTAAATCATGAAATTCTGAACGCTCTTGCGCACGATTGACCACTTTGAAATGTAAATTTGATTTGACGAAAAGCTAACATAATGCAGCTGTGCTGCAAAACTGAACACGGGTTCACGCTTTGCATTCTATTTTTAGAAAGTCCTGTTAGACTTTCAGAAAATTTCATCCAGTTTGCCATTAAGACGCTTGGACATTTTTGAGCCAATTTATTTACTGTTGGTAAATGTCGCAGCTCATCGCAGCTATAGGATATGGTTGACCGAACCCGGCCGTTCCGACTTATATACCGCCTGCAAACAAAAGAAGGATGTGTGCAAAGTTCCAACTCGAAAGCTTTAAAACTGAGAGACTAGTTTGCGGAGAAACGGACAGCCAGTCGGACATGCTCATATCGACTCAGGAAAATATATACTTTATAGGGTCGGACCCTGTTCAAGAATATATATATATAGTCGGCATAAATTTTTTGACAAAAAATTTTTTGGACTATTTAACTTAACGTCAAATAAAGTTGCGAAACGGACAGGCGGCCGTGATTATATTGACTCAGGAGGTGATCTGATTAAGAATATATATACTTTATAGGGAGATATGTCTCCATCACTGCGTTGTACAATTTTAACCAAGTGTATAATAACCTCTACAATGGTATAAATATGAGCTGTTTGAGAAATTGAATCAGAATAAGTATAAATTTACTAAAACCGCTTGTAAAACTTAAATAGTTTTTAAATATATAACATTTGTTCTATTTTAATTGTAGTCATGTGTAATATCTGGAGAGTCAGGAGCTGGAAAGACGGAAACAACAAAATTAATATTACAATATTTATGTTCCATAACATCAAACGTGTCCTCTTGGGTTCAACAACAAATTTTAGAAGCCAATACAATTTTGGAAGCGTTTGGTAAGTTTTTCTTTTGATCATTAAACAAGGTTTTTTTTCGTCGGTAATACAAAAAGATTGAGTAAAATAAGTGAGTGGGGAAGTTCGAGCGTGGATGGAAAGTGCAGCAATGCAATGTTACGTGATACGGGATGAATCTTCTATGTTTGTTTGAGCTGCTGCCAAGCTTTGTATGACTTGCCCGAATTATAAAGGAATAAAAGACCCAACATTCCGTTGGACACTTGCCCTTTCTCTTTAGTTGACCACAAGCAATCCAGCATTCCTGTAAAACCGGCCAACCTTTAAATTTCTTGGAACGTTGGTCAGTGACCTTTCCAATCTCAGTCGTTGTTGCACAAGCAGTAAAGTTGTTGCATATATGATTGCAGACTGATGCTTATCGTGAGTCCATTTTTTGTTATTCCAGGTATAGGCCTCGACTATACCGCCAGAGATTTAGATTAGACGCCAAACCTTGCCTAGACGGCCCTCGGAAGGTAAAATAATAAAGCTAAGATACGAGTATGTGGGATAATGTAGAATGAATCGCGCCATGTTATCAGCAAATAAAGACCATCCGTGATTACCAGGCCTTCCACCCAGGTAGAACATGGATGAACGGCACGTTTCCGGCTGCATTCCGTTTCATTTATCCTGAATGGGAGTTTCCAGCTTCAGAAGTAGCATCTGAGTGGTGTTCATGCTAGCGAGGTCCCGCATATATGAGTTGAATTTGTCGGACAGCTCCCGGAGTCCCATTGCTGATGAACCTTTGATACATCCAAAGTTCAGAATTTCATTAACTTGTTTTTTTTTTTTTTTAATTAAACTTTGCTTTTATTTATTGGATCTTCTCTTATTTTTGAGACTAACAATAAGTTTTCAAATCTTAACATTAACATTTAACTAACAGTAGACTAAGACTGCATTATGGTTGCGCGTTCCTCAAGACGGTCGCTGGGTGGGTAGGTCATTGCGACGAAGTCGTGATTGGTTGCTCAACCTTGTTAGACCTCTCGCCAGGTGGTTAGGGTGCGACAATAGCTTGCTAAAGTACTTTTCCTTCTGTTCTGCGATCACATCTTTGACTGGAAGAATGTTTAAGTCGCGATGTATGTTTTCGTTGCGAACGTACCACGGTGCCCCGGTGATTGTTCTCAAGATCTTCGACTGAGCTCGCTGGACTATGTCAATATTGCTATTGCTGGCATTCCCCCATAACTGGGAGCCGTACATCCATATAGGTTTAAGTTACCGAGTTATACAGCAGCACTTTATATTCAAGGCAAAGGGGAGACCGAGCGTTGATAAGCCAATGAAGGCTGCTGGCTTTAAGCTTTAGGTGGGTTCTTTTAGCTTCTATGTGCC
The DNA here is from genome assembly GCF_017639315.1 of Drosophila ananassae. Classification (NCBI taxonomy): domain Eukaryota; kingdom Metazoa; phylum Arthropoda; class Insecta; order Diptera; family Drosophilidae; genus Drosophila; species Drosophila ananassae. The sequence goes on from NC_057928.1 coordinate 2,084,584, forward strand.
GACGCCATGTGAGTCTTCTATCGAGGAGTACTCCTAGATATGTTACCTCGTTTGCTTGCGGGAGTAGGGTGTTGTTTAGCGTCAGGGGCGGGCAGTTTTGCCTATTCAAGGTGAACGTAACGTGCTTGCATTTTTGTTCGTTTACTTTAATTCGCCAGTCTGATAGCCATTTTTCAACATCCACCAGATGAAGAGCTAGCTGCGCAGTTGCTTGCATCGGGCATTTTGAGCGGCTAAGAATAGCTGTATCATCAGCAAACGTAGATGTTGTTAGTCGTGTGCTTGTCGGGATGTCTGCTGTGTAGAGAACATATAATGTTGGTCCGAGTACACTTCCTTGAGGAACTCCAGCTCCAACAGTGAATTCGTCAGATATATCTGTGTTGCACCTCACAGAAAATTTTCTGTCGTAAAGATAAGACTCTAAAAGCTTGTGGGTATTACAAGGGAGCATTGTCTTGATCTTGTACATTAGACCTTCTAGCCAGACTCTATCAAATGCTTGAGAGACATCTAGAGGTGAGCTGAGGCTCATATGGTAAAGTCGGCAAAGTAAAGGCACTAGTGGCCGGATTTGGTTGGAAGATATTTTTAAGGTGATTGGCAAACGTGCTGGCTCTGTCTGCATCACTGCGCGCCCAGCCGCCTGTGGGATTTCTAATAGGCATCACGGTTTCTTTCGGTGAGCTTAGAGTTGGGTGAGCTCTCCATAGTGAGTGTTTTGTACTAGAAGTTGACAATTGCTCTATGTAGCGGCGGTGGACATAAGCTTCTTCTTGCTGTAGGGCTTTAGTAAGTTGACGTGAGGCATGTCTAAAGCTTTGCTTAGCAGATGGCGATCTGTGGAGTTGCCAATCGCGACGTAAACGCCTCTTTTCGAGGACGAGCTGTTCGATTTGTAGATTTGTCTTTTTATTGCTTTGTGTATTTATGGTTTGCGATGTTGAGGCACGAGCTGCAGAGACGAGTACAGACTCAAGTGAATTAACAAAGCTGTCTACGTTGGCTTCATCGTGGAGATGTATAGTCGAGCTTGTTCTTGGCTTTGATAATTGCATTATAGAGCTGCTTCCCTTTTGGAGTCACGAGACGGGATCCCCAGTGTGTGTGCTTGGTATGTGCTCCTGCTGCTATGAAGTGGTCTCCAAGTGTGTTGAAAAACTGCATAAACTCATCTTCAGCTATATTGAAGCGAGGGGGGCAGTATACGGCGGCTAGTGTAAGTTGGTTGCCAGTATTTAGTTGTATATTTATAGATGTGGCCCGTAGGTAGTTTTTAGCAAATTTGTTTTGATAATGGTGCTTTATGCGGCTTCTGATTAGAATTCCAGTCCCACCATGTGCTTTACCATCTGGATGATTTGTTCCGTAAAATGAATATCCTCGTAGTTGAAAATTGTATTTGTTTGTAAGGTGTGTTTCCGAAAGCAGCATTACATCGATATGATTGTCGAGTAGGAATTGAGCTAACTCAAGTTTATGTTGCGAAACGCCGTTAGCGTTCCACGTAGATATCCGTAGGAAAGCCATTATTTGGATTGTTGTGAAACCAGCATTTGAATCAGTAGATTTTGGTTTCGCATTAAATCTTGCATAGTTGTGCGCATAAACGACATAAATTCCGTCAGGCTTTGTTGTAGGCTGCATATCATAGCTTCAAAGTTGCTTTTTGGCTGCTCTGTTGGTTGATGTTGCTGAGCCGAGTTCGGTTCTTGATATGCTGATTGCAGAAATGAGCTTCTTGAGGCAGGTGTCGCCGGTCCTGATTTTAAGGCGCTTGCGTATGTCAAATTTTTGTCAGAGTTAATGGGTCCTAGTGAGGATCTGGCTGCAGTCGAGAAGAAGACTTCAGGGTTTGATCTGGACGCCGTGAACTGTCCATTTTGGGTGCGGGCAGCTATTCCGTTCTGGTGGATGCGACTTTTCAGCTCCTTACAGACTGGGCATCCTTGTCGCATAGCAGTCTGATTGCCACCGCAGTCGCCGCACTTTTTCGAGTTGCTGTCATCTTTGCTCGCTGGGCAGTGTGCGGAGTCATGAAGCTCTCGCACACACACCGGGCGCAGTTTACAGTATGACCTTGTATGGCCATATTCCTGGCAGTTCGCACATTGTACCGGGCCATTGCGTTTGTGCGGTTCCTCAACTGTAATTCTGCGGTGCAGCAGGTACTGAAGATTGTATATTGGGTGCACTTCGTATTTCTTCAGGAGCTTGGTTTCTGGTTCGAGCTCAACCTTAAAGAGTGGCTGCGGCTTTCTATCCCTGTTAAGGATATTAAAGACTGTCTTGGCGCTAAAACCCTTCTCCAGCGCCTTTTTTATCTCTGCAGGCGTTACTTCGGGCTCTATGCCCTTAAGTACGACTTGCAGGCCCTTGCTGCTTTTTAGCTGATATGTGTAAAAGTTCTTTTTATTCTCGGTATGATATTTTGATAATACTCTGTAGTTATCTTCAGACTTCATTTGAACTTTTGTTTCTTGAATGTTGCCCTTTACAAGGGGTATTATGTGGAAGTTATCCTTACCAATAAGCTCAATAATTTTGTTGACAAGAACATTGGAACTTTTTTCGCGTATATAGATAGGCGGAGGTTTTGGCTTCCTTTTCTCAACTTCAGTGGATTCGACCGCCTCAACCTCATCGGCGTCTGCCAAGATTTTAAATCGGTTTGAGTTAATGGGCGTTTCTTTTGCTGCTAGGCTAGCATTGCCACGGGTTATTTTGCGTTTGGAATTCAGGGGGCTCAGCTTCCTTTTGATTTGGATGTAGCGATCCATGCCAGTCTGCACAGCCGGCTTAATATAGTCATTGTTTTTGTTTTGGTTTTCGGGCAGCGCGGACGTATTACTATTTGCGCTGCTAGCTGATGACGTCGTTAAACGCGCTGTCGATACAGTTGCGGTTGTTGTTGTTGTTACTGTTGACGTTGTCAAAGAAATTGAGGTGTTAGTTACTGCACTCTTTGGCTGAAGAGACATCGATGGCATCGAGGGGGAGCAGGAACGCGCTCTCTCGCTCTCTACGTTTAAGAATTCGGTCAAGTTGGGGGTAATTGACCGCGCTTGATCAGAGCTTGCATGGTTTTCGGTTGCTTTAAAAGAGAAGTACGCGTTGTTTCTTTGTACTGAGAGCCGTCTCTCGTCTTGCTCACGTTGACGTTGTGTGCGAACGTCGTTTAAGCTCATTGCAGTCGAGGTTGATTTAGTTTGAGTTTTGAGAGTTGTGTTTTATATTAATTAAATAATTAATTAATCAATATAAACATTAGCGATTTCATCGCAAAAAGCGTCTTTTCGCGTTATTGTAGATTTCTTAGAGCAGTCACTGCACTTTTATGATTTTATTGAATATTTTTTTCCCGGAGCACAATAAAAAACACGTCTGCATGCGACGACAGTCGGCCGATCCATGACAGTCGGCCGATTCATTAACGTGCGCTTGAAAAATAAGACGACGGTGAACCTCCTATTTACGAGTTCTTAAGCTGCATCATCTTTTTTATATCTGGGCGCATAGGCGTTGAAGTTTCTCACCCTAACCGACAAGCGGTAAATACTAACCCTTTGAATGAGAACATCGACTGGTACTATTACTATTCGGCGTAGCCTCCGCTAGATTTAAAAAGTGGCAACGGCGGCAATGTCTGGAAACTGCGACCGACCGTTTAATCGAAATATGTAGTAAGGGCTGTCAATCTCTACCGTCGAGTGTCCGGGCATAAAAGTAGTTGTTGGGGACAATATTATTGACAATCATCAAAGGTGCCACAGTTGCTCGATCCTCCTGTGTTAAAATATGAAGGAGAAGGCACCGGATATAGTAAGAGGGAAGAGGATTCACAAACCTTGAAGGGAGAAGTGCAAATTTTACAAATTTGTTCTGCAGCCGGTCAAGTCTATTTTGCTTACAGGGCTCCAAATAATTGAGGCTTATTTAAGCCTCGACCGGACGAACGCGGCATACACACAGAGCCTCAAGTACTGACTTTTGAACTGATCTGCGTGCCTCTTCACAAAGCCCACCATAATGCATTAAAAAGTCTGAGTGGTTTGAAAATTTTAATGTGTTATCAAAAAGAGACTTCTACATCAACGACCTCGTCTTTAATTGCAAGTTGTAATTGCCAATGGCATAGGCAGTACAAATATCAACTAACCGCTTACTGTAGCGAATAAAGTGATAGCTATCTCTAATGCAGCCAATGGCCTTATAGACATTGACGTCATCCGTGTACATCACGTTTATAAATATAATAAATAGGACCGGTACCAAGAAGATACCTTGCGGAAGGCTAGACAAACCAATGAGAGACTAGAGATGGCATCCCAAAAGGGATGTAGGACTGCGTGGCGAAATTTGTTAAAGGCTTTGGTGACCTGCCATCGGCACTCAAAGGCTTCAAGGCTGTGCTTAAAGAAAACCGCTAAGTTAGTTAGGAGTACACCGAGATCACATAAAATCTGCACATAAAAAATTCCTAATTTTCACTCAGAGATAAGTTAATTTGGATGCAAATGTCATCCCAATGAAGATGCCGTACGTTATGCGGCAGCGCCCCTTTTCGGTTGGGCGGGAAGTGGGTTGATCGTATGCAGTGGGAACCACGCAAAAAAAAAAATGAGTCCATGCTGGTTGAGTGATATAAAGTTTACTATACTCTCGAGAAGCTTGGCAATGTTGGAAAACTTGGCGATCGGCATAGAGGTGTGGATAAGGATGATATTCACTTCTCAATAAAGAATGGGTCAAGGGTATGCGACTTAGTAAAATGTAAATCTAGGCAAAATATTTAGAAAACAGGTCTGGGGAGCGCTTATTATTATTATGCGCAAAAACGCTTTTGGGTTGGGTCTTATTAAGGAATTCAAGTTCCCGCTTGAATTGCAGGTATATCTCACCAGCTTTTTGCTCCCCTGTCTTTAAAAATCGCTTATAGAATTTGTATCTTCTATTCTTTAAGTTTTTGTGTACCAGGGAAGCTTGTATGAGCTTCGTACCCCAACAGAGGCTGTTTAAAATAATATTGAACAGAGTAGTCAAAAATTTAGTATCGTGATTGGGGGCATCTAAAAAAAGGAAACCCAAAAAAAACATGCAATCGCGGTATTAATAAGTGAAAGGATAGACTCATTCAAGTAAAACTAAGAAATATGTGGAGCGGAAGGCAAAAAAACTTTAAAGTCAATGAGTATTAACAATGATTTATGGTGCATATCACAGGGACCGACTGGTACGTTTCATAATTCTACTTTGCTATTAAAAAAAAACAATTAAAAATATAAGATACAAATTTTAGATAAATCGTTACAAATACTGTTTACTTGGGAGAGGCCCATACTAAAGATATAATTCATTGCTTGGTAATATGTACTGAGACTTCGGGTCCTGAGACCAAACAATAGAGCTCAAGTTGAAGTCGCTAGCTACCATCAAAGCGCTAGGGTCCTCCGTTCTAGCACAGACACCTGCGATGTTTTCCATATGTGGATGCACTATTGCACTATTGCATGCACTATTTGGCGGAATTTGTCGAATTACATTGGCAAAGAAATAGAACACAAACTTTTTTTCAAACCAAAGTTTTAAATTTAGTAGGACACCCAGATCGTTACCATGAGTCGTTAATAAACAATGTAAAAACTAGAATACCCATACAGTAAGATTCCTTCCACATGGGGGAAAAGATTGAAATGTCCATAGCTTTGGGAATTAGCTGGTATAAATTTATGAAGATCCAATAATCACAGTTTGGTCATTGAGATTTTTTTTATAACGTTCCTAATAAAAATTCGAAATTATGTATTTAAAACTTTAAAATGCGACCATCAACAGCGATAATATCAATACAGATAAGATAAACTTAACTTATTATATATACTTTTTTTCGCGCGGTTTACACTGCATACGTGCAGCCCACCGCCCGTTCAACCGACCGAGGAACGCTGCCGCGTAACGTACGGCTCGAATCGCGGGAAAAGATCCGGAATAGTTTAAGAGAAGAGTAGGAGTACGACACCACGAGGAAGAGTGTTGCACAAATAAGGCGCTTAGTGGGGATTTAAGATTGTTAGTGGAGCGAAGTGACAAGATGTGGTAGAGGCCATTGTAGTCCGAACATAATACCCTGAACGGATCGTGTTGGGCATATGTCGAACTACAATGGCTGAGGAGTAGAGGACGAAAGTTTCTAGTCCTTCTACTAGGAAGTCAAAATTTAAACGTGTTAGTGAATGCTGGCTGTCTACATTTCCATAAATTAGATTATATAGAGACGTGACACCCGTGATGGTAAGTTGATTAGTAAAAGTCTACTATGATAAGAGGGGAGGTGAAGATTTACATCCCAATTAAGTTCCCTAAGGGTGAAAGTCAGTTTTTTTGTACAAATTCTATGTGATTTCGATGTACTCCGTATTAAGGACTCCAGAAACACGATTCATACACAAGAATCGGGCGGACCAATGATGTATGTAACGTTTTATTAGCCATGGTAGATATATGGTCGGTAAATTTAAGTTTCAAATCTTATAGGTCACCCAGATCCTTACCCTAAGTTAATCGTTCTAAGGCGTTCCCATAGAGAAAGTACATAGCTTGGTGAGAACTAAATCGATAAAATGACTTGAGTTTACATTTCGATCCATTATGCGTTATTTGCTTAACTTCAATTTTGAAATTTATCAAAACCGGATTGATGTCTAGACTGGGCGCTAGTGAATTTATATTGAAGACAAAGCTTAACGTCATTAGCGTACATAAGTACAAGTGAATTAGTTAAGCCAAGGGGCAAGTCGTTAATAAACAGTGTAAAAAGTAAGGGTCCAAGATGGCTTCCTTGGGGTACCCCAGATGTGGCGCGCACTAAACGCAGGGACACCCCGGGAAAGTCATTAGAATCCTGATCCAGGCGCTAGGGTTAAAGGAGACGCGACGCCAAAACCTCTGGCCTGCCATAGATCCTGCGGGGCGTATGCACGCAGGTGTTTGGAGGCGAGTGATTAACGCGACCGGAGGTGTGTCCTGCGGGGTAGGTAGGCCCTTCGTGCCCTGATCCGGCCGCGAAGCAGCGAGAAGCATATCCTGTCCGGCGTATGCCTGGGAGGTGAGCCAATCTGTCTGTTAACACGGATTAGGTGCCGGCCACGGCGAAAGGGCATTCTCGGTGAAAGATACCGAAGGTCCGCAGCGGCGACGAGGGAGCGGCGCGACGGACGAGCAGCGGCAGCAGAAGAGCAGCGAAGAAGACAACAGCAACAACACAGGCCCCGCAACCAGGGTCCGTGAGTCCAAACGAAGGGAACCGTGAGCCGTTTCGGCGCCAGGCACCAAGACCACACGACCTGCCGGGCGCAAGCTTTGGGAGGGCGTGTGTATTGGCACCAACCCGGAGCGGGGATCGGGGATCGGAGATCGACGGGAGGACGAGTGGTCGGTCGGCTGAGCCAAGCGGCCGATGAGATTCACCCTTTTTGTAAACTTAACATAATAAAGGGGATTTGTATTAAACGAAGCATACCGTGTTATTTCTGGGCTCGGGCAATCTCGTGGAATCTATAAATTCGGTGGAACGTACCCCAAACTCTGTGAGATAGTCGCGGCATTTATTGCGATCAAACAATAGCAAAAAACAGTTCGTTACAAGATTAAAAAGTTTAAGGAGCGGCTTGCACAGACCCTCGGCGCAATTCTTCAGAACACAGCCTGGTACTCTATCAGGGCCTGGCGAATACACGGGCTTGACCGTAAGAAGATCCGAGAACACGCCACTTTAATCGAAAGATGGGCAAAATATAAGGTTGGCTGATTGGATATTATAAGGCTGAGCTGAACTGCTGCTAGGTGAATACGTTGAAAAATCTGTGCAAAGAGATGGGCCATTACCTGATCAGTGTTCTCATATGAGTTTGGAAACGTTAGCAGAGAAGGAAAAGATACATGTTTGCACTTAGTGTTTACTAAGTTATAAAACTGCTTCGGATCCTGAGTAAACTGAATCCTGCAGCGGCGAATTTAACTCCTATAACATTCTGCGTTATGCACGGTGAAATTGGACCGAGCTACTAAGTATCTTGAATAACTAACTGTACAGCCAGATAATTTATGTTTATTTAAAGGTCTACTTATAATGTTCTTTAAATTTTACTGATTTAAGTGATAAATGTATGCAGTGTCTGCTGGCTGACCCGACATTGTCCCCCCAGTTGGGGCCTGTCCTTCACCTTCATCCTTAAGGCAAGAGGCAAAGCTTAGACACTGCGCGCTTGGCGGTTCCAGATACGGTTCTAATCACCTCACTTGAGACACTCCATCTCGACCAGGGACTAGATCAATAATTCTCGCCAACGGCCACTTCATAGGTTCTCGTCCTTGACTAGCACCACATCGTTCATTGCCAAGGCAGGTCCGGACGCACGCCATTTGGAGTTGTCCATACGGTTGAAATTCAGCTTGACTCGATGAAACTGACTTACAGGCCACCAGTCAAGAAATGGGCTGCCGTTAAGGCAACAAGGTCTGCAGGATCTTCTGAAAGAGACTCGATGGACCCAACCGCAATTCCGTCAGATGCTTATCGCTTATGATGAGTTGGAGCAGCTCTATTAGGCCGTTTTTAGCTCCAAAAAAATTAATTGCGTTGTCGTACCGAATGTGTGGCAGCTTTCGACGGGTGCATATAAAGCTTGTAATAAAGCAGATGTGGATAGATCTTTCACAAGCTCCAGGTGGACGGCTTTGGTCGCAAAACAAATAAAAACACTCGCGTTACATTTTACAGGATCCTTATTGCAAAACTCTGGCTTATAATAAAATGGGCCGCAAAAATCTACACCAGTAACTCCACAGACCTGACAACCGCTGAATTTTTGCTCCGGGAGATCTACCATAATTTGCTCCACCAACCGAGGTTTGGTGCGGAAGCATCAGGTACATTTGTGCAATGCCTTCGTCACCGTTTTCCTCCTCCCGTTTGGCCAGTATTGAGATCGAATAATATTCCAACAGTGCACGCGGCCCCATGTGCAGAATCCGCTCATGGAAATCAACAATTATAGCTAAATGGGATGGATGGCTTCTAGGCAATATAATTGGCTGACGGCTATCAAAATCCAACGTTGAATATTTTAAACGATCTTCCACACGCAACAGATCAAACATGTCCAAAAACTATGGCATTCAGCAACTGACGAAATCTCCCTTCCATTCTGAAGCGCCTTTATACCATCCCAAAAATGCTTACGCTGCACTAGTCGCAATAATAGTTAAGTTCACCTTTGGGACACCTTTGTGGCGAACTCGCTGTGAGAACTTGTGCACATAGACGAAAACCCGCTGCAGTGCCTGAAACGAATTAGTATTTGAGGTCCAAGAAGAAACGGAGGACAATAAGACCACATGCTGTCTTCAATAACCCCATTCAGAAAAGGACCACCTGACAGGATGTCTGCCAGGTTTAAAGACGTAGGAACATATTGTCATTCCATCGTTCTGGTCAACTTCTGTCTGGATTGAAAACAGGCCGACTCCTCCCGAATCGAGGACAGCGCCACAGAAGAATCGCACCAGCAGAAATAGACCTTCAACAGAGCTATTTTCGAGATAAGCCGAGCCCGCAACTTTTCTTCAGTTAACTGTAGATTCGACACCTTAACAAACTGTTACGGAGATGAGACTTGGAACTTTAAGCAGAGGAAATGATTCTTTGACCTTGTAGTACAAACCCTTGGATACACGCCTCGATGCTGACGTCACAAAATAACCTAATAACCTCCCCTCCCTCGAGGGGATAATGATTTTGTAATTAGTGGTGGGTTGGTCGACGGGCACGCAGTAGTCCGTACCCCCCTCCGGCATGAAGTGATGCAGGTCCAGTCTGGTGTGACCAAAACTATTCTTACTCAGATAGATTCGGCTCTCGCAGTCTTATTGCCGCCAGTGTGGCTATCTTTACCCCCATCAGTTTTACCGGTAGTAGGTCAAGGATGATATCTAGGGCGTCGCTAGCATAGTGCCTTTCCCTGCATAAGGAGTTGTCCAGGGCAGGCCACCAGACCACAACTCCATAGAATAAGATTGGTCTGATGATCGCTGTGTATAACCATCTGACTATCTTTGGGGACATTCCCCATTTCAGGCTTACCGCCTTGCGGCATTATAGAGTGCTATTGCCGCTTTCTTAGTCCTATCTGCGGTGTTCAGCTTCCAGTCCAGTTTCCTGTTTAGTGTGATACTTAGGTACTTCGCACTATCACTAAGAACTAGTGTTTCCCCTAGGAGCTTCCGAAGCCTTAGATTTGGTATTTTGTACTTCCTGGTAAACAGCACGAGCTCTGTCTTGGACGGATTGACTCCCAGCCCGTTCCTTTGCGCCCAGGCCGACAGAACTTCGAGCTTCCCTGTCATTAGGTCGCATAGTGTTTTTGGGAATTTCACTACGAAGGCAATAGCAACATCTTCCGCGTACGCAATGATCTTACAGCCGCCACCCTCTAAGGATCGCAGTAGGCTGTTAACCGCCACGTTCCAGAGTAGTGGTGAGAGTACACCTCCTTGCGGGGTGCCCCTCTTGACGTATCTTCGAATTGTCGAACCAGGATCTGCCGTATTAGGTCAATTGATCGGTCGTCTATTCCAAGTCCCGTCAGTGCATCAATGATTGAGCACGGCAAGATGTTGTTGAAGGCCCCTTCTATGTCTAGAAAAGCAACAAGTGCGTATTCCTTAAAGTTGATTTCGTGCAGGGCTGTTTCTGTTGATCGGCCCCTTTTGTAAGCATGCTGAGAGCATGAGATGTCCCTTGGGTTAATGGTTAGTTGGAGATGGAGACTCAGGAGTCTTTCCATAGTCTTACGGAGGAAGGATGAAAGACTTATAGGTCTGTAGTCCTTAGGGGTGCAGTGGGATGGTTTGCCCGCCTTGGGTATGAATTTGATCCATTTCTTGATCCATTTCCTTAGGTTAAAACCGGCCCTTGATACCTGAGCCGGTATAATACCGTCTGGACCCGGAGATTTGAAGTGTAGTTTGTTTCATCGAAGGTCCCATTGACTTTTATATGTAATAAGTAGCCGGAGTTTTAGGTAGATCTTCTTTACATTATTTGGGTCAGGAGCAGCTGTTGTTGCCGCTCCGAGCTCATAGGAGTTTCTGATTTTACAAATTTACTTAGGAGTTAAAGGAGGTCTAAGTCTCGTCGCTGCGCTGCCCAAAGCGGCAGCGGAGAGACGGTTATGTACTCTTAAATATTTATATATAAATATATATTTATGTTATGTATATATGTTCGCTTAGGCGGAGGTATGTGGACATGCATGAGGTCCACTCGTGTTACGTATATGCGGACATATGCACTTTTCGGCGTACAGCAAAGGCACAGCGTGCGATTCATATTTCGGTGCACTTAGGTTTATGACCGAAACCTTGAATAACGTAAACACTGCGACAAAGTGTTACAGTGTGTACCCTTAATCTCTGAAGGTGGTTCACCTAAGGATCTATCTAGTATCTTTTTCTAGAGCTCCCAGTTTGCCTTCTTAGGATTTCGAACTGCTTGCTTTGTGACGTTTTCAAAATTTACGGCTACCTCAATGTAGCGGTGGTCTGAAAAGGAGTGTTTGTCTAGGACTCTCCATCTGGTGATTGCATCACCCAGGGAGTGCGAGAATAATGTAATGTCAAGAACCTCTATTCTGTTCTTGACGACGAAGGTGGGTTCTGAACCTCTGTTACCCACTAGAAGCTTAGAGCTGAGGATAAAATCGAAGATTGACTCACCCCTCTCATTTGTGTCAGTGCTTCCCCACTGACTGTGATGAGCGTTGGCATCGCATCCTATTAGTAGGTCGATTTTCTTCCTATCGCTGTCTTCCACAAGCCGCCTGAGTAGCAAGTGTGGTGGAGGTCCTAAGTAGTCATGACCCATATACGCCGAGCATATTCTTAGATGGCCGCCTGAGCCTTCTATCGATGCGGCTACATGATCTTCATTGCTGAAATTTGGTAGCAAGAAAATATTAAGGCTCTTTTTTGCGAGTATGCATGCTCGCTTTTTACCTGTTACATCGGCTGTGCCCAGCCTGAAATCCGACGCCTCCAAACCGAGAATCCTGTCTCCATGGATCCAGGGTTCTTGGATGATGGCCACGTCAGGTCCACTCTCTGCGAGATGGAGCAGGAGGGCGGCAGATGCCACCTTACTGTGATGGAGGTTTATCTGCAGGAATGTCAGCGACATCCTTTAGATTTTCCACCACAGTGACCTCAGCCTCGGTGTCGGAGCCTAGCAGTGAGTCCTCCTCCATACCGACGCCTCCAAGAGCCCTTGCCAAGTCACTCTGCTCTGAGGTGTACCTTTCCAGAATGTCCTCCACCACATCTGACATTCCTTCTGGGCGGACCTCTTCGGTCGGTTCCCCCAAGTCTGGATCTTGTTCGTCTATCTCCAAGTCGATGCCTCCTGGCTTACTCTTCGAATCCGACTTGTAGATCCTCACCGCAATGTGCTCGAACCCGTACTTAATACGGCTACCAGCACCCTCCAGGATCCTCGCAGTCTCCTCATTTAAAGTGAGGACAACCTGCGTTCGTAGTCCCACTGCTTCCTCCACCTTGGCGACTCTCCAGTCCGCCGTAGGGAGTGTGGGATTGCACATCTTGAGCATGGCCAGTATGGTAGCAGGGTCCTCCGGCTTCTCTGTCAGCCATACACGGGCCCTCGGTTTGCTGGGGATCTTGTCCCAGTCCACCGCCTCCAGACTGGCTCCTCCACCGTCAGTCGACCTCTGCCTCTTCGCAGAGTCGCATACTCCTGTGGGCTTCTTCGGATCCAGTCTCACTACCGCTTTTGCTTGCTGAAAGTCAGGCAAGATTTCCCTCGCCCACTTTATTATCTCAGCCTGATCGGGGTTGGATTCCGCCGATGGGTCTGCCCTCATCAGAATGAAGGCCCCTCTCCCCCTCTCCTCCCTCTTGACCCTGGGATCTTGCCCCCCACATCGTTCGGTGGTCCCATAGTGGGCCCCGTTTTGGGGGTCGGTGCCATGGCATCTCCCCCTACACCGGCGCAGCTCACCTCCGGACGTTGTCCCTCAGTGGGGAGCTTCGCCATCCCAGCATATTCGGCCATTGTTGCCGAATATTCTGAGCAATAGGATACTCTAGGTTTTTTGTTCGAACTTAAATGGTTTGATTTAAATCACATGGTTGCGTGGTTTTTTATTATTTAAGTTCTACTTAACTTGTGTTTTGGCTATGATCTTTTAGAGCTATCACGTCGGATTCACGTATCGGCTAGGCCGGTCCTGCTGGTGGTTCTTCTGGTGGGTCCATTGCCGGTTGGGATATTATGAGAGCATCTCGCTGAATATATACATATAGGTATTATATGTAAGGTAGTAGGTATTATATGTAAGGTAGTAGATCAATGTGCATGTGGCATGCTCAGCCAATAGGGGTGGAGGTTTTGAAAACCCGTTACTAGGTTACTGCTGGTTTCCAACTTTAGCTCTTACGTAATTATCTGAGCAGCACTATTCTATACAATCCCAGCTATTTAAGACATTTATGATACATATAATACATACAGATTAAGATTCATATGCAAGGATAGGAAAATCAAACCGCCCCAAGAAAGAATCAAATTACTTTTATTTTAATCTACCAAAAAATATTTAAAATCTCTTCTTTTCAGGAAATGCAAAAACTATAAGAAATGACAACAGCTCCAGATTTGGTAAATTTATGCAAGTCTGTTTTGATGAAATCAACTGTATAAAGGGATGTATAATTCAAGACTATCTGCTTGAAAAGTCCAGAATAACTTTTCAAAGTGATGGAGAGCGCAACTATCACGTCATGTATCAATTAGTAGCTCATGGGCAAACCAATCAGCAAATGGCAGAGGACTTACATTTAAGAGCACCAGAATATTTTAAGTATCTTAATACGTCTAATACAGAAAAAATAGACATTAACTTTGAGTCAGCCAAATTCGATGCTCTTACCATGGCATTTACAGTTTTACAACTTCAACAATATTCAATAGATGGAGTTTTTAAAATATTAAGCTCTATTTTGTGGCTAGGAAATATTGCGTTTGAGGATATTGACGGAGAAGGCTGCGATTTCTCTCCTGCAGACCATGAAGCTATTGTTATTATATCCAAACTTTTGGGCCTGAAATGCAGTGATCTTCAAAAAGTATTACTGGTTCGTCAAATCAATGTTCGTGGAAATATTACAGAAATTCCCTTGAAACTTCAAGAGGTAAGTATAACAGGAAGGTTCCGGTTTTCCTTTTCACGACGTGAATTTGACCACTGAAATTGACCGGAAATTTATCCGGGCTGCTAGACTTGCCACAAGTATACCCTTTAGACTCCCCTTCTTGAAATACCATGTTGATACCTTACTTTTCATTCATAAAAAGAATTTTACTTTAATTTAATTAAATTTTCACATTTTGAAACCATTCTAAACCCAATAAATTGTTGGCAAGAACTGGTTTTATTTATTACCCCAAAAACTTTGGCAATGTTGTTTTTAAAGATCTACAACCTCAATTAGTAAACGAATGATACACTTTAAACGTCAATAACTTCTAATCAATTTCGTATTTCAATTAGAGGTCGGCTTAGGCGTAAAAATGCCGTTTACTTTTTATTTCACTTGAACGAGAGTCGTTTGTGTACTACGGGAAATATGAAAGTAAAAAAAAACAGAAACTCGTAACCTTCACGTTTTGTCTGACAAAAAATCCACTTGTTAAAGTGAAAACTGGAGCCTTTTATATTGTATTTTTATACCCTTGCAGAGGGTATTATAATTTTGGTCAAAAGTGTGCAACGCAGTGAAGGAGACATCTCCGACCCTATAAAGTATATATATTCTTGATCAGGATCACCTCCTGAGTCGATATGAGCATGTCCGTCTGTCCGTCTGTCCGTCTGTCCGTCTGTCCGTTTCTACGCAAACTAGTCTCTCAGTTTTAAAGCTATCGAGTTGAAACTTTGCACACACCCTTCTTTCCTTTGCAGGCAGTATATAAGTCGGAACGGCCGGGATCGGTCGACTATATCCTATAGCTGCCATATAACTGATTGATCGGAAATGCCATAACTTTGGTGTTTTTTAAGTTAGAGGGTTGGGACTTTCCACACATGTTATATTTGACCAAAATATCTTGTGTACAAAATTTCATAAGGATCGGCCGACTATATCCTATAGCTGTCATACAACGATCGGAATTGGCATAACTTTGGTGTTTTTTAAGTTAGAAAGATGGGACTTGGTACAGATTCTATTTTGGACAAAATAATCTGATTTGCCAAATTTCATAAGGATCGGCCGACTATATACGATCTTCTATATATCTAATAATATAAGATGCGTGGCGCCACCTAGCGGACTGCGACGGAACTGCAAGGGTATATCAACTTCGGCTCCGCCCGAAGTTAGCTTTCCTTTCTTGTTATAAGTAATTCACATGCTTAAAAAAGATGAATATAAAATTAAAATTGAATATAAAAGATGAATATAAATTTTTCCATGGATGTGGTCCGACAAGCGCGATGAGCATTAACCAAGTACTGTAGAATCCCGGTACTTGGCTGTCAATGCATTACCAAGCTTAAGGGTTCGCACACCATAGATTATATATAGACTACAATTGTATGGAGAAATTTATATAATATGCTGTTAACAACACCAAACTATAGTAATTTTACCACATTTACATAAAAGCAACTCACAGTTATATTGAAACAGCTTTTCAACAGTCATATTGTTGCAGCTTTTTACGAGTTCTTAAAGAGAGAGATAAAGCATTCCCAAACACATATAGAGTGGGGAGCCAACTTGCACGCGATCGCTCGAGAATGCAGTTTTATGTGCAACGCAAAAGGTTTTTTTTTTCCAATTATTTTAATATAATCCGGGATCAAATCATAATATATACGCCGAAATAAAAGCAGAAATCTATGAGACAACAACAACATGAAAATGTAAAAAAACATGGCTGTGGACATTCTCACGCAAAATAAATTTCCGCGTAATAGGAGAGATACAAGTCTTTTTTCCGAGCCGATGCTTTTTTCCCCCTTTCTCTGTCCGGTTTATGGTATTTTTATGGATTATCCGATTTATTTTTTTTTTTTTATGGAAAAAATGTTTTTGTTCTCTTAAATATATGTTTAACGACATTTCCAAGTTTCATTTATTTACACGCTTAGTGCTTAAAAAATCGAGAATAAGTGATTATTCCCTATTCCCAACGCGCCCAAAACATCTTACAAAAAGGTGACTCTGCCACCCATTCAGACGAACACGATCAGGTAAAATCCATGAACACGCTCACCTAAGTTCTGATGGGAGCCTTTTTTCAAAATTCAGTCTTGTAAAAAAACTCTCTCCAAAAATCCAAAACGGAGTTCCGGTGTTGACATATCGACAAGAAGCATGCCAGCACCATCTACAAAGAGATCAAGCGAAGCAAGTAGGCTTGCGGGCTCCTCCTTCGAGATCATTGGTGGAAATTCCCTCGTGTCGGATGCGGTGGCAAAATTTGTAAACATAAACGAAGACTCATTCATTGTTCATTGAGGCGAGCAGAAACGAAGACCGTTGGGCCCAAGCTGGGGATCTAGCGGTTGGAAACAGAGCTACCGAGGAAGCGCACCAGCAATAATAATCTCCGTTATAGGGATATAGGTTACATCTTATGGGGGCGACTTGAGACTTCAATCATAATAATTTTGAGCTTAATAAGACGTATACGCAAGCTCCAAGATAAACGAGGAAAATTAATTCGCTGTGTTTGACAAAAAATAAAGTTTTACAGGCACTCGAAGAGCAGGGTTTGGAAAACCTCTTACACTCCATGAAAATATATACCCCTTTGCCATTGTAGCAGGGTCCAATTTCTGGAAAATGTTTTAAATCAAAATATATCCTTGGGTCTCGGCCGCCATTCCAGAACTCATGAGAGCCTTCATATGACCGAGAAGACGATTAGCTTGATTCGGCAAAGTAGCAACAGATCCTGGCTCGACCACTCGAAACTGTAGGATCTCATTGATATGAGACTAGAATAAACCGAGTTTGCTAAAGATCTAGAAGGGCACATTGTAATTCACGTCAGTAAATCTGGCCACTCCACAGTGATTGGTATGGAGCCGCCGCCACAAATTTTTCCCTTTAAAATATCGTTATATAATTTTCCCCAAAAATTAAGCCGAAGTTGATATACCCTTGCAGTTAGATAGCAGCTTATATTATTATATATATATGGGATATAGTTATCCGATCCTAATGAGAATTTCACCATTAAATCAATTTTGAGATAGAAATGTTGAAACAGCCCCAAGAATAATTAAAAATATCAAGGTTGTGCCATTTTCTATCGATCAGTTATATGGCAGTTTTTTAGGAAATGGACAAATCGCATAACTTTGCCCAAAATGGTATCTGTACCAAGTCTCATCTTTCTAACTTAAAAAACACAAAAGTTATGCAAATTCCGATTGTTCTATGACATCTATAGGATATAATCTGCCGATCCGATATGCAATTTTTTAGGTAAGATATTTTGGCTAAATATAAAATGTGTGAAATGCCAAACATTGGTGCTTTGAAAGTTTTATGGACTTTTCACAGATTTTATTCTTGGCCAACATATCTTATCTATAAAATTTTGTAAGGATCGCTGTCTACTACTACTGCTGTCATATAACTGAATGATCGAAAATGGGACAATCTTAATATTTTTAATAGTGCTTTCTATATTATTATACTCATAATAATAGAAGCTGCTACATATCAACTTTGGTTCCGCCCGAAGTTAGTTTTCATTTCTTCTTATAAGACAAATAATAAGACAGCTTAAGTTTATTAATGAACGTTTTTATTACCATTAAACATAGACATATGAACTAATCTTTGAAGGACTATTTAAACATGAAAATGATGCTCACAAAATATATAATTAATTAAACATACACAATAAATAATAAATCAATCAGATTGATATATCTTTAGAAGAAGATATATCAACCGGACAGACAGTCGGACATGCTCATAACGACTCAGGAATATATATACTTTACAAGGTCGGATCCTGTTCAAGAATATAAATACCCTAGTCGGCATAAGTTTTTTGACAAACATTTTTTTTGACTACTGAACTTAACGTCAAATAAAGGTGCTAAAATGAGGCACCAAATCTCTATATATATAAAAATGATTTTCTGTTCGTTAGTCTCGCTAAAACTCAATAACGGCTGAACGGATTTATCTTATCTTGGTCTTGAATTATTCGTGTAGGTCTAGGGAAGGTTTAAAAGGAATAATTCCCGCGAAAATCCTCAAACAGCATTTTTCTATTTCCCATATAAACGTTTTCTAAATAAAATGGAGACTACAATAATAGTAGTCGCCGGTATGTGATACATAGTTTGTCAGCTACTCATTGTTCTCTGCTCAGTTAATTTTATGTGACAAACCGATATTGTGTTCACTGAAAAATTATGAAAAAAATTGGAAAAAATTTTAATTTGAAACCATCCAATCAATGCACGTGCATTGTGGAAATTATTGAACCGCACTGATGACCAGAGACAGACAGATCAAGAAACTTGTCGTATTGCTATGTCAGAATTGCGTTCTGTAGTGAGTGACAATGTAGGAGATAGGCTTAGAATGCAACGAGTTCGTGCACATCAAACACAACAACAGCAAGCTAGACATAATGAAATTGAGCGAATCCGCAGACGCAGTGCTCCTGTGATTCTTGAACGAACTGCATTCCACTATGATCCGGCAATTGAATATTGTGCCGACAAATCAATAACAATTGGGGAAATGAAAACAATTTGTAAATACTGTAAGGCGTTAAAGTACACTGGTGAAACTACTGGATTATGTTGTGCTGAAGACAAAGTAAAATTGCCACAATTGGTCTCACCACCAGATCTTTTACGTTCTTTAGTTTCTGGGATTGGAAATGATTCTAAGCACTTCTTGACCAACATTCAGAAATATAACAACTGTTTCCAGATGACATCATTTGGTGCTACACATATTATACAAGACAATTTCATGACCACTTTAAAGGTATTATATAAATATATTCAAGTTTGTACTAAAATATATATATCGGAAATAATTAAACAAAATATAGAGTATGAGAAAGCTTTTAATTAATTAACAGACTGTATTTTAATAGTGTGTCTGTGAAAATCAAATTTAAATCTTATAATATATAATATGTAATATAATATAATATATAATATATATATAATATATAATATTATAATTAATTAATAGCCAATATTCCAGGAAAACTCTGTTTTGTAAGTAAGCAACATAATGTATCGAAAATAATAAAACTTCATGTTTTATACAATAAATGAAGTTGAATAAAATAAGAGGGTACTCTTTAATTTTTGGGGTTGAAAATGATAATTAATTATCTATTGCTATTCAATATAGTTCATATTAAATTATAATCACTCAATGTTCTCAAAGCAATTTAGGTGTGTTTCTAACGACAAAGGGTCAATTTTATATTTTTTACCGCTCCACAAAGTTCAAATCCAATCAAATTATTCTTCGCGTGCGCTTTGTGGCATCTAATGTCGCGTTTCGAAATTAAACAAAAGTAAATCGCGATCTCGAATAAATTTCAGAGTCACAAATTTTAATAAGTTATTAGTAGTACTGTTTTTTAATACTGTTAATTAATTTATTTGGTCAGCTCCGCGAAACTTAACTTTACCTATCTTCAGTTCTTACTGTATCAGATAATTTTTTTAAGTTTGAAAAATTTTACATTTTGTCACAAAAGAAGATTCTGAACGCAAAAAAAAAAAACAACAGCTGGCAGTACGAAGTTTGCCGGGACAGCTAGTAATTTATAAATTCTAAAACGGAGGAGCAGCACCTGCTGCTTATCAGCAGTACCTATTTTTTTTTTTTCTTCCCCGGTCGTATGCGCTCTTGTGGTATTTGTAGCGCACGCCCTTCAGGGAGCTTTTTTGTAGAGCTGCTCCACACTAACTCATCTTGCATTTGTGGGCGTTTGGGGCGGGGCCACGTCGCTTGCCAACGAATTGATAAACAAATTCATTTTTATGCCTTTGTTTTTGTTGTCACAAAGTTGAATTTTTATTTGCATAATGGAATCTGGAGCTGAAGCTATTAGATCTGCTACGTCAAGTAGGGAGAGTAGGGAGCTGCGGAGACGTGCAGAGGTGTCAGGAAATAAAGGTCCTGCATCGGAAGGTCAAGACTGGGATGCAGACCGACTATTCTACCATTCTGACCCTCGAGTCAATGGAGAAGCGACTGCGCGATCACTTCACTACGCTGAAGGAGGAATTGGAGGAGCTAAACCATAGCGAGATTGGAAGCGATTTATATTGGCGGTTCTCTTAATTGGCTACGAACGTGCACGTTGACATCCAGGTGGAGGTTGCCAAGCGTTCCATGAGAGTTGCTGCGCGCTCTACGTTTTTGGACGGTACCAGTGGTGCTGGAATTTCATCTACTCCGTACAGGCCTGCTCCCTCATTGCCCCTGATGCCGATGCCAACATTTAGCGGCGGCCATGACGAGTGGAGGGATTTCTGCGCCCTGTACTGATGCTAACTATAATGTTGACCTTGATCCTCCCGCTGCCCAATGTGCAATCGCCAGCATCATTCTCTATTGCATACTTGCGAGCAAATATCTAGCACTACCTTCCGCTTCCGGTTTGGATCCGGCCAATGATGCTGTGGTTGCGACTTCTCAGGCTCCTCTTGTATATACGCTTGTTACCCAGGATCGCTGAGCTACCCAGGTACACTACTTCGTTCTTGCCCACCGCCAACATTCTCGTCCGTGGCCGCTTTTCTTCCTTGTCGAACGCTACTTGAATCATGCTACAAGTTCATCTTATCAAGTCACGGCTGGCCAGCCAACTTCAGCTTCATCTTGGAGACTTTGAATTCACTACGGATGACGCATCGGTTAATGTGTGCCTGAAGTCACACCTATCCACGTATTCTGTGTTTATTGAGGCAGCTGTGGCGACTCACATCATAGAGCGTTAACTTGTCCTGAAAATAGATGTCTCCAATTAGAAGCTTCCTGCCAATTTGGTTCTGGCTGATTTGGCCGCCTCATGTAAGATGATACCTGCTGAATCCTCAAACACTTTTGACGATCGCCTCGATTATCTTCTCCACCAATTCTGGGAACTGGAAGTCTGCAATGCACCTATCGTTCAGGCTACGAAGGAGGAGCTCGATTGCGAGGCCTACTTCGCCATGCATTACGTCTATCATAAATCAGGTGCTTATTCAGTTCGTCTTCTAATCAAGCGTAGAGCTCTTAGGAGAATCCTATGCACAGGCCTTGCGCGTGTTCCATTCACTTGAGCGCAACAGGGATCGTCATCGGAATTTAAGGACCCAATATACGTCGTTAATCAAGGAATTCTTGGATCTGGGTCACATGTCTCTGGTGCCGCAAAAATTGCAAGGTAAGTGCCAGTATTTCCTTCCTCATCACTTATCCTGAAGAAAGTCAGCTCTACTACTAAGCTGAGAGTTGTGTTCGAATGTTCGGGATCCTTCTGCTGACCTTCTGCTATTTTCTTTTGAAGCCCTTCACCCCACCGCCAAACCAACCAGGAGATGTATACTATACTATGACCCGATGGGCTTTGTAGGTCCTGTCGCCACCAGGGCAAAGATATTATTGCAGAAGCTGAGCAGAGAAAATTTGTCATGGGATGAAAGCCTTCCTTAATCTCTTCTCTCCGGGGGATTGGAATTCTTTTCCAGTTTTGATCAAACTCAGCGAATTAAGTTTCCTCGTTTAGCTATTCCCTGCAATTTTCTGAGTTTCTATTTCTTAGCTTTCATTTACTTGCATTTTTGGCATTGATTGGAGCGGCTGCGGTTTTAGGGTTAAATTGAACCCCAAAATAAAAAATTGAAAATTGAACTGAACCTGTTCTACTTATTCGGCCGCTATTTTGGCCTGAATTACGGAACAGTGGTCGTTAGCAAAAGTACCACCCCTCATCTGACTGTTCATTTTCAATTCGATTATGTTTATATCGAAAGGATCGCTCCCGTCCCGGGATGTAAGAATTTTTATTCCCCCTTTAGGGCATGGTCACCTTGAAATCAATGGCGGGTTTTTCGTTAGATATGCAGTACTTAGTTTCCCCTTTCATATCTAGCTGCTCTAGGTTCCACGTCACCGATCGGTCCGATAAGGTGTACTGTCTTTAGCCTGCAGCCTTTATGTGTGCAGTGCAAAACTAATTTAAACTTATCTAACAATTTTTAATATAAAGTTTAAAGTTTAAAGTATATCATAGATAAAATGGCTTCTGGGCTGTTAAAGTTCCTATCACAAGGTTCTGATGAACAGCCCGGGAAGTAAATGTACGCATGGGCTTATTTAAGCTCGAGTTGGTCCAAGTGTTAGCTCTCTTTTTAATATAACCCAAATGCAGGGTGGTTTTAGAGGGCCTACCTAAGCCGGGAGTCCTCCAAGGTGCCTGGAATGTCTGCAGCCTTCTTACCGCTAGTCCCATTGACCATCCATGCCTTTGAAAAGCATCGGTTCACCCATAAGGGACCATGAAGGCGGTGACCAGTTCACTCAGTTTCTTCTAGAAGTGGTGTTTCTCCTAAACGGTTCTCCCAGAGTTCTATTGTAAAGATCCCAGTACGACTTTTTTGGGGTTGTAGGTAACAGAATTTTTTAATTTCTTTTATTTGTAGTCTGAGTTGTTGGAGGACCCTCCAGCCGGTGATATTATAGTCTGAGTATAGGTTGATATCTAAATAAACTCTTTTCTCGAAAGGATGCAGGCAAGTAAAAATCCATCTGCATCCATCACATGGCCTGTACTCTGACTCCCCCAAACCGCATATCCTGTCTGCACGGATTCAGGGTTCTTGGAGAGCCCCATCTGCTCCGCCTTCTGTAAGGTGGAGCAAGTGAATAGCAGAAGCCGCCTGTGTTGGAAGTTTCTTTGCGCAAGAGTTAGAGACACTTTCCCCTACCACATTAAGCTTGGTTACCGCCTGGCCGCACCTTCATTTTGAATATCAAAAATTTCCCGGCAATTCACAATTTGTTTTAAGTGGATTGAATTGATTTATGGATTACTTTTATGGTAAACTTATTGGGACACAGAAACAGAAAGTTTAGCAATGAAAAATGTAATGGGACGATCTTTATGAGAACTTTCCTAAAAATTAAGTTTTCTTAAAAAAAAATGTTGGAAAAAGTGCCAAACTTTTATTTTCAAAAATTCCAAAGTTGGGTCATTTCCGAACGTTATAGATGTGTTATATGGCACCCATAGGATATATTCGGTTGATTCTTATGATTTCGGATAAGTTTGCCTTGTCGGAATTCGGAAAAATGGATTTGTATATAATGTCCCAATATTCTCGCTTAAAAAACATTAAAGGTTTACCATTATCGATCAATCAGCTATATAGCACCTACTGGGTATAGTCCACCGATCCAGTTCCCACATTTATTCTGCGTGCAAAGGAAAGTGTGTAAAGTTTGAAGTCGATAGCTTTAAATCAGACAGACTAGTTCGCGTAGAAACAGACAGAGCCTGTCGTACATATTTATATTGACACAGAACGTGATCCTGATCAAGAATATATACTTCGGTCGGAGATGGCTCTTTCACTGCATTGACAAAAATTATAATACCCTCTTCAAGGGCTTAAAAATAGTTCATTGGATTGAGATCCCATCAATATTTTTTCCCACCTCCTATTTGGAAATAAATTGGATTATTCAAAAAGAAAACTTTACTCCTTAAATTTAAATTCAGCTTTTGGTAGTGACGGCGTGCAAGCTTTCAAGCAAAAGCTTTCGACTATGTGCTGAAATTCACTAGTTGGACTGCACGTGATTCATCATGATCGGTCAGTAGAAGTGGGTTTATCAGACATGCAACTAAAGTAGGCGTACGTTGAAAAGAAAGTGGAAGTTCGTTTTAACTAGAGCATCGATTTTGTTCATCGCCGTTGATTTTTGTTTTGGCATATGTGAATTAGGTAAGCCGATGTTGATATACCCTTGCAGTAAGATGGCAGCCTTTTCATATATCAGCTTATCATATATTACAAATTAATACCTATATCTTTTATTAGTATGCCCGTACCAATAGTATGCACGATTCACCGGCGTATCTAGCCAGCCCATTCGTACTAAAACCCCCTTATAGCTTAATGGAATGGAAAATATAAACTTCTGACATGTTATTGATCTAGATCTAAGCTTACAATTTCCTACCATATATCCACCATAAATAGTTAAGCAAACAGTGCCTTTGGTTTTTGTAATGGATGGTCTAAAGGAAAGTTAAGTTTGGGTAATAATTAAGAAAAACTTTAAACACATATTTGTTCTGACCTATATTTGAGTTACTATCGTGTGTTTCGATTCCTCAATATACATACCTCAGAATACGTACAATCAAAAAGTTGGAGCCAAATGGGGAGCGGGAGATTACAGAAATTCAACCAATTTTTATTACTTTGATATCGTTCTCCTTCCCTGATCAGTGTTGGGTTGTGTTGGGTTAGGGTATTAGTAATATGTACTTGTCGGTAGAGAGATCGTGGTTGAAAATTGGAAAAGAAATTGGCGGTTAGGAGGCCAATAACCCAAAGGACCGTTAAGACTGGGGCCCTTGCAGAAAAGGAGTGTAAACGCGGAATCAGTTTTAATGGAACAGTTTTAAACTTGGTAAACTTAGTTAATAAAAAGTAAACCCTATTCCTAAATAAAATTGTAACGACAAATTAGAAAGAAAATCCCATAACAACGGAAAAACCTCTGACATAGGCGAAATTCATGGATATCGTTTATAGTTGTCCTTAACGGTCCGATTTCCAGCGTTCTATATTTCTTTATTCCTTCGGACTAGTCAATTGCTTTGGGTAGAGAAGAAAAAATACCAAAAGATATTGCCTATTGTTTTAGCGCACCTCAGCTCCCTTTCAATGATATATCTAGCAAAGAGAATTTGTTTATACAAACCTGGTTTGGGCTTGTAAAGGTAAATAGCTTGCAAAGGTAAATGTCTGGGGTATAATTTTCCAGTGAAGAAAACATTTCGGAATTGATATAACTTTGTTGTTTTTTAAGATAGATGGATGGGACTTTCTACGAATTCCATTTTGGGCAACCTTATCCGATATGCCAAATTTTATCGGCCGACTATATCCTATAGCTGCCATCTTACTGAACGATCAGATTTGGCGATCAGACAACCTTGCTACTTTTAAAGATGCTTGGGGTTTTTTAAAACATTATCATTATTAGAAAATTGAATTAAATAATAAAATCTTTTCAAAAAATTGGCATGAATTTCATTTATTATTTATTTATATATTTTTTAAATTTAAAAATGCTTCTGATGTTTTTATACCCTTGGATAGGGTATTATAATTTTGGTCAAAAGTGTGTGTTGAGCTATTAATAGTTTTTAATAGCAGCCGAATAACTATACGCGTTTCAAATTATAGTTTCAAGATATTTATTTTGGGCTCAATTTAACCCTAATATATGCGGCTCCAATCAACTCCAAATCACAACAAAAAACCAAACCAAGAGCTTGCGCAGAAGCTCAACCAAAGCTCCCAAAGCGCATACGCTACAAATAACAATAAAGCGCATGCGAAACTAGGGACAAAATAGAGACGAAACATGCTGATAACAACAGCTGCAGCTTAGAATATTATTATTATTTTATATGCAATCTTTGGTGGCTGCTTGGCCCAACATCCTCCCCCCATTGAAGGGTGGGCCTTCAATAAGAATTTTGGAAGGGGCAGCAGTCACATTATTGCAGAGGTTATTCCATGGGTTGTCCTCCCTACCACAGAGCGCCGACACATCCCGTGATAGTCCACCGTGGCCAGAAAACACCCAGCCAAATCGAGTGTTTTGAGCAATTGGGAGCCCGTGACCTAGCTGGATTTGGCCAGCCGACAACAGGTCAAAGAATAAGCCGGCTCCAATCAGCAGGTCCACTCGCTGCGTTTTGTGGAAGTTGGGGTCAGCTAGGTCCATATTGCCAGGAATCTTCCAGCCCGAAGCATCTATGTCCTGGCTAGGCTGATAGTCAACGCATATATCCACCATAAATAGTTAAGCAAACAGTGCCTTTGGTTTTTGTAATGGATGGTCTAAAGGAAAGTTAAGTTTGGGTAATAATTAAGAAAAACTTTAAACACATATTTGTTCTGACCTATATTTGAGTTACTATCGTGTGTTTCGATTCCTCAATATACATACCTCAGAATACGTACAATCAAAAAGTTGGAGCCAAATGGGGAGCGGGAGATTACAGAAATTCAACCAATTTTTATTACTTTGATATCGTTCTCCTTCCCTGATCAGTGTTGGGTTGTGTTGGGTTAGGGTATTAGTAATATGTACTTGTCGGTAGAGAGATCGTGGTTGAAAATTGGAAAAGAAATTGGCGGTTAGGAGGCCAATAACCCAAAGGACCGTTAAGACTGGGGCCCTTGCAGAAAAGGAGTGTAAACGCGGAATCAGTTTTAATGGAACAGTTTTAAACTTGGTAAACTTAGTTAATAAAAAGTAAACCCTATTCCTAAATAAAATTGTAACGACAAATTAGAAAGAAAATCCCATAACAACGGAAAAACCTCTGACATAGGCGAAATTCATGGATATCGTTTATAGTTGTCCTTAACGGTCCGATTTCCAGCGTTCTATATTTCTTTATTCCTTCGGACTAGTCAATTGCTTTGGGTAGAGAAGAAAAAATACCAAAAGATATTGCCTATTGTTTTAGCGCACCTCAGCTCCCTTTCAATGATATATCTAGCAAAGAGAATTTGTTTATACAAACCTGGTTTGGGCTTGTAAAGGTAAATAGCTTGCAAAGGTAAATGTCTGGGGTATAATTTTCCAGTGAAGAAAACATTTCGGAATTGATATAACTTTGTTGTTTTTTAAGATAGATGGATGGGACTTTCTACGAATTCCATTTTGGGCAACCTTATCCGATATGCCAAATTTTATCGGCCGACTATATCCTATAGCTGCCATCTTACTGAACGATCAGATTTGGCGATCAGACAACCTTGCTACTTTTAAAGATGCTTGGGGTTTTTTAAAACATTATCATTATTAGAAAATTGAATTAAATAATAAAATCTTTTCAAAAAATTGGCATGAATTTCATTTATTATTTATTTATATATTTTTTAAATTTAAAAATGCTTCTGATGTTTTTATACCCTTGGATAGGGTATTATAATTTTGGTCAAAAGTGTGTGTTGAGCTATTAATAGTTTTTAATAGCAGCCGAATAACTATACGCGTTTCAAATTATAGTTTCAAGATATTTATTTTGGGCTCAATTTAACCCTAATATATGCGGCTCCAATCAACTCCAAATCACAACAAAAAACCAAACCAAGAGCTTGCGCAGAAGCTCAACCAAAGCTCCCAAAGCGCATACGCTACAAATAACAATAAAGCGCATGCGAAACTAGGGACAAAATAGAGACGAAACATGCTGATAACAACAGCTGCAGCTTAGAATATTATTATTATTTTATATGCAATCTTTGGTGGCTGCTTGGCCCAACATCCTCCCCCCATTGAAGGGTGGGCCTTCAATAAGAATTTTGGAAGGGGCAGCAGTCACATTATTGCAGAGGTTATTCCATGGGTTGTCCTCCCTACCACAGAGCGCCGACACATCCCGTGATAGTCCACCGTGGCCAGAAAACACCCAGCCAAATCGAGTGTTTTGAGCAATTGGGAGCCCGTGACCTAGCTGGATTTGGCCAGCCGACAACAGGTCAAAGAATAAGCCGGCTCCAATCAGCAGGTCCACTCGCTGCGTTTTGTGGAAGTTGGGGTCAGCTAGGTCCATATTGCCAGGAATCTTCCAGCCCGAAGCATCTATGTCCTGGCTAGGCTGATAGTCCGTTATATGTGAAGCCACAACAGCCTCAATTTCCACTGAATATGTGCTAAGGCGGGACTTCAAGCACACATTAACGGATGCTCCATCTGTTTCAAATCCAGCGCCGCCGAAACCGGCCACCGTTGTGGAGCATTTGGAGCGGCCAAGCTGAAGTTCATTCGCCAGCCGCGACGAGATGAGATGCACTTGTGAACCGGAATCCAACAACGCTCGGCAAGGCAGGAAGGTTCCAGATCGACCACGAACGAGTACATTTGCTGTTGGCAGGAGCACTAGCTCAGCATTGCGATCCTGGGTCACAACAGTGTTAATTGAGCGGGATGGGTTCGCACCAGCAACTGCACCGATGGGACGTGAGACTCGTGCGGGTGAAACCTGCCCGCGAGGGTGCAACAGAATATGATGACGGTGATTACAAGTCGAGCAGCGGGAAGCTGAGCATCCGCGAGCGAGATGGCCATCCTCCAGACAAACAAAACAGCGAGCCAGACGCCGCACTTCGTCGTACCGTTCCTCAATTGGCAAAGCACTGAACTTTGGACAAGCAGGAAGCTCGTGAACCGAAACACCACACAGGGCGCATAGAGCCGGACTGGCGTTAATAACCATGCACGAGGATCGGTTATTGGAGGATCTACCTCGGCCTACTTGGTTAACTGGTGAATACGCCAAAGACAAGTCAACGCTTTCGAGAGTCCGGCACCTTTGCTCTAAGAATCGTGCCATAGACTCCCAAGATGGAAGGCTGTCATCAGTGCTTCCTGCCAGAGAGTCTTCCCATTTGGCCTTTGTGGCAGGGTCCAGCTTTTGAAAAATGATCTGGATGAGGAGGCATCCTTGAATTTCGGCCGACGTTCCAGAACTCATAAGGGCCCGCATATGTCCATTGAAGCGGTCAGCTAATTCTCGAAGAGTAGCAACGGATCCCGGCTCAACTACCCTTAACTGCAGGATCTCGTTGATGTGAGCCTGGAAGATTAAGCGACGGTTGCTGAAACGGTTGCGCAAAAGGTCGAGGGCAACATCATAGTTAGCGTCGGTAATCTCAAGCGCCCTCACAGTCTCCAGGGCTGAGTCCCGCAGGCAGGAAATGAGCCACCTGAGCTTCTCCATCTTGGTCAAGTGCGGGTGACTGTCGATGGTTGTCCTAAATAGGGCGCAGAAATCCGGCCACTCGGCATAGCCGCCGCTAAATGTTGGCATTGGCAACGGGGGCAATGAGGGAGCAGGCCTATATGGAGCGTTTGAAATCCCAGCACCATTGGTAGCATCCAACAGCGTAGAGTGAGCAGCAACCCGCATAGAACGCTTGGCCACCTCCACCTGGATGTCAACGTGCACGTCCGTAGCCAGCTGAGAGAATCGCCAATATAAATCGCTGCCGATCTCGCTGTAATTTAGCTCCTCCAATTCCTCCTGCAGCGTGGTGAAACGGTCGCACAGACGCTTCTCCATAGACTCGAGGGTCAGAATGGTTAAATCTTCGGTCTGCATCGCAGCCTTGACCTTCCGATGCAGTACCTCCATTTCCTGACATGTTACCTCTGCGCGTCTCCGCAACATCCTTTCACGGCTTGACGCAGCAGATGCAGTAGCTTCAGCTCCAGATTCCATTGTGCAATTAAATTAAAATGCAACTTTGCGACAACAAAAACAACAACGGTGTTTTAGTGGCACTTTTAATGCTGATCACAAGAATTGAACGGGATGATAATCACGTCGGGGTCACCAATGTTGAGCTATTAATAGGTTTTAATAGCAGCCGAATAACTATACGCGTTTCAAATTATAGTTTCAAGATATTTATTTTGGGCTCAATTTAACCCTAATATATGCGGCTCCAATCAACCAAAGCGCATACGCTACAAATAACAATAAAGCGCATGCGAAACTAGGGACAAAATAGAGACGAAACATGCTGATAACAACAGATGCAGCTTAGAATATTATTATTATTTTATATGCAATCTTTGGTGGCTGCTTGGCCCAACAGTGTGCCTATAATGTATATATATTCTTGATCAGGATCACCTCCTGAGTCGATATAAGTCCGTCTGTCTGTCTGTCGGTTTCTACGCAAACTAGTCTCTCAGTTTTAGAGCTATCGAGTTAAAACTTTGCACACATCCTTCTTTTCTTTGCAGGTAGTATGTAAGTCGGAACGGCCGGGATCGGTCAACTATATCCTATAGCTGCCATAAAACTGATTGATCGGAAATGCCATAACTTTGGTGTTTTTTAAGTTAGAGGGTTGGGACTTTCCACACATGTTATGTTTGACCAAAATATCTTATGTACAAAATTTCATAAGGATACTCCATACTCTGCTTCAATAGCAGCTAAAAGGTCCTCGAACAATCTTTGGGTTAACGCATTCTGACCGCCTCTAATTTTATTAATAATTTGAATACAAATTTCCATAATTTGAATCATATATATTTGTTTTGAAAAAAGGACTTGTTGGTGGATGATGCAGTGCAGGATGGGACATAGAATTCCGCGCTCTTTCAGAACACCCACAAGTCCTTTCTTATGTCCTATCTTCTTTCTCATTCTCCTCTTCTTCCTCCTCCTCCTCTCATTCCTCTCTTTATCTTAAAGCGGACGGACGTGTTTTTTTGTGCGCACTGCGTTGTCATAAAATTTCCATAAATAATCTGTGTTTATTTCTATTGACTTAAAAAAATAAAAATAATAACAAATTGCAATTCATAGATCCGTATCGCTTCGCGTGTGCAGTGATATATTTGGAGGTAAAATAATAATTTTATAAATTTTTCTTCCAAACATAGTCCTGCTTCTGTTTCTTCATCTCCTACGGTGTTGCTTCTATTCTATTGCTTCTACTTTCGCTCAATATAGATTCTTATCTCTATTTCTTTGAATCTTACTAACTTGCACTAACTGCTCTTTTTAATCTCCCCCTTTCCCTTTTCCCTGGTACCGTGGTTCAAGGTTCCTTAATAATAAAATCGAATAATTTTAATAAATTAATTATTAATTTTTTTAATAATTTTTAATAAATTAATTATTTAATTTTTAATAATATTTATTAAATTAATTATTTAATTTTTAATAAATTAATTATTTAAATTTTTAATAATTATGGAATTTTAATTGGTTTGTGCATTGAAGTCTTGTAATAAGACAATCTCGTCTTCCCAGCCTACCATCCATTGCTGGCTCTGTGAAAACGTTTTACACGCTAAGTGTGCCGGGTTCAAGGCCTCGGTTTCGGATGCAATCTCTCGTAGGTCTGGTCTCCACTTTTGCTGTGACGGTTGTCGTGCTGTTCAGAACGAAATGAGATCGTTCATGAGGCAGACTAAAAGCGGTTTCAAGGAGTTGATTAGTGGTTTTCGTAAAATCAATGACCAACTCTGTGCGCTCGATACACAGTTTAGTAGTCTTCAACTACTAAATGAGTCTCCAAAGCGTAAGAAATCCGCCTTTAGTGATGTGCTTGGGTCGAATAATCTTCAGCCTGCTCAGCCGACAACTATGCAGCCGCTTATATCTCTGGCCACCCCAAGGGCCGGACCTGAGAAAAATTCGGCTTCCGAATGTCTCGGAATTAATGAGCAATTGTCCGATATGTCCTCTGCGGCATCGCTTCAAGTGATCCCAGACCCAATAATTAAAACCCCTGTAACAGTCACCAAACAGGGCAATCAACCGTCCGGACCCTCGGTACGTACTGATGCCGCTGTACTAGTTGCGGCGGCACCAAAAGCCTTGCAGGTGATCCCATCGAAACATATTTTTGTTTCCCGGCTTGCCCCTGATACTTCTGAGATTGATATCTCGGCTTACATCAAAGCCAAAACAAAAGTCGACATAAAGGTGGTGGACATTACAAAATTTAAATATTCATACACCAGGCACACGTCATCTTTCAAAATACGTGTGCCCTTGCAGATGTTCAAGACGATTTGTTCCGCCAGCTTTTGGCCAGAGAATATTTTCGTCCAAGAACATCAGCCAAGTATGGTGAAAAAAAAGAAAACCAAACCTGTGGGTGTAAAACTCCCACATGTTACGGCCACTGATCAATCTTCCACTTCATCTTCCTCAGTTTTAATGTCTTCTCTAACACTCACCTATCAGAATACAAGAGGGTTACGTAGTAAACTTCCCAAACTGTATTCTGATAGTTCTTTCTTTCCATCTCACATTATTGTATTTACAGAAACTTGGTTAAAGCCGGAGATCTTAAGCTCCAAAGTTTTTCCTAGTAGGTACACCACTTTTAGATGTGATAGAACTCTGCGAAGGGGAGGAGGAGTGTTAATCTCTGTAGACTCCAAACTCGCTTTTGAAGAGGTAAAATCACAAGAGTTTGGTGACATTGAATTCCTTTGCATCAAAATCACTTTGTCCGATCAATCTTTGTATGTTACCTGTTCGTACATACCACCTTCGTCCGAACCGCCAACATACTGGCAACATTTGTCCGCTATTCGTTTGGTTTTCGATCGTCTGTCTGATGGTGACCAGCTGATAGCTCTGGGTGACTTTAATATCCCAGAACTTATGTGGTCAAATTTTGAAAAGAACTCCCAGAACTTATGTGGTCAAATTTAACCGCCACGTTCCAGAGTAGTGGTGAGAGTACACCTCCTTGCGGGGTGCCCCTCTTGACGTATCTTCGAATAGTCGAACCAGGATCTGCCGTATTAGGTCAATTGATCGGTCGTCTATTCCAAGTTCCGTCAGTGCATTAATGATTAAGCACGGCAAGATGTTGTTGAAGGCCCCTTCTATGTCTAGAAAAGCAACAAGTGCGTATTCCTTAAAGTTGATCGCTCGCTCGGCGATCATAGTGATTTCGTGCTGGGCTGTTTCTGTTGATCGGCCCCTTTTGTAAGCATGCTGAGATCATGAGATGTCTCTTGGGTTAATGGTTAGTTGGAGATGGAGACTTAAGAGTCTTTCCATAGTCTTAAGGAGGAAGGATGAAAGACTTATAGGTCTGAAGTCCTTACGGGTGCAGTGGGATGGTTTGCCCGCCTTGGGTATGAATACAACCTTCGTGCACAGCCACGCCTTTGGTACCATACCAGTAGTGAAGACTGTACTGAAGATTTTCTTGATCCATTTCCTTAGGTTAATACCGGCCCTGGATAACTGAGCCGGTAGAATACCGTCTGGGCCCGGAGATTTGAAGGGTTTGAAGCTTTCTATTGCCCACTTAAGATTTCTGTTAGTAAGTAAGTAGTTAAATAAGCCCTGATTGCCCTGGCTACGCATCCCCTGGGTTGTTTCTTCCGATGAGCAACCCGGGAAGTGTGCGTTGACAAGGGTCTCCATGGATTCCTGGCTTGAGGTTGTCCACCGCCCATCCGTGTTATTAATAGAACCTACGATGGGGGCTGTAGTAGAGAGAATCTTTCTTAGGCGGGCGGCCTCTGATGTCTCCTGGATATTGGTGCAGAAATTGGCCCAGGCAACCCTCTCTTTGCCTTACGCAATTCTTTGTTATACCGCCTGAGTTCAGCTTTATAGGCCTCCCACGCGTCGATCTGCTGCTACCTAATCTTTTCTTGGGGCAGGCCCTATGGTATGCTTTTGCGCTCGTCACAGTAAGCTTTCCTACCATGGCGTTGAGCCCCTCGTAGGTCTCGATAGTCTCTGAAGGTGGTTCACCTAGGAATCTATCGAGTATTTTTTTATAGAGTTTGCCTTCCTAGGGTTTCGAACTGCTTGCTTGGTGACGTTTTCAAAATTTACGGCTACCTCAATGTAGCGGTGGTCTGAAAAGGAGTGTTTGTCTAGGACTCTCCAGCTGGTGATTGCATCAGCCAGGGAGTGCGAGAATAGTGTAATGTCAAGAACCTTTCTCCTGTTCTTGACGACGAAGGTGGGTTCTGAACCTCTGTTACCCACTAGAAGCTTAGAGCTGAGGATAAAATCGAAGATTGACTCACCCCTCTCATTTGTATCCGTGCTTCCCCACTGAATGTGATGAGCGTTGGCATCGCATCCTATTAGTAGGTCGATTTTCCTCCTCTCGCTGTCTTCCACTAGCCGCCTAAGTAGCAAGTGCGGTGGGGGTCCTGTTTGGTCATGACCCATATACGCCGAGCATATTCTTAGATGGCCGCCTTGGCCTTCTATTGATGCGGCTACATGATCTTCATTGCTGAAATTTGGTAGCAAGAAAATGTTAAGGCTCTTTTTTGCGAGAATGCATGCTCGCTTTTTACCTGTTACATCAGCTGTGTAGAGCCTGAAATCCGACGCCCCCAAACCGAGAATCCTGTCTCCATGGATCCAGGGTTCTTGGATGAGGGCCACGTCAGCTCCACTCTCTGTGAGATGGAGCAGGAAGGCAGCGGATGCCACCTTACTGTGATGGAGGTTTATCTGCAGGAATGTCAGCGACATCCTTTAGATTTTCCACCACAGTAACCTCAGCCTCGGTGTCGGAGCCTAGCAGTGAGTCCTCCTCCATGCCGACGCCCCCAAGAGCCCTTGCCAAGTTACTCTCCTCTGAGGTGTACCCTTCCAGAATGTCCGCCTCCATATCTGACATTCCATCTGGGCGGACCTCTTCGGTCGGTTCCCCCAAGTCTAGCTCCTGTGCGTCTGTCTCCAAGTCGATGCCTCCTGGATTATTCTTTGCATCCGACTTGTAGATCCTCACTGCTACGTGCTCGAACCCGTACTTAATAAGGCTACCAGCACCCTCTAGGATCCTAGCAGTCTCCTCATTTAGAGTGAGGACGACCTGCCTTCTTATTCCCACTGCTTCCTCCACCTTGGCGACTCTCCAGTCAAGCGACGCAATCATGCGCTTGTAGAGGCTTACAGACCTCGCATCTTGGCACGCTATCACCTTGATGCTACCTTGGTATCACCCTGCGTCTTCGCAGTCCGGTGGAGGTCCTCCGTTCTTGAGCATCTCCTCCATGAAGCGCCCATGCAGCTCGTTCACCACCCTCCGCCAAAGCTGTTTGGGAATCAGGCCATCTTTGGAGCCGTTGTCAACGATCCCATGATGGTCCTACCCTTAGTAACCTCTGCGAAGGATCTGTTGCTCTGTTGCGTCTGCACCTTTTTTTTCTTTGCTAGGGGCGCTCCACCGTCAGTCGACCTCTGCCTCTTCGCACTTTGTGCGCTATCCTTGGCAGAGTCGCCTACTTCTGTCGGCTTCTTCGGATCCAGTCTCACTCCCGCTTTAGCTGGCTGAAAGTCAGGCAGGATTTCCCTCGCCCACTTTATGATCTCAGCCTGGTCGGGGTTGGATTCCGCGGATGGGTCTGCCCTCATCAGAATGAAGGCCGCTCTCCTCCTATCCTTGTAGGAGCCCTTCCACTGCAAGGGCCAGCAGTCGCCGGACCAGGACCTTCCTTAGGGATGCCGCCGGTGCGAGAGTAGCTCGACCCTGGGGTCTTGCCCCCCACACCGTTCGGTGGTCCCATAGTGGGCCCCGTTTTGGGGGTCGGTGCCTTGGCATCCCGGCGCAGCTCGCCTCCGGACGTTGCCCCTCAGTAGGGAGCTTCGCCATCCCAGCATCTCTTTGGTCTCTATCTGCCTTGGAGGTTGATGGATCCATGATCCCATTTCCGGACTTTCTTGGGGAGTTCCGTTCTCCACTGTTTTTATACCCTTGCAGAGGGTATTATAATTTTGGTCAAAAGTGTGCAACGCAGTGAAGGACACATCTCCGACCCTATAAAGTATATATATTCTTGATCAGGATCACCTCCTGAGTCGATATGAGCATGTCCGTCTGTCCGTCTGTCTGTCTGACTGTCTGTCTGTCGGTTTTTACGCAAACTAGTCTCTCAGTTTTGGAGCTATCGAGTTGAAACTTTGCACACATCCTTATTTTCCTTGCAGGTAGTACATAAGTCGGAACGGCCGGGATCGGTCGACTATATCCTATAGCTGCCATATAACTGATTGATCGGAAATGCCATAACTTCGTTGTTTTTTTAAGATAGAGGGTTGGGACTTTCCACACATGTTATAATTGACCAAAATATCTTATGTACAAAATTTCATAAGGATCGGCCGACTATATCCTATAGCTGTCATACAACGATCGGAATTGGCATAACTTTGAATTTTTTTAAGTTAGAAAGATGGGACTTGGTACAGATTCTATTTTGGACAAAATAATCTGATTTGCCAAATTTCATAAGGATCGGCCGACTATATACGATCTTCTATATATCTAATAATATAATATGCGTGGCGCCACCTAGCGGACTGCGACTGAACTGCAAGGGTATATCAACTTCGGCTCCGCCCGAAGTTAGCTTTCCTTTCTTGTTATTTATATTTTTATTCATGTTCGTATTTGGACCTACGAGTAGGCGGGAAGGGGTTCGTCCATCATGACATAGCCCGCTTATCATGATAAGCCAGATTGAAACTGAGGGGTCGGCCGGTCCCCCAGAGTCCGCATATTAACGTCCGTGCACCCCCCGGACATGCATCCCTTGGCATATGCTGTTCCACCTTGGATTGGAGAGTATAGTCGCACTACCAGCGGTGTACACAGTTACGGCACATGAAATCATGCGTTTCTCCCCCTGTAGTACCCGTTGGCTGACAGCCCCAGTTAGCTATTAGAATAGCACACTGGTGCATAACGCAGAATGTTATAGGAGTTATATTCGCCGCTGCAGGATTTAGTTTACTCAGGATCCAAAGCAGTTTTATAACTTTGTAAACACTAAGCGTAAACATGTATCTTTTCCCCCACTGTTTACGTTTGAGAACTCTTATGCGAACACTGATCAGGCAATGGCCGATCTTTTTGCACAGTTTTTTCAAACTACGTATTCACCTAGCAGCAGTTCAGCTCAGCCTTATATTTACAATATCCAATTAGCCAACCTTATATTTTTCCCATCTTTCAATCAAAGTGGTGTGTTATCGGATCTTCTTAAGGTCAAGCCCGTGTATTCGCCAGGCCCTGATGGAGTACCAGGCTCTGTTCTAAAAAACTACGCCGAGGCTCTGTGCAAACCGCTCGTTAAACTCTTTAATCTATCGCTGGAAACTTCGATCTTTCCCCTGCATAAAAAAGGGAAAAAATCCAACGCTGCAAATTATAGAGGCATCTCTAAATTGTCAGCAATTCCAAAGCTTTTTGAAAAACTTATCACTCCACATTTGCAACACTTATGTAGTTCAAAAATAACTCCGTGTCAGCATGGCTTTATGAAGCGCCGCTCCACCACTACCAACTTATTGGAGCTAACATCTTTTATCACGGATGGCTTCCGGAATGGCTTACAAACAGACGTCATATACACTGACTTCAGTAAAGCATTTGACTCTGTTAACCATTCGCTTCTTATAAGTAAGCTCAGTCTTTTGGGATTCTCAACTAATCTTCTTATCTGGATTTCAAGCTACTTATCAGGGAGAACCCAACGTGTTTTCTTAAAAGATGTTACCTCGCGTTTAGTCCGCGCCACATCTGGGGTGCCCCAAAGAAGCCATCTTGGACCTTTACTTTTTACACTGTTCATTAACGACTTGGCCATTGCCTTAACTAATTCACTTGCACTTATGTACGCTGATGACGTTAAGCTATGCCTTTAGTATAAATTCACTAGCGCCCAGTCTAGACTTCAATGCGATTTGGATAATCTTCAAAATTGGTGTTTAGCAAATAACCTAAAGCTTAATGGATCGAAATGTAAACTCATGTCTTTTTACCGATCTAGTCCTCACCAGGCTATGTACTTTCTCTATGGGAACGCCTTAGAACGATTAACTTAGGTTAATCTTGGAGCCTAACTAGACTTCAATGCGATTTGGATAATCTTCAAAATTGGTGTTTAGCAAATAACCTAAAACTTAATGGATCGAAATGTAAACTTATGACCCAGCAGGACTTGGTGGTCTTGGTGTCTGGCGCCGAATCGGCTCACGGTTCCCTTCGTTTGGACTCACGTGCTCCAGTTGCGGGGCCTGTGCCGTCGCTGCTCTCCTGTCGTCGCTGCTCTCTTGTCGTCGCCGCTGCTCCTGTCGGTGGCGGCGCTCCTTTTCCTGCTCCCGTTGTTGCCGCCGCTTTTGATCCTGATCCTATCGCTGCTCCTGTCGCTGATCCTTTCGCTGCTTCCTCTATGCGGGCGCCGTGGACCTTCGGTATCCTTGGCTCACTGGGAATGCCCTTTCGCCGTGGCCGGCACCTAATCCGTGTTAACAGACCGTGTTAACAGGCATACGCCTGGCAGGATGCGCTTCTCGGCCGGATCAGGGCACGAAGGGCCTACCTACCCCACAGGACACGGGTAGGTATGCCCTCCAAACACCTGCGTCCCTACGCTCCGCAGGAACTATGGCAGACCAGACGTTTTGGCGTCGCGTCTCCTTTAACTCCAGGTGATACGCTGTGCGTACGTCCCAGAGCCTTGATCAGGATTCTATTGACTTTACCGGGATGTCCCAATTTGGTTTCACTGAGTTTGAGTTCCCGAGCTGGCTACCCCTCGCTTTACAGGGCCACACCTGGTCTTAACGGTCAGGAATTGACAAGCGCACGCCAGGCCGATCCGTCGCTAACGCTATCACACCAGGATACCTGTCGTGTCCGGGTATAACATAACCCGACTCGTTTTACCCTTGGGCTTAAGTTCCGCCGCGGATTCTTGATCATTTTCCCACTTGCTCCTTGATTTCTACTCCTTGGCTGATTCGCGTACCGCCGCCGGACTTACCCACAGGGGGTCCATAAGCTACTGATCCCAGATCCTTGCACGCTCGGTTTAAATTCCGCACTTGAGACTTTCGGACTTACCCACGGGGGGTCCTTCAGCCTATGCTCCTAATTCCTCCAAGGAAATAAAACATAAACGTGTATTTTTCTTAGTGATGTTTTGCTAATCAAGCGCGCTATGGTCTTGCTCCAGAGAGGTCTGAATATAGTAACATAGTAAATTCATTTTCATTGGTGAAAGACAATTTTTTTTTATCAATTGAGAGGAAATGAGAGCAAAATGCAAACTTTAGCTCTTCGGAGAGAAGCAAGCGCGCTTATGTGCGTGCGGCGGCAGCGCTGCAGTAAAGTTTTTGGCCCTATACTCGCGAGCTATGGAAAATGAGAGTTTTCCCATCACTGCTTTAGAACTTTCATATTTCAACCATTTATCAACACACGCCTTATCTGTATAAATATAAATTTTATATTTTCAAATAGAATCAAATCTAAAAATTTAAGAAGTGCTGACATTTGAAAAAAAAAACAGTTTTATTTTCTAAAATAAATTTCAATTTTGGGAATTTTAATTATTTATTATACCCTTGCAGGTATTATAATTTTGGACAAAAGTGTGCAACGCAGTGAAGGAGACATCTTCGACCCTATAAAGTATATATATATTCTTGATCAGGATCACCTCCTGAGTCGATATGAGCATGTCCATCTGTCCGTCTGTCTGTTTCTACGCAAACTAGTCTCTCAGTTTTAAAGCTATCGAGTTGAAACTTTGCACACACCCTTCTTTCCTTTTCAGGCAGTATATAAGTCGGAACGGGTTCGGTCCACTATATCCTATAGCTTCCATATAATTGATTGATCGGAAATGCCATAACTTCGTTGTTTTTCAAGTTAGAAGGATGGGAGTTTCAATAGGTTCCTCTTTGGGCAAAATAATTCAATATGCCAAATTTCATAAGGATCGGCCGACTATATGCGATCTGCTACATATCTAATAATATAAGATGCGTGGCGCCACCTAGCGGACTGCGACTCAACTGCATGAGTATAAAAACTTCGGCTCCGCCCGAAGTTAGCTTTTCTTTCTTGTTCTCAAATGATATTACCATTAAGATGATAATAAATGACGTATCAAATAAATGCCAAAGTTACCAATATGGTAAATATCAAAACTCTTCTCGAAACTAAACTAGACAAACAATTGATAAGAAATTAATTATTTGGAATTTGGATACTAACACAGCCTCAACTGCCATGTTAGTGGCCGCTTACGACAAGCTATGACAAACTTTAGCAGTATTCTTAAGCCTTAGCCATACAGCAACAAAAATGGGATATTAGCACGTCTCTCCTCTTCCGGAACGCCTTCGTCCATTCCAAACCGAAACCAAACAGATCTCTCAATTCTGTATATGGGAGGCATATACATAAGATGTGCTCCCTTATTTCGAATACACATGAGCATGCTGCGGTATCGCTGAGAGCTCTCCCATGCAGAAATGAACGACCCGTGCCCAGTCAGAATTCATTTCTGCAAGAATCCTGCGCGGCCCAAAAATAGGAAATTTCGATTTTTTTCGACAAACCCAGCGTCGGGGATATACTTTTGGGTCAGCCGACCGAGTAAACCACCGACATCCTAACTGCGCTGCCAAATCAACAAGCGGCAAGTAAGAAACTGCAGTGCCGGGCACTGTTCGGCATATCGGTTGTAACCACCGGAGCAGATCCCAAATGAATCGGCCACTGATAAATCCCTGCGAGCAACCTCTAGTTACTAGAACACTAACAGAAGTGCTTCGGATCTCTGCTTTTCTGTTTAAGAAGAAGTACTGAAGAAGAAGCATCCCAAGTGAGAGAATCGGCGTAGTGCAGCACTCCATTCAGTAGACACATTGTTCTTACTCAGTGGACACTTCCACTCTGGAGGAAAATAGCCAAACTGGATGCATTGGGAATATAGCGCCCTTAGATGCTGAGGTATGACGCGGTATACTGCTTTATAGATAGTGCCATCCGTTCGTGATGCCGTCCATGCTGGGAAAGCGTTTGCTCTTTAACCTATCGACACACGCAGCTCAGGCGCATCGACGTCTCCTCGACTGCGAGTGTTTTGATGCCGGGGGTAAGTCTCCTGACTTTGCGTCTCACTATGTTCAGGCTGGCGGTCCACCAAACTGGCTTCCTTCTCCTAGGCAATCCCAGCATCCTTCTTCCCAGCACAAGGCCACTCACTTCGTGGACCATGCCGCGCAGGATTGAAACCTGCAGGTCCAACGACGACTGTGAGAAGTCTTCCGTAATATCGGCTACTCACCAACTTCTGTTCGACTGTACTTGTGGTCGTTGGTGTTGCCACAACATTGACTTGACGGCAACGGCTGGAGTTATATTTCCCTCGGGGTTCCCGGGGAGTTTCAAAGCCACAGAGGGACGCATTCGCATCGAGTTGTCGTGTGTCGAGTTCACGTGTGGTTCGCGCTCACAAAAGCCCTTCAATGGAATTTGAAGACTATGAGTAAATAAGGATGGGATCTACAAAGAATCAACACACTGCAGTGTACTGGTATTCAGAAGACATATTCAAAGACATATTTGAAGGCATATTTGATTCAATATAATTTTACATAACTAATTCAAGCTTCATAATAAGCTTCAAATTTGTGCTTTATAAATCTTGTTTGTCCGAAGAGCGTTGTTCGGCCACTACGTCGACGGAGTCGTAGTCAAAGAACGTATAAAAGTTCTAACTAAACATTCCTGGATTCTGCAAGGGACTGCTCGGGTTGACCAAGCGCTTGCTGTGATCAGGCTGGAGTTGATGTGGGATACTTAAAGTCCTGGGCTGGTTCTCCTCAAGTACAGATGGCACGGTGTTTCGGCTGATTTCTTATCTTATGGTCCGTTTCACGGGAGCAACACTCGAAGTTGGGTGGTTAACGGGGTTTCTACTTATGGTCCGTTTCACGGGAGCAACACTCGAAGTAGATTGGAGAATGCGGGTCCCACTTGTGGTTCGTTTACACAGGAGCCACTCGAAGTAGGTTCGGTGATGAAAGTTCTACTAATGGTCCGTTTACACTGGAGCCATGCGAAGTAGATAGCTTTTAAGAGAGTCCTACTTTTAAGAGAGTCCCACTCGAAGTAGGTTGGTTTTAAGTGCCGTATCTTGACACTAAGTAACGAAACGATCTACTCTGTATTTGCAACCATCTTTATTTCAGAAGAACAATTATAATATAAGATGCTAAATTATACATAATTAAATCTAGGAAAGGTCAATGTTATGGACGTGCTAAAACTAATGTTAATGCCAGTGTCACCCACCTCTGAGTCTACTGACTCAGCTTGCATGTTCATGCATTGCCTTTTTTTGCTTGGTTTTTGCTTGCTTCGGTCATTCGGTCATTCCTCCCGCTGATAATGCTTATTTCCTGCTTTTGGCGCCGTCTACTAGTGCTGGGTTATTAGGATGGATATAGTTTTATGCTTATTTATAATTATTACCAGGTGTGCCAATAGGTTAGTGGGTCTGATTATTGTGTATTGCGACATGCTAATGACCTTTGATTAATTTACTGGACAATTAATAATAATAATGCTGGATAATTATAACGATTACACCTTGGGCAGCGGGATAATGAACATCCGCGGGTTAAGTGCTCAGATTTAAGGCAAACGAATCAGACGCCGGACCTCATCGTATCCTTCCTGAACTGGCAAGGCAAGGAACATATTTGCGCACATGGCACACGAAGCAGGAGGAGTATTAAGGAGCATGCAAATTCGATTGTTAGACCTACGTCGGCCCACATGATTCGCTGGCAGATGGGTGCCAAAGCCAAATCCACGGCCACGGAGGTGCAGGCCTCGGCACCTTTGCTCCAAGAACCGAGCCATAGTTTCCCAGGTTGGGTAAGCGTAATTTTTTTCCAACGCTCTCACTGTCTCCAAGGCTGACTACCGCAAACATGAAATGAGCCACCTGAGCTTCTCCATTTAGGTTAAATGAGTATGGTCAATTGTAATAGTAAACAGAGCGCAGAAATCCAACTTTTCGGCATAGCCGCTGCTGAATGTTGGCATCGGTATGCGGGATCAAGATGACTACCTTGGAGGCACTTGATGTAACGCACGAGGCACGAGTTAACAAATTAACATCGTAGGATTCTTTGAACTAGCTTAGGGTTATTGAACTGATCGTGGGTTTCGGATCGCCTTCTCTCCATTAGCTGTTTTTAAGGCAAAGTTTCCAATGCAAGACCTTCCCAGGTGGCCCTACTCATAAATAAAAATCACAGGACAGCGGGAATCCTCGCCGAATCAGTATCAGTACTGCTTTTGCGACTACTAATT
Source organism: Drosophila ananassae (assembly GCF_017639315.1). NCBI lineage: Eukaryota > Metazoa > Arthropoda > Insecta > Diptera > Drosophilidae > Drosophila > Drosophila ananassae. The sequence goes on from NC_057928.1 coordinate 2,127,627, forward strand.
CCCTCAACATAGCCTAACTACTTCCCATTCCCAAAATACCGAGGTCAGTCTTCAAAGTCGCTCGACATGTGTTGAGAGTCAGCATTGCCCCGGATATAAACTTTGCCTAGTCTCAAAAGGAGGGCTAATGTTTTAAGGAATCTCAACAGGGCCTTAAAAGGTTGAACACAGTAAAAAGCTTAGAGCCACTTAAATGTTTGAGTGGGCGAGATACGTGCTTCCAGTAGCTCACTTTCCAAATCAAAGCATAAAAAAGAGCAACCGCAACCTAAGCGGGAACGCTCCCAGGACGTGTCGTGCAGCGGAACAACACCTAAGGCAAAATTCCCAAGTGGAGGTAAGTGGGAGCCCCCCTAGAGGCTACTGCCGAGGATCTTAATTTTGGCTTTAGTTCTGTCAACGATAAGGTATAAAGATCTGAGTCCAAAGCCGACAAAAAGTCAATAGATCCAAAAAGAACTAGCCAACGAGGTTGAAGCCTCACATTCCGAGGATGGCTTTACAATGACGCTCCTGTTGCGCAGAATGATAGTTGGATGGATGACGACGGCTTTTTATATTTAAAACCCGACAGCCTTCTTAACTTTACCTAACTTTATTTGGTGTGGTAGAGCGGCATTTCATGGAGCCATGCTGTGTGTTATAAATGTTGAGTAAGAATTTTTTAAAAAAACCTTGGAATTGCTGAACATTTAGAAATTCCTTTATAATTGAACGCGTCAGATTTCGTTCCTTATTTATGCAAAGGAATAATGTGATGAAAGATTCCTTTCACATGAGCCGAAGATAGAAGTTTCCAGAGATGAATTAAATATTTAAATAGAGGTTCATAGAGCCTTGGCGCAGTTCTTCAGAAGACAACTTGGTACTCCATCGAGAAAACCGGTTTAACCGGTTTTAAAGATTCGATATTAATCGACTTTTAGATAAATGTGCTTCACCATAGAACCTTGGATTCCCGCAAGTATTTGACGAGTAATCAAGATATCATAAAGCGGTAAATATCATAGCTCGCTACAAACCCAACCCTAATTTCAGACAGAACCTACAACGCAAAGCCAGAAATAAAATATTTATCAGATAGGTTAAAAATTTAAGATTTAAAAACTTATTCTAAGTCTTCAAAATAAAATTAAAAAGAAAAATATATACACTGCGCGTCACCAGGCCAGCGCCCCCCTTGGTGTTCGCGTTTAAAGTGAAATATTATCAAAACTATTAAAGATTGAACTGTACAAATATTTTCTAATATAATTCGATTAATTCTCTAAATAAAAACAGCGCAGTTGGTATTTGCATAGATTTTTATTAAATTAAAAACTAAAGAAACAGGTTTATTTGGAAGAAAAAACTGCGTCATCAGATTAGCGCCCTCCAAATATAAATTTAAATATCTTTCTTAACTTGCTGAGCACAGCAACCATTTTTGTTTTCTTGTTAAATAAAACATTTTTCTTTAATTTGACATACAATATGGTCAGAGGAACAATCTTATCTTCTTAGGAAAAATCAAAAATCGAAGCGTTCAATGAATGTGGACTTTTTCTTTACAAATTTGCCAAAAAAACGGAAAGACATCGCAAAACCATTGCAAATTTTTAAAGATTGCTCGAACGCATATGACATGGTCCAATGAGTGGCATAACGTCGTATTTTCAGACGAAAAAAAATTTAACCTAGAGTGTCCTGACGGATATAATTATTATTCCCACGATTTACGCAAGGAAGAGCATCATCTGGGTTGCTTACATAGCCGGGTTGGAGTAGTAATGGTATGGGGAGCCATATCCTATTATGGCAACTGCGAACTGCAGTTTTTAACCCCAAAGATGAACGCGAAAAATTAAAATTGCGTTTTAAAAACGGCATTTCCCATTTTTAACAACTTATTTGTGAATCTCAAATGGCATTTTCAGCACGACAATGCCAGTAATTCACACAGCCAGTAATTCACACGTAAAAGCATGGATTTAAAAGGAAAATGTCAGTGTCCTGGAGTGGCCCCCATACTCCCCAGACTTGAACATAATAAAAATCGTCTGGGGATGGTTAGCTAGGAAGGTGTACGAGGGTGGCAAGCAATATGCTCCATCCAATCCAAGGAGGATTTAATTCACAGTATAAAACAGTGCTGGTCAACAATAACGTTGAACTATCTCAAAAACTTGTATGACTCTCTCCCCAATCGAGTTTGCGAAGTCCTTACAATTTTCCTTACAATTGCTTAAACTTAAATTGTTAAAAATTTTTAAACATAATATTTTGTAAGAAATTCATCGAAAAAAGTTAAGTTAATGTAGCTGGCGCTATCCTGATGACTTAGTTTTTACTTTATTGCGCGGTTCCCACTGCATACGTACAGCCCACCTCCCGTCCAACCGACCGAGGGACGCTGCCGCGTGACGTACGGCTCGAATCGCGGGAATAGATCCGAGATAGTTAAGCGAAAAGTAGGAGAAAGATATCACAAGTAAATGCTGGCTGTCTATATTTCCATAAATAAGATTGCATAGAAACATGTCACCCAGCATCGTTCTACGGTTTGTTAATGCTGGTAAGTTGATTAGTAAAAGTCTACTTCTACTGAAGGGAGGTAAAGATTTGCATCCCAATTAAGTCCCCTAAGCGCAAAAGTAAGGAAGTTTTTTTGTACAGGTTCAATGTGATCTTGGTGTACTCCATATTGAGGACTCCAGACACACGATCCATACTCAAGAATCTAACGTTTTAGTTATTTATGGGTCATTAAATTCTTTTGACCATCGTTTAATAAAACCAAGCACACCCATAGCTTTATTAACCATGGTAGATATATGGTCGGTAAATTTAAGTTTCAAATCTAAGAGGACCCTCAGATCGTTAACCTGATTTAATCTATCTAAGGTGTACCCATAAAAAAAGTATGTATTCTGGTGAGGGCTAGATCGATAAATGACATAGGTTTACATTTCGATCCATTAAGCTTTAGCTTATTTTCTAAACAACAATTTTAAAGTTAATAAATATGTAAGGGTCCAATATGACTTGCTTGGGGTAAACCAGATGTGACGCGGACTAAACGCGAGGTAACATCTTTAAAGAAGACACGTTGGGTTTTTCCAGATAAGTAGCTCGAAATCCAGATAAGTAGATCAGTAGGGAATCCCAAAAGACTAAGTTTACTTATAAAAAGCAAATGGTTAACATAGTCAAATGCATTACTGAAGTCAGTGTAAATGACGTGTGTACTCCATTCCGTAATCTATCCGGGTCAAAAAATTTTATAAGTTAGTAGTGGTGGAGTGGCGCTTCAAAAAGCCATGGTGGCACGGTGATATTATTGAACTACATATGTGTTACAAATGTGGGGTTCACAAAGTTCTAAAACTGCTTCGGATCCTGAATTAACTGAATCTGGCAGCGGCGAATACAACTCCTATAATATTCTGCGTTATGCACGATGAAATTAAACCGAACTACTAAGAATCTTAAATAACTAATTTTACAGCCAGATAATTTATGATTATTTAAAAGTCTATTCATTACGTTCTTTAAATTTAATAGGTGCTTTGTATACCAAGGCGGATTATTTAAATATTTTATTATATTTATGCCGCTATTACGCGGATATTTCCACGGCAAGCGGCAAAAAATATATTGAAAGCGTAATAAAATTTATGCAACCCAATGATTATATATTCATATGCCAGTAGATTAGACCAGTCAAAATCCAAAATTAACTTATTTAGTTTCATAAAGTCAGCCATTCGGAAGAAACGAACTATGAGATTTAAGTGGAGACTTAAGGTTAATTAACGTATTTGTTTCTATTAAAACCTCAAGAGCGGGATGATATGGACCGTCCGGATTAGAAAGGTTCAAAGTTCTGGAGAGAGTTGTTCCATCCGGATTGATTTGGAACATGTGGATTGATTATTCTGTTAGGTAACTTTTAAGTTAGTTTGAACATTAGACCCATTCGGGTCTGGGGGTATCACTTGGAGCGATGCCACAGAGGAAATATCGGACAATTGCTCGTTTTTACTGAGAAATTTTGAAAGCCAAATTGAAAAACAAACTCTTACATCAGTTTACAAAAAAAAATAAACCTCCGTAAAAAACTGTTTTTTATACCCTTGCAGGGGGTATTATAGTTTTGGTCAAAGGTGTGCAACGCAGTGAATGAGACATCTGCTACCCTATAAAGTATATAGACTCATGATCAGGATCACCTCCTAAGTCGATATGAGCCTGTCCGTCAGTCCGTTTCTACGCAAACTAGACTCTCAGTTTTAGAGCTATCGAGTTGAACTTTGCACACATCCTTCTTTTGTTTGCAGGCAGTATATAAGACAGAAGTCATGTTATATTTGGCAAACATGTGTTATCTACAAAATTTCATCAGTATCGGCCGACTATATCCTATATCTTTCATAGAACGATCGGAATTGGTATAACATTGGTGATTTTTAAGTTAGAAAGAGGGGCCTTGGTTAGGATTCTATTTTGGGAAAAATAATCCGATTTGCCAAATTTCATAAGGATTGGCCGACTACTTCCTATAGCTCCTATAGCTGCCTTATAATTGGCAAAACTTTGGTGTTTTTTTACTGAACGATCCATACTGAACTGTACGGTCGGAAATGGAACAACCTTAACTGCAAGGGCTCCGCCCGAAGTTAGCTTTCCCTTCTTGTTTATAGTAATTTGAGGTCGTAGAACACGAAAATTACATCCGTTTATAATTTTTAAAAACCGACCAACTTTGAAATATTCAATTTTTTAAAATGACACTATTTTTGTACTTTGGTCGCTTGTGAATTTGCGAAGGAAGACCCAAAACTTTTGAATACGATAAATTGGAGACCTTGCTCGAAGACGATTCGTACCAAACTCAAGAAGAGCTTGCTTCAGAATTAGGAGTTACCCGTCAAGCCGTTTCCAAGCGATTAGTTACATTAGTATCGAACAAAGTTATACTAATGTACAACTTTAACTAAGTTTATCGAAAAAACAACGAGAACCTAGTTGCGCACCTAATATTTATTCTTTTAAAAAAATATAGTTTCATTTATTTCAGTTTTCTTTTAGTTTTTTTTATTCATTCATAAAATGTTGTTTGGGGTAATGTGTATGAAGTAGGGTATTTATACGGACTGGATATTTTTCACGCTGAGGAAGCTGAGAGAACTCCTGAGGGATTTATCCAGATCAATAGTTTTCTATGTTCAATTGCTCTTACGGGTAAGTGCAATCTCTTAAGTGAAATTTTTCTTTTAAAATATGCGACGCAGAAAACATCGGATATAAATTTTGGTGACAAAAAAACGCAATATGCACACATGAGCATATTAAAAGGTACTCTTACCCTACTGAGACTTTTAAATATTAAAAATACTTTTCTTATTATTATATTAAACCAGTGGTGCATAATAAAAAATACACTTAATTTGTTTTTATGAAAACAATTTAACAAAAAATTTTGTTTTAAGTTTAAATCTAACAAAATATTTTTTTTTAAGTTTAAACCACCATAAGTTTAAATCTTCTAGCTTTTTATTCAAAAGTGTGCAGGCAGTTCTTTTGTTTGCAGGCAGTGCCTGATTGATCGGAAGTGCCAAACCTTGGGGGTTTTTAAGTTAGAGGCCCTTTCTACAAAATTTCATAAGGATCGGCCGCCAATGCAAAAAAGTCAATGCAAAATTTCATAATGATCAGCCGACTATATCCTATAGCCGCTCTTTAACTGAACTATTAGAAATGGCACAACCGTGCTAGTTCTAAAGATGCGTGGGGCTGTTTCCAACATTATTTCTAAAAAACTGATTTAATAGTGAAACTTTTATAAGGATCAACTATACATGATCCGATATATATCTAATAATATAAGCTGCTACCTAAGTGCAAGGGTATATCAACTTTGACTCCGCCCGAAATAAGTTTTCCTTTCATGTTTTAAGCATAATCTTAATAGGCTCCAATTACAAGAATTTCTGGACACTCAGCTATATTTTTAGCTTATTCAAAAATTCAATCAATTTAAATTTTTTTTTTACTACTCATAACAAGTTTTCTTTAGCATTTATGCAGTTCTATCACTAATAAAAGCCTATTATTTTATCCTTTAAAATTGGACAAGAAACTTTCATATTACTTTTGGCTTATTATATTTTTTAACTTAATGGAATGAATAATTTTCTTCAGAAAAATAAAGAAAGTAGGTTGCTATGGTGAATTTGTCCTCCTTTAATGTAATTTAAAGCATTCAATTTTATTCGAACTTCACTCATTGATGGTTTATTTGTACAACAATGAATAGAAAACTTTTCTTTTAGATAATTAATAGAAGAGAAAGTGCGGCCTGACTGAGACTTTTGCGGAGCGAAAGTTCTCGATTAACAAGGGGGCGGCCCCACATAGACATTAGCGGAGTTAAAGCTCTTTACAGATAGGCCCGTTGAAGACTAAAGCAACCATATCCTCAGTTCTGCGCTGCTGCTCTTAGTAATTCCGCCTTCGACTCCCATTAAAAATAAGATCTGAGCTTGTCGCATTTTGGCTTTCCTCCCACTTAGACTGGGTAACTGGGTTTAACCTTTGACGGAGGTTACTAAATAATTTTTCTAAAAGGTTCAGTGTAACATCATATATTCCTCGCGGATTCTAAAGCTGAACCACGAAGAGAAGATCGCAACCTCTGCAGCTTTTTCACCTTTCTTACGATAGTTGAAAAGGTCGAGTGGAACTCAGCTCACTCTCTGACAAGAAAGGAAAGCTAACTTCGGGCGGAGCCGAAGTTTATATACCCTTGCAGTTGAGTCGCAGTCCGCTAAGTGGCGCCACGCATATTATATTATTAGGTATATAGCGGATCGTATATAGTTGTCCGATCCTTATGAAATTTGGCATATCGAATTATCAAAAGAGGAATCCATTGAAAATCCCATCCTTCTAACTTGAAAAACAACGAAGTTATAGGATTTCCAGAAAACTGAGAGACTAGTGTTCGTCCGTAAAGCGTTATGCGGCAACTACGTCAAACTTGAACTCACGGGAGTAACGTTAGGTCCCGGAGTCGTAGTCAAAGATCGTAAATAGTCTCGACTAAATTTACCTGGATTCTGGAAGGGACTGCTCGGGTTGGCCAAACGCTTGCTGTGATCAGGCTGGAGTTGATGTGCTTGAAGTCCTAGGGTGGTTTTCCTCAAGTACCGGTGGCATGGGGGTTCGGCTGATTCCTTATCGGCCGGTCCTACTGGCGGTCCGTTTCACGGGAGCAACACTCGAAGTAGGTTAGATAGCGCGGGGTCTGCTGGTGGTCCGTTTCACGGGAGCAACACTCGAGCTAGACTGGTATGCCGCGGGGTCTCCTCGTGGTCTGTTTCACGGGAGCAACACTTGGAGTAGTTAGGTAACGCGGGGTCTACTGGCGGTCCGTTTCACGGGAGCAACACTCGACGTAGACTGGTATGCCGCGGGATCAACTCGTGGTCCGTTTCACGGGAGCAACACTAGAAGTAGACTGGTATGCCGCGGATTCTTCTTGAGAACCGTTTTACACAGGATCACTCGAAGTAGGTTGATTTTAAGTGCCGTGGTTCAGACACTGAGTAACGAGACGATTGACTCTGATTTCGGAACTATCTTTATTTCAGAAGAACAACTCTTATATAAGATGCTAAATTAAAAAGTCAATGTTATGGACGTGCTAAACCTAATGTTAATGCCAGGGTCACCCACCTCTGAGTCTGCTGACTCAGATTGTTTGTTTTTGCTTGCATCGGTCAGTCGGTCATTCTTCCCGCTGATATGCTGATTCTGCTTCTGGCGCCGTCTACTAGTGCTGGGTTAATAGGTTGGATATAGTTTATGCTTATTACTAATTATTTATAAGTGAGAAAATCGGTCTGTATATTGCGACATGCTGATGCATATTGATTGGATCAAATTACTAAGTGTGCATATAGGGTAGTAGGTCTTGGCACTAGGTGCCAACAACTAATTTGCGTAGAAACAGACAGACGGACAGATGGACATGCTCATATCGACTCAGGAGGTGATCCTGATCAAGAATATATATACTTTATAGGGTCGGAGATGTCTCCTTCACTACGTTGCACACTTTTGACCAAAATTATAATACCCTCTGCAACGGTATAAATATTATCCGCTTAAAGTAGGGAGGGGAAGAGGATGCTAGGCCTGAAAACTTTAACCGAGCCCTGAGTCCGCCTGTATGGAGAAGATCCCACTGGCAAGGGTTGAGTGGGCACAACTTGTTCAGGTGTGTATTGTCGCTACGAGCTCGGACACGGTCCATCGCAATTCGCTGATGATCTCCGAAATGTCCAGTTTTCTATAATGCTTTTCTTATATAATTTGTAAGGATAGTTCTTTTCCATTTGCTCTGTTTAGCAACAGTTTTATTATATAAATAAATTGGAATAAAAAAAATTAAAAATTATTTAATTTTACTATTGAAATGTTTTGGGTGAGCTCTAGACTTTGTTCTTTAGTAAGGGTATTTCTTATGATTTTTGTTTAAGCTGATAAGCTATTTATTTTTAACCTTTGAGGAACAGATTAAGGTGTTCTTGGTCGTTTCCACTTATATAGATATAGATTCTATATATATATATAGAAGACATTTATGATTGATACATTCTTGACTTGGCTAAAATTTAAATACAGCGATAAGTTGTTCGATCGATATATTGTCTTATTTCGAACAAACTCTCAACAATTAATATCTTAGGGCTAGTCGAATTAGTTTCTATGTTCATTTTTGATTTCGTTTTGTTTTTTTTGAAAGAAGGATAATTATGAGCTTGCAATTTTCGTAAAGTTTTAACCAGCAAAAGTAAAGTATGCAAAAGTATGCAACGCAGTGAAGGAGACATCTCCGACTCTATAAAGTATATATATTCTTGATCATTATCACATCCCGAGTCGGTATGAGCATGTCCGTCTGTCCGTCTGTGCGTTTCTACGCAAACTAGTCTCTCAGTTTTAAAGCTATCGAGTCTGTTATCGGAAGCTATCGGAAACTTCGCACACACCGTTCTTTCCTTTGCTGGCAGTATATAAGTCGGAACGGCCGCGATCGGCCGACTATATCCCATAGCTGCCATATAACTGATTGATCGGAAATGCCATAACTTTGGTGTTTTTTAAGTTAGAGGGTTGGGACTTTCCACACATGTTATATTTGACCAAAATATCATATGTACGAAATGGGATTTGGTACAGATTCTATTTTGGGAAAAACAATCTGATTTGTCGAATTTCATAAGGATCGGCCGACTATATCCTATAGCTGCACTTAACTGATTGATCGGAAATGCTATAACGTCGTTGTTTTTCAAGTTAGAAGGATGGGAGTTTCAATGGATTACTCTTTTGGCAAAATAATTCGATTTGCCAAATTTCATAAGGATCGGCCAACTATATACGATCCGCTATATATCTAATAATATAAAATGCGTGGCGCCACCTAGCGGGCTGCGACTCAACTGCAAGGGTATATAAACATCGGCGCCGCCCGAAGTTAGCTTTCCTTTCTTGTTAAATATAGAACTGCTTACAATACGGTTTTATCATTAAATACTACGATCGTAGTCCTAGGGCTGTGTGATTGCTATTGAATTAAATACAAATTTAATCTCAAATACTATTTCGGGAAGTCTAACAAATGCGCAATTCAGGATTGAATAAAAATCAATTAACAATACAATTAAGAGGAGGAAAGTGGTTCGCGGCTTAGGTTATCATACAAAGTCATCATACCATACCAAGTTACAAATTTAATTTTAGATATAGATAATTTTAGATAAATTTCCTCTATTTATCTTAAAGCGGACGGACGTTTTTTTTTGTGCGCACTGCGTTTTTATAAAATTTGTAATAAGCTTACCATAAACAATCGGTGTTTATTTCTATACAGATAAAAAAAAAATAATAATAAACAAATTGCAATTTATAGATCCGTATCGCTTCGCGTGTGCAGTGATATATTTGGAGGAAAAATAATAATTTGATTAATTTTCCTTCCAAACATGGCCCTGCTCTGCTTCTTCATCTCTTACGGTGTTGCTTCTATTCTATTGCTTCTACTCCCGCTCAATAGAGATTCTTATCTCTATTCTTTGCATTTTACTAACTCGCACTAACGCTCTTTTTAATCTCCCCTTTCATTTCCCTGTTTCCCTGTTAATTAATATTGCATATCGTTTGTTCAGTTAACTTTGAGTTGGAATCAAGTTTCAGCAGTTGAATCAGCTTGCCTCGGTTAGTCAATCAGTTTTGCTGTTGATTCACATGGTTGTTATTGCAGCGGTTGTTGTTGATACCGCTATCTCATCAACAGTTTTCCTAGCTTTCCTTACATTGTTTTGATTTAAACTTTGGTTTAAGGTGTACACACTAAATTATTCACTTAATTTATAATTTATTCGCTATAATTCACTATAATTTTATTTTATATAAATTATCGTAAATGAAAAAGGATTTTAACCAATTCATTATACCCTTGCGGGTATTATAATTTTGGTCAACTTGTGCAACGCAGTGAAGGAGACATCTCCGACCCTATAAAGTATAGATATTCTTGATCAGGATCACCTCCTGAGTCGATATGAGCATGTCCGACGGTCCGTCTGACCGTCTGTCCGTTTCTACGCAAACTAGTCTCTAGTATTCAAGTCGGAACGGCCAGGATCGGTCGCCTATATCCTATAGCTGCCTATAACTGATATATCCTATCCTATCCTATATCCTATAACTGATTGATCGGAAATGCCATAGCTTTGATGTTTTTAAGTTAGAGGGTTTGTATTTTCCACACATGGTATATTTGGCCAAATTATCGTATGTACATATTCTTCATAAGGCTATATCCTATAGCTGTCATAGAACGATCGGAATTGGCATAACTTTGTTCTTTTTTTTCAGTTAGAAAGATGGGACTTGGTAGAGATTCTATTTTGAACAAAATAATCTGAATTGGCGAATTTCATAAGGATCGGCCGACTATATCCTATAGCTGCCATATAACTGAACGATCGGAATTTGCATAACTTTGGTGTCTTTTAAGCTAGAATGATGGGACCATCAGGATCGGCCGACTATATCCGATAGTGGCCATATAACTGAACGATCGGAAATGGCACAACCTTAACTGCAAGGGTATATCAACTTTGGCTCCGCCCGAAGCTATCTTTCCTTTCTTGTTTTTTTCTTCCTATTAAACCCTTATCTTAAATGAATAGTTAGTAACTGTATTAGGAATGTGAAGCATATTTCTGAGATACTTAAAATAATTAAATTTAAATAAAAAGGCCAAGAACAATCTAATAAGATCCTTCTAATCCAATCTAACAATCCAATCTAATAATCCAATCTAATAATCCAATCTAATAATCCAATCTAATAATCCAATCTAATAACCCAATCTAATAATCCAATCTCATAATCCAATCTAATAATCCAATTCAATAAAGAGGGACTGGCACATTGAAGTTTTCGGGAGTACTGGGGGGAGTCGGAGTTGTTAAAGAATTGTTTCCATTGGAAGCTTTTAAAATGAAACTTCGCCGTGGCTTGGTCGCTGTTGGTAACTTACAACCATCTACGTCGTTTTTTTTTGTGCGCACTGCGTTTTTATAAAATTTGTAATAAGCTTACCATAAACAATCGGTGTTTATTTCTATACAGATAAAAAAAAAAAAATAATAATAAACAAATTGCAATTTTTAGATCCGTATCGCTTCGCGTGTGCAGTGATATATCACTTCAACTACTAAATGGGTCTCCAAAGCGTAAGACATCCTCTTTTAGTTATGTGCTTGTGGCGAATATTGTTCCGCCTGCTCAGCCGACAACTATGCAGCCGCTTTTAAAAAATCGGCTTCCGAATATCTCAGAATTAATGAGCAATTGTCCGATATGCCCTCTGTGACATCGCTTCACCTGTATTGGTCCAATTGCCGTCTTCTTTTTTGAGATAGCCAAGAGTTGTGGCTGATTGCGATAGAATTTTTCTAAGCCTTGCACATTGGAAAATTTCATGAGGAGTTCCATAAGGAGCGCTTCGCTCGGTCCATAGTGTCTCCTATTGAACAGGGTTCTACTTGCCGGTCGTTTGTCTTAGAGCTGGTTCATTGTGAGTGGTGAGCCATAGCAGGAGCTCAAAGCATTTTGCTGCTATGGCTGCTTCTGCCCATCTCCACTTATACGGGGAGGGTCAGGGTTACCCCTATCGATAAGTGAAGGATGCGGATTTTCGCGATCTCTGCGAAGGACCGCTATGGTTGTGTACGCAACCGCTTTGCCATTGGTCCTCCCCGCATATCCTGAGATCTTTCCCTCTTGGGCTGTGATTGGGCTCTTGGGCTCTTGGCGTCATGCCGTATATTGGAAGGACTCCTTGCTTCTACCCATCTCTACTTATCCCTTGGGACTTTACCGTCGGAGTTACCCATGTCGATAACCCCGAGCAGGATGCGGCTTTTTGCGATCTCTGCGAAGGACCGCTTTTGTTGTGTGCGCAACCAATCCCTCAAAGGCGATAACAACGTCGTCTGCGTGTGCAATGATTTTGCAGGCGCCACCCTCTAGGGACTGCAGTAGGTTGTTAACCGCCATGTTCCACAGTAGTGGGGAGAGTACACCTCCTTGCGGGGTGCCCCTCTTGACGTATCTTCGAATAGATAATCCTCCAAGATTAGACACTCCTGTTGACCAGGATCTTCCGCCTTTTTTATGTCTAAAAAAGCAATTAGTGCGAATTCTTTGTTATCGAGCATGTATTTAATGAAGTATTGACAGTCAAAATCTATGTTTGCACGGTATTTTGCAGTAGCTGCTCTTTTTCTTAAATGTAACTGTTGTGGCCTCATATGCTGGCGATAATATATAGCCCCCTTATCAGGTCCTCTGGGGCTGCATAAAATCTCACCCGAGGTAGGATATTCCTATTTTCTTTTGTACTTATGTTAAGTGAATTTGTAGACGGGTAGTAGCTCCAGTAGGTCGAATACTTCGATTTTTTATGAGACATAACTATCCAATTAGTGCCAGCTTAGAAAAGTTTTTTAAAAAAGGTTTATTGCCCAAATAAAATTCCTTCGAATCGGACAATTTTCAGGGTTTGGTTTTCTAGAAATGAGAAGCTTGAATCTTTTTTCAACACTTTAATGTTAAAAAAATAAATTTTGTTCCATTTTTAGCTTAAATTATTTTTAGTAGGTCAGTAAGTTTTGTGTTAATTAATATTGCATATCGTTTGGTCAGTTAACTTTGAGTTGGAATCAAGTTTCAGCAGTTGAATCAGCTTGCCTCGGTTAGTCAATCAGTTTTGCTGTTGATTCACATGGTTGTTATTGCAGCGGTTGTTGTTGATACCGCTATCTCATCAACAGTTTTCCTAGCTTTCCTTACATTGTTTTGATTTAAACTTTGGTTTAAGGTGTACACACTAAATTATTCACTTAATTTATAATTTATTCGCTATAATTCACTATAATTTTATTTTATATAAATTATCGTAAATGAAAAAGGATTTTAACCAATTCATTATACCCTTGCGGGTATTATAATTTTGGTCAACTTGTGCAACGCAGTGAAGGAGACATCTCCGACCCTATAAAGTATAGATATTCTTGATCAGGATCACCTCCTGAGTCGATATGAGCATGTCCGACGGTCCGTCTGACCGTCTGTCCGTTTCTACGCAAACTAGTCTCTAGTATTCAAGTCGGAACGGCCAGGATCGGTCGACTATATCCTATAGCTGCCATATAACTGATTGATCGGAAATGCCATAGCTTTGATGTTTTTAAGTTAGAGGGTTTGTATTTTCCACACATGGTATATTTGGCCAAATTATCGTATGTACATATTCTTCATAAGGCTATATCCTATAGCTGTCATAGAACGATCGGAATTGGCATAACTTTGTTCTTTTTTTTTCAGTTAGAAAGATGGGACTTGGTAGAGATTCTATTTTGAACAAAATAATCTGAATTGGCGAATTTCATAAGGATCGGCCGACTATATCCTATAGCTGCCATATAACTGAACGATCGGAATTTGCATAACTTTGGTGTCTTTTAAGCTAGAATGATGGGACCATCAGGATCGGCCGACTATATCCCCCTATATAAACCCTTATCTTAAATGAATAGTTAGTAACTGTATTAGGAATGTGAAGCATATTTCTGAGATACTTAAAATAATTAAATTTAAATAAAAAAGGCCAAGAACAATCTAATAAGATCCTTCTAATCCAATCTAACAATCCAATCTAATAATCCAATCTAATAATCCAATCTAATAATCCAATCTAATAATCCAATCTAATAACCCAATCTAATAATCCAATCTCATAATCCAATCTAATAATCCAATTCAATAAAGAGGGACTGGCACATTGAAGTTTTCGGGAGTACTGGGGGGAGTCGGAGTTGTTAAAGAGTTGTTTCCATTGGAAGCTTTTAAAATGAAACTTCGCCGTGGCTTGGTCGCTGTTGGTAACTTACAACCATCTACGTCGTTACTTCATGTTACATGAATATAATTTTTCTTCAGCACCATAAATGTCTATCTCGCTCCTTTAAGCGCGTCAAGGCCTTAGAAGAGGATGCCTGTATTTCACTGGCACATCACGCCGCTTTTAGGCTCCCAAAGAAAGCCCTTAACCCTTGGAAGCACCACCCGGCTACTAAATTTGTGGTAAGCATAATTTAGGTCAACGTCACCACATTCTGCTGCACTTGCCAAGTTCAGCCCAAAGGTCAGCCAAGAGCTTTCATGCCGGCCAGTATTGGTCAGTCGGAGCGGGAGGCTAGCGTTGGTGCCAACATTCTCGTCGCCCTGCAATCGTGCTCGCAACATTCTACCGCTCGTTCTCCAGTATTACCGTTCCAATAGGCTTGATCTCATTTTGGACGCCGATTTTAATTGCACAAGTTATATAAATCGGTACGCGAATAGGCCGTCTCACAAATCTGATCAAATGCGACTGAAATGCATACTTTCAGGATGAGCTGCCACCCCAGCGGGTTCCACCCATAGCCACTGATATAATTTTGTCTCAGAGTCGGCGCCTCTTCTTAAAGGGTTTTTCGAGGTCAAAGAATCCTTTGAAGAGAAAGAAGAAGAGAATCGTATATTATAAGCACCCATTTTTGGAGTACGGATGGACGCTATGAAGTGCGACTCCCTCTTAAAATTTATTTAAACCAAAGCATTGTATTGAGACCAACGCATCAAGGAGCTCTCAATAGTTTCATCCAGCTCGAATGGCGTCTCTCTGCTCATACCGAGCGAGGTAACTGGTACCCTAAAGGGATCGAGGATTATTTCATATTAGGGATCGTTCTAGTAAAGGGATTTGAAAGCAGTCTAGGTCCGTGCATTCCGACCGGGACTCATCATGCGTAGTATGTTGCTGCATCATGCAGTCTTTATTAATATTTTTCTTCACGGGACGAGAAGAATTCCTTTCTAACGGAGCTCAACAGCAAATTGTTTTGCACCATACAGATTGACCATAGAATCTTAGTCGAAGACATTTTACGGGTCACAGACTGCCTTCGTTTTACCACGTTGCCGTTGGACAGACACCATCCTATAATTTTACCCTGTTCCCATCACTGCATCATATGACGGTGATGTGATTCTCATGCGAAGGGTGATTAGGAAATGCGGAAATCCTACTCATGGCCTTTTTACAGTGCACCTCGGACCACACCTATTTAAAAATGTTTGGGGATAAAGACTTTTTATTATATTATTGCAAGCTCGTTTGTTTTAAAGGAGCTACTGTTCTCCGTTGTTCCCACTTCCAGCTGTATATATCGGAATAAAGGACTAAAATTGGCATATAATTAATTGTGAATATTGGAAATGGGAAAAGATGACTTTTGTCGAAAATGCTCGGTAACTTCACAAAATTAAACATCAGGCTTCTATGAAATCAGAGTTTCAACTGGTTTTTTTAAAAAGTAAAATTTCTTTCGTGTGCAATTTTTTTAGATATTGAAGATATATTGTGCGGATATGTGTGAAGATAAGCAATTGTGTATAGACTAATATACTAAATAATATATAAAAAATAATATCTTTCTAATAATAAATTAATGTTTTTTTTTTTATATTTTTAGGCCATAGAAAATCGTCATGCCATGGCTAAAGCTTTATACTCAAAAACATTCACGTGGCTTGTAACTAAAATTAATATTTGTACAAATCCTGGGCAAGATGGCTCGAATTTTCTTGGTGTTCTAGATATATTTGGATTTGAAAATTTTACAAAAAACTCTTTCGAGCAATTGTGTATAAACTATACCAATGAAAAGTTGCATAAATTTTTTAATCACTATGTATTCGCTTTAGAACAATCAATCGTAAGTACAATATAGTAAGTAAATACCCAATATAAATATATATTAAATAAATATAAAAAACTCAAAAATTTCATATTAATACAACAAGAAATACAAATATTCAGCTAAATGATGCACTGTGATTCAATTTTCGTTCCGTTGGAGTAAGATTCTCAAAATTTTAGTCAATTTGTATACAGGATCTTAACCCATTCGCCTACATACCACTTACCCTACTGAGACTTTTAAATTATTTCGATTTTTATTTCGCATTTTATCGATTTAGAAAAAATTTTAATCGAAATATAGTTCTGCTTTTTTTTCTTCATACGTATTTTTGTATATTTGCAGTTACTTCTGCATTTATCTTGTCTTCCCTTATTTGTTAACGCTTGTGCTCTTCTGTAGCTCTCTCATTCTGCACAAATTGTATAACCACAAATTTTTTTTTAATAAATAAAATAATAATGGAATATAATGTTGTCTGCTCGTTATAATCGTAAAATAAGCCGATTTTATCGTCCCAGGCCAGCATCTATTGTTGGCTGTGTATATGTGTCTCACATGCCAAATATGCTGAACCTTTGTGCATTTGAATATTGGACAAACCTGCAAGCCGTCAAGCAACTAAACGAGCCATCTTCTACCCTACAAAGTATATATAAGTTAACTCCTAAACCAAATACTAAATAATACTGAATTAGCTACTAAAACGCTAAGTCCAGCCACACGCGCATAAGTTCTTAATAACAACTGCAAAAGAGCTTACACAACCGCATTGAGTGCACCGGATGCAATATGATGCCGTCGCACCAATAAGGGTCACATGGATCGAAAGACACGTTCGCTAAGTAAGCATTGATTATGCTTGCGATCGTGGGAGAACAAAAGAATGAAAACACCCAAATATTTGGCAAGCTCACTGAAATTAATAGCAAGTGCATTCACCAACAATACAATGCACTCGCATTGACCAATTAGCAATGAAGACATGCCAAATATGCTGGCTTTACAGCATCTTTCTCTGAGGCCATTCCCGCCATTCTTTCCTTATTGCTGCAGTGGGCTGTCAAACACGAAATGCATTCCTTCATGCGACTGACCAAGAGTGGTTTTAAAGAGTTGATCGTTGACTTCCGAAAAATCGGAAGTTGGAGCCCCAGAGATGGCAGGACAGCTTGATCCACCCGCAATCATGCAGCAGCTTAAAAAAAGTTTGGCACCAGAATTTGTGTAACTGAGCCAAACTTATCCGCCTTGTCCTCCATGGGATCGCTCCAAGTGATTCCAAGAAATGCCGTAGAGTCAACCCCCGTAGCATCCACATAACATGGTAACCTACATTTGTCTCACGGCTAGCCCCTGATACCTCGGAAATTTATATCTATATCTAAAGCCAAAACCAAATCCGTTATTAGAGTGAAAAGCATTAGGTGCCTGTGCCGATGCTTGAGACGCTTTGTTCGCCTGGCTTCTGGTCAGAGGACATATTCGTACAAGAGTATCAGTCGAGTACGGTCAAGAAAAGATTCGAATCTTGTTTGAGTCAAGCTCCCAACATCTGCCTAGTCTGATTCCTCAAAAAACTTACTAACTCTTCAATCTTTCGTTAAAGTCATATTGTCTGCTCAATCTACCTCAGTTACCTGTTCATACATTCCACTATCTTCTATCTATCCATCTAAAATGAAAGGAATTATTAATAATTCCTCTACATTAAAAAAAAAAAAAAAATCCGTTGCTGCCAACTTCAGAGGCGTCTCTAAGTTGTCATCAATTCGAAAGATTTTCGAAAAATAATCACTTCTCATTTGCAACTCCTTTGCTCTATAATCATTTCTCCATGTCAGCATGGTTTCATTAAGCGTCGCTCCACCATTACTAATTTATTGGAGTTGACATCCTTTGTCATAGATGGCTTTCGAAAAGGACTTCAAACTGATGATTATTACACAGACTTTAGTAAAGCTTTTCTTTGTATTATAGTAGACTTACTAATATACTTTCCTTCGTTACCATTTTCTTACACAACCTTTTTAATGGTGATGAAGATAGCCAGCATTCACTTTAACGTTCCGAATAAAAGGAATATAAACTTTTTTGCTCTATTCGACAGATGCACAGCAAGATCCTTTTAGGGTTTTATGTTTGAACTAAAATGGTCTATATTGGATCATTTCACTTCTTTTCCTCTCCTCTCTTTTTATACCCTTGCAGTGGGTATTATAATTTTGGTCAAAAGTGTGCAACACAGTGAAGCAGACATCTCCGACCCTATAAAGTATATATATTCCTTATCAGGATCACCTCCTGACTCGATATAAGCATGTCCGTCTGTCTGTCTGTCCGTCTGTCTGACGGTTTCTAAGCAAACTAGTCTCTCAGTTGTAAAGATATCGAGTTGAAACTTTTCCCACATCCTTCTTTTCCTTGCAGGTAGTATATAAGTCGTAACGGACGGGATCGGTCAATTATATCCTATAGCTGTTATAGAACGATCGGAATTGGCATAACTTTCGTGTATTTTAAGTAACAAAGATGGGACTTGGTACAGACTCTATTTTAGACAAAATCCGATTTGCCAAATTTCATAAGGATCGGCCGACTATATCATATAGCTGCCATATAACTGAACGATGGAAATTGGCATAACTTCGCTGTTTTTTAAGTTAGAATGATCGGAAATGGAACAACCTTAACTGCAAGGGTATATCAACTTCGGCTCTGCCCGAAGTTAGCTTTCCTTTCTTGTTCATATATAACAAGACAATCATCATATTTGGTCCAAAATAGAATCTGTACCAAGTCCCATCTTTCTAACTTAAAAAACACTAAAGTTATGCCAATTCCGATCGTTCTATGACAGCTATAGGATATAGTCGGCCGATTCTTATGAAATTTTGTACATAAGATATTTTGGTCAAATATAACATGTGTGGAAAGTCCCAACCCTCTAACTTAAAAAACACCAAAGTTATGGCATTTCCGATCAATCAGTTATATGGCAGCTATAGGATATAGTCGACCGATCCCGGCCGGTCCGACTTATGTACTACCTGCAAAAAAAAAGAAGGATGTGTGCAAAGTTTTAAATCGATAGCTCTAAAACTGAGACTAGTCTCACACTAGACTAGTCTTAAGTAGAAACCAACAGACAGACGGACAGACGGTCATGCTTATATCGACTCAGGAGGTGATCCTGATGAAGAATATATATACTTTATAGGGTCGTAGATGTCTCCTTTTAAGGAAATATTAATCAAAACACACAAATTAATAACATAAGTTTCAATTGAAAACCTTACGAAGATTTAAAACTAGAATTTTTAGAAAAAAATTAAAAATAATTCGTTTGACATCCGATCAATTAACTCTCATAAGACCATTAACGATCATCCATTAAAAGCCTCATCAAAACGACTGAACAGGATTTGGTAGATAGGATGGGAAATCTTGCAGGACCCTCATCCTCTGCTGAGGATCCCTTCTTCCCTTACAGAGCTGTGTAAGAACGAGTCCGAACCTACTGACGGAAAAAGAAATGGAAGAGAAAATTTGGGACATACTTCAAGAGAATCAGGTGGATTTGTTACGGAAATCCTCAATCCAAACAAGGACTTTTTAAAAATTTCAGACCAAATAATTTAGAGGGAACTATCCCACAATAACATATTGGCGAGTTAGACAAATGACATAGTGCGGACGCTTAGAGGTTTGTCTAGAAACAAGACCGAAAGTCTTGAAAGAAAAGCGTAGAAAGGGTTTTAAAAAGTATGACAGTAAAAAGGGATCCCCTTAATATTAGCAATTAGGAACAAAATCGTAGGTCAAGCAAATGCTGTCCTCGAGTCCTATAACTCACCTTTGGATTAGGAGGCAATATCGAAATTTCTGACTGCACACTTTAGAGAGAAATATAGGAGAGACCTAAAGACACTAGTATATCAATTGTATGCACTTAACCAAGACAGTAACTCGATAGTTGAATTTTATCAAGCCGTATACCAACAACTTTCTCTGATTTTGAACCAAATTGAGAATCTCGAAGCATCTCTATCTCTAGGAAACTAGAATACAGGCCCTAACAGCACTGTATAGAGAGAAAGCATTGGATTGTAAGAGGCCTGAACGGCAGTCTTTCCCAACTTTTGGCTATTAAAGAGGCCCATGACTTAGGACATGCCTTACATCTTTGCAATCTAATAGAGAATCAGAACACTAGGAATGGTCAAACATGTAACGAATAGTTGCAGTGCTGAGGTGGCATCGCTGGAGATATCGGACGAGAGAAAGGGTTGCACGCGGTGTCCGGCCAGATCTCGTCGGCTAATGGGCGGGTTCTGAAACACTCCCTTCTCTCCCCATGATGCTGCCTCGGGAATCATAACTTATTTCAATATTGATGCGTGCCCGACCTCACGAACCGCGTAGGTCAAACCTGAGCTCCTCAGAACGGTGTATATTAAGATCCCTTGGGAGTCCCTGAGAAAGTCCCTGCCATAGGCTGGCGGCAGGGTGGGCAAATTAAACGAGGCGAACTATGTTTTCTCACTCCATTATAATCTTCATATTTATTCCTTAAAGACCTCTAATTAACATATCTTTTCTAGCTTCCTAAATACCCTAATAATTCAATATATATTCTTTCTTACTACGCTTAACAATAAATTATCACTAAAGATTTATGACCTTAATGTTTATTTAATTCGACAGGGTATGTGGACGCGCGCTTAATTTCATTTTATAAAATTTTTAACTGTTAAATGAGCTCCACTGCAAAGTCCGCGTACGGAAGTGGGCTATAATCGAATTGCATTCTCGTTTCTATTCAAAGCGATACGGTGGTTGTCTATCTAACTGGTGAAGCCCCTTGGGCCGGAACTCGGAAAACGTGGAAAAGTATTAATCGGAGAATTCCGCAATACTTCAGCTGGCTTGGACACTACTTCCTCTTTCCCGTTTTCGGCACCATTAGGCCGTTAGTCAGATGAATCTCTCCGCTCCCTTGAACAACGGAGCGCTTCTTGAAAGCGTCGCAAGCGCCCTGTCCCTGCTTCCTGTCCTACGACCGTCGACTAATCCACGGCTACTGCTCCGAACAACGGAGCGCTCCTTGAAAGCGCCGCCAGCACTCCGTCCTTGACTTCACTCCTACAGGATGACGCCTACTTCACGGCGACTCAAGAGAGGTTAGGGCCGAACCCTGTCCGAGTCTACAGCGGAGCGCCCCTTAAAGCGCCCCACGCCTCGCTGCCACTAGGGATCTAGCTTGTACGCCAAGACCCTTGACCTAACGAATCGAAAACATCTACGTCAGGGTCGCGCGACCATGACCCAACCTCATGACTCACCTCTCTTCTGCGATCCGCGACCTGCCTCAACTTAACTCCGCGGCAAACTGCCGCTTGTGGCCTTTTTATTATTGCCGATCCTGCGTCAGCTCCTCCAGCGCGATGATCCCTCAGCGGGTAAATCTTCGCTACACCCCTTCTTGAACTTATCGATGCCTTTCCTTGCACGGCCGATCTTTCTCATTCCGTGGCTAAAACACCAAAGAACGCTGCTACCACGCGGTTTTCTTTCCTACGTTTTAATCTTGTTACCAGATCGTCAAAGCCCTCCATCCGCCTCAAGCCCTGTGCCGAATAGACCAGTCTATTCATTCAAACCACGTTAACTATATGAATGAATAGACTATATGAATAGACAATTTTTAGGGAAACTGGTCGTTGAGTAACACAAATGTGTCAAAATACTAATAAAACCAGCGCCAATTCAATATACAACCAGAAGTGGATGAGGAACAAGAATATTTTCAGTCAATGGAAGAGAATGGAATAAATGAGCTTGATGAAGAAGCTTCGTGGCAAGCGGCATCCGAACAACAGGAATCCATTGATATGTCAGAATTATGTTTTTTAGAATAAACCGTTCCTGCTTACCCTATTTTAAGGTAACTATCGGGAACGGCAAAACTCTGAAACTCTTAATTGACACGGGCTCAAATTAAAATTACATGAAACCTTCCATGGAATTCTAGGTAACGACACTGAAACTAAACTATCTTACACTACCAGAGTTGGTGAAAATTAGAACTTCCTCTGATATCCCTGTCTAAGGAAAACACTACCCATATCCGGCATCGCTTAGACAAGAAGTAAAACAACAAATTCAAGAAATGCTCCAGGATGATATTATAAGACCCTCACGGTCACCCAATAATGCACCACTTTGGGTAGTACCGAAAAAAACCCAATGAAACTAACAAAAAACAAAAATACAGACTATAGGATTACCTATTGTTACCTCATTGATTATAGGAAGCTCAATGAGGTAACAATATCCGATCGGTACCCCATTTCAGAAATAGGCGAAATAATCGCAAAATTAGGAAACAACAGATGACGAAACAGAAAACGATCATGCTGAAAACTTGAACAAAGTGTTTCTAACATTACAAAAAACCAATATGAGGATACAAATCGACACATGCCACTTTTTCAAAAAAGAAGTCTATTTTCTGGGATATACCGTTTCAGAAGAGGGAGTTAAAACCAACATCGAAAAAATCAAGACAATTAAAAACTTCCCAATACCCAAAACAATAAAGGAACTTCGATCATTTTTAGGAATGACAAGCTATTATAGGAGATTTATTTAGGATTACGCGAAGACAGCCAAACCTCTAACTGCCCTCCTAAGGGGAGAAAAAGGACGCTTATCCAAATACAAGTCAAGAAGAATAGTCATTAACCTAGACAAAGAACGGGTGCAAACTTTAAAACACGCTTATCTCTAGGGATATAACATTAGCGTACCCAGACTTCACGAAGGAATTCCAACTGACCACAGACGCATCAAATTTTGCCATAGGAGTCGTCTTAGAACAGAACCATAAACCAATAACATTCATATCCCGTACCCTCTCGAAACCCGAAGAAAATTACGCAACGAACGAAAGGGAAATGTTAGCCATCGTATGGACTCTCCAAAGCTTCAGATATTATCTGTACGGATATTCGAAAGTAACAATTTATACAGACCACCAACCCCTGACCTTTTCGAATAGTGCAAATATTCACAATGGCAAGCTCAGTAGAAGCCCCGATCAACGCATTTGATCAACCAAATTTTTTTTATTAAAAGAAAACACTGATGCTTATAACTTTGAAATTCCATTTAAAACTTTCCATCGCCATATAATAAAAAGGATTTCTTACACAGAACAGGAAATCATAAATATACTCCGAATCCGATTGGATCCGAGAATTATCAACGGTATCTACACTTCAGAAAAAATAATGGGAAAAATTCAAGCTATTTATCCTATGCACTTCAAGTCTTACAAAGTTAGGTTTACTAGTAATCAAGTTGAAGATGTATCATCGGAAACAACCCAGAATCAGATCATTAACGAAACAAAATACAAATTCTTAAAAAATATTTCTTCCCACAAAGTCAAAGAAAAATTCAGGCAATAGTCTAATCCTGTCAAACATTTAGAGAATCCAAATACGATAGACACCCACAGAAGGGGGAAATCCAACCAACTCCCATCCCTAAGTACCCAGGGGAAATCATCCACATAGACATTTATATTACGTGGAAATTGTAGTGTGTGGATTTCCAACAGGGCACGCATGCGAAGAGCGGTCATAAGATAGACATAGAAAAGCTTAAAAGCTTATCACCGAATATCATTGATCTGCGGTCACCTTGGATAAGTGAACGAAACATCACGCGATTCTTATCTATGTTTTTGCATATCGAGATAAGAGTGCCGTTATGTAAAAGCTTTTTCTCTAGCATAGTTAGGGCTAGGTTTGCATAGGAGAGCTTTGACATTTTTTTGACGAGCTTGAAAGCAATACGGCTGCAATTGTAAGCCAAGTTTAATAAATATTTAAATTGTGCTGAAAATTAAATAAAATCAAATCCCAGACGAATTATCGGGATTCATTTAATAAGTGTTTAGTTATTTTATGCCAGTGCCACGTGCCAGTGCGGCTAGTACCAAATTATGTAAGCGGCTAGCACCAGTTTTTTTTTAATCGGCTAGTACAGGATTATGTAATCGTCTAGCACCCTATTATGCAACCGGCTATCTGGAGACCGAAATGGATGAAATATGGGAATTAACTAGTGCAGAGATTCGACGCGGGATCGCAATCTTTTGATAAATATTTTTGGATTCGACGACAAGCCCCTTTTCGCTACACGGAGAGAAAACT
This sequence comes from Drosophila ananassae, assembly GCF_017639315.1. Classification (NCBI taxonomy): domain Eukaryota; kingdom Metazoa; phylum Arthropoda; class Insecta; order Diptera; family Drosophilidae; genus Drosophila; species Drosophila ananassae. Next base: position 2,152,222 of record NC_057928.1, read on the forward strand.
CCAGCGAATTATTGATAAATTTGTAACTAGAAGAAGTGCAATTATGTGAATATTGGCCTGCTGAATTTTATTCAAAGCTCAAATCCCTTTTGTTAATTATGAAATTATTCTGCGGAAAGAAAGAATATTGTATCTTAATTCGAATTTTGCACACCCTTCAGTTTTTTTTTAAATAATTAATATCTTAATATCCGTTGTTATTTTATTATAAATATATAGATTTATGTAAATATATATATATAAGTGATATGAAAATATAAGGAAAGAATTTAGATTGAATTAAATAATGATAACTTTGCGATAATATTCGAGCATGGCCAGGCTAATTTATTGTTCTATTTAAATTAATAATTATAAACATCTCTAGCTATTCCTGTCCTTGAGCTCAACGGCGGCGAACATCGGTGAGTGAATATCCCTAAATTAAATTTTAATAGTTTTGCGAAGCAAACAGTAAATTTTAGCAAGGCATGAATTGGATAATTTTGGATTGATAATAATTTTAACTAAAGAAATCGCAAATTTTATAATTCCTAATTTAATTACTACATTAATCCCAAACGTAGTTAAACTGATTTATTGAATTTAACCCAATATTTTTAAATCTCTTCTTTATATCTAAATATAAATTTATATATATATATATTAATATGAATTCTAATGAAATTATATAAAGTAGCAGTTAAGGAGAAATTTTATAATGAAATAGAAATACCCAACTGGGAAAAATGAATCAAGTTCGCTCCAATTTAAATTTGAGTGTTAGGAACTCCATGAAGGCTTAAGGCCATTACAGATCCGCCACCGAAACTTCAAATAGCCATGCTGGAACCACAATAGGTATCACATAGGATTGTGATATGGGGCGAATCAAACGTCGTAGATCTCGCCAAGGTCGGGTGGGTTAAGAATAGGGTATAATGAACATCTAATACCCTACAACTGATCAAAGTCATTCTCTCTCTCTTTCTTCTGAGCCTGTTTGCCTTTTAGGTGATTTGTTTCCTTAGTTTTCTTTTGGATTTGAGTCAGTAAGACAATCATCCGGGTTTTCGTTATTAATTTGCATCTAGTTAGTGCACTTAAATTTATTTTGATGATGTGTAGTATGGATACGTGAAAAGAACCACCCCCATCCGTCGAGCTTAGTCTAAGACCACAAGAAGTGCACGCCCTTCACTCCCATCCATACGTCCCCAAGGTATATCCTCTGGACCTTGCAGTAGATCTTGCAATTTGGTTCTGTTTAACTACAGCCCGTACACCCCCACGTTAGAAGTTGGCTAACAACGTAGGGAGTTCGAACCACACCCACACATTACAAAATTGGCGCCCAAACGGTGAGGCCTGGTTAGAGTTATCTAGTCAGTTTCCTTTTTTTTCATATCGTCTTTTGTGGAACTGCAAGAGGCTAGAGTTTTTTGGCATCTTGACCCATTAGACAATGATATATCGTAGTAGTATTTTTTTTTTAGTAAAACCTATTAGATCTGTTTAACTTGAATTTCGATGGAATTCACCAACTCTTCGTCTTTAGGAATTGCGATTGCAGTTCAGCAGCTTGGACTGATCGACCAGAGCGACTCTTGTGTGTAACTTGACTTCTCCAAGTTAAATAATTTCAGATTTATCAGGTCCGAATAATAGATCTGGTTAGGAATCGCAAGACGCTGAAAGAGTTTTAGCTCTTGACCTACTGGATGTACATATTATCGGAAGTTTTACGAGTCAGTAATTTTCTAGTGTATCCCCAAACAGTATCAGAGAAAGAGAGATTTGATCAGTTAAGTGTTTCAGCACATTTCGGATTTCCGAAAAGCGCTATACGAATTTTGGTGGCGGATTGGTTTTGATTTTTTTATTTGGCGTAATTTTAATTTTGGAGTTTTATAGTAATTTTTTTTATATATTGAATAGATAATTTGATATTTTACCATGGCAGTACGACACAGCTTAGAGAATCCAGCTGAAGGCGTAGGAGAGCAGGAAACTATTTGTTCCACTTGTCGCGAACCTACGAGTTCAAACGATATGTTGGCTACGACTCCCTGTAATCATAAATTTCATTACAGCTGTTTAATGCCACTTTTACAAGTTAAATCAATTTGTCCCGTTTGCAGCAGTAGTTGCTCAGTGAACCGACTATCCCTTACTAACAATAACGTAACGGTTGAAATAAACGAGGCAGAGGCCTTAGGAGAAATGTTAGATCCCAGTCTTGAACCAATTAGAGCTAATCCATATAACAGAGGGAAAGGTGCTATAGCAAGAAAAGGGGTACAGACAAGGTCTATGCAACGTAAGGGACAGTCAAGTGACTCATACCTCGAGAGCGACAACCATCGAGAAGGATTAGGCAGAACCGAAATAACGGATTTAGTACAATCATGCATACAAGCTCAACAAAACAACATGTTGCAGAATATATCCCAAATTATTAACTCATCGATAGAACAAGCTCTAAAAAGCAAAATGACTTCCCTTAATATCGAGTCAACAGAACAGGATCAAAGGTCACCTAGCGTTCCCCGATGCTTTGACGATTACCAATCGCAATTACCACCCATTCAGAGAAATATCAGTCATCATAGTGAGACATCAGCCGGAAATTCTAGAACGTCCAGTATTTCCCCCGAAAAAGTCGCTAACATTATACAAGGCTGGCGAATTAAATTCGACGGTGCGCGAAACGGCATGCAAGTCGAAGACTTCCTATATCGTATTCGCTCCCTTACAGCACAAAATTTAGGAGGCGACTATCAACTTTTGTGTGATCATTTGTACTTGTTGTTCGCAGGAAAGGCGAATGAATGGTTTTGGAAGTTTCATCGTTCTCGTCCTAATTTCTCTTGGCAAACCTTCCAACAGGAATTTCGCGAAAAATTTCAGGAAGTGGACTCCGATATGGACATTTGGGACTTGATCAATGTTAGACGGCAGTCAGAACACGAACCATTCGAAGAATACCAGTTCGCTGTAGAAACTTTGTTAGGTAGACTAAAGATTCCCATATCCGAACAATCTACCGTACGAATTCTTATCAGAAATGCAAAGATATCGTTACGTTACGAGTTGATGCATTTAGGTATTAACACCATTGCTAGATTACGTGAAGAAATTCGTACTCACGAGCAATTTCAAAAGCACGTCAAGGCCCAATCCTTGAAACCGAAGATACCAAATCGTTCCGTTTCAGAATTATTTGGCACTTCAGCAGATGAACTAGAAATGGAAGTAGACGAAATCCATAAGAGGAAGATGGTTTGCTGGAATTGTCAGAAGCCAGGTCATAGGTTCGACGATTGTATGGAGGTCCGATCAGTATTTTGTTATGGCTGCGGAGCCAAAGATGTTTATAAGCCAAAATGCTCTCGGTGTAACCCGTCGGAAAACCGTCAGCGGGATGCGCAGAACACCACCTATCTGACGCATCCTTAAAATCCAAACCAATAGTTAAAGAAAATTATTCTCAAACGGAATTTACAACACCTATTCCAGAGAATAACAAAGTTCAGGAAGAGGCAGAGCCCCTTTGCGCAGTCACCGAACATCACTCATTCGTACCTCTACACCTTCGATGGAAAAGGTACAATGAAGCAAAGTGTCGCATATTCGGATACCCGAAGACGACGGCCAAACTGAAACCAAGACGTTCAACCACTCGGTTGAAGTTATTTTGGAAAAATGTTACCAATACCAGGAAAAAGTTAGTTTCATCTATATTTTTTAACTCCGATGATAGGTTGTATACCGATATTATTATAGGAGAAAGGAACTATGTTGCATTACTAGATTCGGGAGCATCAGTAAGTTGCTTAGGCGGAAAAGCAGCTACCGAAATTATGAGCAATCACCAACTTAAAAAATGCTCGGGAAATATCCGAACAGCCAATAATAATAAATGTCCCGTGGTAGGGAAATATGTGACTAATATTTCTTACCGTGACAAAATAAGACCTATTGAGTTTTATGTTATCCCAACATTAAGTCAGGATGTTTATTTAGGCATTGATTTCTGGAAAAGCTTCAACTTAATCAACCACCTAATTAGCCCTAAGGTTGCAGAATTAGATACTGAGAGAGATGAACAAAAGGGAAGCCCAAAAATACACCTTTTGTCACCTGATCAACAAAACAACCTTGATAAGGTCATCAGTAAATTTCCATCGTTCGATAGGGAAGGCTTGGGTCGTACTCATCTCATGGAGCACGTCATCGAGGTAGGCGAAGCAAAGCCAGTAAAGCAGAGACATTGGCCCATATCCCCTGCAATTGAAAAATTAATGTTTGAGGAAGTAGATAGGATGTTGGAATTAGGTATCATAGAGGAATCGAAAAGCCCATGGAGTAGTAACAGTGTCATTGTAAAACGAGGAGAAAAGATTCGTCTTTGCCTCGATTCCAGAGTGGTTAATAAGGTAACTATAAAGGACGCCTATCCACTACCACATATTGACGGAATTCTCAGCCGTTTACCACCAGCACGTTACATAACCGGCTTAGACATGAAGCACGCTTTTTGGCAGATCCCTCTGGAACAAAACTCTCGGCAGTACACCGCGTTCACAGTTCCGAACAGGCCTTTATACCAATATAAAGTAATGCCTTTTGGTCTGTGCAATGCACCTCAGACACTTTGTAGATTAATGGACCTTGTGATCCCGGCTCACTTTCGTACAAGAGTTTTTGTTTACTTAGACGATCTTCTTATCTTATCGGAAGACTTTGAGTCGCACATGCAGCTTCTTCAAGAAGTGGCTGTATGTCTAAGGAAAGCCAATTTGACAATAAACGTCGCTAAGTCTAACTTTTGCATGCGAGAAGTAAAATATTTAGGATTCATCATTGGATATGGTCAGCTTAAAACAGACAACGAGAAAATTATAGCTATCAATGAATTCCCCGTCCCCACTTCCGTCAAGCAACTGCGACGATTTTTAGGTTTAACAGGATGGTATAGACGCTTTGTAGACAATTATGCAACTGTTAGTTTCCCGTTAACTCAGTTGCTACGGAAAAATAGACAATTAGAATGGACCCAGGAGGCAGATAAAGCATTTGCTGAGTTGAAAGGAAAGCTAACATCAGCACCGATACTGCACACTCCCGATTTTTCTAGACCCTTCATACTACTGTGCGATGCAAGTATATATGGAGTGGGATGTGTCTTGGCACAAGCCAATGCTAACGGCGACGAAATGCCGATTGCCTATATGTCCGAGAAATTGACAAAAGCGCAGCGCAATTACACAGTGACCGAACTAGAGTGCTTGGCAGTAGTCAGAGGTGTGAAGAAATTTAGAGCGTATATTGAAGGTCTAGAGTTTACAGTAGTCACTGATCATGCATCATTGAAGTGGCTAATGGAACAGAAAGATTTGACAGGTCGCGTGGGTCGATGGGCGGTCAAGTTACAGCCTTTTGCCAAGCAGATGAAAATTGAGCATAGGCGTGGAACTCTAAACGTAGTAGCTGACACTCTTTCCCGTCAACATGAACCAGCGGTATCTGAAATCAAAGACTTCGGTCCATTGATAGATTTGACCTCGGTTGAATTTAAATCAGCAGAATACACGGATCTGATTGAAAACATCCAACGGAATCAGTCTAAGCTACCAGATCTCAAGATTATGGATAATTTTGTTTATAAAAGAGTAGAGCAGGCCACTGGTGACGTTGTCCAAGAAATGAATTCATGGAAATTATGGGTACCTTCAAACTTAAGACAAGGGACTTTATACAGATCACATGCCCCCCCAGACGCAGCTCATTGCGGCATTGGAAAAATGGTAGCAAATCTAAAAAGATTTTTCTTTTGGCCAGGAATGGTTTCGCAAATTCGGGATTACGTTTTGAAGTGTTCCGTATGTCGCACAACGAAAAGCCCAAACGTAGTGTTGAAACCTCCGATGGGAAAGCCGTTAACGTCAGATAGGCCCTTTCAAAAATTGTACATGGATTTATTAGGCCCGTATCCCAGATCAAAAAGTGGGAATATCGGCATACTAGTCATAGTAGATCATTATACTAAATTCCATTTTTTACATCCGATCAAGAAGTTTACTTCGAGCCGGATTTGTGAATTTCTCGAAACTTCAGTATTTTATACCTTCGGTGTTCCTGAGACGATTTTAACCGATAATGGCTCACAGTTCCGATCGGCCGAGTTCAAATCATTTCTGACCCGGTTTGGAACCAAGCATATTTGTACAGCGATCTATTCGCCCCAGGCTAACGCAAGCGAACGCCTAAATAGGTCAGTTCTCGCCGCAATACGCGCATACATCGGCACCGATCATTCCAATTGGGATAGACATCTGCCGGAGATAAGCGGAGCCCTTAGAGCCAATATCCATCAAAGTACTAGATTTTCGCCTTACTTTATGACCTTCGGTCAGAATATGGTCCTTCACGAGAAAGACTACGAACTGCTGAGAAATTTGAATCTTTTAAAAGACAATACGGAAATACAGCGTACTGACGCCTTGCAGTGTATTCGAAATAAAGCTAAGAATAATATATCTTTGGCTCATGAAATAAACGCTAAGGTTTATAATTTAAGGACTAGATCGGTAGAATTTAAAAATGGTGAAGAAGTCCTTGCTCGTAATTTCGCACAAAGTAATGCCAGCAAGAAGTTTAACGCTAAATTAGCACCTCTCTTTATTAAAGCTAAAGTGAAAAAGAAAGTAGGACGTTCTTATTATGAACTGGTAAATGAATCAAGGAAAATTTTAGGAACCTACCACTTAAAGGACATTCAAGTAATAAAATAAAATAAAATATTAGTAGATATTAGTGATTTCAGTTAATGACCCCTGCTAATAAGATTTTTGGAGCATTAACTGTGGTGTAGTGTTTGGATTTCCAACAGGGCACGCATGCGAAGAGCGGTCATAAGATAGACATAGAAAAGCTTAAAAGCTTATCACCGAATATCATTGATCTGCGGTCACCTTGGATAAGTGAACGAAACATCACGCGATTCTTATCTATGTTTTTGCATATCGAGATAAGAGTGCCGTTATGTAAAAGCTTTTTCTCTAGCATAGTTAGGGCTAGGTTTGCATAGGAGAGCTTTGACATTTTTTTGACGAGCTTGAAAGCAATACGGCTGCAATTGTAAGCCAAGTTTAATAAATATTTAAATTGTGCTGAAAATTAAATAAAATCAAATCCCAGACGAATTATCGGGATTCATTTAATAAGTGTTTAGTTATTTTATGCCAGTGCCACGTGCCAGTGCGGCTAGTACCAAATTATGTAAGCGGCTAGCACCAGTTTTTTTTTAATCGGCTAGTACAGGATTATGTAATCGTCTAGCACCCTATTATGCAACCGGCTATCTGGAGACCGAAATGGATGAAATATGGGAATTAACTAGTGCAGAGATTCGACGCGGGATCGCAATCTTTTGATAAATATTTTTGGATTCGACGACAAGCCCCTTTTCGCTACACGGAGAGAAAACTCCAGCGAATTATTGATAAATTTGTAACTATAAGAAGTGCAATTATGTGAATATTGGCCTGCTGAATTTTATTCAAAGCTCAAATCCCTTTTGTTAATTATGAAATTATTCTGCGGAAAGAAAGAATATTGTATCTTAATTCGAATTTTGCACACCCTTCAGTTTTTTTTTAAATAATTAATATCTTAATATCCGTTGTTATTTTATTATAAATATATAGATTTATGTAAATATATATATATAAGTGATATGAAAATATAAGGAAAGAATTTAGATTGAATTAAATAATGATAACTTTGCGATAATATTCGAGCATGGCCAGGCTAATTTATTGTTCTATTTAAATTAATAATTATAAACATCTCTAGCTATTCCTGTCCTTGAGCTCAACGGCGGCGAACATCGGTGAGTGAATATCCCTAAATTAAATTTTAATAGTTTTGCGAAGCAAACAGTAAATTTTAGCAAGGCATGAATTGGATAATTTTGGATTGATAATAATTTTAACTAAAGAAATCGCAAATTTTATAATTCCTAATTTAATTACTACATTAATCCCAAACGTAGTTAAACTGATTTATTGAATTTAACCCAATATTTTTAAATCTCTTCTTTATATCTAAATATAAATTTATATATATATATATTAATATGAATTCTAATGAAATTATATAAAGTAGCAGTTAAGGAGAAATTTTATAATGAAATAGAAATACCCAACTGGGAAAAATGAATCAAGTTCGCTCCAATTTAAATTTGAGTGTTAGGAACTCCATGAAGGCTTAAGGCCATTACAGATCCGCCACCGAAACTTCAAATAGCCATGCTGGAACCACAATAGGTATCACATAGGATTGTGATATGGGGCGAATCAAACGTCGTAGATCTCGCCAAGGTCGGGTGGGTTAAGAATAGGGTATAATGAACATCTAATACCCTACAACTGATCAAAGTCATTCTCTCTCTCTTTCTTCTGAGCCTGTTTGCCTTTTAGGTGATTTGTTTCCTTAGTTTTCTTTTGGATTTGAGTCAGTAAGACAATCATCCGGGTTTTCGTTATTAATTTGCATCTAGTTAGTGCACTTAAATTTATTTTGATGATGTGTAGTATGGATACGTGAAAAGAACCACCCCCATCCGTCGAGCTTAGTCTAAGACCACAAGAAGTGCACGCCCTTCACTCCCATCCATACGTCCCCAAGGTATATCCTCTGGACCTTGCAGTAGATCTTGCAATTTGGTTCTGTTTAACTACAGCCCGTACACCCCCACGTTAGAAGTTGGCTAACAACGTAGGGAGTTCGAACCACACCCACACATTACAAAATTAAGTGGGTAGTAATGGACAACGAACGCGCCTTAAACTCTGTGGCGTCAAAATCATCCATCCATTCGACCTTAAAGAATACGACAATACATTTGACGAACTTAGGACTAAACAACCTCACCTCATCACATCATCTATACCCCTACCTGTCATGGAAATGGTTGGCAGAAACACCGGACCACCATGACCACGAAATACTAAAAAAACAAAATTTTTTTTTTAGGCTTGATTTTATTTATTGGAAATCTTAAAATAATACGTTATCTAACAGTTTAATTTAACTGAATAGGAACTACTTGGTCCTAATAATTAGCGCTGGTTTGGAAGGTCGTTGCTGTGTAGGCGGGAACTGCTAGAAACTCGCGTGAGGGCTCTCGCGAGATGATTTGGATGTACTGATAGCCTGTTGTAGTACTTTGATGTGATTTGTGCTATCTCTTCTCTGACGAGTGGTATGTCAAGGTCCCTGTGAATGTTTGCATTCTAAACGTAACACGGTGACCCGGTGATGGTTCTAAGAATTTTTGACTGTGTTCTTTGCATTATATCACTAACCATACAACATATAGACTTCTCATTTCATACAACGAAAATGGACGCAAAAATTTCTTGCGACAGGCCCCCGGAGGCCCCAGAGAGAATCTTACTCTCATTCTTACGCTCAAATTCTCTCAGAAAGTTTTTGGCTGTTCAGTCGCTGAGAGGCGCATCATCAAGATGGTTGCCCCGCGGTCAAACTGATCTTTATATGTATGCGTGCTCACGCATTCACATACACGGTTTCATGATGAAAGGAAATATATTTTATATTTTAATATTTCAGCTTACATTCTATATTTGTTTGGGAATACGATTAAGTCGTAGCAGTAAAATGTTTTTCTTATATACACTGCTGGCCAAAATAATAAGTACACGCTCATAAGATTTCTTCTATGTCACGTAAATCTTTTTTGATAACCGTAACGAACCAATTCTAATTTCTTTTAGTTTTCTGGCATAATGTTGATTATAAAAATACTTAACATAAGAATATTTCACGAAATTTGTAGAATTTATGGTCGATTAAACATAAAAAACATAAAAAAGGGTTGGTCAAAAAAATAAGTACAGCAATTCTTCAAAGCCTCTAACTTACAAATAAAAAACATTTTCTCAATTTTTTTCTTTTTATAGTAATCTTATGCTAATACCCAGTATATCCCCCCATATTTTTTATAACTTTTGTTATCCGTTTCGGCATGCGGGGCATTTAATTTACGGCACGTCTCCAAACAACTCTCGTACCTTGTCTTTGCTGCAATTCTTCTATATTTTGAAATGTGTTTGTGCCAATCCGACGATTAAGCTCTCCCCATAGGTTATCTATTGGGTTTAAGTCTGCAGTTTGACTTGGCCACTTCATAATGTCCACCTTGTTTTCGGTGAACTAAGCCTTGACCAGCTTTGATGTGTGTTTTGGGTCGTTGTCCTGTAGAAAGACCCATCTCAAGGGCAGGTCTTCCTCAGCATTATGTCAGACAATATAATTTTATATCCAAATTGGGTCATAGTATCGGTAATCCGTAAATCGGGACGACTCCATGCCAAGAAAAACAGTCCCAAATCATAATGTTTCCGCTTCCGTGTTTAACGGTCTATTTCGAGTACCGGGCGTCGAATTCTATGCCTTTGGGTCGACGAAACAAGTCGTACATTCTTTCTGGAGTCGTTACCAAATAGATTTATTTTTGTTTCGTCGCTCCATAGGACATTATTCCACTTTTTGGAACCCTCTGTTCCAGATCATGCCAAATGATTTTGGGCTAACTGTTTCCTCATCTTTAATTTATTCCCTCGAAGGAGAGTAACTTTTCTGGCTATGTGTCCTTGTAAGCCAGCATTAGTAAGTCTTCGACGAACTGATCTAGACGATATTTCATGGTCAATATGAGCAGCAATGGATGAGCAGTAAAAACTTAGGATTCGGGTGTCGGTCGTTTGACAGGATTTCTTCTTCCGACCTCGAGTTTCGAATTGAATGTTGAATTTTAGGGCATTGTGGACCAAACATAATGACTGCCCAAGTCTTTTAGCGATTTCCCGAAGATTTTATCCTTCCTTTTGCAGAATTAAAGCAATTTTTCTTTTTTCTGTTGTACAACTCTTTTTTTTGCCCAACTATAGAATTTTTTTTTCCTGGGATATACTTAAATATGCTAGGAAATAATAAAAACCAACATATCTTAACTCGAATCTAGCTTTAATCCTTTAAAATTTATCAAATACACAGGTGTACTTATTATTTTGACCAGACCAAAATCGCCCACCCAGCAGAAAATTAAGCTTAGTATTGAATCCACGAGGTTCCCATATTTCATTCTTGTTTTAGAAATTGTGTAACATTATAACTTATCAACATAAAAAAAATGGCGGGTGTGCATTGCATAAAAATCGAGTTATATCGAAACAAATAAACACTATATCTGTGTACTTATTATTTTGGCCAGGTGTTTATATATCTACGAATGAACATAAATCTATACACTAAGGTAGAAACAGGGTATATTTCAGTCGGCATCACTTAAAAGCCCGATTTCTTTTGAGTTGTTGTTGCAAGTGGATGGCGCTTGCATACTATTCTGATGGATGATTTTTAGGGGTGTGAGGATAAACAAAAACAGCTGACTTTTTGTTTACCTTTTTTGTTTACGTTTTAAAAGCCCTTGTTAACTTTCTGTATTGGAAGATTTTCGTCTTAAAAATGAATTATTTTTTGTTAAAAAAACGCCGCTCGAATTGGTTACCGATATAGATAAATATATATTTATGTATTTATTCGGTATCCAGGGAACACCACGAGGAGGCCATTGCAATTGCAATGGAGTCTTCAATGAAGACTTACGAGTCGACTTAAGATACCAAAATGATTTGGCCATCTCCTTGTTCCCCACCTAACAATACCTACTCCTACCTAATACAAAAAAATGAGAAATTAATAAAAACAAAAATTATTCTTTGAGTATTTTTAGTTTTCTTGAACTTGCTGTAGAAACAGCTTTTTCTTTTGACATTTTTTCTGTTAGCCATTTACTGTTTTTCCTCAGCAATATTAAAATAAATCCATTTAGCATTTTCATCCTGTGTTCATAACAGGGATGGGTAACCGAAAACTAATATATGCTGGATTTTTCAGTTGAGGATATACATGATTGAATAATTGATTTCTTTATTCTGTTTATATATGGCTTTTTGTCAAAAATTTTTTTGAAAACATTAAAATGTATTTCAATCAAAGAAAAAAATGAATCCGAAGGAGCTTTAAGTTTTAATGTTTTGTCTGCACAGTCGTAATTTTTGTTTATTATAAAGGTTTCCGTACAGGATTGTGCGTCTATATTTTTCTTCAATAGATCAGCACACGCTCCGCAATCATTTTTTTGCAAGAATTTAAACAATATATAACCTGCAAAATATCGCAAGGCATTGCTACCAAATTTGTTTCCAGTTGCAATATCAAAAATTTGCTCGATTTCCGTCTCCTCATCTGAGAACATATCAAAATCGGTACATTCTTCTTCGTCGGTTTTTAAGTTATTGCAAATTTTATTAGTGCTGCAGTCCTGGATAACATTTATTAACATTGTATCATCATCTGGGCCGAAATTACCAGATACTGATTTAGATGTTAATATTTTCATCGATAGCATTTTTGACATTATATTGTTAAATTCAGACATCAATGGATTGTTGTTGGTTGCTCCGCGAGCCCTTATTAAATAAAATAGGTTTTCTAAGGGATCTTGATTCAATTTCGCGGTTGATATGTAGAAGATTTCGGAGCTCCACACTCTTTCAGATAGTGCAAGTACTGATGAAATTGTTAACATCATGCCGTCAATGCAATGTACTACTTGTGGATATTTAAACTCTGCAAAATATTTCCTCATTTCTACGAGGTAATTGTGTACGTTATTATTTTTTTGCAGAGCACACCTGTCCGGATTTTTTTCATATAAAACGTGGCTATTGAGGCAATCAAAGAGTTTATTAACATTTTCTATAAAATTAGCCGTAGCTTCTGCGCTATTTCGGCAATCCACAAATCCACCAGAATCAACCACGGTTCGGATTGCGGCCGCAACAGTGTGGCTAAATATTTGTGTAGCATACTTAACTTTCATTTTTATACCCTTGCAGAGGGTATTATAATTTTGGTCAAAAGTGTGCAACGCAGTGAAGGAGACATCTCCGACCCTATAAAGTATATATATTCTTGATCAGGATCACCTCCTGAGTCGATATGAGCTGTGAGGAGATTAGATCTCCCACACACCAAGACAGGTGGCAAGAGGGGCAACAGCGGGGGGGGTGGACATGCAAGTCAGCACTGCAGCGTCGGACGGGCGAAAGAGGGCGAAAAGAGGAGTCACCGTGGAAAGTAACGGTCCCGGCCGGGCCTCCGCGGCCGCGCTCGAAGGTCATAGGAAGCAGCGGGGGCGGCGGGGAAAGAAGCGGCCGGCGAGTGCGCAGCTGTGTTTAGAAAATGCACAAGACATAGAAATGCATTTGGGATGTCCAGGGGGGGATCGCGGGGCATCGGGACGAAGTCCGATGACCGGCACAAAAATAATGCAGTTCGGAGGCCCAAGCGGGGCAATCGGGGGAGGGACCATAAAGAAAGCCCGCCGATAGAAAGACGGCGGGATTAGAGAAAGCTAACGGAGAAAGTGAAGGAGCGGAGGATTAACGGCAGGAAGTAGATTCGCAAGGATTAACGGGCGCCTCTGGCACTATATAAGGAGGGCCCATGGAGCGAATCGAGGCCGAGTCTTCTAGGGAAGCTGGGAGAGTGAGTGAAAGACCCCCCGTGGGTAAGTCTGGAATTCAAGTTGGAAAGCTTCCTTGAAGAGTTAGGAGTATAGGCTGAAGGACCCCCCGTGGGTAAGTCCGACAGTCCTTAGTGCGGGCTATTAAAGCGAGTGAGCGAGGATATACGAGAATAGCTTAAGGACCCCCTGTGGGTAAGTCCGGCGGCGGTACGCGCATCAAATCGAGCAAGGAGTCAGGGGGAAAGGATCAAGGATCCGCGGCAAAGCTGAGACCCAGGGTAAAAGAGTCGGGTGGAGTTATTCCCGGACACGCCAGGTATCCTGGTGTAGTGGCGGCAACAACGGATCAGCCTGGCGTACGCCTTGTCTGCTCCTGACCGTTCGATCCAGGTGTGATCCTGTAACGCGAGGGATAGCCAACCCGGGAACTCAAGCCCATTTGTGAAACCAGGCAGGGACACCCCGGGAAGTCAAAAGAATCCTGATCCAGGCGCTGGAGCGTATGCACAGCAAACCACCTGGAGTCAAAGGAGACGCGACGCCCAAACCTCTGGCCTACCACAGATCCTGCGGGGCGTATGCACGCAGGTGTTTGGAGGCGAGTGGCGAACGCGACCGGGGGCGTGTCCTGTAGGGTAGGAAGGCCCTTCGTGCCCTGATCCGGCCGCTAAGCAGCGAGGAGCGTATCCTGCCCGGCGTATGCCTGGGAGGTGAGCCACTCGGTCTGTTAACACGGATTAGGTGCCGGCCACGGCGAAAGGGCGAATCCAGGCAAGCCAAGGGTTCCGAGGTCCACGGCATCCCCAAACGGAGGAACAGCAGCAGTAGAGCAGAGACGACGAGGGAGCAGCGGCAGCAGCATAGCAGCGACGACGAGGGAGCAGCGGTAGCAGCATAGCAGCGACGACGAGGGAGCAGCGGCAACCGTAGCGCAGCGACGGCGAGGGAGCAGCAGCGACGGACAGGTAGCGGCAGCAGAAGACATCAACAACACAGGCCCCGCACCCAGAGTCCGTGAGTCCGAACGAAGGGAACCGAGAGCCGTTTCGGCGCCAGGCACCAAGACCGCACGACCTGCCGGGCGCAAGCTTTGGGAGGGCGTGCGTATTGGCACCAACCCGGAGCGGGGATCGGGGATCGACGGTAGGACGAGCGGTCGGTCGGCTGAGCCAGACAGCCGGTGAGATTCCTTTTATTGCTTTGTAAACTATTTACAATAAAGGGGATTTATTTATAAAGAAGCTTTAACGTGTTATTTCTGGGCTCGGGCAATCACGTCGAACTATAAATTCGGTGGAACGTACCCTCAAACTCTGTGAGCTAGCCGCGGCGTTTGTTGCGAGCAAAACATAGCTAAACAGTTCGTTACACCTGGCGCCCAAACTACGTGATTGCTTTAGAGTCTAGGAGTAACACTGCTTCAAGATGGGGAGGAAAAACTGGATCTACGCGCTTCGCAAAGAAGAGTTGTGCGAAGTGTGCAGAGAGCTCGGTCTCGCAGCGGATGGAACCGTGGAGAGCATGAGGGCACTGGTGGCAAGGTGGGCCGAAGATAGAAAGGAGGATGAAGTGATGGTGGTCGCGCGGGGATTCGAGGAGAAGTTCGCGCAGAGGACCACGCCGAGGCAGAGAGCGGTGAGCGAATCAGAAAAGCTCATCCAAAGTCTGGCAGTGCCGGAAATGAAGAGCATGAGGAGCATGGAGCCACAAGCGCGGAAGCCAGTCCCGGTACAGGTGGACTATGCGAAGGTGGCGAGGCAAGTCCGAGAGTGGTCGTTCCGTTTCGATGGAACAGGGGATCCTCTCGAATTCGTGGACCGAGTAGCATGGTCTGCCAAAACGTACGGGATGGATATAAACACTATCCCGCGAGCGATGCCCGAGCTACTCCAGGGCAGAGCACAAAAATGGTTCCTGATGAACGACGAGGAGTGGCCCACATGGAAAGAGTTCAGAAGGAGCTTCGAGGCCTTTTTCCTGCCAAAAGGATACTTCGAAAAACTGGCAGACCAGGTAAAGCAGCGGAAGCAACAGCGAGGAGAGCCTTTCAAAGAGTATATGGTAGACCTTCAGGCGCTTATGAAGCCGTTGGGAAAGTCAACAAAGGAGGTCATCGATAGGCTCGTGGAGAACTGCATGCCACGCATGAAAATGTTCATGCGACCCTACGCATGTGCATCACTCGAGGAGGTCATGGGTCTAGCCGAAGAATTCGAGGAGCTGGCTTTGGAAGAGGAGGTCTTCAATAGACAGTCCCCAGCGGCAGACAGAAGATGGCAAAAGGAGGAGTTGCACCATAAACCACCGGAGCAACAGAACCATCCAGGACAAGGGTGGGGGCAGAGATGGCAGCCCGAGGAGCATCGCCAAAGGCCACAGCAACAGCAGCCGAGCCAGCAATGGGCAGGCCCAAGGCAACAACCGCCGAACCAACAATGGGCAGCAAACCCAATCCAAAGGCAGCCGAACATACAGCGGGCAGCGACGCCTGGACACGTAGAAAACCCAGCACAGGCGTGCAACAGATGCGGAGGCATGGGCCATTGGGCCAGCGGGTGCAGGAACCCCAGAATGTTGTTCTGCAGGATGTGCGGCGCAGTGGGGGTAAGAAGCACGGAATGCTGCCAAAGAGCGGGAAACGTGCAGCGATCCCAGCCATAGAGAGGAAGGCGGAGATCGCGAGGTGCTGCCTCTCAGAGATAGTTGGAGGATTAACCGGAGACGGTCAGCAATTGGCGGCGGTCATCAAGGTCGGAGGAGCAGAAGTGAGGGCCATGGTGGACACCGGGGCAACGGCTAGCTTCATTTCAGAAAAGCTAGCAGAGGACCCGAGAATCGCCGGAGAACGGAAAGCGACAAGAAGATTAGTGAAGTTGGCCAACGGGAGCCACATAGAAACTCAAATGGTACTCCTAACAACTGTAAGCTTTGGCAACAAGAAAAAGGACTTGAATATGATAGTGTTGCCAGGCATGGGAGACAGCGCGGTGCTTGGATGGGATTTCCTCGCAGAATTCGGCACAACAATCAACTGCGCAGGCCACCAAGTCACGATCCCGAGAAGAGAGAGATGGAGCGGATGCCTGGAGGATAGGCTGTCCATAGCCATAGCGGGACCCTCGGAGGAATGGGAGCGCGAGCGGGACAAAAGGTTCATCGAAGAAGAGCTGGCGGCGTTCAGGAATCAGAAGGGTTGTTCAAACATAACCCAGCATAAAATCACGATGAAGGACGACATCCCAATTAAACAAAGATACTACCCAAAGAACCCCAAAATACAGGGGGAAATCAATGAAAAGGTGGAAGAACTGCTGGAGAAGGGATGCATCGAACCTTCAAACAGCGCCTACAGCTCACCCATTGTCATGGTGAAGAAAAAGACGGGTCAGTGGAGGATGTGCGTAGACTTTCGGCAGATAAACGCAAAGTCAGTGAAGGATGCGTACCCGATGCCAAGGATAAATTTCATTTTGGAGCAATTGAGGGAGGCAAAATTTTTCAGCAGCCTCGACCTGAAGGACGGCTATTGGCAAATCCCACTTGAGGAAGAGAGCCGGAAATACACGGCCTTTACGGTACCAGGGAAAGGTCTGTACCAGTGGAAGGTGATGCCGTTCGGACTACACTCGGCTTCGGCAACTTTTCAAAGGGCTCTAGACCAGGTCATAGGCCCGGACATGGCTCCCCACGCATTCGCGTACCAGGACGATATAATAGTGATCGGGCGCACGAGGGAGGAGCACATGGCAAATTTAAGGGAAGTTTTCCGAAGACTGAAGGCGGCGAACCTAAGGATAAACACAGAGAAGTGCCATTTCTTCAGGGAAGAGCTTTTGTACCTAGGCCACCGGATAACGAGTCACGGAATTGGTATGGATCCGGGAAAAGTCGCAGCGATCACGGAATTGGAACCACCAACGAACGTGAAAGGGGTACGGCAGTTCATAGGAATGGCGTCGTGGTATCGACGGTTCGTTCCCGACTTCGCGGGGGTCGCAAAACCCTTGAACGATCTCCTGCGAAAGGGAACAAAGTGGGAGTGGACGTCGAGACAGCAAGAAGCGTTCGAAAAGTTAAAGTCGCGGTTAGCAGAGGACCCGGTGCTGGCATGCCCCGACTTCACGAAGAAGTTTGTACTGCAAACGGACGCCAGCGATTACGGCGTAGGCGCAGTGCTGACGCAGGACACGGATGAGGGCGAGCGAGTGGTCGCTTACGCCAGCCGAACGCTAATAGGCGCGGAGAAGAACTACTCGGCAACAGAGAAAGAGTGTCTCGCAATAATCTGGGCAATTCGGCAAATGAGGCCATACCTGGAGGGATACCAGTTCGACGTGATAACGGATCACATGGCGCTGAAGTGGTTAAACAACATAGAGAGCCCACTTGGAAGGATCGCGAGATGGGTTTTCGAGCTGCAGCAATACGATTACGTAATCAGCTATAGGAAAGGCAAGCTGAACGTAGTCGCGGATGCACTTTCCCGCCAGCCGATCGTGGAGAAGCTGAGGAGTGCCACAGCAACGGAAGACGCGGAATGCGTTTGGGTTGGCTCGCTGAAGAAGAAACTAAAAGAAAACCCACAGAAGTATCCGGAATACGTCGAGGAGGCAGGCCTGATTCACCGACATGTTCCACACAGAGCCGGAAGCGAGGAAGTGGCATCGTGGAAATTATGTGTGCCAATGTACATGAGGCAACAGGTGCTAAAGGAGAACCACGACGCACCAACAGCAGGACATTTAGGCGGAAGGAAAACAATTGCGAAGGTAGCAGCAAGGTACTTCTGGCCAGGGATGCAGAGGGACGTGAGGAAATACGTCAGGAAATGCGAGACATGCCTGCGCTATAAACCGAGCCAGATGCAGGCCGCGGGGAAGATGTTAACACAGGTCCCAGAGGAGCCGTGGGCGACGGTATGTGCAGACTTCGTGGGACCGTTGCCGAGGTCCAAGCATGGGAACACCATGCTACTAGTGATGATCGATCGGTTCTCAAAATGGACAGAAATGGTTCCAATGCGGAAAGCCACAACAGAGACGCTGCAGAAGGCAGTTCGTGAAAGGATCATCGCCAGGTACGGGGTGCCAAAGGTAATGGTGACGGACAATGGTGTTCAATTCACCAGCCGGAGCTTCAAAAAATTCCTCGAGGAGCTCGGAGTTCGCCACCAGTTCACTGCACCATACACGCCTCAGGAAAACCCGACGGAAAGGGCAAACCGGACGGTGAAGACGATGATCGCCCAGTTTGCAGGAAAAGACCAAAGGACGTGGGACGAGCACTGGCCAGAATTGATGCTGGCGGTGAACTCGAGCGTGTCGGACTCCACGGGATACTCTCCGTGTTTCATCACCCAAGGCAGAGAGCCAAGAATGCCGAAAGCAATTTTCGACCAGGGGGCATTGGGGACAGGAGAAGCCCAAGCCACTCCCTCAGAAAATGCGGAAAAATTAAAAGAAGTGTTCGAGCTGGTGCGGAGAAACATGGAGCGCGCGGCGCAGGAGCAGGCTCGGCACTACAATCTGAGGAGGCGGGAGTGGAGCCCGAAGATCGGCGACATAGTGTGGGCGAAAGAACACCATCTATCTAAAGCGGCCGAAGGTTTTGCGGCGAAGCTAGCGCCGAGATACGACGGGCCATACGCAGTAACAAATTTCATTTCGCCGGTGATCGCCGTGCTACGTCACGGGATCACAAAGAAGGAGAGGAGAGCCCACATAAGCGAGCTAAAAGCCCAGGCGGAGGAATCGGCACCGAAGGCGTAGGATAGAAGTAAAAGGAGAGGGTACGATCACCGATCACCAAAAAAACGCAAAGCACACATACAACCACGGATCTTGGACGGTCCATAAATGCACCACGAAATCATAGTTGATGAGTGACAAAAGAACCGCAAGAACGGATCTGTACCAGGCGGCGGGCCTATAAAAGGCAGCAGCGGACACGGGCCGGCCTTTTTATACAAGTATAACATGGAAGCTAAGAAGTCATCCCAGCCGTCATCCCACGCCTCGCCAGTCGTCTCGTCAGATGAGAGCGACCTGGAAATCCTCGACTTGCCAGGTTGGGACGTCCGGCGGCTCCAAGGAGATGGCCCGAGAGGCGACCCACCGGTGGAGAACGGAAGCAGCGGCAGGGCGTGCCGCAATGCTCCAAAGAGCGGCGCGCCAAAGGTGCCGGCAGAACAGGGCCACCCGGCGGGGCCGTTGGGCCAGGAAGGAGGCGCAGGACGCGCGGATAAGGAGGATGACGGGGCCACGGGAATGGCCAAGCCGGAAGTGGCAGCCGGCGAGGCCACCCACCCCGCACCCGCAGGAGCGGAAGGAGGAAGAGACAGAGGAGGAGCCGTGGACGAGAGGTCCGTGGGTGTGGCCAGCCCCGAAGGTGAGGCCGGGGCTGGAGAGGCAAGTCTCCTGCCCGGAGAAGAGGCCGCCGAGGCCGGTGCTCCAAAGGGCCGAGTCGACAGGAGATGGAGGAGCGGTGCCCGAGCAGAACTGGCCGCCGGAGCTAAAGAGGAAGGTGGAGGAAGAGGCCCGAAGGAGGAAAGGAAAGCCGGGCAGGTGGAGCACAGTCTGGCAGATTGGGCCAGAAAGTTTCCGGGTGCGCGGCGGCCAGAACGGGATACGCGTCACCCGGAAGCTATAAAATAATAAAAAAAAAAAAAGAAAACAGAAAATAAAATATATATCACAAAACGAAACACTCAAGGAAAAAAAGAGGGTAAGGGGAAGTCTAAAGGACACAAAAAAGTACATACATATTTAAAAAAAAAAGGAATATACATAAAAAAAAAAAAAAAAAAAGGAAAAAAAAATGAATTTTCAAAAAAAAAAAAAATCAAAGGAAAATATATAAGAAAAATATTAAAAAAAAAAAAAAGCAGAGAAAAATATATAAGAAAAATATTTAAAAAAAAGCAAAGAAAAAATATATAAGAAAAATATTTAAATAAAAGATGGAAAAAATATTTAAAAAAAAAAATATATAAAAAATAAAAAAGGGAAACATATAAGAGTACATATATACAACTATATATAAAAAAAAAAAAAGAAAAAAGCGGTACTCGCAACAAAATAGGGATATGGAAGGGGAACGACCCTAAAGTCACCCAAAGAAGGGGGGAAGTGGATAAGGGTCCACACACAAATATCCACACGCAAAAAAAAAAAAAATCAAAAAAAAAAAACAACAGAAATTTTGCGAAACAACAACAAACATGAAGCTGGAACCACGAAGCTTCTGTCGTTCCCGAAGAAGGGGGGAAGTGTGAGGAGATTAGATCTCCCACACACCAAGACAGGTGGCAAGAGGGGCAACAGCGGGGGGGTGGACATGCAAGTCAGCACTGCAGCGTCGGACGGGCCAGCGCTGCGGTGTTTAGAGATACGGAAGGAGAGAAAGGTGTCAAGGGAGAAATGCGTCGAGCACAGACGGCATGCGGGGGCGGCAGACACAGACGGCATGCGGGGGCAGCAGCGGGGGCAAGAGGAACCAGCACGGCGTCGCGCACGGAAGAGGGCGAAAAGAGGAGTCACCGTGGAAAGTAACGGTCCCGGCCGGGCCTCCGCGGCCGCGCTCGAAGGTCATAGGAAGCAGCGGGGGCGGCGGGGAAAGAAGCGGCCGGCGAGTGCGCAGCTGTGTTTAGAAAATGCACAAGACATAGAAATGCATTTGGGATGTCCAGGGGGGGATCGCGGGGCATCGGGACGAAGTCCGATGACCGGCACAAAAATAATGCAGTTCGGAGGCCCAAGCGGGGCAATCGGGGGAGGGACCATAAAGAAAGCCCGCCGATAGAAAGACGGCGGGATTAGAGAAAGCTAACGGAGAAAGTGAAGGAGCGGAGGATTAACGGCAGGAAGTAGATTCGCAAGGATTAACGGGCGCCTCTGGCACTATATAAGGAGGGCCCATGGAGCGAATCGAGGCCGAGTCTTCTAGGGAAGCTGGGAGAGTGAGTGAAAGACCCCCCGTGGGTAAGTCTGGAATTCAAGTTGGAAAGCTTCCTTGAAGAGTTAGGAGTATAGGCTGAAGGACCCCCCGTGGGTAAGTCCGACAGTCCTTAGTGCGGGCTATTAAAGCGAGTGAGCGAGGATATACGAGAATAGCTTAAGGACCCCCTGTGGGTAAGTCCGGCGGCGGTACGCGCATCAAATCGAGCAAGGAGTCAGGGGGAAAGGATCAAGGATCCGCGGCAAAGCTGAGGCCCAGGGTAAAAGAGTCGGGTGGAGTTATTCCCGGACACGACAGGTATCCTGGTGTAGTGGCGGCAACAACGGATCAGCCTGGCGTACGCCTTGTCTGCTCCTGACCGTTCGATCCAGGTGTGATCCTGTAACGCGAGGGATAGCCAACCCGGGAACTCAAGCCCATTTGTGAAACCAGGCAGGGACACCCCGGGAAGTCAAAAGAATCCTGATCCAGGCGCTGGAGCGTATGCACAGCAAACCACCTGGAGTCAAAGGAGACGCGACGCCCAAACCTCTGGCCTACCACAGATCCTGCGGGGCGTATGCACGCAGGTGTTTGGAGGCGAGTGGCGAACGCGACCGGGGGCGTGTCCTGTAGGGTAGGAAGGCCCTTCGTGCCCTGATCCGGCCGCTAAGCAGCGAGGAGCGTATCCTGCCCGGCGTATGCCTGGGAGGTGAGCCACTCGGTCTGTTAACACGGATTAGGTGCCGGCCACGGCGAAAGGGCGAATCCAGGCAAGCCAAGGGTTCCGAGGTCCACGGCATCCCCAAACGGAGGAACAGCAGCAGTAGAGCAGAGACGACGAGGGAGCAGCGGCAGCAGCATAGCAGCGACGACGAGGGAGCAGCGGTAGCAGCATAGCAGCGACGACGAGGGAGCAGCGGCAACCGTAGCGCAGCGACGACGAGGGAGCAGCAGCGACGGACAGGTAGCGGCAGCAGAAGACATCAACAACACAGGCCCCGCACCCAGAGTCCGTGAGTCCGAACGAAGGGAACCGAGAGCCGTTTCGGCGCCAGGCACCAAGACCGCACGACCTGCCGGGCGCAAGCTTTGGGAGGGCGTGCGTATTGGCACCAACCCGGAGCGGGGATCGGGGATCGACGGTAGGACGAGCGGTCGGTCGGCTGAGCCAGACAGCCGGTGAGATTCCTTTTATTGCTTTGTAAACTATTTACAATAAAGGGGATTTATTTATAAAGAAGCTTTAACGTGTTATTTCTGGGCTCGGGCAATCACGTCGAACTATAAATTCGGTGGAACGTACCCTCAAACTCTGTGAGCTAGCCGCGGCGTTTGTTGCGAGCAAAACATAGCTAAACAGTTCGTTACAGAGCATGTCCGTCTGTCCGTCTGTCCGTCGGTCCGTCTGTCCGTCTGTCTGTTTCTACGCAAACTAGTCTCTCAGTTTTAAAGCTATCGAGTTGAAACTTTGCACACACCCTTCTTTCCTTTGCAGGCAGTATATAAGTCGGAACGGCCGGGATCGGTCGACTATATCCTATAGCTGCCATATAACTGATTGATCGGAAATGCCATAACTTTGGTGTTTTTTAAGTTGGAGAGTTGAGACTTTCCACACATGTTACATTTGACTAAAATATCTTGTGTACAAAATTTCATCGGCCGACTATATCCTATAGCTGTCATAGAACGATCGAAATTGGCATAACTTTGTTGTTTTTTAAGTTAGAAAGATAGGATTTGGTACAGATTCAATTTTGGGAAAAAAAATCTGATTTGTAGAATTTCATAAGGATCGGCCAACTATATCCTATAGCTGTCATATAACTGATTGATCGGAAATGCTATAACTTCGTTGTTTTTCAAGTTAGAAGCATGGGAGTTTCAATGGATTCCTCTTTTGGCAAAATTCGATATGCCAAATTTCATAAGGATCGGCCGACTATATACGATCCGCTATATATCTAATAATATAAGATGCGTGGCGCCACCTAGCGGACTGCGACTCAACTGCAAGGGTATATCAACTTCGGCTCCGCCCGAAGTTAGCTTTCCTTTCTTGTTTCAAATGAGTTGTGGTTTATATGCTTCGCCGTTACTTTGGGACAAAGCCGCGTTGAGTTTCTAGACTCAATTTGGTATAATTTCTTAATTATATCCCAAGATACTTCTCCATCAGGCGTATTTAAATTGTTTTTTAATAAAAGGTTTCTCAATGATTTTATGAGATGTGGGGCATCGAATATTACAAATATTTCTTTATCGTTAACATTAAAACTCGGCTTGTTTATGTTAACTCCCCATTTTTTATATGCAGCTCTATTATTTGAGCCTTGATCGCATATAATTGCTCGTACGTTAAGCCCCAAAGTTTGCGAAACTTCAATGTTCGCTTCTACTTTTTTCATAAGGGCATCATGTTTAATACCGTTAGCCGAAACAGTATAACTTATAACGTACTTCCAATTTTCAAATAGGCCTCTAGCCATAAAGACGCATACTTGCTGCCCTAAAAATCGAGTTCTTTTTTCGCCATCGTTTTCAAATCCCTGAATTTCATCGATAGCGGTATTATATTGCAGTCCCTTTTTAATTTTTATTTCATCGCAAAGGATGACTGCTTCTTTCCCTTTCTCGCTCATTTCACCAACAATTTTCTGGAGGTTTTCTAGAAAATCAGGATGAAATCCTGGCATCAGGTTTTTAAAAAGAGCCCATCGAGATAACGTACTTTTGGCAGGAAGTTTTAACTTTAAAACATCCCGCATATACTCATACGTTCGCGATGAATAACAATTTATATTTTGGGCTATCACTTTTTCTGCGCTGTTATAAGAATTCGATTTTTTTAACAGCATTTTACATAATGTTTTAGCCTCGTCAGAAACATGAGGCAATTTATTTATAATATTAAATAAATTTGGGGTGGTTTTCCTACTATTTCTCTTACCCCTGCGTCTGCTGGCATTTTTCATTAAAACTAAAGCTCTTCCCATTTTCTGCATTTTTTCTTTGTATTTCTTTAGTTCAAGAAACATCTCATAATTTTTATTCCTATAAAACATCTCATTTTCTTCCCTTTTCTGGCAGTTAGAACAAAAAGGGGAATCTTCTAACTACGGTGCACAAGGAGTTTCTAAATTGGAAGGGCTATCTAAACTATTTGAAAACTGTTCTGTTCTAATTGGGTTTACATAAATGCCAATTGGTTCTTCCGCCTCATCATTGATATCGAAATCAAATTGTTCACAAGGAACAGGACTGTTCGGACATAATAGAGAGTTGTCAAATAAATTTAAAGTGGGTACGGCATTGCTTCTAAGCCTACTTTTCCCAATATATTTGGATTCGAAATGTCGGTTACAAATTCGCGCAGTTCGTCTATTGAAAGTGTCATCCAATTGGCATAAGTCAACCCATTTCTTGAGAGTCCTATCATCCGAAGGAAAAGAAAACAACCTAATTGGAAAGCCTGATGAATTCCTGTAACTCCCCTGGCAGGAATCAATTATACACCTGCGTCCATTTTTCCTAACGTTTTGCCGATTCATTTTAAAATACTTAAACCGAATACTTAAATAAATTATTTAAGGCTTAAATTTTTAGCTATTTTAATACATGCGATTGACGATGATACAGCCACAGACACTCGGAAATATTACGTGACGTAATATTAAATTAAATTTATAAAAAAGCACCACAGCGACACAAGTGTTTTAAAAAAAACACGAATTCTTAATATTTTGGAAAAGAAAATCAGCATTTAATCTAGCTCTAAAAAACACGCTGCACAAAGACAGAATCAAATGCCAACTGAAGGGTTTTCCATTTTACGCGGTTAAATTTACAAATACAAGCGTAAATGCAGCTTTTTCTATGCACCAAAATGTAAAGTAAGTAGCAACCAAAAATCAAAAGAATCAAAACAAATCAAAGAAAAAGAATAGATTTGGCGCGCATGTTAACAGTCGGCCTAACACTTGCATCACGAGAAACGGCATCTCCTTAGACATGCAAAGGAAAAATACGAAATTTTCCAACTATGGTATTGAAATTATTAAATACGATAAGCGTATTTTAAAAATAAGTTAAATAGTCGTATAAGATATAAAATACAGATAAATAAAGAAAGTTAACAAGTGCTTTAAAAAGGTAAACAAAAAGTCAGCTGTTTTTGTTTATCCTCACACCCCTAAAAATCATCCATCAGAAGAGTATGCAAGCGCCATCCACTTGCAACAACAACTCAAAAGAAATCGGGCTTTTAAGTGATGCCGACTGAAATATACCCTGTTTCTACCTTAGTGTATAGATTTATGTTCATTCGTAGATATATATATAAGAAAAACATTTTACTGCTACGACTTAATCGTATTCCCAAACAAATATAGAATGTAAGCTGAAATATTAAAATATAAAATATATTTTCTTTCATCATTTGGCGTATAATATATACCCCAAGTTTCTTAGGGTAGCATGCCTGAAAAGTTACAAAAATCAAAAATTTTAGCTGGCTTCAAAACGAAATCGCACGCACACACATGAAACCGTGTATGTGAATGCGTGAGCACGCATACATATAAAGATCAGTTTGACCGCGGGGCAACCATCTTGATGATGCGCCTCTCAGCGACTGAACAGCCAAAAACTTTCTGAGAGAATTTGAGCGTAAGAATGAGCGTAAGAATGAGAGTAAGATTCTCTCTGGGGCCTCCGGGGGCCTGTCGCAAGAAATTTTTGCGTCCATTTTCGTTGTATGAAATGAGAAGTCTATATGTTGTATGGTTAGTGATTATATCCACACTGCTGTTACTGGCATTCCCCCACAACTGAGAGTCGTACATCCAGATTGATTTCAGAACTGTGTTGTATAGGAATACCTTACAGCTAAGGGGCGAGCGGCTATTGATAAGCCAGTGGAGGTTGCTGGCTTTGAGTTTGAAATGAGTTCTTTAGGCTTCAATGTGGCTGCGCCAAGTAAGACGTCTATCGAGGTGTACGCCAAGATATGTGTCTTCATTTGCTACCGGAACCACTGTGTTGTTTAGAATAAGTGGGGGGCAGTCTTGCCTATTAAGTGTGAACGTTACGTGTTTGCATTTTTGTTCGTTAACTTTGATTCGCCAGTCGGATAGCCATTTCTCCTCTGCCACCAGGTGTTTAGCAAGTTGCTTGGTTGGGGCATCTCGATCGGCTTAGGATCGCTGTGTCATCAGCAAAAGTGGATGTGGTGAGTTGCGTGCTCGTTGGGATGTCCGCAGTGTTGATAAGGTAGAGTGTTAGTCCTAACACGCTGCCTTGAGGAACTCTGGAACTGATGATGTAATCATCGGACATGGCAGCATTACATCTTACTGAGAATTTCCTGTTGTAAAGGTATGACTTCAGAAGTTTATGAATGTTGGTTGGGAGCATTTCTGTTATTTTGTGCATTAAACCTTGTAGCCATACTCTGTCGAAAGCTTGTGATACGTCCAGAAATATCGCAGTGCAGTACTCCCTTGGTTGAATGCATTTCTGACTTCAGAAGTTATGCGGTTGACTTGCTCGATGGTTCCATGTTTTTCTTGAAAACCGAATATATGAGTCGGGATTTTGTTGTGTGTTCTGAGATGTGGGGTAATATGTGCCAAGAGGCATTTTTCGAAGAGTTTTGATAGACACGTTAGTAAACTAATTGGTCTATATGATGAAGCAATTGTGCGGTCTTTGCCAGGTTTTGGTATCATTATGATGATCGACTTTTTCCATATCTCTGGGAAGTGTCCATGTCTCGTTATTGCATTGAAGAGTTGGAAAATAGCTCGAACTGCGCAGAGAGGAAGTTCGATAATCATTTTTGGTGATATTAGGTCGCATCCTGGGGATTTTTTTTTGGGTTGAGTTGTTCATTTATGATTTTGAGCAACTCGTGTGGTCTGAATACAATTGGATCATACGTAGATGTGTCGATATCTGATGTTTCTGGCAGTGAGATCCCGTTTGATGCTGTGTTGGGCTGAAATACATTTTGAAGATGTTCTGCAAATCTCTCGGCTCTTTCTCCGTCGCTGCGCGCCCAGTTGCCTGTGGATGTCCTAATTGGTATTGCAGGTTCTATTGGTGCGCTGAGTGATGAGTGTGCTCTCTAAAATGGGAACTTGGAGCTCGTTGGGGATAACTGCTCTATGAAATGTTTTTGGGAACTTTCTTCTTCTTGACGGAGTGAGTCTTCGTGTAGCATCTTTAAACCTTTGTTTTGCAGAAGGTGATCTGTTGGATTGCCAGTCTCGCCGTGAGCGACGCTTTGCTTGAACAAGCTGTTCTATTTCAACGTTCGTGTATCTATGATTGTACGAGGTTTCTTGCGTTTGTGGGGTTGACATGCGAGCTGCTGCGACCAAGACGGATTCATGGGCGTTTGTGGATAAGTTGATATCAGCTTCGTCATTCAAACGTGGATTCAACTCGATGTGCGAACTTACATATTTTTTGTACTTGAGCCAGTGGTTTTATTCGTTGTTAGTCTGAATGGTTAATGCAACTGGATGTAGATTTAGTTGGAGGAGTAGAGGCGAGTGGTCAGACGATAGATCTGGTAAGGAGTTTGCGCTTATCAGGTTGCGTGGAATGTTTTTTGTGACTGCAAAGTCTATCAAGTCTGGCAATTTTCTGGGATCTGTTGGCCAATATGTAGGTGTCCCAGGTGACACACAGTCTAGCTTGTTGCCTTGTTTTATTATTGCCAAGTACAACTTCCCTTTGGAGTCACAAGTCGAGATCCCCAGTGCGTATGCTTGGCATTAAAGTCTCCTGCTGCTATAAATTGTTCGCTCAGAGAGTTGAAGTAGTCCATGAATTGGGATTCGGATATTGTAAACCGAGAAGGACAGTATACGGCGGCAATCTTTAGGGAACGGTGGTCCATCTGTACCTCTATAGATGTAGCTTGCATGTAGTTAGTGTCGAAACTATTGTGGAAGCAGTTCTTAATGCGTTTTCTAATCAGAATCCCGGTGCCTCCGTGTGCTTTCCCGTCTGGGTGATTCGTGTTGTAGAAGAAGTAGTCTCGAATTTGGAAATTGTATTTATTTGTAAGATGAGTTTCTGCGAGTAACTTTACATCGATATGGTTGTTATTAAGGAATTGAGCTAACTCAAGTTTGCGCTGAAAGACGCCGTTGGCGTTCCACAGTGATATACGAAGTAGAGCCATAGATTACTTAGTCTGGTTTTGAGCAACAAGTAGCTCAATTAAAACGTTGTGGTTTCGCACAAGATCTTGTATAGTTTTCTGCATGAATGACATGAAATCCATCATACTTTGTTGAAGATTACATATCATTGCCTCCTGGTTGGTGAGGGGAAACTGATGATCGTGGCTTGGTTGGGGCGGTGCTTTTCAGGCCCATTTTTAGAGCAGCTGCAAAGCTTTCGGGTTTGTCGGTGAGCTTATTATAAGCTGAAGGTTCACTGCACCGGCCCATTTCTCTTATGCGGCTCTTCTACGGTTATTTTGCGGTGAAGTAGGAACTGGAGAGTAAAAATTGGATGCACTTCATTTTTTTTAGAGGCTTGGATTTGGTTTCGGGTTCAAGTTCTACCTTGAACAGAGGTTGAGGCTTTCTTTCTCTATTCAAAATGTTAGTAACATTTTTAACATTAAAAACTTTTTCCTTTAGTGCGCCTGTAACTTCGGCAGGTGTTACTTCCGGTTCAATACCTTTATGTACTACTTGCTGGCCTTTACTGCTTTTTAATTGGCAAAGAAAGCCCGCCGATAGAAAAGCGGCAGGAATTGGAGAAAGCTAACGGAGAAAGTAGATGAGCGAAGGATTAACGGCAGGAAGTAGATTTGCAAGGATTAACGGGCGCCTCTGGCTCTATATAAGGAGGGCCCCTGGAGCAAATCGAGACCGAGTCTTCTAGGGAAGCTGGAAGAGTTGAGTGAAAGACCCCCCGTGGGTAAGTCGGACATTCAAGTAGGAAAGTTTCCTTGGAGGAATTAGGAGTTCAGGCTGAAGGACCGCCCGTGGGTAAGTCCGACAGTCTTAAGTTCGGGCTTTAAAGCGAGTGAGCAAGGATCGTCGATCAATAGCTTAATGACCCCCTGTGGCTAAGTCCGGCGGCGGTACGCGAGTCAAGCAAGGAGCAAGGGAAAAGGACCAAGGATCCGCGGCAAAACTGAGGCCCAAGGGTAAACGAGTCGGGTTGAGATATTCCCGGATACAACAGGGGTATCCTGGTGTAGTAGCGGCAACGACGGATCAGCCTGGCGTACGCCTTGCCTGCTCCTGTCCGTTCGAACCAGGTGTGATCCTGCGAGGGATAGCCAGCTCGGGAACTCAAGCCCACAAGTAAAACCACGCAGGGACACCCCGGGAAAGTCAGTAGAATCCTGATCCAGGCGCTGGAGCGTATGCACAGCGTATTACCTGGAGTTAAAGCAGACGCGATGCCCAAACCTCTGGCCTACCATAGATCCTGCGGAGCGTTGGCAGATGATCAGCGCAGAAGACAACAGCAACAACACAGGCCCCGCAACCAGAGTCCCTGAGTCCGAGTGTGTATTGGCACCAACCCGGAGCGAGGATAGGGGATCGCCGGGGGGCGAGCGGTCGGTCGGCGAGCGGTCGGTCGGCGAGCCAAACAGCCGGTGAGATTATCTTATTTTTTGTAAAGTAAAGACAATAAAGGGGATTTGATTGAAACGAAGCATTCCGTGTTATTTCTGGGCTCGGGCAATCACGTCGAATCTATAAATTCGGTGGAACGTACCCTCAACCTCTGTGAGCTAGTCCCAGCGTTTGTTGCGAACAAAATATAGCAAAAACAGTTTGTTACACCTGGCGTCCAAACTACGTAATTGCTTTAGAGTCTAGGAGTAACACAGCTTCAAGATGGGGAAGAAGAATTGGATTTACGCGCTTCGTAAAGAAGAGTTGTGCGAAGTGTGCAGAGAGCTCGGTCTTCCAGCGGATGGAACTGTAGAGATCATGAGGGAACTTGTTGCAAGGTGGGTCGACGAGACGAAGGACGAAAAAATGATGGCGATCACGCGTGGATTGGAAGAGAAATACGCGCAGAGGTCCACGCCGAAGCAGAGAGCGGTGAGCGAGACGGAAAAGCTAATTCAAAGTCTGGCAGTGCCAGAAATGAAGAGTATAAGGAGCATGGAGCCACAAGTGCGGAAGCCAGTCCCGGTACAGGTTGACTACGCAAAAGTGGCGAAACAAGTCCGAGAGTGGTCGTTCCGGTTCGACGGAACAGGAGATCCTCTCGAGTTCGTGGACCGAGTAGCATGGTCTGCCAAAACATACGGGATGGATAGAAACACAATCCCGCGGGCGATGCCAGAACTACTCCAGGGCAGAGCGCAAAAGTGGTTCTTAATGAACGATGAGGAGTGGCCCACATGGCAGGAGTTCAGAAGAAGCTTCGAGGCCTTTTTCCTGCCAAAAGGGTACTTTGAAAATCTGGCAGACCAGGTTCGGCAGCGGAAACAGCAACGAGGAGAGCCGTTTGTTGTCGTTTAAATACTTCGATAAAATTGTGTATTTTACTTTCATATTAGTCTGAACCGCCGTATAGTGTCCTTCTCTGTTTACAATATCCGAATCGCAATTCATGGACTACTTCAACTTTCTGAGCGAACAATTTATGGCAGCAGGAGACTTTAATGCCAAGCATACGCACTGGGGATCTCTACTGGTGACTCCAAAGGGAAGGCAGTTGTACAAGGCAATAATAAACACCTGGGACACCTACATATTGGCCAAAAGATCCCAGATCCCAGAGCCACGCGAAGTAGATAGCTTTCAGAGAGTCCTACTTGTGAACCGTTACACAGGATCACTCGAAGTAGGTTGATTTTAAGTGCCGTGGTTCAGACACTGAGTAACGAGACGATTGACTCTGATTTCGGAACTGTCTTTATTTCAGAAGAACCATTCTTATATAAGAGGCTAAATTATACATACTTAAATCTACGGAAGGTCAACACTATTGTTGATGCCAGGGTCACCCACCTCTCAGTCTAGCACACGCTTGGGTTTTACTTGGTTTTTGGTCAGTCGGTCATTCTTCTGCTGATAATGCTGATTTCTGCTTCTGGCGCCGTCTACTATTGCTGGGTTATTAGGTTGGATATTGTATATGCTTATTGCTAACAGGTTAGTGGGTTTGTTCATTGCAACATGCTGATGCATAGTGATTGGATCAAATTATTAAGTGTGCATATAGGGTAGCAGGTCTTGGCACTAGGTGCCAACATATTCCACGCAACCTGATAAGCGCCAACTCCTTACCAGATCTATCGTCTGACCACTCGCCTCTACTCCTCCAACTAAATCTACATCCAGTTGCAGTAGATAAACCATTCAGACTAACAACGAATAAAACCAATTGGCTCAAGTACAAAAAATATGTAAGTTCGAACATCGAGTTGAATCCACGTTTAAATGACGAAGCTGATTTCAACTTATCCACAAACGCCCTTGAATCCGTCTTGGTCGCAGCAGCTCGCATGTCAACCCCACAAACGCAAGAAACCTCGTACAATCATAGATACACGAACGTTGAAATAGAATAGCTTGTTCAAGCAAAGCGTCGCTCACGGCGAGACTGGCAATCCAACAGATCACCTTCTGCAAAACAAAGGTTTAAAGATGCTACACGAAGACTCACTCCGTCAAGAAGAAGAAAGTTCCCAAAAACATTTCATAGAGCAGTTATCCCCAACGAGCTCCAAGTTCCCATTTTAGAGAGCACACTCATCACTCAGCGCACCAATAGAACCTGCAATACCAATTAGGACATCCACAGGCAACTGGGCGCGCAGCGACGGAGAAAGAGCCGAGAGATTTGCAGAACATCTTCAAAATGTATTTCAGCCCAACACAGCATCAAACGGGATCTCACTGCCAGAAACATCAGATATCGACACATCTACGTATGATCCAATTGTATTCAGATAACACGAGTTGCTCAAAATCATAAAAGAACAACTCAACCCAAAAAAAATCCCCAGGATGCGACCTAATATCACCAAAAATGATTATCGAACTTCCTCTCTGCGCAGTTCGAGCTATTTTCCAACTCTTCAATGCAATAACGAGACAAGGACACTTCCCAGAGATATGGAAAAAGTCGATCATCATAATGATACCAAAACCTGGCAAAGACCGCACAATTGCTTCATCATATAGACCAATTAGTTTACTAACGTGTCTATCAAAACTCTTCGAAAAATGCCTCTTGGCACATATTACCCCACATCTCAAAACACACAACAAAATCCCGACTCATCAATTCGGTTTTCAAGAAAAACCTGGAACCATGGAGCAAGTCAACCGCATAACTTCTGAAGTCAGAAATGCATTCAACCAAGGGAGTACTGCACTGCGATATTTCTGGACGTATCACAAGCTTTCGACAGAGTATGGCTACAAGGTTTAATGCACAAAATAACAGAAATGCTTCCAACCAACACTCATAAACTTCTGAAGTCATACCTTTACAACAGGAAATTCTCAGTAAGATGTAATGCTGCCATGTCCGATGATTACATCATCAATTCCGGAGTTCCTCAAGGCAGCGTCTTAAGAGCAACACTCTACCTTATCTACACTGCGGACATCCCAACAAGCATGCAACTCACCACATCCACTTTTTCTGATGACACAGCGATCCTAAGCCGATCGAGATGCCCCAACCAAGCAACTTGCTAAACACCTGGTGGCAGTGGAGATATGGCTGTCCGATTGGCGAATCAAAGTTAACGAACAAAAATGCAAACACGTAACGTTCACACTTAATAGGCAAGACTGCCCCCCACTTATTCTAAACAACACAGTGGTTCCGGTAGCAAATGAAGTGACATATCTTGGCGTACACCTCGATAGACGTCTTACTTGGCGCAGCCACATTGAAGCCAAAAGAACTCATTGAAAGCTCAAAGCCAGCAACCTCCACTGGCTTATCAATAGCCGCTCGCCCCTTAGCCTGGACTATAAGGTACTCCTATACAACACAGTTCTGAAACCAATCTGGATGTACGGCTCTCAGTTGTGGGGGAATGCCAGTAACAGCAGTGTGGATATAATGCAAAGAACACAGTCAAAAATTCTCAGACCCATCACCGGGTCACCGTGGTACGTTCGGAATGCAAACATTCACAGGGACCTTGACATACCACTCGTCAGAGAAGAGATAGCACAAATTACAACAAAGTACTACAACAGTCTATCAGTACATCCAAATTATCTCGCGAGAGCCCTCCCGCGAATTTCTAGAAGTTCCCGACTACACCGCAAGGACCATGTAGTCGCTATTCAGTTAAATTAAACTGTTAGATTTATGTTAAGATTTGCAACCTTATTGTTAGACTCATACTCTTTATGATCCAATAAATAAAATCAAGCTTAAAAAAAAACCTTCAGTGCGCCTATAACTTCAGCTGGTGTTACTTCCGGTTCAATACCTTTAAGTACTACTTGCTGGCCTTTACTGCTTTTTAAGAGGTACGTGTAGATGTTTTTATTGTTGTCGTTTAAATACTTCGACAAAATTTTGTAATTTACTTCCGTATTAGTCTGAACTTTTGTTTCGTGAATATTTCCCTTTGTTAGTGGAATTTAGTATTGAGATTTAGTGTTGAGCTCAAAAAAGCATTAGAACTTTTCTCTCGAATGTAAATCGGCGGCGGTTTCGGCTTTTTATTGTCCCCTACGATGTGTTCAGGGGGTATTTCATCGGATTTATCTGCCAAAATAGCAAATCTGTTTGCTTCTATGGGCTTCTCTGATGTGGATTGTTTTGAGGTGCCGCGAGTAATTTTGGCAGAATTACCAAGTCTAGAGTTCTGCGGGCTGAGATTACGTTTTATTTGTATGTATCGATCCAGGCCAGTCTGTACGGCCGAACGTTGTTTTGAAGAGAGCGCGCTGGTGTAAGGTGCTGCATTATTTGCAGTCGATACTATTGTAGTTGTTGTAGAAGTTGCCGTTGCAGTTGCTAGTGACGTCACTGTACTGGTGACCGTGGCTAAGCAGGTTGGCATGAGGGAGGGGTATGAGGTTTTGTCCAACAAGAGCGCTGGATAGCAAGAGCGCGCCCTGCCTAGCGATGTTGGATTAAGTTCATTACTCGGGCTTGGAATTATTGATCGCGGTTGGGTAGTTTTTGTTGAGTCAGCGGTCGCGTTGTCTTGGGTTGACACGATTGAGTGGTATGCGCTGTTTCGTTGCAGAGAGAGCCGACGGTCGTCTTGCTGACTTTGGAGCACCGTATGAGTGTCGAATTCACTCATAGCTTAATGTTTTGGATTTTCTTCTTGTTTATTTACACAAAATGTACGAAGTTCATCGCACTAAGCGTCTTTTCGCCCACTGTGTGTTGTTGTTTATAGCTTTCACTGCTTTTATTTAAATTACTTGTTGACGATAAGAAGATAGGAAAAAAAAAGAAAAATAAACACGTCTGCACTCGCCGACGATTCTTTCTCGAAAAAACTAAATAAACGGAAAATTAGAAAATAACAAGCAAGTTATAATAAACTATTAAAAGAGAAAATTAATCAAATAAGTAAAGTAACGAATGCCACTCTAAAAATAACTCAAAATTTAAACGAAATAATTAACGAAGAGGCAAATATCCTCAGATATAAAATTCAAATAGTAAAAGAAGAAATTTCTAATATAGTACATGAAATAACTTGGGCCAAAACAAATATTATATTATAAACTCTTTTATATTCTCAACAATTAAAACCAATATTTTAGAACAAATTTTTAATAAAGAAAATAATTTTTTTATTAATATGGAAGAACTACTAGAATTTTCAAAAGTCAAACTTGCATCAAATAGTAAAGTCCTTCTAGAACCATTTTTGTTAAGAAAAAACGGTTAGACTTAAGCAACGTCACTTACTTAAGCAACGACACTAAGACCATCGGATTGCAATGCAATCAACAGTCAACACGTACCTAATTTTGAGGAATTACTACCGGGAACACTCATGCTGAACGACTTTATTGGAATGGTGTCTTTGGACGGAAAGAACCTTAATCTTCAAGGTACCTTCATCAACCAACACGCGAGCTCCACAGTACAGATCGCCGAAAACATCTTTGGAACAGAAGAAGTCACTGTGGTACACCCCGAACCTCCGCTTTTCCAACTGTCAGCGGTAAACCCTAAAATTAACGAAGTCCTCTCCCTTCAATTATCCAAAGAATTAAACATAAATAACACTATCCTGAAAAAAATTAAAGAAGAGAAGACAATCGAGGCTTCCGTGAATTATACGTCAGCCACTATTTTGCTTGTGATCCACTTATGATCATAAGTCAGATCACAACGCTAGTTAGAAGGTGCAGACCAAAAGAAGCCGCCCCGAAAACGGCAAAAACACCGGCGGATCCAACCCCACCTAACCCCACCCCACCTGTTCTCTTCAATGTTGCGAACGAGGACGCCCGCGTTTAAGAGGGGAAGAGTTAACTCCTAAAATGTCAAATACTAAATAACATTGAATTAGCTAATAAAAAAATAAATTAAGTCCAGCCACACTCGCATAAGTTCTTAATAAAAACTGCAAAAGAGCTTACACAACCGCATTGAGTGCACTGTGCACCGGATGCAATATGATGCCGTGGCACCAATAAGGGTCACATGGATCGGAGACACGTGCGCTGAGTAAGCATTTATTATGCTTGCGATCGTGGGAGAACAAAAGAATGAAAACACCCAAATATTTGGCAAGCTCACTGAACTTAATAGCAAGTGCATCCACCAACAACACAATGCACTCACATTGACCAATTAGCAACAAAGACATGGACTTAAGCAACAACATCAGCTACCAATGACATCAAGGGACGCCAGCAGCAGAAGCAACCGCGACCGAGAGCGCGGCAGCGATGAAGCGACGCATAGGTGTAATTATGAATTATAAGAATCATAATTGTCAGTTCTGTCAAACTCATATAAACGAAATGTAAAAAGGATTAATTTCTTTTTTTTTAAATCGTTTTAACTTATATGTATGTCGGAGATAAGATAGATTTAATTAAAATAATATTTACTGATTAATTATAAGTTAAGTGTATGGTCCAAAAGGAAATAAATGAGCATTGAAAATGAAGAGAGAGAAGCTTATCAGAATAAGAGCGCGGTAGGGAAAGAGAGTAAAGCCCTGCTGAGCGTGGCGCAATGATGGAAGGAAGGAAGTGGAATGGGAAGGCAATCGAGAACAGCCATCGGAAGTGAAAGGTCATAAGGAAGAATATCATTGCGACTCGCTGCGTGTGCAAAATAGAAAATGACTGAGAAAAACGACCAACATTTCGCGACATCAGAAGTGGGATCACCGCCCCTACAAGATAACTCGGAAGATAGCTGGCGCAGACTATTAGAATCGCAAAATAGAGTGATCACCGAACTATTAAAAGCAACGCCGCAACCTGATACCGATATTCAACCCCGAAGCTGCAGAAGACGCGGCAGCATGGTGCAAAACGGCGGATATGATTTTAAGTGAACATCCACAAGAAGGTGCATCCTTGGTGATGACGCTCAGCAAATCGCTACTCGGTAGTGCATCGCAGTGGCTTTCGCAAATTTGTTTTCCCGGAATGAGCTGGTCGCAATTCAGAGATTTGTTCATGGAACGCTACGAAGGCAACGAGACGCCGGCAGCAGTGTTGCTCAACATGCTCAAGGGACGTCCTAATGCAAATGAATGCCTCTCGGTGTATTCAAGCCGACTAATTACATCGTTATTGACCAAGTGGATATCAATGACCCATGAGGAGATCGCTATATCCCTAGTCTTGGCTCATGCATCCCAAATCGACCCCAGACTGCAGCGTGTAGCGTTCACCACAAACATGAAAACACGTGCTGAACTGCAACAACAACTCAAGGCGCACACGTTCAGCAGAAATTTAGAATTTTCTGCATCAGAGGGACCCGAGAGGAAGAGATTCAAAATGCAGACGCCGATTAGATGCCATAATTGCGGAAAACTTGGACATAAGGCAATGGAGTGTCGCAAGAGGAGAACAGAAGAAGACATGGCGAAAGCAACAACAGAACAACGATGGTACGAGAGAGATCAACAATTACTTGCTTAAAGTGCGGCGGCGTTGGACATATCGCTTCAGTGTGTACGAGAGGAACAGCAACAGCGAGCCGAAGCAGCAACGAAAGGAGAGTAGACATGTGCGCATTACATCAGCCAAATGGGACTGCAATTCAATTTGGTGAGAAGTTTCCATTTTTCTTTGATTCTGGATCAGAATGCTCTTTGGTTAAAGAAACAGTTGGCGCCAAGCTGGCTGGAAAGAGAATCCATAACATGGTTGTTTTGAGAGGCATAGGCGACAATGTTGTCAAGAGCAATATACAGATTCTGTCCACCATACAAATTTCTGAATTTAATTTTGAATTGTCATTTCATGTAGTAGATAATAAGTGCCTCAAATATGATATGATAATTGGACAAGACATTTTTGAGCTTGGTTTTGGAGTAACTTTAGAAAGAGATAGATTCGATATCTACAAAACTCAAACCGTATTGTCTTTAAATAATGATAAAAATGTAAACGAGATAGATCATAAAAGTAATGTTAATTTGGAGCTAAGTAATAGTGATAAGTTAAAATTAAACGACATACTGGCCAAATATTCCAAATTTCTCATTGATGGCATTCCAAATAGACGTGTTACGACAGGTTCTTTAGAAATCCGTTTAGTGGACGTGAACAAAACAGTACAGAGACGACCATATCGTCTTAGCGAGAGTGAGAAAGAAATAGTAAGAGAAAAGATTCAGCAAATGCTAGAATCCAACGTAATTAGACCAAGTAGCTCCCCTTTCGCTAGTCCAATGTTACTTGTAAAAAAGAAGGACGGCAAGTGACAGACTGTGCATAGATTATCGAGAACTCAACGCAAATACTGTGTCAGATAGATACCCCTTGCCATTAATAGCAGACTAAATAGATCGCCTGCAAGGCGGTAAATATTTCTCTAGCCTAGACATGGCCAGTGGCTTCTATCAGGTGCCAATTCACCCCGATTCGGTTGAGCGAACTGCATTCGTGACACCAGAGGGCCAATATGAATTTTTAGCTATGCTCTTTGGCCTCAAAAACGCTTCGTCAGTCTTTCAACGTGCCATAGTTCGAGCTTTAGGGGATTTGGTTAATAAATATGCAGTAGTCTATATCGATGACGTATTAATTGTTTCTAGTACTATAGAGGAAGCATTTGACAGATTGGAAACAGTTCTAAGCGTATTATCAAAGTCAGGCTTTTCCTTTAACATTAAAAAATGCAAATTTCTGCAAACGGAGATAGAGTACTTAGGTTTTCTTATAAGAGATGGCGAGATAAAACCCAATCCTCGAAAAATACAAGCACTAACCCAACTTCCCAAACCAGAATCAGTCACACAAACTAGACAGTTCATAGGTTTAGCATCTTACTTTAGGAAATTTGTCCCACATTTCTCAGAAGTAATGAAGCCTCTTTATCTGCTAACATAAAAAAAAAACGAATTTGAGTGGAGCGAAAAGCATGAGGAAATTCGAAAAAAAATTATTAAGGTGCTAACTAGTGATCCCGTTTTGATCATATTGGATCCAAATTTACCAATAGAGCTGCATACGGATGCTAGCGCCAATGGGTATGGCGCTATGCTATTGCAAATGGTAGATGGTCAGCGCCGTGTAGTTGAGTATTACAGTAAATGCACCACAATATCCGAGTCAAAATATCATTCGTATGAACTCGAGACATTGGC
This sequence comes from Drosophila ananassae, assembly GCF_017639315.1. Taxonomy (NCBI): domain Eukaryota; kingdom Metazoa; phylum Arthropoda; class Insecta; order Diptera; family Drosophilidae; genus Drosophila; species Drosophila ananassae. Next base: position 2,191,554 of record NC_057928.1, read on the forward strand.
GGTGTACAATGCGATTAGAAATTTCCGACATTATTTAAGCGGCAGAAAGTTCACAGTATATACGGACTGTAATTCTGTTAGTGCAAGTCAAAAGAAAGCGGCATTGACGCCACGAGTTCATCGTTGGTGGTCATTTCTGCAGTCATACGAATTCCAGGTGGAATATAAAAAAGGGAGCCAAATGGCTCACGTTGACTGCTTGTCTAGGAATCCCGTCACCATAGTAGAGCAGGAAAGTTTGAGTAAGGTAGTGGAGGTACGAGTTGACTTGGCAACTATAACCCACAACTGGCTTATATCCGAACAGAAGCGTGATCAAGACATATCGCAAATCATGACCGAGTTAAATAGTGATGAAATGCAGAAAGAAACAGCTAATTCTTATGAAATCAGGAATAGCTTGCTGCATCGTAAAATTCAAAGAAATGGGAAGACACGATGCTTGCCAGTCGTACCCAGGGCATTCAGGTGGTCGGTGGTTAATCATGTTCCCGAAGCTGTAATGCACTTGGGGTGGCAAAAAACCCTAGATAAGATTTACGAGCAATATTGGTTTGACGGAATGTCAAAACACGTGCGAAGATTTGTAGAAAATTGTGTGACATGTAAATTGTCAAAATCGGTGTCAGGTAAAATACAATCGGAGTTTCATCCAATTCCCAAAGTAGAGATACCATGGCATACGGTGCACATTGATATTAGTGGGAAATTAAGCGGAAAAAAGGACGAGAAGGAATACGTAATAGTTCAAATTGATGCCTTCACCAAATTTGTTTACCTGTACCACACGTGGAACTTGGACACGGTGAACTGCATACAGTCAGTAAAGTCTGCGATATCAGTATTTGGTGTTCCTAACAGAATTATAGCGGACCAAGGTAGATGCTTCACAAGTAGCGAATTTCGAAAATTCTGTTCCAATAACAAAATTGACCTTCATGTAGTAGCAACGGGTGCCAGTAGGGCAAATGGCCAGGTGGAGCGCGTTATGAGTGTGCTAAAGGGCATTCTAACGGCTGTAGAGACAAGTGAGCGAACATGGCAAGAAGCATTGGGCGAAGTACAATTGTCAATAAACTGTACCATGAACCGGATAACTAACCATAGTCCATTAGAGCTGATGATTGGCAAAGAAGCGAGACCCTTGGGAATGCTCACTGTAAATGAGGAAGAGCGTGTAGATCTGAATAAGGCTAGGAAGGAAGCTAAGGAAGGCATAAGTAAGAATGCTCAGTATGATAAGGCAAGAGTAAATAAAAAGCATGCTCAGGTAGTAAGGCATAAAATTGGCGATCATGTATTGCTGAAAAGCGAAAGCGGCACCAAACGAAGTTGGATCCAAAGTTTAAGGGACCATTTGAAATTGTACAATTGCTAGATGGTGACCGATATTTGTTAAAATCATTGACAACTAGAAGGGTGTATAAATACCCGCATGATAGTGTGCGTAGTGTGCCTAAAGATCGAGAGACCTTGGAATTTGAAGAAGAGCTTGACGACGGCAAAAAGTAGTGCGTGCAAGCAAGAGATCTGTGACCCAAGAGGGTGCGAGGGAGAAATTTTATGCAGAAGAGAGCGTAGTACTCTGATTTGTATGAGAGAAGCCTGCTAAAATTATGATTTGATGATAAGTGAATTGGTAACCAGATGATTGAGCTTGAGCGGAAGAGAGTAAGCGAGTAAGTATAAGTAAGCTTTGTAATCATAGGGATAAGCTAAGTAATATAAAATATTGACAATGATGTATTCTGATAAATCTTGTACTATGCAAAGCAACACGAGGACGTGTTGTAGTCAGGAAGGCCGTGTCGGAGATAAGATAGATTTAAGTCAAATAATATTTACTGATTAATTATAAGTTAAGTGTATGGTCCAAAAGGAAATAAATGAGCATTGAAAATGAAGAGAGAGAAGCTTATTAGAATAAGAGCGCGGTAGGGAAAGAGAGTAAAGCCCTGCTGAGCGTGGCGCAATGATGGAAGGAAGGAAGTGGAATGGGAAGGCAATCGACAACAGCCATCGGAAGTGAAAGGTCATAAGGAAGAATATCATTGCGACTCGCTGCGTGTGGAAAATAGAAAATGACTGAGAAAAACGACCAACATTTCCCGACATGTATACTAGAATATATGTTCTTGGGATTCTATTTTAGACCTACTGATTTCATCTACCAAATTTCATAAGGATCAGCCGACTATATTTTAAGGCTATCATATAGCTAAACGATTGGAAACGACATAACTTTCGTGTTTTAAAGAGAGATTGCTTAGGTCTGATTAAGACTGCTGGAGGTTTTCTCCTAGACAGGCTTCGAGACACTTAGACCGTTTTCGGTTCCCTTTGATACCGCAACTAACTCGAATTCTTATTTCCGTAGGAGGGCGGATGGTCTAAGAGTTTCCCAACCTTGAAGCTTTTGGAAGTTATAATATCCTGTTTGTAAGAATTTACCACCTAGGTTTAATAGTCAGAGAGACTGCAGGGCAGGGCAGTGGCACATTGGCTTCCTACTCTTCGTCCAGCTCTTTGTCCACCATCCCTTGTGGGGTGAATTCATTCGCCTAACATGTGTTCCCACTAGCCAGTGCGCCGTGATGACTTTTATAGCCGTGCTGATGCAGGTCCTGTCCATTCTTATTAATTAGGATTTTCTTTTCTTTGAGGTATAGGACCAGAGTTGGCGGGCCAACCGGCAATTTGGAACAGAGTCCCAGCTAATATGGTTTCTTCTTTTGTTGGCTTTCCTAAGATGAAGTTTATCCGTGGCTCAAGGACCCCCTGTGGGTAAGTCCGCCAATCCTGGCACGCTGGGACGCACAGTGACCAGGAGTGAGAGAGGCGTGACGCCCAGTCTCTGGTCGGCCACAAACCCTGCAGGGCGTATGCATGCCGGTGTTTGGCGCCGAGAGGCGAGCGCAACCGTGAGTGTGTCCTGAAGGGTAGGAGGGCCTTTGTCCGGCTGGAGTGCTCCAAGAAAGCACATCCTCACAAGCTTCAACCGTGAAAACAGGTGGCAACGTGTGTCTTTCTTGCAGCTGTCTTTCTGGGTCCTATAAAAGGACTTAGTCCTCATTAAGCAACTCTCCCACTAACGTTACTCCGGAATTTTCTTTGTGTTACCCATTTTACGTGCATTTAAAATATGTATTTTAACGTTTGTTTATTAATTTCAGTTTTCTTATTGGAGATTGAATTATCTCAATATTTTAAAAGATTTAATTTAGAGCATAATAAAATTCATTGATCTCAAAAAATTCTTCATCTCACTTTTTAGTATATGGAGGAGGAAATTCTGTTTACCCACGTGGAATTCACTGATAATTCGCAATGCTTAGAAATAATAGAGAAGCCACCTCGATGTGTATTTAAAATTTTGACTGAACAATGTCACATGCCAAAGGGTTCTGATTCTGCTTATTTGAATAATATGCATTCGGAATTTGAGTTTCATCCAAATTATATAAAAGGATCTGATCGGCGACATTGGGAAAGCGAATTTGGAATCAAGCACTATGCAGGATGTGTTATTTATACTGTTGACGGATTCGTTGAAAAAAATCGAGATGTGCAACAAGACGTTTTATTTGATTATATGAGCCGCAGTGAAGATGCATTTGTAAAGGACTTATCACAATACCAGGTATGATTTAAAATTGTTATTTTTTTATCCTTACATATAAGGGATAAAATGATTAAAACGCTACAATAAAATAAGTGCAAAAAAGGTTTGTAGTTAGTTAGTTTCATTGATATAAAATATCAATGTTTAAAGATAAATAAATACTTGCATATTGCTTAGGTGGTAAATTAATGGAAATATAGCCCAACGTAAAAAATTATACACAATGAAAAGTGTGGTTTGTGTTACAAAATATTAGGTTGTCAAAAAAGTCTTGCGGTATTTTCCTTTTTAGAAAGCTCATTTCACGCGCTAACACGTGGTTCGGTTGATTGTCTTTTCGTTTAAGTCGTTCGTGAGTTATAGCGTCGCAATCAAGGAGCAAAATAAAGAGAAATTACGGGATATTTTACAGTACTACTACGATAAAGGCAAAAATGCATCTCAAGCCGCCAATAAAATTTTTGCAGTTTATAGACCCGATACAGTTTCCATTTCCACCGCACAACGATGGTTTCAACGTTTTCGTTCTGGTGTAGAGGTGGTCGAAGATGCGCTACGCTCCGGAAGGCCTGTCGTCGAAAATTGTGATAAATCGCTGAATTGGTCGAAAGAGACCGGCATAGTAGCAGCATGAGTCATCAAACCGTTAAAAACCATTTGAAGAAGCTTGGAGTCACTAAGAAGCTCGATGTATGGGTGCCACACGAATTGGAACAAAAAAACATCTTTGACCGTATCGACGCATGCGAATCGCTTCAAAATCGCAACATCGACCCGTTTTTGAAGAGTATGGTGACTGGCAATGAAAAGTGGGTAACTTACGATAACGTAGGGCGCAAACGGTCGTGGTCGAAAAGCTGTGAAGCGGCCAGACGGTGGCCAAGCCTGGATTGACGGCCAGGAAGGTTCTTCTGTGTGTTTGGTGGGATTGGCAGGGAATAATCCACTATGAGCTGCTACCCTATGGCCAAACGTTCAATTCGGACCTGTACTGCCAACAACTGGACCGCTTGATGACAGCACTCATGCAGAAGAGGTCATCTTTGATCAACAGAGGCCGAATTGTTTTCCACCAGGACAACGCCAGGCCACACACATCTTTAGTGACGCGCCAGAAACTCCGGGAGCTCGGATGGGAGGTTCTTTTGCATCCACTGTATAGTCCGGATCTCGCACCAAGTGATTACCACCTGTTTTTGTCCTTCGCGTTTGGTAGTCTGAAGTTGGCCACAAGAGAGTCCATGTGAAAATTGGCTCTCCGAGTTTTTTGCCAATGGGGAAGCGAGCTTCTATGAGAGGGGCATTATGAAGTTGGCATCTCGTTGGGAACGCGTCATCGAACAAAACGGCGCATATTCGACTTAAATCGCATTATTGTCACAAATTTTATGAACAATTGAAAATTCAATAAAAATACCGCAAGGCTATTTTGACAACCTAATATGTCGATTTAATTAAAAGGAATATCAGCTGTTTTCGTCGTTCCGGGTTATTGTTAGTGTTGCGTTTTAGTCACCGTTTTTCATTTTTCCTCTTATCAAACGTTTTGACCTATTATTTTTGTATACCCTTGCGGGGGGTATTATAATTTTGGTCAAAAGTGTTCAAGGCAGTGAAGGAGAGATCTCCGATCCTATAGAGTACATATATTCTTGATCAGGTTCCCCTCCTCAAAATTCAATAAAGATTGGCCGACTATATCTTATAGGAACGATCGGAAATGACACAACCTTCCTTTTCTTTAAAGACACTTGGCACTTGAAAATAGATTTAATAGTGAAACTTTCATAAGGATCGGCCAACTATAAACAATCAGATATATATGTAATAATATAAGCTGCTTCCTGGCTGCAAGGGTAATTTTGTAGTCTGAAGTTTTTTTTTGTATACGTGTGTTTTTTTTATCTATAACAAAAAGTTTCCTCATCTAATTAACAGAAAGATATTGGGAACGTTTAGGACTAGGGCTCGCCCGCATGCTCTAACTCTCAACCCTACCGTCATTTGGGCTCGATGCTTCTGAGTCTATGCATTATCGCTGCCGCAAAAGATGCTTCTGCGTCCGAAGGGATCTGCTTCTCCAGCATGACATCGATAAGATTTCCTGTTTGGACTGAGCAACACTTCGACGTCCCCATCCGGTGTCGCTCAAGTGCAAACCGTCGGCACACAAAAACCATGTACTGGGCATCCTAAAACCACAAATGTTCGGTTTCCTCTGCCGCTCTTGTTCTTGCCCGGCTCTTCTCACCGTATGTTGGTTGCGTTCAGTGGCACAAAGTCGAGGAAAGCGAATGTTTCCCTTACAACTCTCTCTTCCCAGGTAGATAGAGCTAGCTGAGGAATTTGTTGCGAGCTAAGATACTTTCGGTCAGTAGAAGCTGGTTTACAAGAGACATGTTCCCAGCGAACTTTACGAAAGATTTCTTATTGATATTTAAAAATTTACTTGTTGACACTTCCTATTAGATATAATATTTCTACAAATAAATGGAATCTACCTTTAATTAATAACAAATTTTATAAATTGTATCTAAACAATTTTTTGCTTTAAGGATCAGCAATTCATAAAAAGTCAATATTGCTCAACGTATTCTCGAGGGTCTTCTAAAACAAAATTAACTGTAAGTGACCAATTTCGTCATCAGCTTCAATCTTTAATAGATGTTCTGCAGAATACAAATCCCTGGTAAGTTAAAAAATAATTTTTTAAATATCGATTTATTTGTGTGAGCTGTTTAAGGCCAAAAATGGGGAATATGTTTTGTTTGAGCAAAATATTTCTTAGAGGAATATTGTGTACAATACTAATTGTAGTACTATTTCAGCCAATTAACCACAACAAATCAAAAAAATTCTAGCAATATAATTATCAGCAGTGACGTTTTTGATCTTTATTGAGCCATGTATTTTCTAGTGGCGCATGCGCCTGATTCTATTGCTTTTAGTACGACTGTCAAAATTTTGGTGTTGGCACCTAAAGCCAGGACCTAATAACCCGGCTCCAATAGACGGCGCCTACTAGACGTGGAAAACTATCGATAGCACTATCGGGACTATCGATGGTTTGCCACTATTGACCCACTCTCGATAGCGGCGCGCACTTTCTATAGTGGCCAATCGCTATCTTCGATAATGGTCGATATGTTGGTTTTTCCATCTCTACGTTAAAAGTGTGAACGAAAGGAAATTGCGCGGACTTGTGGCATAGTTTTACAAATTTTAATTAATAACCTAAGGGATCTTTTTCTTCAAATAAGTAAGATATTGTTAATTTTCTGTTATATTTTTATTTAGTATTATAAAGTTTAAAAATATTATAAAGTTTATAAAGTTATAAAAAATTGTGTGTGACAATAACAAAAGAGCTACTTGAAGATGCCATTGCTGCTATTACATTTTGTTGTCAAATAAATACGCATACATACTGCGTTTCTTGATCACATTAATGTAGCTAAATAAAAAAAATAATTATAACAATCCAAAACTGTCGACGACAGATTTTCTTTAATATCGTCGATAGTTTATGGAAACTATCAAGCACTATCGATATCGATCTTCATGGCATACTGCAACATCATAGACTTGGAGCCAAACAAAAAAAGCGATCTTCACGGAATTCATCCTCTATCATGACTGTAGTGATGCAGTTAAATTCCACCATTTGGAAAATATAACTTGAGAGGCCAATATCCTAATCTCAGAGAAAGGATCTAAAACGAAAGGACAATAAAAATTACAAAACTTCAAGCCTGCACGAACTGCAAATGAAAGTATAAATGTCACTTTTGTCAAAGCAACCATCACACAATCTTACATTTTACAACAACCCGAATAAGCGCATCAGCACACAGTCAACCACCATGCCCATACATGCTCCACGAGACCAACCGAGTGGCCCATGTGAGCACGGCAAACATGTCAGTAATAGACTCTGGTAATAGACTCGCAGTAATAGACTCTGGATCACAAAGGAATCCAATTTCCCAGGAACTGGCAAACAAACTGGGACTACAATCAACAATCAATATATGTCGTCCGACATAAGCATCATATGCATTGGATAAACGAGCAAATGCCCGTGATGTGTTCAATCATTCTTCATTAATAGCTGATTTTACATAATACAACATAGAAAAAAAGGAAGAATAAAGATTTAAAGTGTGAATAACATTTTAAGAAGAAGAAGATTATGCATCGATCGAGTAAAGATACAGGCATTATTTCCACACGATTATTATGTTCAAAGGCACTTGTGGAACCACTCATGCAACAAACATCACCGTGCCAACAGGTAAAGTCGCCAAAAGAGTCGAAGCTGAGACTATATATATATATAAGACTAGAATCGGCATATTTATGAACAGATTCAGAGATAGCGTTAAAATGACCAACACTATCGCGTCATCTGTTCACACGTTTGTGGTAAATCGAGTTACCTGGATTAAGGAAACAACAAGCCTGAAGCTACAGACAGACATATACGGTTGTCCAAAAAGCCCTGCGGTATTTCCGATATGTGTCCGATAGGTAGGCGCAAACGGTCGTGGTCGAAAAGCGGTGGAGCTGCCCAGGCGGTGGCCAAGCCTGGATTGACGGCTAGGAAGGTTCTTCTGTGTGTTTGGTGGGATTGGCAGGAAATCATCCACTATGAGCTCCCCTATGGCCAAACGCTCAATTCGGACCTGTACTGCCAACAACTCGACCTCTTGAATGCAGAACTCATGCAGAAGAGGCCATCTTTGATCTGCAGAGGCCGAACTGCCTTCCATCAGGACAACGCCAGGACACACATCTTTAGTGATGCGCCGGAAGCACCGGGAGCTCGGATGGGAGGTTCTTTTGCATCCATCGTATAGTCCGGAGCTCGTACCTATCGGGAAGCGAGTTACTATAAGAGGGACATTATGAAGTTGGCACCTCGTTGGGAACTCGTCAGCGAACAAAACGGCGCATATTTGACTTAAATCGCACTATTATAACCAATTTTATGAACAGTTCAAAATTTAATAAAAATACAGCAAGACTTTTTATACTATCTTATATGTTACTAACAATCTTATATTTTCCTGAGGATGTACGGGAGCTCAGCTTCGGTTTTCAAAACTCTGGTACTCCGGACCACTATATTTGGCACTAGATCCAGAATCATGGCCAAGGTTCCAATTAACAGGAACGATAGACGAGGTTCAAGAAAAAAGGACGGGATTGGCTGGAATGGAGCCGTCATATCGGAGGACTTCATCGGAGGACTTCAAAAACCGTTAGCAGGGGTATCAGGTGCTGAGTTTACTTACTGCTGATGGGTTGTAACAATGTCGGCCATTTAAAAATTATGGAGTGGATTATTGCGGGCCATTCTGGACCCACTTCACTATGGTCTAGACAACCACTTTTGTTGGCCAAAATTCAATTTTAATAATTAAAATGAAGAAGTGGTTTTAATCGCATTGTATTCAGGGAAGACTGACTATCAATGTTGCAAACCAAAAATTTTCGCGAAATCCAAAGTTAAACTTAGCTGGTCATGTTCGAAAAGTGTGAAGTGGAAAAGTGAAAAAGATATAACATGTGTGGAAAGTCCCAACCCTCTAACTTAAAAAACACCACAGTTATGGCATTTCCAATCAATCAGTTATATGACAGCTATAGGATATAGTCGACCGACCCCGGCCGTTCCGACTTATATACTACTGCAAGGAAAAGAAGGATGTGTGCAAAGTTTCAACTCGATAGCTTTAAAACTGAGAGACTAGTTTTCTTAGAATCCGACAGAGAGACGGACATGCTCATATCGACTCAGGAAGCGATCCTGATCGAGAATATATATACTTTATAGGGTCGGAGATGTCTCCTTTACTGCGTTGCACACTTTTGACCAAAATTATAATACCCTCTGCAAGGGTATAAAAAAATCCATTTTAAACTCGCGCCCTTTGACATCTATTTCTTCCAGCTCAAGAGATCTGACGGCATTAACCCCAGGACTTTTTCTCATTAGGGAGCCACTAACGGAATCGTGACTCTCAATAATCAAGGCCTTGTTTCTGAAAAGCCTGAGATCCAAGATGCCCGAGATTATGGCAAAAACGTGGGGCGCTAAAAGACTAAGAAAGAACTAGTGATGAAAAAAAAAAAACAGAAACAAGGTAGATGATCATCGAAAACACCACTTCGCAATAATAATATGCGAATTTGAACAAAGACTATCTTGCCGAGACGCCCATCAGTTACCTTGTCATTGGCAGCGATATCAAAACATCGGGTAGACATATGAAGACCAGAGCCAATCAAGAACACCATCTATTGGGCGCAACCAAATGCGTGAATTTTTTGGGACGACAAATCCAATAACGATGATTTATGTTTTCTCCGTGTAATTCAAAGTCCCAATTACGGTATTAGGACGAGCAAAACTCAATTCGTCAGGGTCGGTGAAAACATTAGGGGTATATTTTCACCAATGGCCAGCACCAGGTTTACTTTAATGAAGGTTAGATTAGGACGGGAGCACGGGAGATTTTAGGTGCACACAAGTGTTGGCATCTAATAACCTAGCTTCAGCACTCAGTGACTAACCATGCCAGAAACCATATTCAGTAATATCAACGGTAAAAATGACCTACTGAAATGACCTAACAAAACAAACGAACTTACAAGAAACCCAGTATTGTAACGAACTGTTTTTGCTATATTTTGTTCGCAACAAATGCCGCGACTAGCTCACAGAGTTTGGGGTACGTTCCACCGAATTTACAGATTCGACGTGATTTGCCTGAGTCCAGAAATAACACGGTATACTTCGTTTAACATAAATCCCCTTTATTATGTTAAGTTTACAAAAAGGATGAATCTCACCGGCTGCTTGGCTCAGCCGACCGGCCGCTTGGCTCAGCCGACCGGCCGCTCGTCCTCCCGTCGATCCGCGATCCCCGCTCCGGGTTGGTGCCAATACACACGCCCTCCCAAAGCTTGCGCCCGGCAGGTCGTGTGGTTTTGGTGCCTGGCGCCGAAACGGCTCACGGTTCTCTTCGTTTGGACTCACGGGCTCTGGGTTGCGGGGCCTGTGTTGTTGCTGTTGTTTTCTTCTGCCGCTGCTCGCTCGTCGTCGTTGCTGCTCCCTCGTCGTCGCCGCTTCGGCTGCTGCTCTTCCGTTGCGGGTGCCGTGGACCTTCGGTATCTTCGGCTCACCGTGGATGCCCTTTCGCCGTGGCCGGCACCTAATCCATGTTAACAGACCGATCGGCTCACCTCCACTGCATACGTCGGGCAGGATATGCTTTTCGCTGCTTAGCGGCCGGATCAGGGCACGAAGGGCCTACCTACCCCTACCCCGGTCGCGTTCGTCACTCGCCTCCAAACACCTGCGTGCATACATCCCGCAGGATCTATGGCAGGCCAGAGGTTTTGGCTGTGCATACGCCCCAGCGCCTGGATCAGGATTCTAATGACTCTCCCGGGGTGTCCCTGCTTGGTTTCACTGTTGGGCTTGAGTTCCCGAGCTGGCTATCCCTTTCTTCGCAGGATCACACTTATTGATCAGGAACAGACAAGGCGTACGCCAGGCCGATCCGTCGCTATCGCCAGGATACCTGTTGTGTCCGGGAATAACCTAACCCGACTCGATTTGCCCTTGGGCTTCGGTTCCGCCGCGGATCCTTGATCCTGTTCCCACTTGCTCGTGACTTCTATTGCTTGATTGACTCGCATACCGCCGCCGGACTTACCCACAGGGGGTCCTTTGGCTACTGACACGCAGATCCTTCGCACTCGCTCTAAATACCGCACTTAAGACTGTCGGACTTACCCACGGGGGGTCTTATTTTTCTTGATTTTTTTTTTTTGAATTTTTTTTTATATATATTTTTTTTTCAGTGTCTTTCGTGTTGTGTTCTTTTCTTGATTACCTCCCCATCCCCCTTTTTTTTTTGATTTTGTTACTGATCCGTCATTATTTTGCAATTTTTTTATTTTCTGTATTTATTTTTGTTTGTTTCACAGCTTTCGGGTGACGCGTATTCCGCTCTTTCCTCCGCGCACCCGAAAACTCTCCTGCCCCACCTGCCAGACCTCGCTCCACCCGTCTTCTCTCTCCTTCTCCTGGCCTCCTCCTAAACTTTTCGCAGCAGCTCTGGTGGCCAGCTGTCTTGCGGCACTGCTCCTCCGTCGCCTGCTCTCAGGAGTATCCGGACAGCATACCTGCCTTGCCATCCTCGGCCTCTCCGTCGGGGCCGGCCACACCCATGGACCTCGTGTCCATGGCTCCTGATCCTCTTCCTTCCTTCCTGATCCTTGCCTCGCCGGCTGCCACTTCCGGCTTGGCCACTCCCGCGGCCCCGTCATCCTCCTTATTTTCCCGTCCAGCGCCTCCTTTCTGGCCCACCGGACCCGCCGGGTGGCCCTGCTCCGCTGGCATTTCCTCCTGGCTGCTCTTTGGAGCATTGCAGCTCGCCCCGCAGTTGCCTCCGCCTTCCACCGTCGGACCGCTTCCTTGGCCATCTCCTCGGCCAACCTTCCTCTGGCCCTCTCCGTTCTTGGCTCCTCCTCCGTTTCCTGAGCCGCGCCAGCAGTTCTACACTGGGCCGGTGGTCCTCCTCCTCCGTTCTGGCTTTGCCCACCGGGATCGATCTCACCCCATTGGCCCCCGGGGCCAACACCCGGAGGACCCTCCTCGTGGCCTACAGTAACTCCAGGTCACTCTCATCCGAGGAGACCACCGGCGATGCTTGTGCTGAGTGCGCGTCCATATCGTCTTGGTTTTGAAACGAAAAAAAGAAAGGCCGGCCGGTGTACCCCGCTGCCTTTTTATATGCCTGCCGCCGGGAATAGATCCGTTCTTACGGTTCTTGTGTCCCTTTCTATGCTCCCGTTGTGGGTCTCCTCTTTTCTCCGTTAGTTCGTGTATACTAATTCTGGCAGTGTGGCGACTGTTTTCTGGACCACCGGAGTTCCGTGGTTGTGTATGGCTGCAGTTTCTTTTTTCTTATTGTTGCCCTTATTGGTGATATTTTCCTTTTTCTTCAGCCCTACGCCTGCAGTGCAGATTCCTCCACCTGGGCTTTTAGCTCACTTACGTGGGCTCTCTTCTCTTTCTTCGTGCTCCCGTGACGTAGCACCGGCGAAATGAAATTTTTCACTATGTATGGCCCGTCGTATCTCGGCGCTAGTTTCGCCGCGAAACCTTCGGCCGCTTTGGATAAATGGTGTTTTTTTGCCCACACCGTGTCGCCGATCTTCGGGCTCCACTCCCGCCTTCTGAGGTTGTAGTGCCGAGCTTGCTCCTGCGCCGCGCGCTCCATGTTTCTTCGCACCAGCTCGAAGACTTCCTGTAATTTTGCTGCATTTTCTGAGTGGGTGGCTTGTGCTTCTTCTGCCCCAATGCCCCTTTGTCGAATATCGCTTTCGGCATCCTTGGCTCTCTGCCTTGGGTGATGAAGCATGGGAGTATCACGTGGAATCTGACACGCTCGAGTTCACCGCCAGCATTAATTCTGGCCAGTGCTCGTCCCGTGTTCTTTGGTCCTTGCCTGCAAACTGGGCGATCATTGTCTTCACCGTCCTGTTTGCCCTTTCCGTAGGGTTTTCTTGTGGCGTGTGTGGTTCGGTAAACAGATGACGCACTCCGAGCTCCTCAAGAAATTTCTTGAAGCTCCTACTGGTGAACTGGACACCATTGTCTGTCACCATCACCTTTGGCACCCCGTATCTAGCGATGATCCTTTCGCGGATGGCCTTTAGCAGCGTCTCCGTTGTGGCTTTCCGCATTGGGACCATTTCTGTCCATTTTGAAAATCGATCGATCATCACTAATAGCATGGTGTTTCCATGCTTGGACCTCGGCAACGGCCCACGAAATCCGCACATACCGTCGCCCACGGCTCCTTTGGGACCTGTGTCAGCATTCCCTGCGCCCTGCATCTGGCTTGGTTTATACCGCATGCATGTCTCGCAGTACCTTGCTGCTACTTTCGCAATTGTTTTCCTTCCGCCTAGATGTCCCGCTGTTGGTGCGTCGTGGTTGTCCTTCAGCACCTGTTGCCTTATTTCCATCGGCACACATAATTTCCACGATGCCACTTCCTCGCTCCCGGCTCTGTGTGGAACATGTCGGTAAATCAGGCCTGCCTCCTCGACGTATTCCGGATACTTCTGTGGGTTTTCCTTTATGTTCTTCTTCAGTGCGCCTATCCAAATGCATTCCGCGTCTTCGGTTGCTGTGGCACCCCTCAGCTTCTCCACAATCGGCTGGCGGGAAAGTGCATCCGCGACTACGTTCAGCTTGCCTTTTCTGTAGCTGATAACGTAATCGTACTGTTGCAATTCGAAGACCCATCTCGCGATCCTTCCGAGTGGGCTCTCTATGTTGTTCAACCACTTCAGCGCCATGTCATACGTGGTCACGTCGAACTGGTACCCCTCCAGGTATGGTCTCATCTGCCGAATGGCCCATATTATTGCCAGGCACTCTTTCTCCGTCGCCGAGTAATTCTTCTGTGCGCCTATTAGCGTTCGGCTGGCGTAGGCGACCACTCGCTCGCCCTCATCCGTGTCCTGCGTCAGTACTGCACCCACGCCGTAGTCGCTGGCGTCTGTTTGCAGTACAAACTTCTTCGTGAAATCGGGGCATGCTAGTACTGGATCCTCTGCTAAACGCGGCTTTAACTTTTCAAACGCCTCTTGGTGTCTTGCCGTCCACTCCCACTTTGTTCCCTTTCGTAGGAGATCGTTCAAAGGCCTTGCGATCCCAGAGAAATCAGGGACGAATCGCCGATACCATGACGCCATCCCGATGTACTGCCCTACCCCTTTGACGTTTGTCGGGGGTTCCGATTCCGTAATCGCTGCGACTTTTCCGGCATCCATACCAATCCCTTCACTTGTTATCCGGTGGCCAAGGTACAACAGCTGTTCCCTGAAGAAATGGCACTTGTCTGTGTTTATTCTTAAGTTTGCCGCCTTCAGTCTTCGGAACACTTCCTTCAAATTTGCCATATGCTCCTCCTCCGATCACGATGATGTCATCTTGATACGCAAATGCGTGCGGAGCCATGTCCGGCCCTATGACCTGGTCTAAAGCCCTTTGAAACGTTGCGGGGGCCGAGTGTAATCCGAATGGCATCACCTTCCACTGGTACAGACCTTTCCCTGGTACCGTAAAGGCCGTATACTTCCTTCTCTCTTCCTCCACTGGGATTTGCCAATAGCCATCCTTCAGGTCGAGGCTGCTGAAAAATTTTGCCTCCCTCAATTGTTCCAATATGAAGTTTATCCTTGGCATCGGGTACGCATCTTTTACTGATTTTGCGTTGATCTGCCGAAAGTCCACGCACATTCTCCACTGACCCGTCCTCTTCCTCACCATGACAATGGATTAACTCATCCCTTCTCCAGCAGCTCTTCCACTTTTTCATTGATTTCCCCCTGTATTTTGGGGTTTTTTGGGTAATATCTTTGTTTTATTGGGATGTTGTCTTTCATCGTGATTTTATGCTGGGTTATGTTTGAACAACCCTTCTGGTTTGTGAACACCGCCAGCTCTTCTTCGATGAACTTTTTGTCCCGCTCGCTCTCCCATTCTTCCGAGGGTGCAGTTTTGGCTATGGACAGCCTATCCTCGAAGCATCCGCTCCATCTTTCTCTTTTCGGGATCGTGACTTGGTGGCCTGCGCAGTTTATTGTTGTGCCGAATTCTGCGAGGAAACCCCATCCAAGCACCGCGCTGTCTCCCATGCCTGGCAACACTAACATATTCAATTCCTTTTTCTTGTTGCCAAAGCTTTCAGTTGTTAGGAGTACCATTTGAGTCTCTATGTGGCTCCCGTTGGCCAACTTTACTCGTCTCCTTGTTGCTTTCCGTTCTCCGGCGATTCCCGGGTTCTCTGCAAGCTCTTCTGAAATGAAGCTAGCCGTTGCCCCGGTGTCTATCATGGCCCTTACTTCTGCTCCTCCGACCTTGATGACTGCCGCTAATTGCTGATCGTCTCCGGTTAATCCTCCAACTAATTCTGAGAGGCGGCACCTCGCGATCTCTGCCTTCCTCTCTACGGCTGAGATCGCTGCACGTTTCCCGCTCTTTGGCAGCACTCTGTGCTTCTCACCCCTACTGCGTCGCACATCCTGCAGAACAAAGTTCTGGCGTTCCTGCACCCACTGGCCCAATGGCCCATGCCTCCGCACCTGTTGCACGCCTGCGCTGGGTTTTCTATCTGTCCCTGTCTAGGCGTCGCTGCCCACTGCAAGTTCGGCTGCCTTTGGCTTTGGCTTGCTGCCCATCGTTGACTCGGCTGCTTTTGCCTTGGGCCTGTCAATTGCTGGCTCGGCTGCTGTTGCAGTGGCATTTGGCGTTGCTCCTCCGGCTGCCATCTCTGCCCCCACCCTTGTCCTAGGGAGCTCTGTTGCTCCGGTGGCTTCTGGTGCCGTTCTTCTTTTGGCCACCCTCTGTCTGCCGTGGCGGCTTGCCTGTTAAAAACCTCTTCTTCTAAGGCATGCTTCTCGAATTCCTCGTCCAGACCCATCACCTCCTCGAGTGATGCGCATGCGTATGGCGTCATAAACATTTTCATGCGCTGCATGCAGTTCTCCACTAGCCTTTCAATGACCTCCTTTGTGGACTTTCCTAAAGGCTTCATTAGCGTCTGAAGGTCCACCATGTATTCTTTAAAGGGCTCTTCTCGTTGCTGTTTCCGCTGCCGAACCTGGCAATGCCTGAAAAAGGCATTGAAGCTCCTTCTGAACTCCTGCCATGTGGGCCACTCTTCATCGTTCATTAAGAACCACCTTTGCGCTCTGCCCTGGAGTAGTTCTGGTATCTCCCGCGGGATTGTGTTTATATCCATCCCGTATGTTTTGGCAGACCATGCTACTCGGTCCACGAACTCGAGAGGATCTCCTGTTCCGTCGAATCGGAACGACCACTCTCGGAATTTTTTCGCCACTTTTGCGTAGTCAACCTGTACCGGGACTGGCTTCCGCACTTGTGGCTCCATGCTCCTTATGCTTTTCATTTCTGGCACTGCCAGACTTTGAATGAGCTTTTCCGACTCGCTCACCGCTCTCTGCCTCGGCGTGGAGCTCTGCGCGTATTTCTCCTCGAGTCCACGCGCGACCACCATTACTTCGTCGTCTTTCGTCTCGTCGACCCACCTTGCAACAAGTGCCCTCCTGGTCTCAACGGTTCCATCCGCTGGGAGCCTCAGCTCTCTGCACACTTCGCACAACTCCTCTTTGCGAAGCGCGTAGATCCAATTTTTCTTCCCCATCTTATAGCTGTGTTACTCCTAGACTCTAAAGCAATCACGTAGTTTGGGCGCCAGGTGTAACGAAATGTTTTTGGTATATTTTGTTCGCAACAAATGCCGCGACTAGCTCACAGAGTTTGGGGTACGTTCCACCGAATCTATAGATTCGACGTGATTTGCCCGAGCCCAGAAATAACACGGTATGCTTCGTTTAACATAAATCCCCTTAATTATGCTAAGTTTACAAAAAGGATGAATCTCACCGGCTGCTTGGCTCAGCCGACCGGCCGCTCGTCCTCCCGTCGATCCGCGATCCCCGCTCCGGGTTGGTGCCAATACACACGCCCTCCCAAAGCTTGCGCCCGGCAGGTCGTGTGGTTTTGGTGCCTGGCGCCGAAACGGCTCACGGTTCTCTTCGTTTGGACTCACGGGCTCTGGGTTGCGGGGCCTGTGTTGTTGCTGTTGTCTCCTTCTGCCGCTGCTCGCTCGTCGTCGTTGCTGCTCCCTCGTCGTCGCCGCTTCGGCTGCTGCTCTTCCGTTGCGGGTGCCGTGGACTTTCGGTATCTTTGGCTCACCGTGGATGCCCTCACGCAGTGACCGGCCCCTAATCCGTGTTAACAGACCGATCGGCTCACCTCCTATGCATACGCCGGGCAGGATATGCTTTTCGCTGCTTAGCGGCCGGATCAGGGCACGAAGGGCGTACCTACCCCACAGGACACACCCCCGGTCGCGCTCGTCCGCAGGATCTATGGCAGGGCAGAGGTTTTGGCGTCGCGTCTCCTTTAACTCCAGGTGATACGCTGTGCATACGCCCCAGCGCCTGGATCAGGATTCTAATGACTCTCCCGGGGTGTCCCTGCTTGGTTTCACTGTTGGGCTTGAGTTCCCGAGCTGGCTATCACACCTGGACTTATTGATCAGGAACCGACAAGGCGTACGCCAGGCCGATCCGTCGCTAACGCCAGGATACCTGTCGTGTCCGGGAATAACCTAACCCGACTTGATTTGCCCTTGGTCTTCGATTCCGCCGCGGATCCTTGATTCTGTTCCCACTTTCTCCTGACTTCTATTGCTTGATTGACTCGCGTACCGCCGCCGGACTTACCCACAGGTGGTCCTTAAGCTATTGATCGAAGATCCTTGCTCACTCGCTTTAAAGCCCGCACTTAAGACTGTCGGACTTACCCACGGGCGGTCCTTCAGCCTGTACTCCTAATTCCTCCAAGGAAACTTTCCTACTTGAATGTCCGACTTACCCACGGGGGGTCTTTCAGTCAACTCTTTCTTTACTGGCCATCTCCTATCACCTTCGAGCGCGGCCGCGGAGGCCCGTCCGGGACCGTTACGTTCCATGGTGATTCCTCCTCTTCCTTCTTTCGTACGCGACGCCGTGCTGGTTCCTCTTGCCTCCGCTGCTGCCCCAGCATGTCGTTCGTGCTCGACGCATTTCTCCTTTTTCGTTCTTTCTAAACACAGCAGCGCTGGCTCATCCGACGCTGCCGTGCTGACTTGCTTGTTCCCCGCCCGCTGCTGCCCCTCTTGCCACCTGTCTTGGCGTGTGGAAGATCTAATCTCCTCACAATATCAATCGATCTAAGTCAACAGATTAATATTGAACTTTTAACCATAGTTAAGCCACAACATATGTATTTAGTTACATAAGCATAAAAATCTTAATCATTATAGCTTAGATAGCTTAATTAATTGTGGAATACAAATACAAAGTTATTCGTCTCGTATATCATCTCGTGGTACTTAAACCATAACATCCAATATAAAAGATTGATTTTTCCATCAGAAGGATCGCCAGCAGGGCCCGTTTTATACCGAATAGCCTCAGTGTGCTGCCGCCAGTGGTCCTTCTGGTTCCGGTTCACGATCATTTGATAAGCCATTCATTATCATTTTTGTTCCGGAAAAGAAAAATTGTAACATTTTACTCCTAACATTTTACGCCTTTTAATTTTAATTTTTACTTGAAACAGGAAAAGAAAGCTAACTTCGGGCGGAGCCGAAGTTTATATACCGTTTGCAGTTCAGTCGCAGTCCGCTAGGTGGCGCCACGCATCTTAAATTATTAGATATGTAGCGGATCGTATATAGTCGGCCGATCCTTATGAAATTTGGCATATCGAATTATTTTTCCCAAAATAGAATCTGTACCAAATCCCATCTTTCTAACTTAAAAAACACCAAAGTTATGCCAATTTCGATCGTTCTATGACAGCTATAGGATATAGTCGGCCGATCCTTATGAAATTTTGTACACAAGATATTTTGGTCAAATATAACATGTGTGGAAAGTCCCAGGCTGCTGAAAAATTTTGCCTCCCTCAATTGTTCCAATATGAAGTTTATCCTTGGCATCTGGTACGCATCTTTTACTGATTTTGCGTTGATCTGCCGAAAGTCCACGCACATTCTCCACTGACCCGTCCTCTTCCTCACCATGACAATGGATTAACTCATCCCTTCTCCAGCAGCTCTTCCACTTTTTCATTGATTTCCCCCTGTATTTTGGGGTTTTTTGGGTAATATCTTTGTTTTATTGGGATGTTGTCTTTCATCGTGATTTTATGCTGGGTTATGTTTGAACAACCCTTCTGGTTTGTGAACACCGCCAGCTCTTCTTCGATGAACTTTTTGTCCCGCTCGCTCTCCCATTCTTCCGAGGGTGCAGTTTTGGCTATGGACAGCCTATCCTCGAAGCATCCGCTCCATCTTTCTCTTTTCGGGATCGTGACTTGGTGGCCTGCGCAGTTTATTGTTGTGCCGAATTCTGCGAGGAAACCCCATCCAAGCACCGCGCTGTCTCCCATGCCTGGCAACACTAACATATTCAATTCCTTTTTCTTGTTGCCAAAGCTTTCAGTTGTTAGGAGTACCATTTGAGTCTCTATGTGGCTCCCGTTGGCCAACTTTACTCGTCTCCTTGTTGCTTTCCGTTCTCCGGCGATTCCCGGGTTCTCTGCAAGCTCTTCTGAAATGAAGCTAGCCGTTGCCCCGGTGTCTATCATGGCCCTTACTTCTGCTCCTCCGACCTTGATGACTGCCGCTAATTGCTGATCGTCTCCGGTTAATCCTCCAACTAATTCTGAGAGGCGGCACCTCGCGATCTCTGCCTTCCTCTCTACGGCTGAGATCGCTGCACGTTTCCCGCTCTTTGGCAGCACTCTGTGCTTCTCATCCCTACTGCGTCGCACATCCTGCAGAACAAAGTTCTGGCGTTCCTGCACCCACTGGCCCAATGGCCCATGCCTCCGCACCTGTTGCACGCCTGCGCTGGGTTTTCTATCTGTCCCTGTCTAGGCGTCGCTGCCCACTGCAAGTTCGGCTGCCTTTGGCTTTGGCTTGCTGCCCATCGTTGACTCGGCTGCTTTTGCCTTGGGCCTGTCAATTGCTGGCTCGGCTGCTGTTGCAGTGGCATTTGGCGTTGCTCCTCCGGCTGCCATCTCTGCCCCCACCCTTGTCCTAGGGAGCTCTGTTGCTCCGGTGGCTTCTGGTGCCGTTCTTCTTTTGGCCACCCTCTGTCTGCCGTGGCGGCTTGCCTGTTAAAAACCTCTTCTTCTAAGGCATGCTTCTCGAATTCCTCGTCCAGACCCATCACCTCCTCGAGTGATGCGCATGCGTATGGCGTCATAAACATTTTCATGCGCTGCATGCAGTTCTCCACTAGCCTTTCAATGACCTCCTTTGTGGACTTTCCTAAAGGCTTCATTAGCGTCTGAAGGTCCACCATGTATTCTTTAAAGGGCTCTTCTCGTTGCTGTTTCCGCTGCCGAACCTGGCAATGCCTGAAAAAGGCATTGAAGCTCCTTCTGAACTCCTGCCATGTGGGCCACTCTTCATCGTTCATTAAGAACCACCTTTGCGCTCTGCCCTGGAGTAGTTCTGGTATCTCCCGCGGGATTGTGTTTATATCCATCCCGTATGTTTTGGCAGACCATGCTACTCGGTCCACGAACTCGAGAGGATCTCCTGTTCCGTCGAATCGGAACGACCACTCTCGGAATTTTTTCGCCACTTTTGCGTAGTCAACCTGTACCGGGACTGGCTTCCGCACTTGTGGCTCCATGCTCCTTATGCTTTTCATTTCTGGCACTGCCAGACTTTGAATGAGCTTTTCCGACTCGCTCACCGCTCTCTGCCTCGGCGTGGAGCTCTGCGCGTATTTCTCCTCGAGTCCACGCGCGACCACCATTACTTCGTCGTCTTTCGTCTCGTCGACCCACCTTGCAACAAGTGCCCTCCTGGTCTCAACGGTTCCATCCGCTGGGAGCCTCAGCTCTCTGCACACTTCGCACAACTCCTCTTTGCGAAGCGCGTAGATCCAATTTTTCTTCCCCATCTTATAGCTGTGTTACTCCTAGACTCTAAAGCAATCACGTAGTTTGGGCGCCAGGTGTAACGAAATGTTTTTGGTATATTTTGTTCGCAACAAATGCCGCGACTAGCTCACAGAGTTTGGGGTACGTTCCACCGAATCTATAGATTCGACGTGATTTGCCCGAGCCCAGAAATAACACGGTATGCTTCGTTTAACATAAATCCCCTTAATTATGCTAAGTTTACAAAAAGGATGAATCTCACCGGCTGCTTGGCTCAGCCGACCGGCCGCTCGTCCTCCCGTCGATCCGCGATCCCCGCTCCGGGTTGGTGCCAATACACACGCCCTCTTAAAGCTTGCGCCTCGGCTCACCTCCTATGCATACGCTCCGCAGGATCTATGGCAGGGCAGAGGTTTTGGCGTCGCGTCTCCTTTAACTCCAGGTGATACGCTGTGCATACGCCCCAGCGCCTGGATCAGGATTCTAATGACTCTCCCGGGGTGTCCCTGCTTGGTTTCACTGTTGGGCTTGAGTTCCCGAGCTGGCTATCACACCTGGACTTATTGATCAGGAACCGACAAGGCGTACGCCAGGCCGATCCGTCGCTAACGCCAGGATACCTGTCGTGTCCGGGAATAACCTAACCCGACTTGATTTGCCCTTGGTCTTCGGTTCCGCCGAGGATCCTTAATCCTGTTTCCACTTGCTCCTGACTTGCTTGATCGAGTTGAAAATTTGCACACATCCTTCTTTTTTTTGCAGGTAGTAAATAAGTCGGAACTGCCGGGATCGGTCGAATATATCCTATAGCTGCCATATAACTGATGGATCGGAAATGCCATACCTTTGGTGTTTTAAGTTAGAGGGTTGGGACTTTCCACACATGTTATATTTGACCAATATATCTTATGTTCAAAATTTCATAAGGATCGGCCGACTATGTCCTATAGCCGTCGTAGAACGATCGGAATTGGCATACAGTTACTTGGTATAATTCCATTTTGGGCAAAATACTATTCCGCCGCGGATCCTTGATTCTGTTCCCACTTTCTCCTGACTTCTATTGCTTGATTGACTCGCGTACTGATCGAAGATCCTTGCTCACTCGCTTTAAAGCCCGCACTTAAGACTGTCGGACTTACCCACGGGCGGTCCTTCAGCCTGTACTCCTAATTCCTCCAAGGAAACTTTCCTACTTGAATGTCCGACTTACCCACGGGGGGTCTTTCAGTCAACTCTTTCTTTACTGGCCATCTCCTATCACCTTCGAGCGCGGCCGCGGAGGCCCGTCCGGGACCGTTACGTTCCATGGTGATTCCTCCTCTTCCTTCTTTCGTACGCGACGCCGTGCTGGTTCCTCTTGCCTCCGCTGCTGCCCCAGCATGTCGTTCGTGCTCGACGCATTTCTCCTTTTTCGTTCTTTCTAAACACAGCAGCGCTGGCTCATCCGACGCTGCCGTGCTGACTTGCTTGTTCCCCGCCCGCTGCTGCCCCTCTTGCCACCTGTCTTGGCGTGTGGAAGATCTAATCTCCTCACAATATCAATCGATCTAAGTCAACAGATTAATATTGAACTTTTAACCATAGTTAAGCCACAACATATGTATTTAGTTACATAAGCATAAAAATCTTAATCATTATAGCTTAGATAGCTTAATTAATTGTGGAATACAAATACAAAGTTATTCGTCTCGTATATCATCTCGTGGTACTTAAACCATAACATCCAATATAAAAGATTGATTTTTCCATCAGAAGGATCGCCAGCAGGGCCCGTTTTATACCGAATAGCCTCAGTGTGCTGCCGCCAGTGGTCCTTCTGGTTCCGGTTCACGATCATTTGATAAGCCATTCATTATCATTTTTGTTCCGGAAAAGAAAAATTGTAACATTTTACTCCTAACATTTTACGCCTTTTAATTTTAATTTTTACTTGAAACAGGAAAAGAAAGCTAACTTCGGGCGGAGCCGAAGTTTATATACCGTTTGCAGTTCAGTCGCAGTCCGCTAGGTGGCGCCACGCATCTTAAATTATTAGATATGTAGCGGATCGTATATAGTCGGCCGATCCTTATGAAATTTGGCATATCGAATTATTTTTCCCAAAATAGAATCTGTACCAAATCCCATCTTTCTAACTTAAAAAACACCAAAGTTATGCCAATTTCGATCGTTCTATGACAGCTATAGGATATAGTCGGCCGATCCTTATGAAATTTTGTACACAAGATATTTTGGTCAAATATAACATGTGTGGAAAGTCCCAACCCTCTAACTTAAAAAACACCAAAGTTATGGTGTTCATTTTGATCATTTCCGATCAATCAGTTATATGGCAGCTATAGGATATAGTCGACCGATCCCGGCCGTTCCGACTTATATACTGCCTGCAAAGGAAAGAAGGGTGTGTGCAAAGTTTCAACTCGATAGCTTTAAAACTGAGAGACTAGTTTGCGTAGAAACGGACAGACGGACAGACGGACATGCTCATATCGACTCAGGAGGTGATCCTGATCAAGAATATATATACTTTATAGGGTCGGAGATGTCTCCTTCACTGCGTTGCACACTTTTGACCAAAACTATAATACCCTCTGCAAGGGTATAAAAAAGACAGGTCGACAGTAAAACATACAAAGACAAAAACATTCAAAACCAAAAAAGGAAAGCTAACTTCGGGCGGAGCCGAAGTTAATATACCCTTGTTGTTAGGTAGCAGCTTATATTATTATATATATATCGGAGCGGAATTGTGCCATTTCCAATCATTCAGTAATAGTCGGGGATCCTTATGAAATTTAGCAAATCGGACTACTTTGTCCCGAATAGAATCTGTACCCATCTTTCTAACTGAAAAAACCCCAAAGTTATAACAATGCCGAAATTTCTATGACAGCTATAGGATATAAATGGCCGATCCTTATGAAATTTTCAAATAAAATTATAGATATCTTCTGTGGAAAGTCCAAACTCTCTTATTTCCTGATTTTTGTTAAAGCCAAGATTTAGAACATTAAATAAAGGTACCGAAAACGCTCGTTACTGAACATTTGGTTACCCCAACGTGATTGTGCTTAGGCAAATAATTTGTTGAATTATTTTCCATTGAAAATTTGAGCTGCGCGGCTTGAAATATATAAAAATAAACGAATAAACAAATTAAAACATTAAAAAACATTATTCGGTTTGTGATTTGTGCGCACAATATTAACATCTGTTGACATACATAGAGTGATACAATCGCTCATACATATATTACCCCGTTATATATAAGTTGCACAGTGGGTCGTGAGCTGACAATAAATAAACGAACTAAAATAAATTTTTTGTTGCGAAAATGAATTTGTTTCTCGAGTGTGCTTTTCCTGGAAGGAAAGTATTTCTGAGTCAAAGTGCAGTTGTCCTTTTTGAGGATCTTCAAGGATTGCAAAGACCTTTCAAGAGGCGACGATAAATGTGCGGCTTAGCGAATTCGAAAGCATTCGAAGCTGTCCGAGCTGGATGTTTCAGAACTCAGGAGCGATCTGCCCGTAAACTTTAACGATGCGGCGAGGAAGGCACGATTTATCCTTGACCAAGAGATTATGCGGCGCTCCAATTTGTTGCCGGCGAGTTCAACACTGATCAACGCTACTTCTGCCACTAATTTTGATGTTCGGCAGAATTTTCCAGTCTTTGCCGCCACTGCCAATTCCCACCTTTAGGGGAGGTTATGCGGAGTGGTTTGAACTCCGGTCACTGTTCACGACCATGGTCGACAAAAACCCATTCATAAGTCGGGTCGAGAAGCTTCAGCGGTTGCGGTCCTGCCTTCGTGAATCTGCCTTGGAGACTGTTCGATCGTTGAAGCTTACGGACAAAAATTATGACGACGCATTGAAGCTGCTAAACAAAAGGTTTAGTAATCACAGGCTTATTTTTATACCCTTGCAAAGGGTATTATAGAGGGTATGTAAAATTGCCAAATTTCATAACGATCGGCCGACTATATCCAATAGCCGCCATATAACTGAACGACCGGAAATGGCACAACTGCAAGGGTATATAAACATGGACTCCGCCCGAAGTTAGCTTTTCTTTTTTGTTTAAAGCTCATGGTAATGAGATAATGCATCTGAGGGCCGTAGAATCCGCATCGGCGACGAGGCTTCGCGAGCTTTCGGATAAATTTAATTCGCATATGCGAGCCCTGTCAAGCATGGGCACAACGAAGCAGATAGCTAGCTGCATCATAATCCAAGTGCTGTTGCAGAAGGTTGATGATGCCACCCAGTCTAAGTGGAAGGAAATGCAAGCTGACTCGGATTCCTTGGATTCCATTCAAATGTGGGAGTCCATCGCCAGTTTTATTGAGCAGAGATGCTGGACTTTGGAGAGCATAGATTTACCGACATCATATGCACCAAACCTTGCGGTAGGACGACGTAGACCCTTTCATCCAGGTAACTCTGTCTGTGGTGTGGGTATAGATGGGTTTTCTGTGCAAGTTAGCTTACAATCCCAATGCATTGGCTACTCGGCACAATTAACTTCGATCGTAGCCTCAAAAATCACTGACCTTCAGCCCAATTTTGCATTGGACGTCAGCTCATGGAAAATTCCCGCCAATGTAAAGCCAGCGGATCCTCATTTTCACCAGCCTCACTCAGTGGAGTTGCTAATTGGAGCTGAATTATTAATTTATGAGCTGCTTTGTGTGGGGCAAATTCATCTGTCTACTGGTTTGCCCTCCATCCAAAATACTCGGCTCGGTTAGATTGTTTGTGGAGGCGGAGGCCCTGACGATTGTAAGGTCCTTATGGCAGCTGAGCAGTCAGTGTTGCTCGTCCAGCCTCAGACACAGCTGGTGAAGGTGGAGTCTCATCGCAGTTTTGTTTGCAAGCCAAAGAAGAAGCGCCTCCGCAAGGTGCTCAGCGAGAAGGAGAAATATTACAGACACCGTCGTCACTTCGAGCAGCGCATGGAGAAACGTCTGGCCGGGATCAGAACAGTGGTGGCAAGTGTGGTAGGTCATATATTACCTAGTGTGGATGTGAAGCCGCTCTTGACTTTGGCAGCGAAATGGCTACCGAGATGCCATCGCCCAGCTGCATTGACAACGAGGATGAAGACGACGATGACGATGTGTGTCGGGTGCGCTGCTGAGGGCGGCGTCCGGAGCTACAAGGCTGTCACCAAATTGTGCCTGCTGCCCCTTCATGATGCTGTAGAAAGCTCATCTTCCAACGGGGGAGTATGCCGGGTCAAGCAGCCGCCGGAAAGTTTGGCCGGAAATAATTTATAGAATTCGTGACGTCAATTTCTTTTATATTTATGTTCGCGTCGCCCGCTCTCTTGCATTCGATCGGCCGCCTGCATCTGCCGTCATGCGCCAGCGTTCTCTCGCTTTCTCGCGGTCGCTCCGCAGCATCTTTTAATTCTAATTCGGTCGTTAACCCTGCGCAGTCACATACATATGTCATACATATGTCATATGTTATATAAACCAAATCAATAAAATAAGTTGTACTCATACATAGAAATCGAACAGTGCTTGTTTTTATTAAAGCCTAGATTAGGGACATTAAATAAAGCTCCCGAAAAATCTCGGTAACTGAACAATGAAAAATAACTTTTTTGTGATGGCGACTTTGGATTCAAAATCATAGCTTGCAAATAACTGTTAACCGATTCGAGCGGTCTCAAAATAAGTGTTTGTCACTGAGACTTTGAGCAAAAAGTCTGAGACCAACCGATTGAGTTACTCGTATACAAATTTTGCTCGCGCTCAGTCGAAAAACACTTTTTTCTGTTTTCGTTTGGTCTGTTCATTCTCGGACCGTTTGCTTGCGTTCAACGATTCAAAAAGTCTTTTGTGCATGTATGTGTGTATGTGAAGTTTAGTGGGCTCAACTTGTCAATTTGCTTTGTAAATCTCTCGTGTAAACAGTGATTCATTAAATTTATTGAAAATTGGACGAGAACTTAATAAAAAAGTGCATCAATTTTTTGTACCCTTGCAGAGGGTATTATAATTTTGGTCAAAAGTGTGCATCGCAGTGAAGGAGACATCTCCGACCCTATAAAGTATATATATTCTTGATCAGGATCACCTCCTGAGTCGATATGAGCATGTCCGTCTGTCCGTCGGTCCGTCTGTCCGTCTGTCTGTTTCTACGCAAAGTAGTCTCTCAGTTTTAAAGCTATCGAGTTGAAACTTTGCACACACCCTTCTTTCCTTTGCAGGCAGTATATAAGTCGGAACGGCCGGGATCGGTCGACTATATCCTATAGCTGCCATATAACTGATTGATCGGAAATGCCATAACTTTAGTTGGAGGGTTGAGACTACTTTCCACACATGTTATATTTGACCAAAATATCTTGTGTACAAAATTTCATAAGGATCGGCCGACTATATCCTATAGCTGTCATAGAACGATCGAAATTGGCATAACTTTGTTGTTTTTTAAGTTAGAAAGATGGGATTTGGTACAGATTCAATTTTGGGAAAAAAAATCTGATTTGTCGAATTTCATAAGGATCGGCCAACTATATCCTATAGCTGTCATATAACTGATTGATCGGAAATGCTATAACTTCGTTGTTTTTCAAGTTAGAAGCATGGGAGTTTCAATGGATTCCTCTTTTGGAAAAATAATTTGATATGCCAAATTTTATAAGGATCGGCCGACTATATACGATCCGCTATTTATCTAATAATATAAGATGCGTGGCGCCACCTAGCGGACTGCGACTCAACTGCAAGGGTATATAAACTTCGGCTCCGCCCGAAGTTAGCTTTCCTTTCTTGTTATATTTAACAAAATGGACAACAAAGTTGTCCAAAGTTTAGTTGTTAAGCTTAACTCAAAATAAATGAATTTAAAAGGAAACTATTCATTTTTTAATTAAAATAATCAATATATTAGTTTGAAATTGGAAAACTCACGTTCAAAATTTAAATAAGTTTTTTCGTCAAATTTCATGTACCATGTACCACTGTGCAGCGAAACGAAAAAAATTATTGAAAAGACTTTTTGCGCTGACTTTTTCAGTCAATCGGTCTTTTACTGAGTCCCTCTGTGCGAGTGTCACTCAAATCTCTCATTGAGCGATGTTCGGTAGATGAGAGTTTCATGATTTGCTCATTGTAATTCGTTCAACAGAAAACCGAAACAAAACCAAACAAAGCCTGCTACTACTCTACTGCTTTGTTTCGGTTGCTCTCGCAAACAGAGCGTAAGCAAAAAAAAGGTTAACAGTTATTTGCAAGCTATGTTCACAATAATTACGAATTACGTGGAAGAATTCAAAACTTTTCAAATTCATAATGATACCTGATTCTGGTCTCCTTGTTGGGTCGAAGTCCGAAAATCAAAAATGACAAGAAAGGAAAACTAACTTCGGGCGGAGCCGAAGTTGATATACCTTTTCAGCTAGGTAGCAGCTTATATTATTATATATATCGGATAGTATATAACATAGTATACATTAGAGGTGGAGAACTATCAATGGCGCTATCGACACTATCGATGTTTGGCCGCTATCGAGTAGAGGTGTTGAACTATCGATGACGCTAACTACACTATCGATGTTTTGTCGCTATCGAGCCACAATCGATAGTGTCACACACGTGCCTTTGATAGCTGGCGTCTCACATTGCTAAAATACTTTACACATTAGCTTTTGTAAAAATTGAAAAATGTTGTGTAACATTGACGGCAATTAAAATGGAACTAATAATCATGGATCGATTTTAAAAAAAAATGTTTAATGTATTCTACATAAGTATTTTGATGGATAAAGTGGCGAATTTAAGGTACGTCGGAGGTTCCACAACGCCTACTTTTTGGGTGAGCGATCAAATAGCAAAGTCGGAAACGCTCGAGTGGATTTTATCCTTATTAAAAGGCAACAAGAAAGGAAAGCTAACTTCGGGCGGAGCCGAAGTTGATATACCCTTGCAGTTCAGTCGCAGTCCGCTAGGTGGCGCCACGCATTTTAAATTATTAGATATATTGCGGGTCGCATATAGTCGGCCGATCCTTATGAAATTTGGCATATTGAATTATGTTGCCCAAACAGTAATCTGTACCAAGTCCCAGCTTTCTAACTTAAAAAACACCAAAGTTATGCCAATTCCGATCGTTGTATGACAGCTATAGGATAAGTCGGCCGATCCTTATAATATTTATAGATAAGATGTTTGGCCAAATATAACATGTATGGAATGTCCTAATCCTCTTAATGCCGGATTTTTGTTCTTCCCCGTGTCGAATAAGAATATTTTTTATGTGAATAAGAATAAGAATATTTTTTATGTGCAATTATGTTCGCTTGTATAGCATTTTTTCGTAACCAAAATTGATTTGAGATATTTTTGGCGTGGCAAGTGTTTTTATTATATTTAATATGTAAAATACTAATAAATTAATTTAATCCGACTATAAATCTAATTTCATTTCATTTTCTTTCAGGTACGTCCGTTGCATAAAACCTAATCTTGAAAAACGGCCAAATTGTTATAATGCATTATTAGTTCTAGATCAACTAAAATATCTTGGAATTGTTGATATAGTTAGAATAAGAAGAGAGGGCTTTCCGATTCATTTAAATCATGAAGAATTCATTATAAAGTATAAATGTTTAATGATACGAAAATCCTTCGCAAATACACATAATTATATATCGGATATATTAGAAATAATAAAAGTTTCAAGCTCAGAATGGCAAATTGGCAAGTCAAAGGTTTTCTTAAGAAACGTGGCATATCAATTATTGGAAGATAGACGAAAGCAAATTATATACAGGAATGCAGTCACTATACAAAAACATTGGAAAAAGTTTGTTTGTTTTAAGTCGTATCTACGAATTAAGAAAGCTGTACTAATTATTCAACATTCATATAGAGGATGGAAACTAAGAATTCGGTTTTTAAGAATGAGGAGAAGTGCCATTATTATTCAAAGTCGACTACGTGGAGTTTTTGCTAGAGAGGTAAGTTTTATTATGAGAAAAATAAGTAAAAAAAGATTCTCATCTATAAACGAGAAAGAAAACACAACTTTGCCAGCAGCCAAAGTTGTTATTTAAGGTTTTTCAGGTTAAAGGTAATGTCCTTACATCGATTTGGTCGTAAGGCTTGCGTGGCTGAACTTCATGCTTGTTACTCGCTGCGCTTACCAAAGTGGCCTATATCCTATTAGATATGCATAGATAGAAAATAGACAGATAGCTTCGAACTATTAAAATTTTTTTGTTTTTAGAAATAGATTTAGGATGGAATTCTCATTCTCAATAATATTAAAATACTTTTATCAAACCCAATGTAATAGGCACCAGCCGTAAATACTCATATTTACTTATTTACACATCCAAGTTATGCGCGGTCGGGCCACCGACCATAGCTTAGATTTAAAGAGTTTCCGTTTTATCCCTATATCAAAGAATTAAGAGCACACTGCTCAACTCCGACAATCGCCGTCATAATTATTTACCTGCTGAGTCACTAGGCCAACGGCCGACGGAGGCAGTAAACTCCGCAACATAATCTTCGTAACTGTACAAGGTAGCTAAGGAACACTACTAAGAGCAACTCAACGACTGAACCAGTAGTATATTAATTTTACCAACCAATATATATAGGATATAGGATTCTAATTTTAAAAATTACACCGCAAAAATAATGTAAGTGGAATTTTTTATCCAGACTCTATCCAAATGTGCAAGATGAAAATATTTTTTGTCGAAGATTTTAAGAAAAAAAAATTTTAATTCAAAGTGTTTGATTTTGCAACAAAATTGTGTTTGTATAGAAGCGATAGAAGGGCTAATAATAAAAAAATTAACGAATGATTTTAACTCCTCGTTAAAAAATGATTTTAATCTGATGCTAGTTCAGAAGTTGATTGCGACTCATATGGTAGAAAAGAGTTAGCTGCAGCTAAGTTTTACACTAAATCTGATGTACAAAAAAAAAATACAAAAGTACAAATAACTATAAATTAATTACATAAAATAATACGTTTTTTTACACCAACTTAAAAGCAGAAACGATTTATTTTTTTCGTCTTATATAATATATATTAATTTTATTTTGTTGTTCATAACTTTGCCCGGCCCGGACGGTAATATAAAACACGCGTTCGAACAAAAATTTGTTTTCCTTATTTCGTGTGCCTCAAGCCTCAGCACAAACCCCGGAAACAAAAGTGTTGGAGACAAGCGGCCGTTGCCGCATATAGCATATTCCGTCAGTACGATGGCAGCTCACGCCACTACCAGGCCGTCATCATAATTAGAAGTAAAATCAGGGGCCTAAACTTATTGCAGTATTGTGACGAGGTAGAGAAAAAGCTCATCTTGTTAACCAATAAATTAAGCATTGTTGTAACTGTAACTGTAAAAGTATAAGCATGATAACCAATAAAGTAAGCACCTGTGTGAAAACCTGTGTGTGTTTATATCAGGCCTAAGGCGGATCACGAGAGGTACGCTTTTAGGAAGATAGGAAGTGTAGACCGAGCGAAAAAAGCAAGGTCGCCAACAGGAAAAGATTCCTGTTGCGAAACTACCATAACAAACAAATGCTTCGTCCGCCTATTCAACATAAAAACGACGTTCTTCATACCACCGGACTTGTCATCCTTTGCATCAAAAATCCTTTGCTGATCCAAACGAAGCCTAATTTTTCGGGTTATTGCGGATTTTGTCAATAAGGAAGTCCAAGACCTGCTCAAAAACACGTAATTCAGAAATCGGTCTCCCCTTATAACAACCCAATATGGGTTTTGGACAAGAAAGAAACCGATGAGGCGGGTAATCGAAACATGCGACTTGTGATAGACTATCGCAAGCTAAACAAAAGAACGGTGTCCGACAGGTTTCCCATGCCAAGCATCTCAATGATATTGGGCAAAGCCAAGTATTTCACAACGCTGGACTTAAAGTCCGGCTATCATCAAATCATTCTCGTCGAAAAAGACCGCGAAAAAACGTCGTTCTCGGTAAACAGTAAATATGAATTTCGAAGACTCCCTTTTGGGCCAAAAAATGGGGCCAGCATTTTCCAAAGAACCATTGTCGATATCCTGCAAGAGAAAATTGGCAAGTTTTGCTCTGTCTATGTCGATGACGTCATAATTTATTCGGAAGACGAAAACTGGGAGACTGGGTTCTAAAGAACCTATACGATGCAAACATGAAATCTCATTTTTTTTTAAAACGTTAATTTTCTCGGGTTTATTGTCACCAGAGAAGGTAAAGGCAATAAAGGAATTCCTTGAGCCAAAGAATGTTTGGGTAAATTATTATAGCAAATTACTATAGATGCTTCATAAAGGCCTTTTTCCGAAATCTTGAATGAGGAAAAAGAGTGTATCTAGGTATAAATCCAGAAATATCCCAGTGCAGTTTTCTGAAAAGAAGCTAAAAGTTTTATATAAATTGCGGAACAAATTGGCGTCTAAGGATGTCATTCACAGATATCCGGATTAGAAGAAGGCATTTGATCTAACGACTGATGCCTCAGCCTATGACATTGTGTTTTCCCAAGAAGGTCGTCCTATTACAATGATCTCGAGGACATTGAAGGACAGGGAGGTTAACTATGCGATTGTATGAGCATTAGCCAAATTGTGGCATTACCTATATGCGGTGAAGAATATAACCATCTACACCGACCATCAACCTTTAACCAATGCAGTGTCGGATTCAAATCCCACCGCAAAGATTAAAAGATGGAAAGTTCAAATCGAAGAAAGCGGCGCGCGAATTTTTTATAAACCCGGCAAAGAGAATTTAGTTCCTGATGCTCTATGCAGACAACAGCTTAATGCAGAGGGAGAGCAAGCAGCTGAGTCCTGTGCAGCAGCTTCACAGTGAGCGTTCGCTCACTCATACCATCGAAACACACAGACACAGTCGTCCCCAAAGGTGTGAATGCAATACTTGCAATGGTCCTCGACGATCTGGTCCGTGCATTTCCGGCCACAGAGTTCTGGCACTGCAAAAATAGAGACAGATATTATTGCAGTTGACGAGAGGAGAGAAATCCCATAACAGGGCCCATAGAGCAGCCCAAGAAAACGTGAAGCAGTTACTCACCGAAAATGGCTAAACTGGCAAACAAAATTGTAACCAATTTCAAAACATGCGCCAGGGCCAAATATGATAGACACCCGAGTAAACACGAGATAGGAGACCAATCCCTTCTCATGTGGGGGAATTGTTACACATTGACATTTTCTCCATAGACAGAAAGTACTTCCTCACCTGCATAGATAAGTTCTCCGAATTTTGCTGTAATGCAGCCCATTGCTCTCAGAACAATCGAAGACTTTGAGCCGGCCTCACTGCAGCTCATGAATTTCTTCCCGAAGGCAAAAACTGTTTGTTGCGACAACGAACCATCGTTAAACTCGCACACAATTGAGCATGTTGACCGGCCACTTTGGGGTTGGCATTTCAAGGCATTGATAAGAGGCCGGTAGACGTTATACAAACACAAGCGGAGGACACACCAACAGACATCCTAGAGAAGATCAGAAGCTCCCAAGTTGCGCTCAGGGCCAAGGAAAACGCCTTCCGCCAAAACAGGATTTTTGAAGTTGGCGACGAAGTCCAGGTAAAATCAAACCGAAGACTCGGAAACAAACTCACACCGTTGTGTGAGAAGAAAACCGTTGAAGCGGACCTGGGGACCACGGTCCTCATCAAGGGGAGGGTGGTCCACAAGGACAACTTTAAATAACACCATCAGGCTATACGCCTCCTATAGTTATAGATTTTGGCCACTAGGCATTAGTTATTAGATCATGTTATTTTAAGTGACACCTTTTGGCGGTGGGAATTCTTAATACATATTGAATTCTTAACTAATAAATTCAAACAAAAAAAAAATAGAAATTAATACTATTAATTAAGTTCAAAACCAAATCAATTTACTAACGACTGCGTTCAATCAGATTTTGAACTCAGCCAAAATTTCACAAATCGACACTGGCCATTTATTCGAGACCTTACTGTCTGGCAATAAAATTTTAATGATGGAGTTGCAAAATTAAATGCTTGTTATTGCATTGGCTAAACTCAATATCGTCAGCCCCAACATATTAGATCACGCAGATTTGGAGTTAATTTGACTTTAAGAGCTCACCAGCACCCCCATTAGGGATCTTTTGTTCGTCTCATCCGTAAAAATAGTACAATCCGTTAACGTCTTATACTTTATAATAAGATTTACATTTACATTTACATAACATTTACATTTACATAAAATTTGACTAAGGTAAAATTTTCATGTAAGAAAGTCACAATATACCCGGTCACCCAAAACGATGTAATGCTTCAGTTAAAGGACAACGTCGTTGAATGTTAAAAAGAGGTCCACCAAATTAATGATTGCAGCACATTTTGCCGGCTTGCAGCAAGTAGCTCATTCGCCAGAGATCTACACGCAGGAGGAACTGCACCCTGTGAAGCCCAGCCAAGCAACTTGCTCCCAATCACACATGTAGATGAGGGTACCTTCATCATCAATGACTTCAGCGCAGGTTCGAGTTGACAACGGGTCAGTATCTATCTACAATCAGGCTATCTCCAACTTCTGTAAAACTTTACTAAACAAGCTAAACTTGCAATAGATATGTTTTGAACAAAGAAACAGTTTTAGATAGCCATGACTTTTTGAAAATATGAGATTAAAAACTCCAATTTAATTGAGGAAAATATTGTTTAACCACCTATAATAAATTCAATAAAATTATTTCGAGTTTTTCCTTAAACCCAAAATTAAAACATAGTATGATCTACTGATTTCAATAAGAAAATAAAAATCTTCCATAGAAAAATGTTTGGGGAAAAATCATAGAAGACCAAAAATTAATGTAGAAAATCTGAGATTTCAACTTTGGATGAGTATTCCAAAGATATGGTAACTGCTAGATACCATTTTTTAATTTTAGTTGGTACACGTACATTTCAAAAATGATATGTACTGGAAACAATGATGGTCATCGCCATTACACGGCCTACATAATTCAATATATGGTAAAATTTGGTAAATTTCTTCTCTTAGGTGTACCGCGGAAACGGTGGGTGATAGAACCTATGTTTGTTCTGGACTTTTTATAATGTCTTATCTCATATGGCGTCCTCTTTTTATTTACTAGTGCTCTACTTGGAATTCTATTAATTAGGTTTGTTGCAGTCAAGACTGCTTCACCCCTGAATCTTTTATCTAATTGTGCACCGTTAACCATGGCACGGGCTTTCTCTGTAATGGTTCGTATCATTCGCTCAGATACACCATTTAATTGAGGTGTATGTGGCACTGTCAGGTGATAAGTGATTCCTTTCCTAACACAGAAGATACGCATTTCATTTGATAGATAATTTCTACCATTATCAATATACAAATGAACTACTTTGAAATTAAAGTGTGCTTCACTTTTCGCTACATCTTTAAACATATTAAATACATCTGACTTATGCCGAATCAAGTGTGACACAGTAATGTGTGAATTTATCCACAAAAATAACAAAATAGTTCTTCTCATCTAAAGAAAATGGTGTGATAGGTTCACACACATAAGAATGTATTATTAACAGGGTCGCGTAATATGTCTTTTATCCTTAAATAGGTTAAACGGAAGCCTAGCTTGCTTTCCGCTCAAACAAGGTTCACAAATTTCCTCTGATAACTTTAAACTATTATATTAATAAGGCTTGTGTCATTGAATAAATTGTTCTTCTTTATTTCTAATAGCTTAGCATTGCTAATGCACCCAAACCTCTCATGCCATAATCTATAATTGTTGGATTCTTTACAAGCAATCTATGGTTGCAATCTGAATCCTTTTTGATTGTCATTCCATTCTTCGATATGGTGACACTATCACTGTCAAACTCGGTTGTCAAACCATGCTCTTGTAGTCGTTTGACCGATATGAGATTTCCAGCAGCCTCCTCGGAATACAGCACATCCTCCAGTGTTATTTCATAATCATTCTGCAATCGTACGACACCACGCTGGCATAAATGAATTGGCCTTGCTTAGCCACAGCGATCTTTAATGGCGGTTTCAGGTCCATATAATCAGCATACAGAGAATCATCATTTATTAAGTGGTCATTCGCACCGGAATCCAGGATCCGTGTCACAGTATTTGTCCGTGTATTTATCCGTGACACAGTTGCTTAACATGAATGCAACTCCATATGATGTGGTGGTTTGAGCTGGTCTATTGCCGTTTTCTTTTTCATTTTTATTATTATTTTTATGGTATAACAATCTCGTGATAACAATCTCGTTTAATATGCCCTACCCTACCACAGTAGTGACACTTAATATTGCCAAATGGCTTACGTCTACTTTCGCTTACTGATTTTGTCACTCTGTTCTTAAAAGGATACTTTTGTTTATTCTTATTAAAATTATTGTTATTATTCTAAGCTACCGCTTTCATAACCTTTTTGCTGGTATCCTTTTGATCACTTCTTACTTTAATTTTATGATCTAATAGCCTATTCTTAACGAAACTTAAAGTCAAGTTTTCCTCGGACATCGTTTCGATTGCTGTAATGACGCCATTGTATGACGAAGGTAGTGTGAGTAATAGATATGACACTTTATCCATTTCCTCAATCTTAGCGCCTGCAGCTAAAAATTCACTAATTAGTTCATCAAACACAATGAAAAAATTTAATAGTGGCATCTCGCCCGAGTGTCAGGAGTCGCTTGCGCGCTGACAATTGTGAAGCTAGACTTTTTCGTTCCTATACGGCATCTAGATTTTTAAGAATTTCACGAGCTGTGTCGTCACTAGATGCAAAATTTAAGAACGAATCACTTAAGTGCTCAATGAACACACCCTTTGCACTTCTATTATCCTTGACCCAATTTGATTCCTCACTATCAGGCTTTTCCTAATCTACAACATTAAGAATATCTAATTCTGCAAGCAATGAGCCAACTCGAAACTTCCATACGGAGTACTTCTCTTCATTAAACGGTTTTATGTTTCGCTCCAATTTCTCCATTACTTCTTCTATCACCTATACACACGCACACAAGAATTAAAAAAAACAAGAAAGGAAAGCTATCTTCGGGCGGAGCCGAAGTTGATATACCATTGCAGTTGAGTCGCAGTCCGCTAGGTGGCGCCACGCATCTTATATTATTAAATATATAGCGTATCGTATATAGTCGGCCGATCCTTATGAAATTTGGCATATTGAATTATTTTGCTCAAAGAGTAATCTGTACCAAGTCCCATCTTTCTAACTTAAAAAACACCGATCGTTCTATGACAGCTATAGGATATAGTCGGCCGATCCTTATGAAATTTTGTACATAAGATATTTTGGTCAAATATAACACGTGCGTAAAGTCCCAACCCTCTAACTTAAAAAACACCAAAGTTAGGGCATTTCCGATCAATCAGTTATATGGCAGCTATAGGATATAGTCGACCGATCCCGGCCGTTCCGACTTATATACTACCTGCAAGGAAAAAAAAAATGTGTGCAAAGTTTCAACTCGATAGCTCCAAAACTGAGAGACTAGTTTGCGTAGAAACCGACAGACAGACAGACAGACGGACAGACGGACATGCTCATATCGACTCAGGAGGTGATCCTGATCAAGAATATATATACTTTATAGGGTCGGAGATGTCTCCTTCACTGCGTTGCACACTTTTGATCAAAATTATAATACCCTCTGCAAGGGTATAAAAATCAAAACTAATTTCACCACACGTTGCAATCGAATAGAGACTTCGCAGGAAAAAAAATGAATTTCACAGGAATCTGCTACGGCATATGTGCATTTACAAAAAAAAACTACTCTTATTGATTTAACTTCTGTTAGGCATGGTCTGGGCCTATAACCTATTGAAATAATTGATATTAATAGACACCGCCCTACACCAATTATGAAAAACACAAGATCCTCTATGCATTTACTTGTTCAATTTATTATCCTCTGCTCACCACCACACCACATGTATACTTGATCAAGCAAGAACAGGAAGAGAAAAAAATGGCACTTCAGTATTAAAAAAAGCTTAAATCTATATATATCGATAAATGGTATTTTTGATTGTTGAATAGGGGTATTCCAACATTAGACCATCTTACCACATTCTATCGAATGACAGACTCGCGTTGTTTGAACTTGTTGTAGGACCTTATCGTCATCATGCTTTAGCACTTGTTTGAGCATAGATGTGGCGTCGTTAACCCTTTTTTGTAACGATGGCGACTTATACTTAACATTATTGACGTAAGTCATCCCAAATGGTTGTTCTGCGTATTATGGATCACGGTGTAGGTTGATTAGAACGGGTTAGACGAGAGATCTGCGATACATTCGGCGGTAACCTGATATCATGGAATATTTTTGGTGATTACGGTGTCGATTGAATCTGGTATTATGTTAGGGTCTGACGGGTCACTTTACCTTTGGATTTTTTGGTAGAGCTGTTTACCCTGTAGAGAGATTTCTTGTTGCTATAGTCTCCTGCTGCTTTAAAATGATCTCTTAGTGAGTTGAAAAGGGGCATGAATTCGCCTGCAGATATGGTGAACCGAGGGCATCAGTAAACTGCAGTTTTACTTAATAGGTTATCAATGTTATTTTTATCGTAAATCTATGCAAATTCCTTATGGTAGTGGTGTTTAATAGGGTTTCTTACAAGAATTCCTGTCCAGCCATGTGCTTTGCCGTCGGGATGATATGTTTCGTAGAGCATGTGACAGAATCGCCGGTGTCGTCAGAGGACCGGCACGACTCCCTTTGGATGCACAATTGGACGAAATGCCCCTAATTTGGCCACAACCGTAATTTTAAAGCTAGAAAGTTGTTTTGGAAAATTTTGAGGATTTGCTGCTT
Source organism: Drosophila ananassae (assembly GCF_017639315.1). Taxonomy (NCBI): domain Eukaryota; kingdom Metazoa; phylum Arthropoda; class Insecta; order Diptera; family Drosophilidae; genus Drosophila; species Drosophila ananassae. The sequence goes on from NC_057928.1 coordinate 2,230,622, forward strand.
ATATTATTTGTGAATTTCGAATTTTTCCCACATAATAGAACTACAGAATATATAAATTCATATTAATGTTGTAATATTTTTTCTTCATTTTTTTTTATCCACAATTGTTAAAAAATTTATATATCTTAATATTTTTCCATATTATAACATAGCTTAATTAACGAAATCTTAAAAATAACTTTTATTAATATAAACGTCCCATAGTATGGTATACTTTTAAGCTCGTCTTCAACACAATGTACTAAAAGTGCAATAACTTTTCTTGGCAATGAGTGTGATTTTAAAATCTTTTTAGAGTGATGCTTGATAAGTAAGGATCAAATCCCAAGCTCGTTTTCCTGTTTCTATTTCCTATCCTATCGCTCTTGTTATATTTGTTGCGAGCCTTAGATGGGCTTTTATCTAAGTAACCAGCAGGAAGTACAGATGTCAATTATTTGTTGACCATGAAAAAAAATTTTTGGACCGTAGCGGTCATTGGATACCACGGATATTTAATTAAATGAAAACGAAGCGTTTCTTCACAAAATTGCTTTAACTTATTTAAACAAACGTCATATTTGCATGATATTTGTTGCCATACTTTTAAAATGTCAGGACTATTTATGGTATTTATTGTACTTTTTGCCTTCTTAATAGACATAGCAGCTGTTTTAATAAATGAAGTTAAGAAGTGTTGAATTTTCCTTTGCAAGTTCGGAAGCAAATCTTCTTTTATGCCGTAAACTTCCTACCTCATAAGAGACCCGAGGTCGACCACCAAGATCACGATTACAATCATTTTTTGAATAAAATATTATCAAATCGATTTCCGGTTTCCGGATTACTTCGACGTAAACCCAGTCAAAAGTAGCGTTGACATTGCGATTCGTATCCAGTCAGTCACCTCGACGAATAGCAACCTTGCTCGCATCTATTGAAATATTCAACCTCTCCGCGAATTCCCGCAAATTATTTAAATGCTATCTGAATATACACATAACAACACATACTATCACATAAGTTGTTCACAAAAGCACATATGTATAATTAAACTTATACAATTTTCTACATACCATGCGAAACATTTCCCATTTTAATGTATTTTAAAGCCAAAATTAAGAAACTTGACAAGAACAGCTGACTTTCAAGGGCTGGTGGCAGACAAGGACTGCACAATAATTTACCAATTAAATATTTACAATGTCAAGGGAATTTTCTTAACTTGAAATAACTGTAACATTATTGATATATTAACACGAAATGTTTAGGTTGTAGCCAAAATAAAGGCATCTCATCCCAATTGCTGTGGAAAACCTTATACCTCGGGGACACTAAGAGTACATTGTTTGAAAAGAATCATTGTTTGATGACGACAATCGACGTTCATTTTGTTGTTGGGTCCGAGATTGACTTATTTTTCTTTTGCAGAGAGTATTATAATTTTGGTCAAAAGGGTGCAACGCAGTGAAGGAGACATCTTCGACCCTATAAAGTATATATAATCTTGATCAGGATCATCTCCTGAGTCGATATGAGCATGTCCGTCTGTCCGTTCCTACGCAAACTAGTCTCTCAGTTTTAAAGCTATCGAGTTGAAACTTTGCACACACCCTTCTTTCCTTTGCAGGCAGTATAAGTCGGAACGGCCGGGATCGGTCGACTATATCCTATGGCTGCCATATAACTGATTGATCGGAAATGCCATAACTTTGGTGTTTTTTAAGTTAGAAGAATGGGAGTTTCAATGGATTCCTCTTTTGGCAAAATAATTCGATATGCCAAATTTCATAAGGATCGGCCAACTATATACGATCCGCTATGTATCTAATAATATAAGATGCTTGGCGCCACCTAGCGGACTGCGACTCAACTGCAAGGGTATATAAACTTCGGCTCCGCCCGAAGTTAGCTTTCCTTTCTTGTTTTTTTTTAATTATAGGGATTATTCTCCCAAATTTTTAAGTCGATTCGAATGAAAGTTTGGGAGATACAGTCCTGAAAAGGTGGACGCTCGAGGTCAGGTTTAGGCAGAGCGCAAACTTAAAGCGCGTTTTTATCAAAACTGTGTTTTTGAAGTCGATTGTCAAGATTCCTCGGAAACTACTCAACCGATCTTAATAAAATTTTGCATACCTACCTTTATCCAAGGGGTCATGGAAAATGACGTCTCAATTCTTCTTTGAATATGTATATTTACGAAACCTAAATGTTGCAAATACATTTTTGAAAATAGGCAATTTTTCGGCCGCGCAAACCCACCTAACCCCTTACGTCATCTGGTGATTACAATGCAAATCATACCGATTGGGGTTCACCGCCTGTCAACCGAGAGGACAAGCACGTTAATACCTCTATAATCCAGCCCTCGAATAAGCTTGACTTTTCATCTCAGTGTGGTTTTAAATGTTGAATAGTGGATCCCAATAAACGCTGTGGTCGCATTGACTTCGCAATTGCCACAGAAATTTTGCGAAACCTTAGTCGCCCTTAGCTTTTAGATTTCTAATCATCACAATTCAGATTAAATTCTTCTTCTGCGCTCTCTATCTTCAAATCTAAGTCGTCCGCGTAACATAACATCGGTTTGTCGTTTTCGTTATGCCGCTACTACAGTTCGAATTTGGATACACGGGATGGCACGCTAAAGACAAGAGATGAATGAAGTTGTGTTTTGTTTTCGTATTAGTATTGGTTGGGAAGTTGTTGAACCTTATCGAGCTTGCGATCTTGTAACGAGCTTTTTAGGTTCGACTTCGAAACTTTCGTTATTCTAGAGAATATGATATGTTGTATTTGTCCTCTCTTTATCTTAAAGCGAACGGACGTGTTCCGGTGTCCGGACAATCCGGTGTTTATTTTTATTTATTTATATTTTTATACCCTTTCAGAGGGTATTATAATTTTGTGCAACGCAGTAAAGGAGACATCTCCGATCCTATAAAGTAAATAAGAATATACACTTCATCAGGATCACCTTCTGAGTCGATATGAGCATGTCCGTCTGTCCGTCTGTCTGTTTTTACGCAAACTAGTCTCTCAGTTTTAAAGCTATCTAGTTGAAACTTTGCACACACCCTTCTTTCCTTTGCAGGCAGTATATAAGTCGGAACGGCCGGTATCGGTCGACTATATCCTATAGCTGCCATATAACTGATTGATCGGAAATGCCATAACTTCGTTGTTTTTCAAGTTAGAAAGATTGGACTTTCTATGCATTCTAATGTGGACAAACTTATACGATCTGCCAAATTTCATAAGGATCGGCCGTCTATATCCTATAGCTGCCATATAACTGATGGGAGTTTCAATGGATTCCTCTTTGGGCAAAAAACTTCGATATGCCAAATTTCATAAGGATCGGCCGACTATATACGATCCGCTATATATCTAATAATAGTCCGCTAAGTAAAATATGCGTGTCGCCACTTAGCGGACTTCGACTTAACTGCAAGGGTATATAAACTTCGGCTCCGCCCGAAGTTAGCTTTTCTTTCTTGTTAAAACCAATTTTTACATTTCAAACATATCAGTACCGCATCGCGTATGCAGTTATATATTTGGAGTTAAAAGAATAAATTTATTAATTTTTTTCCAAACATATCTCTGCTCTGCTTCTTCATCTTTTACAATGTTGCTTCTATTGTCGCTCAGTAGATATTCTTATCTATATTCCTTGCAGTTTACTAACCCCCATTAAACGCTCCCTTTAATCTCCCTTTTTCGTTTCCCTGGTACTGTGGTTCATGGTACGTCAATAATAAAAAAAAAATATATTAATTAATTTTTTATTTTATTAATTTATTGGATATGATAGTACAGTTTACAAAACTATGACTAACAGTTTAGGGGCGTAGTGCTAGCTACGAGGCCTTCGACTACGTGTTTTAACTATTTAGTTATGTTTATAATTAGCTAAGTTAACAGTAAATTTATTTTAATTTTAAATTTCGTTGTACAAATTGGTTTCTTTTAGGAATTCGATGATTGCTTTAATGTTTTCTGCTGTTGGTGTTTATTGAGATTATTTTATCTCTTCGCGAAAACACACGAAAGGAAAAAAGGTGGCTGTAGAAATTAAATTAAATTGCAAAAAAAACGAACGAAAACGAAAAATGCGTGCACTCTTTCCAACGTTATAAATTCGATTATATTCATATTAACGAAACCTTGAGCCTAGCTTATCTAGTGCGGCGAAGCGGGGCGAATTCATGGGAGAGCGCAAGTGAGAGCTTCACTTGCGCTCCCGCTCCGCCCTAAACTAACTTATACTAGACTTCATAAAATTCCACGTATTATCTACATCTAATTATACACCGGCCCCGTTGATGGCCTTCCCTAGGCTTCAACTATTGGCAACCTTGCCAGCTTGTGGACTGCTCTCCGAAATACTGCTCCTCTACTCGTCCTGACGTCGGCGACCCTGACCCTTCCGTCCGCGCCGGCGTGAGTCTCGACGACTCTGGCGGTGATCCACTGCTGGGGCGGCTGGTTGTCCTCGGCGACCAGCACCAGATCGCCCTTCCTGGCGTCCTCCTGCTCCAGCTGCCACTGCGACCGCGCCTGTAGGCCCAAGACGTACTCCCGGGACCAACGCTGCCAAAACATTTGCTTGATTGACGAGACAAGCCGCCATCGCCGCAAGCACGTTAGACCCTGCTGGTCCGGGGTCCGCGGTGCTGGTGGGGCGATGAGCGGCCCGCCTGTCAACAGGTGCCCGGGAGTCAACGCCTCGCCGTCGCTTGGGTCCTGACTGAGGGCGCCCAGGGGCCTCGAGTTCAGGACGGCCTCGACTCCAACGAGGACGGTCTGCAGCTCCTCTGCGGTCAACTTTGCGCTGCCCACCGCTCGTAGGAGTAGGTGTTTTGCAGACTTCACACCTGCCTCCCATAGTCCGCCCATGTGCGGAGCCCGCGGCGGTATGAATGCAAATACGCATCCTTTTTTTGATGCGTATTGCCGCAGCTCGTCCGCTTCGCTCTCGATCTGGTGCCGCAGTGCCGCGAAGAGGCGACTCGCTCCGACGAAGTTCGTCGCGTTGTCGCAGTGCACGGTCTGCAGACATCCTCGGCGCCCAACGAACCTTTGAAAAGCCAATAGAAAGGAATCAGTTGACAGATCGGAAAATACTTCTAAATGTACTGCTTTAGACGAAAAACAAACAAACAGGGCAATGTAGGACTTGTATGGTGGCCTACCACGAATTTTCAAGGTCAAGGAATAGGGCCACAGAAATCCACGCCACATATGGAAAATGGGCGGAGAGCACGAACTCGATCTAAGGGCAAATCTCCCATGATTTGAGTCATCAGATGAGGCTTGCATTTAAAACAGCGTATGCATGACCGCACTATCTGACTGCAGACTTCCTGCTCGTTTACTATCCAAACGCGCTGTCGCAAGAGACTCACTAGTGCTCGTGGACCCACATGAAAATTCGACTCGTGCAAGTATCGGACGTAGCTCTGAACAAATTGAGAGCGCTTCGTCAACAATACTCGAAACTTGGCATCGTACGAAATAGGAGCATTAACTAGTCGCCCCCCGACCCGCAACAACGAAAAGGTAAGCCCAGCCTGAGAGGTTTCATGGACAAACGGACTTAGCTTCTGTAGGCTTGGGCTAACAACAAGATTTTTTCTAACATTTTTAATTTCCTCTTGATACTCGTGCTCTTGGACTATCTGGACAATTTTATTAAACGCGTCTCGATATTCGACAGGGGAAGGTACATTATCAGAAGGAACTACTAATTTTTTACACTTCTTTATAAAGCGGACGATGTAAACGAACACTCGCAGCAGTTTTAGGTGAGAGGAAAATCCTTCTATCACTTCCAACAAATATGAGGTAGAGACCATTGCAGTCAGTCCGACCGCACTCTTCTTTGCTTCCATTGCAAAATCTCTGGTGACGGATCAAACCGAGGGCTCGTTGGCCACTTCTCTTCCGGCTCCGTTAAAAACGATGGAACCTGTGAACCAAATTTATTCTATCGTTTCCTTTACGTCTCCACCTCTTGACACAATATCTGCCGGGTTCTGTTTAGTTGGTACATGCCGCCACGTGCTATCCTCTGACCACTCTTGAATCTCAGCAACTCTATTTGATACGAACGTTGACAACGACGATGGATGGGAACGAATCCAATGAAGACAAACTTCCGAATCTGACCAATATACACTTCGTTCGATCGGTGCTTTGATAAGAGGTTTTATTTTGCGACATAGGTCCGCGAGAAGGTGAGCGGCACATAACTCAAGACGGGGGAGCGTCTTTGTCTTGAGCGGCGCTACTTTCGACTTTGCTGTCAACAATGAGACTTTACTACCTTCTGCAGATTTGCAACGGATATAGACGCAGGATCCATAGGGTCTCATCGATGCGGCAGAAAAGGCATGAATTTCAATTGGTGACATTGGCTCACTCATCACAAATCTCGGTATTGAGATCTCTTCTAACTGTGACAAGGCAAGCTGAATCTTGTTCCATGCGGTTTCCAAGTGCTGTGGAATGGACTCATCCCAATCTAGCTTATTGAGCCAAAGTTCCTGTAACAGGATCTTTCCTTTAATAAGGATCGGGCTTAATAAGCCAAGAGGGTCGAAAAGCTTTGACGTCACCGAAAGAATATTGCGCTTAGTCGCCCTTTGACCCATGACTGACATATCAATTTCGAATTTAAATACATCATCTTTAGGAACCCAAACGATTCCTAATGTTTTTGTCAGCTCTGATCCGAAAGTGTTATTGGCTTAACCGTGCTCTCGGATGCAGTAACTTCAGGCGAGTTTGAAAACCACTTGCTCAATTCAAACCCAGCGTTTTGAAGAACCTGAGTTACTTCAGACTTAATTGTCTTTAGCTCCTCCACGCAACCAGCACCCGATAACATGTCGCCGACGTAAAAGTCAGACCCAATAACTTAAGCAGCTCGAGGGAATGTATTTTTCGCGGATTCACTCAACCTCTTCAAACACCTTATGGCCGGGAATGGGGCTGGTGCAGTGCCATAAGTAACGGTGTTGAGCTTGCACAATTTCTAGGACTCAGACGGGTCTTTTCTCCACACTATCAACTGGTATCGTCGATCTGCTTCATTTACCATCACTTGACGATACATCTTTTTTATGTCGGCTACCAGAGCGAATTTGTTTAGCCGAAATCTAAGAAGAGTTGAATAAAGCTCTTCCTGAATTGTTGGACCCACTATCAACAACTCATTAAAACACTTTTGTGTGGATGTCTTGCAGGACGCATCGAAAACGACTCGAATTTTGGTCGTTGTACTTTGCGGCCGCAAGACACACTGGTGGGGTATGACGTAGTGTGGAGAAGCAAGAACGTCATTGCTTGCAGGGGACATATGGCCTAGGGATTCGTATTCTTCCACAAATTCCAAATACATTTTCTTTAAGTTCGGATCTCGAGATAATCTTCTCTCGAGCGACAGGAATCGGCGTTTGGCTATCTCGAATGAATTGCCCAAAACGCTTGGATCCGACTTAAATGGAAGTTCAACTTCAAATCGACCTGAAGGCAGTATTCTTGTAGTCTTCCTCACATTGTTCCTCACATTTTAGAAGAAGGAACTTCTTCCAACGACCAGAATTTTTTCAAGTTTTTGTCTATTGACTCTAATACTTCCTCTTGGCAATTCAGACTAGAGACTGGCTGTGGAGGAGTTGAGGAATTTGCCAGATATTTTCCCGACACTATCCACCCAAGGAGAGTTTTTTGAAGGATGGGATGGTTCGGACCTTGTTTTATTCGGCCAACGGACAACAGTTCGAAAAATGACTCAGCTCCAATTAGGATATCTATCCGCTGAGGTTTGTAAAAATATGGGTCTGCTAACGGCAAGTTCTTTGGTAGGGTCCAATCTTTCACGTTCACCGACTGGTCAGGGTGATAGCCTGAAATGGTTTTCAAAACCCAAAAGTCGAACGGAAACTCGCTACCATTGACTCTCGACTTCACCACGGTGTGTATCTTTTTCTTGACTTGTGAATTAGTTTGACCAATTCCAAGCAAGTTGATGCACGATTCCTCCCTACGGATCTGTAAGCGTTGAGCAAGATCTTCTGTAATAAAATTCATTTGTGACCCTGAGTCAAGTAATGCTCGGGCCAAGATGTGCTCACCATTTTTTGTGCGAACGCTTACGATCGACGTTGCTAACAAAACCCTTTCTACAGACGACGCATGCAAAGCATGTGAAGTAGAAGGGCCATCATTCGTTAACTCTGGAGGAGGATTTTGTGTGGGTGGTGGTAATGCTAAGCTATTTTCGGTCACTGTAAATCGGTGCAGAAGTTTATGGTGCGATCTTGAACAGATTTGGCACCTGGTCGATTTACAATTCGCTACCGTGTGACCTTTTCGCAGACAATTCAATAGGGAGGCTGACTTAACAAACTCAAACCTTTGCATTACAGCAAGGCGAGCAAACGGACTACACTGGGCCAAAAAATGGTTGTTCGCGTTACAATAACTGCAAGCTGGTTTGGCGTTGGTAGAAGAACAAGCCAACGAAGTTCTATTCAGTTGCTTGCCGAACCCAGTTCTTTCTTGTTTTGGTTTGCCAGTCTCTTCAGCGGACAGATGCTGGTATCTACGATTTAGTATTTTTTCGAAATCGGACCACAGCGGCAATTCCTCATAATCCAGTGACTCTTCCCATTTTTGCTTGGTCACTGGATCCACTCTACTCAAAACTAAATGAATAATCATTGAGTTTGCAATTTTAGTATCATCTCCTGTGGATAATAGTGATCCATAAATTGATGATACAGTGTCGATGAGACCCCTCAACGACGACGCAGACGGTTGGGAAATTTTCGGAAGGCTGAACAGTTGACGTATTTGGTTCGCAAAGATGAGACATTCGTTATCATAAACTCTCTTTAGACTAGCGATAGCTTTGTCGTAATTACTCTCGGTGACCTGGAATGCCTTGACAGTTCCTAAGGCTTCACCAGAGAGGCAAGAAATTAAATGATTAAATTTCTCGATAACTGGAATGTTCACATCTTTGTCAACTAATGTCTCGAAAAGACTTATGAAATTTTTGAAATCCGAATAATTTCCACTGAATTTTGGCAATGCCAAACTAGGAAGTCGAGCTCGAGTTGGGGCTGCAGAAATTGCAGTAGCTGGATGGGATTCTTCAGCTAAATTCCTTGCCTTGGTAGTTATTCCTAATTCTTCCAACTCGGCTCCGAAATCATCCAATCATCCGAACCTGAAGCCTGCATTCTAGCTCGGTTTTGTTTAGAGGAAGTGATCCATCTTCCAAACGTTCCTTCAACCGGCGAATGCTTTGAACTTTGACATTTAATCTTCTTTTTAAGTCAATAAGAGTCGTGGAATTATGTTTTTGCTTAGTAAAAAAAAAAAAAAAATTTGTTTTTTCAATACAAAAACGGAAACAATGCAAATTTAAGATTTAATAATTTATTTAAATTTTTTGTTAAAGGAATTTTATTAATTTATTTAAATTTTTTATTAATTTTAAAATATTAATATTAAAAATTTATTAAAAATAAATAAATTGTAGAAATTTATTTAAAATTTTATTGAATTTAATTCAACAACAAGAAAATGCGAAAACAAAAATAATTAATTAATCTTATTTAAATATAATAAATAATTTATTAAATTTAACCAAATCTAAATTGATTAATTAATTGATAACGAATTATTGATAGTCGAGGCACAGAGTATCCAAAAAAATAGTTTGTCGCCAATGACACCGAAACCAATATGCTCGACCAAATTGTAGGGGAGCGCGTCACTTGGCAGACCGGTAAACTATACGCGCCAAAAAGTGCATATACATACATACATACAGCAGTGGATAACGGTGGGAAACGAAAACGAGAATATTATCGCTGCATCTATTTGTATGTATGTAAACCAAATATATATGCACCTTTATTTTATCTGTAATAAATAAAATAATTTTTGGCTGCACTTTAGTATTTATTTGGAAGATTTGTAAATTCCAGAACGAGGGGTAGGGGGCGACAGTGATTGCAAATAATATAAATATTCTCTTTTTTATTTTATCCACAGGCAGTACATTTAGGTTAGCACATATATTTATAATTAAATTTTTAGAATTTTTATATATGTTATTATTTATTTTTGCTCTACTATTTTTTGTACGTACGTATGCGCCAAGAATTGAAAGGAGGGTGCAATATTCCAGCACAAGACGGATTTTAATTTGTTTTATCTCAACTTTCAATTTTTTGCACAAATACCTGGGGTTCTACTTTCGGATCCTTTAAACCTGCGGCCACTTTCCTTTCACAATCGATGCAGGTGCAGGGCATGGGGACGACGAATCCTTCCAGTAGCAGCTATGTAGTTGATTGGAGAAGTTTCGCGACGCGGAGAATTCTTTAATTTGTATTTTAAATTAACTGGCACAACCGTCGCGAGCAACTCTTTTATTTTTTTGAATGTATATATGTAACATATATTGTTTATATATGTTATGTCACTATTTTTTGTTGCTTTTTTATTTAATTATTCACTACAGTCCACCCGGGGGCGCCAAAATGTTTATTGAGATTATTTTATCTCTTCGCGAAAACACACGAAAGGAAAAAAGGTGGCTGTAGAAATTAAATTAAATTGCAAAAAAAACGAACGAAAACGAAAAATGCGTGCACTCTTTCCAACGTTATAAATTCGATTATATTCATATTAACGAAACCTTAGGCCTAGCTTATCTAGTGCGGCGAAGCGGGGCGAATCCATGGGAGAGCGCAAGTGAGAGCTTCACTCATCTCCTCAAATGTATAATTCTTTGAGGAGATCGTCAATAGAATTTGTGGTGGACTACCATTTTTGTCCATTTATATACATGTGTGACTTTTTGGGATTTTAATCCGTCTAATATTTCTTCTTCTGTAACATACCTGAGTAAATTGCAATATTGCTTTTGGTTTCATTAAGGGATTTGTGTTCGTTTGCTTTTGCATCTATTGTGCCAATTTTTATACCCTTGCAGAGGGTATTATAATTTTGGTCAAAAGTGTGCAACGCAGTGAAGGAGACATCTCCGACCCTATAAAGTATATATATTCTTGATCAGGATCACCTCCTGAGTCGATATGAGCATGTCCGTCTGTCCGTCTGTCCGTCGGTCCGTCTGTCCGTCTGTCCGTCTGTCTGTTTCTACGCAAACTAGTCTCTCAGTTTTAAATCTATCGAGTTGAAACTTTGCACACACCCTTCTTTCCTTTGCAGGCAGTATATAAGTCGGAACGGCCGGGATCGGTCGACTATATCCTATAGCTGCCATATAACTGATTGATCGGAAATGCCATAACTTTGGTGTTTTTTAAGTTAGAGGGTTGGGAGTTTCTACACATGTTATATTTGACCAAAATATCTTATGTACAAAATTTCGTAAGGATCGGCCGACTATATCCTATAGCTGTCATAGAACGATCGAAATTGGCATAACTTTGGTGTTTTTTAAGTTAGAAAGATGGGATTTGGTACAGATTCTATTTTGGGGAAAACAATCTGATCTGCCAATTTTCATAAGGATCGGCCGACTATAAACGATCCGCTATATATCTAATAAAATAAGATGGGTGGCGCCACCTAGCGGACTGCGACTGAACTGCAAGGGTATATCAACTTCGGCTCCGCCCGAAGTTAGCTTTCCTTTCTTGTTTTAATTATACCCTTGCAGAGGGTATTATAATTTTGGTCAAAAGTGTGCAACGCAGTGAAGAAGACATCTCCGACCCTATAAAGTATATATATTCTTGATCAGGATCACCTCCTGAGTCGATATGAGCATGTCCGTCTGTCCGTCTGTCCGTTTCTACGCAAACTAGTCTCTCAGTTTTAAAGCTATCGAGTTCAAACTTTGCACACATTCTTATTTTCCTTGCAGGTAGTATATAAGTCGGAACGGCCCGGATCGGTCGACTATATCCTATAGCTGCCATATAACTGATTGATCGGAAATGCCATAACTTTGGTGCTTTTTAAGTTAGAAAGATGGGACTTGGTACAGATTACTCTTTGGGCAAAATAATTCAATATGCCAAATTTCATAAGGATTGGCCGACTATATACGATCCGCTATATATCTAATAATATAAGATGCGTGGCGCCACCTAGCGGACTGCGACTCAACTGCAAGGGTATAGCAACTTCGGCTCCGCCCGAATACAAAGAAAAAAAAAAAAAGGAAAGCTAACTTCGAGCGGAGCCGAATTTGGCATATCGAATTATTTTGCCAAAAGAGTAATCTGTACCAAATCCCATCTTTCTAACTTAAAAAACACCAAAGTTATGCCAATTTTGATTGTTCTATGACAGCTATAGGATATAGTCGGCCGATCCTTATGAAATTTTGCACACAAGATATTTTGGTCAAATATAACATGTGTGGAAAGTCCCAACCCTCTAACTTAAAAAACACCAATGTTATGGCATTTCCGATCAATCAGTTATATGGCAGCTATAGGATATAGTCGACCGATCCCGGCCGTTCCGACTTATATACTGCCTGCAAAGTAAAGAGGGGTGTGTGCAAAGTTTCAACTCGATAGCTTTAAAACTTAGAGACTAGTTTGCGTAGAAACGGACAGACAGACAGACGGACAGACGGACATGCTCATATCGACTGAGGAGGTGATCCTGATCAAGAATATATATACTTTATAGGGTCGGAGATGTCTCCTTCACTGCGTTGCACTCTTTTGACCAAAATTATAATACCCTCTGCAAGGGTATAAAAATGGATATGGATTCGACGTTACCCTCCAAATTTGGCAATGTGTAGTGTGTAATGTTAATGTGTTGTAAGCCATGCTGGTACGATGCTACATACATACGTCCAGTTGAATTTGCTAAAGGTAAGTCGGCGGCACGAAACCATTGGAGTTTCAGGGGTGTAAATCCTTCGGTCATCAGCATCGGTAGATTGCCTCCGATCGACGTTGGTTATCAATGAATACGTAAAACATCCAAAAATTATCAACAAAGGCGATTTTTAAATTTTCTAACCAAATAATATTGCTTCTAACCAAATAAAAAATATTGTTTATGTTTTTTTTGTTTAAAGGTAGCAGCAGCGTTAAGAGAGTTAAGACGGGTTGATGAGGAAATAAAAAAGCGTGAAAAAACTATGCTGCAAATTCCTAATACCGACTGCAATGCTCTTGATGTTTGCGAAAAGTAAGTATTATGTCAAAAGTAAGTAAGTAAGTAAATGAAAATATCAATCGAGTCATAAAAAAATTATTTTTATCAAAAATTAATGGAATTTGCATCCTTTTTTTTTTATTTTACTTAGTTATCCTTAGGTTTCTTAAAGCCAAGGTTTTATTTTAACATGTTTACATGGTTACATGGCTTTAGCGGTTTTAAAAAAATCTATAATTTTGTCTTATTGAATTCTATAACATTTCTAGAATCTTGTGTATAGATTTTTTTTAAATGAAATTTTCACCGAAGTTAAAATTTTTTTTTTATAAAAACGTCTGCCAAAGATCCTAATTTTTTGTTTTTTTTGTTTCCTTCGTTCAAAATTGTCTTTACCAAAACACGTATTTTTTAATTTTTATTTCTGATGATCTTGAAAGTAGTTCTGCTGACAACGCGGAGGCACCTTTTTTCCGGAACTGCCGGAAGTGGCGTCGTAATGACCTCCATTTTTTTTTTAATTTAACAAAATGTTTATTAAATATGTATATATTAAATAATTAAAAGCTGCATAAAATATTTAATTTTTTCTATGCAAATAAAATTATTGCCCGCGGAAACTCATGAATCTTAAAGCGGGTAAAAAGACTTTTTTGTTTTTATACCCTTGCAGAGGGTATTATAATGTTGGTCAAAAGTGTGCAACGCAGTGAAGAAGACATCTCCGACCCTATAAAGTATATATATTCTTGATCAGGATCACCTCCTGAGTCGATATGAGCATGTCCGTCTGTCCGTCTGTCTGTTTCTACGCAACCTAGTCTCTCAGTTAAAGCTATCGAGTTGAAACTTTGCACACACGGTTCTTTCCTTTATAGGCAGTATATAAGTCGGAACGGCCGGGATTGGTCAACTATACTCTATAGCTGTCATATAACTGATTGATCGGAAATGCCATAACTTGGTTGTTTTTCAAGTTAGAAGGATGGGAGTTTCAGTGGATTCCTCTTTGGGCAAAATAATTCGATCTGCCAAATTTCATAAGGATCGGCCAACTATATACGATCCGCTATATATCTAATAATATAAGATGCGTGGCGCCACATAGCGGACTGCGACTCAACTGCAAGGGTATATAAACTTCGGCTCCGCCCGAAGTTAGCTGTCTGTTAGCGAAACAGACAGACAGACAGACGGTTCGACGGTCAGACGGGCATACGGACATGCTCATATGGACTCAGGAGGTGATCCTGATCAAAATGACAGATACAAATGATCGTCCGATTGACCGCTAGCAACGGTTTGCCGCTGCATAAAATAAAAAATGTATGTACTATGTTGGACTCATGAACCATCCGAATTCCATCCAATCTATGCTCTGAAATCTGAAATTCTCTGGAAATTTAATTGATTACGAAACCTATATTCACATAATTTAACATAAACAGGCGTCTTCACACAAATTTAATGGAATTTTATAATATGGTTACAAATACGGAAACAAACCCACAAAAAACCAACAACAATAATGGTAATTACAATACCACTCAAATAAAAATGTTTGGACTCACTGGAATAATAAATACTAAAACAAGAAAGGAAAGCTAACTATAGGACATAGTCGGCCAATCGTTATGAAATTCAGCAGAACAGATTAGATTGCCCAAAATGGAATCCGTACATAGTCCCATCATTCTAGCTTAAAAAACACCAAAGTTATGCCAATAGGATATAGTCGACCGAACCTTATGAAATTCTTCAAATCCGATTATTTTGCCCAAAATAGAATCTGTACCAAGTCCACTCTTTCTAACTCTTAAAAACACCAAAGTTATGCCAATTCCGATCGTTCTATGACAGCTATAGGATATAGTCGGCCGATCCTTATGAAATTTTGTAGATGATATATTTTTGGCCAAAATTACCATGTATTGAAAATGCCAACCTTCTAACTTAAAAACACCAAAGTTATGGCATTTCCGATCAATCAGTTATATGGCAGCTATAGGATATAGTCGACCGATCCCGACTGTTCCGACTTATATACTACAAGAAAAAAAAAAGATGTGTGCAAAGTTCAACTCGATAGATCTAAAACTGAGAGACTAGTTTGCGTAGAAACCGACAGACAGACGGACCGACGGACATGTTATATTTGACCAAAATATCTTACGTACAAAATTTCATAAGGATCGGCTGACTATATCCTATAGCTGTCATAGAACGATCGAAATTGGCATAACTTTGGTGTTTTTTAAGTTAGAAGGATGGGACTTGGTAAAGATTCTATTTTGGACAAAATAATCTGATTTGCTGAATTTCATAGGGATCGGCCGACAATATCCTATAGCCGCCATATAACTGAACGATCGGAAATGGCACAACTGCAAGGGTATATTAACTTCGGCTCCGCCCGAAGTTAGCTTTCCGTTCTTGTTATACCCTTGCAGAGGGTATTATAATTTTGGTCAAAAGTGTGCAACGCAGTGAAGGAGACATCTCCGACCCTATAAAGTATATATATTCCTGATCAGGATCACCTCCTGAGTCGATATGAGCATGTCCGTCTGTCCGTCTGTCCGTCTGTCCGTCTGTCCGTCGGTCCGTCTGTCCGTCTGTCCGTCTGTCTGTTTCTACGCAAACTAGTCTCTCAGTTTTAAAGCTATCGAGTTGAAACTTTGCACACACCCTTCTTTCCTTTGCAGGCAGTATATAAGTCGGAACGGCCGGGATCGGTCGACTATATCCTAAAGCTGCCATATAACTGATTGATCGGAAATGCCATAACTTTGGTGTTTTTTAAGTTAGAGGGTTGGGAGTTTCTACACATGTTATATTTGACCAAAATATCTTATGTACAAAATTTCATAAGGATCGGCCGACTATATCCTATAGCTGTCATAGAACGATCGAAATTGGCATAACTTTGGTGTTTTTTAAGTTAGAAAGATGGGATTTGCTACAGATTCTATTTGGTACAGATTGGGGAAAACAATGTGATCTGCCAATTTTCATAAGGATCGGCCGACTATAAACGATCCGCTATATATCTAATAAAATAAGATGGGTGGCGCCACCTAGCGGACTGCGACTGAACTGCAAGGGTATATCAACTTCGGCTCCGCCCGAAGTTAGCTTTCCTTTCTTGTTTTTTTTTTAATTTTTTAAAAATACAAAACAATGAATACTAATAATTAATCAATAACACTCAACCCCTATTGTACCTGTGTTCGTTTCTTTGTATTGCGAGTTAGGCAATTTCTTTACCCATCGTCTTCTGTAGGCTTAAAGGCTTTATCTCTTAGAGTAGCCCCAGTCTGTAAAGTGTAATGTTTGTCTTATGGCGGAGTAGTGGCCGAGTGTGTTAAGCGTCATGCCACACCAGCAATCAAACGAGAAATTTAAAATTATGATTATTGTTTTCCGTTCTTTTTGCATTATCTATATAGAATACAATCGGCCGATACGAAAAAAATTAACAGTTTATGTACTATCCCTTTCAGTGTATAAGTCTCTACTCTGTAGTTTATAGTCTCCAAGTAAATAGAAAGAGACTCGTCAACTCGCCGTCCTGACAAAGCAAGGGTATAAAAAGCTAGAGAGCGAGAGAGTTTTCAAAATTTTGACCAATACATTTATTTTTCTTGTTAAGCACCATTTTAAACAAGAGAGGAAAGCTAACTCCGGGTAGAGCCGAAGTTGATATACCCTTGCAGTTAGGTGGCAGCTAATATTATTGTAAATATATCGGATCGTATATAGTTGGCCGATACTTATCAAAATTTCACCATCGAATGCATTTTCGAATAAAAATGTTGAAAACAGCTTTAAAAATAGCAAGGTTGTGCCATTTCCGATCGTTCAGTTATATGGCAGCTATAGAATATAGTTGGCCGATCCTTATGAAATTTGATAAATTTGATTACTTTGCCCAAAATGGAATTTATACCAAGTCCCATCTTTCTAACTTTAAAAACATTAAAGTTATGCCAATTCCGATCGTTCAGTTATATGGCAGCTATAACATAAAGTCGGCCGATTCTTATGAAATTCGGCAAATCGATTATTTTGTCCAAAATAGAACCTGTACCAGGTCCCATCTTTTTAACTGAACAAATAACAAAGTTATGCCAATTACGATCGTTCTATGACACCTGTAGGATATAGTAGGTGGATCCGGTCAGACGGACATGCTTGTATCAACTCAGGATCAGCTGATCAAGAATATATATACTTTATAGGGTCGGAGATGTCTCCTTCACTGCGTTTCACACTTTTGACCAAAATTATAATACCCTCTGCAAGGGTATAAAAAGAAGGAAATAACGAAGGGCCAAAGCAAACAACAACAACGTTGGCAGGCAGAGTATATGAAAAGGAGTTCATTCAGGGTATTTGGAGTTCATTCAGGGCCCCATGAAAAATCAGGATGGCCGAATGTGGGATTGTGACATATTAGGACATTAAGGAAGGGCTTAGGAAAATACCATTTCTCAAACACCAATCCGAATATGCTTATGCAACACTTTCTCTCGTTGATCAGAATTTAGTTCAGTCGAATAGCAAGAGAATCCGTAGTACCATTGACATACATAGTTAAAATTTGTAGGAAATTAGTGTGATTTGTTAAAATTAGGATTAGGTTAAAGTTGATTTTAAAGGACTTTTGCTAAAAATTCATTCATTCAAGTTATTTTTCGAGTATGAATCAGGTTGAACTATTGTGAAAGAAGATACTATGCCTATGTTTAAGGTTAAGCTTAAATTCATTAGGAACTACCTTACGATGGTTGAAGAGGTAACTCGTGACATCATTCACAGTGGCATACGGCACAGAAAACAAAAGATGCTGGCCTGAGACGATAAAATCGTCTTATTGCACTATTTTAATGAGTGGATAACATGATATTCTATTTAAAACAAGAATAAAAACCTATCCTAGGGCGGAGCCGAAGTTAATATACCCTTGCTGTAACGTGGCACTTATATTATTAGATATACATATATCGAATAGTATATAGTTGTATGATCCTTATGAGAATTTCACTATCAAATCCATTTTCTAATAAAAATCTTGGAAACAACTCCAAACGACTTAAAAAAATTAAGGTTGTGTACTTTTCCAATCGTTCAGTTATATGGCAGCTTTGGAATATAGGCCCATCTTTATGAAATTTGCAGGATCAAAATTGTTTTCACAAATCTTCGTCCGTAGAGCGTTGTGCGGCCACTTCGAATTTGAACTCGCGGGCATATCGGTAGGTCCCGGAGTCGTAGTCAAAGAACGTTTTAAAGTTCTCACTAAATGTACCTAGATTCTGCAAGGGAGTGATCGGGTTGACCAGGCGCTTGCTGTGAACATTCCAACATTCTCCATCCACATTGAGGGACTCAATCCAATGAGGCTGTGCGTTGTGTTTGGACCGTCTCAGTAAACCGTTGTGTACCATTGCACTAGAAAATATTGTGGTTCTTAGAACTACTTACTAAAAATCTAATGTTAATACCAAAAAATATGTTAATCATGTGGGTGAAAAAGCTTCATAAGACATTCATAAAATACCAATGATATTTCTATCCGGCCTGTTGTCTCCTTCGCCTTGTTGCGCGCCCTCGTAACCATTCTCCTTGGGCATCCCATGTAGTACTAGGCGTTTTTTCTGGTTGGTCAGTGCGCATACAGGATTCTTGGTCCTTTCTTGGCCTTTCTTTTTGCTCCCTTTTGGAGATGCATGTTACCCATTTGAGTGCGTTGAGAGTGGCGACCGTTCGGAGTCGAAAAGCTCTTGGGGTGTCCGAAAAGCTCTTGGGTCGCGGATTTAATCAACAGCGATTCTCGATTCTTTAGTCGTTGCCAGGTATCCTGGTAACTGGTCTGTCCGCCAATTGACGTTGAGATAAGGTTTTTTGTTTCACCTGTTACATGATTCTTTAAAAGACGGAATTTTACTGCATCGGTGTATCATAGTCTTGATTGTGGATGCATTCCGTAAAAATTTCGTAGAATCGTAGCCAATGTCGGTAGTCTCCGTCAAACTTTGGAATTTCTACTGGTGGTATTACAAACGAAGGTGCGATCGCGGGTTTTTGTGTTGATGCTGAAGTCGATTGCGATTCTTCGCTCAGAAACGAAAAGTATTCTGCTCGTACAACCTGAAATCTGTCATCGGTGTGTCAAAAATTTTTTATGGCTGGTTCCAGGTCGATGAGATCATGGTATCCCGAGACGATTTCCTTCCATAGCTCCTTCATGTGTTGTCTGACGTATGTGGACACTTCCCGTCCTTCGGTGCGGTTCCACAGAAAGTCTTCCATATCGTCAAATCGTCTTTCTTCTCTTCGTTTTAATGATGTTAATCGAAAGTCTTCTCCTTCGTTTCCTCGTGATGATTGTGCCTTTGGCTCGAGGGCCTTTGTGACGGGCCTGACACTGATGGGATTCCATCCGAAAATATTGCTTCATATTTTTTCACAAGCTGTTCTAGCGCTGTGTGAAATACTCATTCTCAGGACTTAGTGTTAGCTCATGAAGCTTGGCATCATGTTTTTTAAACTGGGTCCATGAGTGAGTGAGCTGTTTGAGTCTCTCCTCGAAGTATCATTCGTTGAGTTTTCGCTCTGCAGAGACCTTAGTGAAGTTTCTTATTAGCCTTTGGATGGCTATGTTGCTTTCAATTTGCTCATCAATGAGCATTTGGATTACGGGGTCTGATTCTGATCCCATGGTTTCGATATCCTTTTTTTGTTTTTTTTTGTTCTATGAGTTAAATTGCGATGCGGCTTATGTTCAAGGTGTATTCCTATAGAAAAGGATCACGCCGGGGTCACCAAATGTTCGTCCGTTGTGGGGCCACTACGTCGAATTTGAACTCGCGGGCAAAACGGTAGGTCCCGGAGTCGTAGTCAAAGAACGTATAAAAGTTCTCACTAAATGTACCTGGACTCTGTAAGGGTCTGTTCGGGTTGACCAGGCGCTTGCTGTGATCCGGCTGGAGTTGATGTGGGATACTTGAAGTCCTGGGCTGGTTCTCCTCAAGATGGTACGGAGTTTCGGCTGATTCCTTTTCGGACGGTCCTGCTTGTGGTAGGGTGGGTAACGGGGTTTCTACTTGTAGTCCGTTTCACGGGAGCAACACTCGAAGTAGGTTGGGTAACGCGGGTTCTACTTGTGGTCCGTTTCACGGGAGCAACACTCGAAGTAGATTAGATAATGAAGCTCTACTTGCAGTCCATTTACACAGGAGCCACTCGAAGTAGGTTCGATGACGAAAGTTCTACTTATAGTCCGTTTACACTGGAGCCACGCGAAGTAGATAGCTTTAAGAGAGTCCTAACTTGTGAGCCGTTTCATATAGGATCACTCGAAGTAGGTTGGTTTTAAGTGCCGTGCTGCTACTAGTGCTGGGTTAATAGGTTGGATATAGTTTTAAGCTTATTGCTAATTAATACTAGGAATTAAAAAACTAATTGCATGCAAATTTAAAAGATGCGAAAACAAATTTCATGAAAAGGAATAGAAATATAAAGCTGGAAAGCTTAATTTTCAATAGAATATTCATTTATTTCGTATTTTACCCTTGCAGAGGGTATTATAATTTTGGTCAAAAGTGGGCAACGCAGTGAAGGAGGCATCTGCCATATAACTGGTAGATCGAAAATGCCATATCTTTGTTGTTTTTTAAGGGGGCATGCGCAGTTGGAGCGCCAAAAAAAGACATTTTTCCCGAATTTTTTTCTCGTAAACTATTGAATTTTTTTGAAATATCGCTTTATTATGTGAAAATACATCATTATACCCTTGCAGAGGGTATTATAATTTTGGTCAAAAGTGTTTCAAAAGTGGAACTTGGTAAAGATTACTCTTTGGGCAATATAATTCAATATGCCAAATTTCATAAGGATCGGCCGACTAAATACCATCCGCTATATATCTAATAATATAAGATGCGTGGCGCATCTTATACCTAGCAGTCCGCTAGGTGACTTTTACTCAACTGCAAGGGTATATCAACTTCGGCTCCGCCCGAAGTTAGCTTTCCTTCCTTGTTTTAACTTAAATTTGAAAAAACAAAAAAGTAGAAAATATTGAGCAGTTTCAAAGCTATGCCCCGTCGAAGTGACGTCCGCGTGAAAAACACGGGTCGCGGTGACCAAGACTGTGGAAATCTGGATCGTTTGAAATCAAAAAATTAAACGGGTTTACATTTATTGAAAGTTTATCTAGTACTTAATCGATGGATATTAAAAAAAAAAATATTCAACAAAATGGCGACCTATCAAAGTTTAACAATTGTTTTTCGTTAAAAAAAGCGGTAGTTTTTCAGCTGTAAAAAAAAAGTTTTGCATCAATTGTTCGATTAAGTACTAGATTATTATGTATTAAAAATGCATGTTAAATTTCAAGACAATCGGGTCACTAGTTTTCGAGTAAGAGTGGTCACCGTTTCAAAAGTTAAAGTTTCAACTCCCTATTAGATAAACCGGACGTCCCTACCTTTAAACATGTGTATCTCAATGAATTTTCACCGGATCATTTCAAAATTCACACACTTCTAAATTAAATGCAAAAAAAAAAATTCGATTTGCCCCCTTAATGAAAAGTTGCTCCATCCGTTTGTATGGAAGCTATACGATACGAATTTTTCACAGAGTGTTTAGAATATTTTTATAGATTTTTAGACAAAATTTCATTGCGATATCACTACTAAAAATATTTTTGGCCGCGGCTTCATACAAGCCCAACCACTGTGCAATGGTTAATAAAGCATAGGGTCAACTATGCTCCATTAAAAGTTTATATAACAAAAAGTTTGTGGGATTAGATTTTTTTTTTATACTTTTATCTTTTATTTGTTGGATCTTCTCTTATTAAGAGACTAACAACAATTTTAAAAATCTTAATCTAATACATAATTAGTTTGTAAACATCTATACTATGGGGCCTCTGATGTCAACGGGCTGGAAGGTCATTTCTTCTTAATCGGGATTGTTGACTAACTTGGTTTAGCGATCTGGCTAGAGGATTTTGGTGCGTGGAGAGTTTCCTTTTGTAGTTTTCCTGGAGTTGAGAAATTTCGACTTTGACGAGAGAGGCTGCTTGATTTGGAGTAAAAACTTTACAAAGGTGACTAGCGAAGGCGCTTGCTTTTTCTTCATCGCTGCGCGCCCAAGATTCATTTGGTTTTCGAAGGGCCATATCTGCTTCTATAGGCGGCTTTAAGTTAGGATCGCAGGAGTCGAGAGCTTTGCTGCTGAGGTCATCATGTCTTCCAGGTGGTTGACTGCATCTTGAATGTCCTTGCTACAGTTAATTGACGGTCTTATGTTTATATGAGAGCTTATGTATCTTTTGTACCTACGCCAGTTTGTCCTTTTTGATGTGAGATAAATTTGATTATTTTCTAATTCGGCATGTTGAAATAGATGAAGAAGGATAACTGAATGGTCATCCAAAGGTTCGGCTCGAATGATGCTTCGTGGAATTTTTCTAGTGATCGCAAAGTCAATTAGGTCTGGCTTCTTCCGTGGGTCCAGTCTGTAGGCCTTCCCGGTTATAGAAAGTCTAGTTTATTTCCAGGCTGTATCAAAGCGTTGTATAGTTGTTTACTCTTTGGGTTGCTTAGGCGAGGACCCTAGTGTGGGTGCTTGGCATTGTGGTCGCCGCCTGCTATAAATCAATCGCCTAGTTAATCAAAGAATTGCATAAACTCCATATCAGATATGCAGAAACGTGGTGGGCAGTATATTGCAGCTAGATTTAGATGACCTCCCACAGTCTGAATTCGTATTGAAGTTGACTGCAGGGAATTTGTAGAAACTCGTTGGAGGGAATGGTGTTTTATGCGCTGCTTTATGAGGATCCCAGTTCCTCTTTGAGCCTGATTTGTGATTTGTTGCATGATTTGTTGCATGAAATATATAGCCCGTCAGATAGAAGTTGTTTTTGGAGCATAATATCGATATTGTTATCATCAAGGAATGCCTTAAGTTCATTTTTGCGCTTTGAAATGCCGTTAGCATTCCATAGACAGATTCATATAGACAAATAAGCCATCTAATTGGATTTTAGGTTTATCTAAAAGCTCTATTAGTCGATTTTGGTTTCGCATGAGCTCTTGCATATTATTTTGCATTGTGACCATTAAACTTATAAGTGTAGACAACATTCCTTCGATACCCTTTATTTCGGGGGTTGCAGATTCTTGGACTCTTTCCCTCGATGTACCCGTAGGTGGAGGTGGATATCCTATAGTTTCAGGTTCCAGTGGTACTGAACCTACACTATTTAGTAGTCCTGGCCATCGTAGAGGAGTTGTTTTCGATTCAGGTTACAGCTCAGCTTTGAACATAGGCTGGGGAACTTTTTGTCTGTTGATGACATTAATGGCTCCTTTAACTTTAAAACCCGCGCTTGAAAGGGCTTCGATGATTTCTTTTATTGGTACCGACGATTCAATACCGTTTATGACCACTTGAAGGCCCTTGCTGCTCTTCAATTGGTAGGTGTAATAGTTTTTCTGGTTGTCGTTTAGGTATTTCGTGGCTAAGCGATGATTTTCCTCCGTGTAAACTTGGAGCTTGGTCTCCTGTATATTGGCGTTGGTCAGTGGCATTATATGAAAATTGTTATTTCCAATTAGCTTAGCGAGACAGTTAACCATATCGCTGCAGTTTTGATCACGTATGTAAATGGGTAGCGGCTTTTGTTTGGCTTTGGGAACTTCCGTATTCTCTTCATTATTACGGTCTTCGCTTAGTATAGCAAATCTGTTTTCAGACAGAGAATTAATCTGTTCGTCTTGATTGTTGGCTTGATTGAAAGCAATGAACTTTTGCAGCGTTAGCATTTTTTTCGGCTGAGGACTGAGCTTTCGTTTTACTTGGATATATCAATGCCCGTTTGGATTGTTGCTTGGGGGGTAGCTCTCTTTTGCTCTTGCAGTGTTGTCGCTTGGTTTGATTGATTGGGCTCTGCTGAGGCCGGCTGCGCTAGTGTAGGTGACACTCGCTGAGAGACAGCTACCGATGTTGCTGTTGTTGTTGTTGTGCACGATGGTAATCGATGTAGTAGTGCTCGTAGGCAAATATAACGGAGTTGATAGACCAGAGCGTGATAGTGCTGGGGAGGTGCACTGCGCACTCCAGGTTAATGCACTGCTTGTGCCTGGAAGAGCGGAAGAGTATGATCTTTCTCTGTTTCTGGGTCAGAGAGCTTACTTTCGTTCATGTTGTTGGTTTTTATGTTAGTTATTGCAAGCAGAGGGCCCGCTCTTATTTCTTAAAATGAATGTGCACAAGCTGTTGGTTTAATTTGTCGTGATGGCATTTCAATTTTTGAATTAAATACATTTTGATTTTGTGTTAGTTATTGGACACTATAAGCTCGAGACTTATGTGTGTCCAAAAGCGTCCTTTCGCGATTTGTAGATCACACTACTTCTTTTTTTTTTTCACTGAGTTTTCTGGTATTTGCTTAGCTGCTGGCGGAGCAGCTTTTTTATATCTTATTTGAATCTATTTTTAAACCTTTGAGATATCGTATACAAATCGATCACCTAGATGTAATAGTCTGAGAGACTGCAGGGTTGGGCAGTGGCGACAGTTTCTTCCTTCTCTTCACCCCTATCGCCATTGTATGCGGGCCAACCGTCAATTAGGAACGGAGTCCTAGCTGAGGTGATTTCTCCGTTGTGCGGTTTTCCTTAGTTAAAGTTTAAATGAGGCTTTATATGCTGTGTTTTTCAGTTACTGGTGATTGAGCTGATTCATTTAATTGGTGGTTGTCTGTTTTTATACCCTTGCAGAGGGTATTATAATTTTGGTCAAAAGTGTGCAACGCAGTGAAGGAGACATCTCCGACCCTATAAAGTATATATATTCTTGATGTGGATCACCTCCTGAGTCGATATGAGCATGTCCGTCTGTCCATCTGTCTGTCTGCCCGTCTGTCTGTCTGTCGGTTTCTACGCAAACTAGTCTCTCAGTTTTGGAGCTATCGAGTTGAAACTTTGCACACATTCCTTTTTTCCTTGCAGGTAGTATATAAGTCGGAACGGCCGGGATCGGTCGACTATATCCTATAGCTGCCATATAACTGATTGATCGGAAATGCCATAACTTTGGTGTTTTTTAAGTTAGAGGGTTGGGACTTTTCACACATGTTATATTTGAAAATATCTTATGTACACAATTTCATAGGGATCGGCCGACTATATCCTATAGCTGTCATAGAACGATCGAAATTGGCATAACTTTGTTGTTTTTTAAGTTAGACATATTGAAGTTTGGCATAATTCAATATGCCAAATTTCATAAGGATCGGCCGACTATATACGATCCGCTATATATATAATAATATAAGATGCGTGGCGTCACCTAGCGGACTGCGACTCAACTGCAAGGGTATATCAACTTCGGCTCCGCCCGAAGTTAGCTTTCCTTTCTTGTTTTTATATTGACTTCGCTGTGTGTGAACTTTTTAGGTAATTAAGGTCCCTTATAGTTATCATCTCGGCCTGGAAGACGCTGCAGTGTGGATAGTCTAATGAAGGCTGTGATGCCTCGTTGTTCTGAGTATACTCCTCCGCCCACTTTATTGTCTATTTTGGAGCCGTCAGTAGGTTGTGTGCGTTTTTTGGGCCTGGGACTTGCGCACTCCACTCTATTTGGAATGGGGGTTTGATGGTGGTGTTTATTAATATTCCCTGCAAGTGCAGCCGTTTGTGTTGCTGGGAACTAGGGCGTTTAGTAAAATGGTGGGGTATCCATTGTTAAAGGGGCTCTACTGGTGTGTTTCTCTTAGACTAATTGCCGCTACCGTCGTCTGTTCTACATTAGCTGGTTTTGGTTTGGGTCTGAGTATATCATTTAGGGCTTCGTGTGGAGTGGTTTGGATTACACTACTTATGCATAGTGCTGCTGTTGGCTGAATTGTTCCTAACTACTAGGGCTAACTTTTTAAGGGCTGGCCACCATACCAGTATTCCATACAATAGTACAGGTCTGACATGCTCCATTTAAGTCCTATTGATTTTTGGAGGGTAGGACCGCGACTGCAGGCTTCTTTAAGCTTTTTTTATTTTTTGAGGTTCCAGGTACTTGGCGCTGAAAGAGGGCCTTTGGCTGTTTAATTTTGGTGGGCTAAGGGGTGGGATTTTATATCTCCTACTAAAGAGAAATAACTCTGTTTTTTTCTCGTTCACCCACTGGCCGTTACTGCTTATCCAGTTGGCTAGGATTTGTAGTTTTGCCCTCATGAGGTCACAAAGTGTATAAGGGTATTTTCCTGTAAAAAGTATTTGAACCTCTGCCATCTTACATAAAATCGAATTGTTGTGCGCTTGATTTGAGGGTTGCGCTAAGAGTGGGTCTTAGGTGAAGACCTATGACTCTTTCTAGGGTCTTAAGGAAGAAGGATGATTGACTTATTAGCGTTAGGTCTGTTGAGGTTGTAAGTGACGGCTTGCCCGCTTTGGGTATGAACACAATCTGTGATTTGAGAAACGGCTCTGGAAGATTTCCTCGCGACAGGGATCTTTTTAGGATATTTGAGAGCCAATTTGTAGTGCTTGAAGCTAAGTATTTCCTATAGGGTTTTCTGTCAAAGCTTAGCTTAAAGTTCCTGGGAGGGACGCTTTTGTTGGGTCAGGCGTCTGGCTTTAAGCTTTTCAAATGAAAGGATGTTTCTATGTATCTCGAAGCAATCAGGTGTTTCTATGTTTTGATATTTATGTTAAATTGATGGATTTCTTACGAATTTTAATGATTAAAGTGGGGTTATTTCTTTTATTGCAACGGGATAGGTTTGAACTGAGTATTAAGTTAAGAAGAGGCTCACCGCGGTCATTTGTATTTAAGCTCGTCCATTGAGGCCTGTGATGAGCCAATCGCTGCCTTCTGCTAGCCTCTGCACTAACTTGCCTGGGGGTTCCCAGTCACATCAGTGTATGTCCAGCACACCTTTTAAAATAAATGTGTTGTAGCAGAACTACAAACAAACATATCTCGTTTTGTACGCAACAAACGGATTACTCATCCATAGTTACGGAAACATGCTAGTTGACGTAAACTTTGGACTCCGGCATTCCCTTCCATCTCGACAACGTCAAGGAACAAAAATTCATTAATGCCACAACAAACATATCAATACCAGCTTGTTTTGTCTCCGCAAAACATCACTCTGTGTCTAGCATTAAGGGGGCAGGATGGTTTCAGAGGCTGAAAAATAGCAGATTTTTGGGATTTTTTCTTTTTATGTCTGAGTAAATATATCAATTCAATTTTTTTACACGATTAATGGCTATATTTGGAGAGTATCTAGGAATTTTTATTTTTAAGAAATAATTATAATTTATCCCGTGACGGGCAGTCGGCCGGAGTCGCTTCCAAAAATTGGTCTCTTGCGGTGCGCAAAGTCTGGCCTTACAGTGTTATCGGAAATAAAAAAATTGAATTGATTTACTTAAAATATTAGTTTCTTGTGCGGATGAACGAAACCATTTTGAAAAATATGCGATTTTGAATTTTTGACGCGGTTGTAAAGTCGGAGGTACCACTTTTACATAAAAATCCGCCCATTATTGCCCGTAAAAATGGTAAAAAAAAATTTAAAAAAAAAAAGCGTTCATTCATCCGCAAGTATTTATTGTATTAAAGATGTGTGCAAAATTTTATTTAGATCCGAGCATTACTTTTTGAGTTACGTTACGCACCGACTTGAAAAAGTTGTTTTGAGAAAAACGCATCTTAAGTTTTAAAAGCAATGGAAAGTATATGGAGAGAAAGAAACTAGAAAATCGGTATCTCAGCAAGATTTAGTCCGATCGACATGAAACTTTTACAGGATATTCGTAAGTTAGTAAAACGGATGGAGGTTGGAGATCCTGCGGGGACAATCGCAAACTTAATTCCTTATTAATGATTTCTCGGAGCAGCTACACGGAAAGAAGATATTTTCAATCCTCGATCTGGTAAAAGCTTATGGCGGAATGTGCCATGCAAACCTCTCTTTGCACACCATTCGGCCTCATTGAGTTCCTCTACATGCCATTTGGATTGAAGAACGCCACACAAACTTTTCAAAGACTACATTTTCCGAGGTATAGATTTCGTTTACTGCTCCTTACTGACGATATCCTTATCATGTTAAACACTCCTGAAGAACACGGAAGTCATCTTCGAACGATTTTGGAAATTCTTCGCAAACTATAAATATTTTCATCAACCTAAGCAAATGCCAACTAGCCCAAGCAGAAGTAAATTTTCTCTAAAAAAAGCTAACCGACAGCGAGAAACACTCCAACACGTATGATCGGGAATTACTTAAAATTTATGAAGCCATCAAATACTTCCAATACTGCTTAGAGGATCGACCATCCGTAGTCACGGATGCCTGGAGCCTAGAGAAAATCTAGGAAGCACAGGCAGCTGATTATAAGCTTACAAGACTACTGGAAAGAACCACTTCGCTTAAGCTACAACGAATCCGCTACGATGATAATATCATCCTTTATTGTGCGAAACAGTGGCTTAGAGCTTTTGGTAACAATGGGTAGCACTTTTTGAACACCCAAAACAATAACAACAGACCAAGGCAGCCAGTTTGAATCGGCGCTGTTTAAAGAGCTGGCTCACATTATGGGTAGTGAACCCGTCCACACGACTGCTTACCACCCACAATCAAATAGAATAGACCGAAAGATGGCACAGATCGTTCAAGGCTACGATGAGCAGTTTCCATCGATAGAATTAAATCTGCTTTGTGGTCGGAAATGATGGCCAAATGGAAGATCAACCTACAATTTCGGTCCGGCTAAGAACTTATGAGAAAAAACGAATTGATCACGAAAACAAGAAAAAACGGGATGGCTGTATATATCACAAAATTTCAAGAACTACGTCACAAATTGGGTGCATTCGGCTTCACGTAATAATTTCGAATATATTCCATAATAAACTTTAGCCTAAGTGGGGCGAATTCACAAGAGAGCGCAACCGAGCTTTTCTTGCGCTCCCGCCCTATGCTAATTTATACTAGACTTTCAATCAAGTTCAATTTCTATTTTCCATTATTTAAATTTATCTATTTATATTATTAATCTATAATATATTCACTCTTCACTTAGTAACTTAGTAACATTGTCCGCGGGGATTGTCCGCGGAGGTCCGCAACACTCCGGTCAGGTTTTTTAAACCTGGGGTAGCCAGGAATGGCGCGAATACCCGCTAGGGCTGTTTATTTACGAAGAGGGTGAATCCTACTAAGGGTTACTTTGTTTTATTTACAGCTAACCTTATTTGAAAGTCGTTCGCTATCTGCATCCTGCTACCCGTTCGGTAGCTTGGCATTCTAGGAGTCCTCTCACAATCGTTTTGGACCGAATAACTTTGAGAATGACTGAAAATTGTTTACCTCTATTCCTTAGCGATTGTAGTTGTAGTTTTACATATACCTATCATGATCTTTTATGGTATTATGCTCGAACTTCAATTGCCTCAAATCACTTTTAGTGATTCTATTACACAGCCACACAAAAAAAAAATTTTTTTTCGCGTCTGGAGGTCAGACCATGTTTACTATATGTTTTCGGGGTCGCTGAATCCGAATCCGAGGTCCAAAAAACCCCAGCACGTCAGGGTTCTGACATAACCTCAAAAAACCTCATACAAAATTATATTGAAGTCCGTGGGTCAGACCATGTTTACCATATGTTTTTGGGGTCGCTAAATCCGAATCCGTTATGTAAAAAACTCTAAAAAAAGGTTAGACCCTCCAGACCCGAAAAAATATTATTTTTGTGTGGCTGTGTTATTAAAACAATATACCATGTACATTTCAAAAGGGTGAGTACAAAAATAAGTGATAAGGTATTTTATTAATATGCTTTTTTTCTCATAAAATACAACTTATAGCATATAAGTATTATATATGATCCTTAAATGTATTTTTTTAAGGCTCGTGCAGGAAGAATTGGACGCTCTGTCGCATTTTGCCGAAAATATAAAGCAATCTGTAATGGATAGTGAACTCACTGTAAAAAATTCATTGGAATTATCAACACAGCAGGATTCGGTTGACTTGGACAACATCTTTGCATTTCTGGGTGAAGGCTCTGAGATGACTTGTGCTAATATACTTATTGAAGAGATAAATGATAAAATGGATCACCTGGTTCAGGATCTTGACCAAGAAGTAAGTTTATTTATAATAAAATAAGTATATTTACAATTCACGTCGCTTTTTCATTTCACAGCGATGGGTCGTGGGTTTTTTTTTGCGCTTGCGTTATAAAATTTTGAGCTCATCAAACGCGGGTTTGAGACTTTATTTTAAACACAAATTTTGTGAGTACTTCTTTGTGTGATTTAATAGTAAAGTTTTACCCGTATCGCTACGCGTTTGTGCCGTGACATATTTGGGTGAGCATTTTATCAATTTAGAAACATTTTTAATCCAAATATAGTTGTGCTTTTTTTTTCTTTATCAGTCTCTTTGTATATTTGCAGCTATTTCTGGATTTATTTTTTTTTAATTATTTGTTACCATTTGTGCTTTTTCGTATCTCTCTCACTGTCTCCTCTTTACTAACTCTACTTACTTTTTAAGTGGTTGAAGCCTAATTTGTATTACAAAAAATTAGATTTCTTTAAAATTAAATTAATGGAATATAATGTTGTCTGCTCGTAAAAATCGTGCAATAAATCGATTTCATCGCCCTGGCCAGCATCTATTGTTGGTTGGGTGAAATTGTCTCACGTGCCAAATGTGCTAGCCTTACAGAATTTGACTCGGAAGCCATTTCCCGCCGAACTGGCCTCCATTTTTGCTGCAGTGGGTTTCTAGCTGTCCAAAATGAAATGCGATACTTCATGCGATAGACCAAGAATGGGCTTAAAGAGTTGATCGTTGGTTTCCGAAAAATACCTCGAAATAAAATAACCTCCCTCAAAATACTTGGGATTACTTTAACCAAAAACTAAAAATAGAACAAATACATATAAATCCTACCTCTGAAAGTATCCAGAAGACTAGGCGTAATCAAATGCCTTTACAGCAAAAAATTCTGCAAAATAAAAAACACAGAAAAAAACTCCAAACAGTTCCTCAACCCACTACAAAAACATCAACCACGACAGTGAATCAAGGAAAACATCTTTCGGGCAGACTCAATTAAATTCACAAGAATAAGATTAGGACACACCAACCTAATCCATAGCCAATTACTTAATAGCACACACCTCCAATCTGCCCAAACTGCAACACAATCTTAACACTACAACATATTATATTATATATTAATCGACTTCCCTGCGCTACAGTAAGAGAGATCGAAACTCATAACAATATAATACCTAAACAAGAAAGGAAAGCTATCTTCGGGCGGGCGGGAAAGCTATCTTCGGACCCTTGCAGTTGAGTCGCAGTCCGCTAGGTGGCGCCACGCATTTTATATTATTAGACATATAGCGGATCGTATATATCCGATATTTTGCCCAAAGAGTAATCTGTACCAAGTCACATCTTTCTAACTTAAAAAACACCAAAGTTATGCCAATTTCGATCGTTCTGTGGCAGCTATAGGATATAGTCCGCCGATCCTTATAAAATTTTGTACATAAGATATATTGGTCGAATATTGGGAAAAGTCCCAACCCTCTAACTTAAAAAACTCCAAAGTTATGGCATTTTCCATCAATTATTTTGTATATGGCAGCTATAGGATATAGTCGACCGATCCCGGCTGTTCCGACTTATATACTACCTGCAAGGAAAAAAAGGATGTGTGCAACGTTTTAACTCGATAGCTCCAAAACTGAGAGACTAGGGTACGTAGAAACCGACAGACAGACAGACAGACAGACTCAGGGGGTGATCCTAATCAAGAATATATATTCTTTATAGGGTCGGAGATGTCTCCTTCACTGCGTTGCACACTTTTGACCAAAATTATAATACCCTTTGCAAGGGTATAATAAATATAAAAGTACCACATAATAGTCGTATATGTAAATACCATAATCGCTATTGTATAACACATAGTCATTAAAATTTAATTAGGAACCTCACATGGTTGTAAGCATACATGATGTAGTTATATACATACTAGCTTAAGGCCGGTAG
Organism: Drosophila ananassae; assembly: GCF_017639315.1. Lineage (NCBI taxonomy): Eukaryota > Metazoa > Arthropoda > Insecta > Diptera > Drosophilidae > Drosophila > Drosophila ananassae. The sequence continues at coordinate 2,262,903 of NC_057928.1, forward strand.
TCGCTATAGCTAAATTCTTTCTAAATTTTAAGTAATGTAAATTAAGCGCAAATTTCTTAGTGAGCAATTTCTCCAACGAGCTTATAAGAAGTGCCTGCCTCCCGGTACTTGGCTCTCAATTCATTGTAAAAGCTTGGGATGTTTCTGACCATGGGTAAACGAGTGCAACAGAGTGAAAGCTTGTGTTGCATAAGGAAAAAACGCAGGGCATGACAAGATCCGGCGTACATGCGCAAAGCTCGAAAAGAAGATAAGACCGGGATAGGAGATGTGCCAGCTGCCCAGAGATGAGAAATCAACCGAAACCCATGCCTCTATGAAGGAATGTTTACAAATTTTCATATGAAATTATAAAAAATACATGAGAGGAAAGCGGAGCGGAGCTGAAGTTGGTAAACCCTTGCAGATAAGGTTGTGCCATCTCTGATCGTATAGGATGTAGTCGCCCGATACTTATGAAATGAAGATCGGATTAGATTATCCAAAATGGAATCCATAGAAAGTTCGATCATTCTAGCTTGAACAACAACAAAGTTATGCCAATTCCGATCGTTCTATGACAGCTATAGGATATAGTCGGCCGATCTTATAATATTTTGTAGATAAGATATATTGGCCAATTATAACATGTTTGAAAAGTCCCAACCGAACCTAAAAAACATCAAAGTTATGGAATTTCCGATCAATTAATATGGCAACTATAGAATATAGTCCACCGATCCTCCCATTCCGACTTATATAGTGCCTGCAAACAATAGAAACTTTGAAGGATGTTTTCAAAGTTTCAACTTTAAAACTGAGAGACTAGTTTGCGTAGAAAACGAACAGGTGTGCAAGTGTGCAACGCAGTGAAGGAGATATCTCCGACCCTATAAAGTATATATATTCTTGATCAGGATCACCTCCTGAGTCGATATAAGCATGTCCGTCTGTCTGTCGGTTTCTACTTTTTTAAAGCTATCGAGTTAAAACTTTGCACACATCCTTCTTTTGTTTGAAGGCAGTATATAAGTTCAGACTTTTCCAGTTTTCACACATGTTATATTTGGCCAAAATATCTTATCCACAAAAAGGGTCGGACGACTATTTCCTATAGCTGCCATTTGACTGAACGATCGGAATTGGCATAGCTTTGGTTTTTTTTTAAGCTAGAAAGATGGGACTTTCTACGGATTCCACTTTGGGCAATATAATCCAATCTGCCAAATTTTATAAGGATCGGCCGACTGTATCCTATAAACGCCATATATCTGAACTATCGGAAATGGAACAATCTAAACTGCAAGGGTATATCAACTTCGGCTCCGCCCGAAGTTAGCTTTCCTTTCTTGTTTTTATGTTGTCTGGGTTGCTAAGGAGGCTTAGGGGGTTAGTGTTTTTAAATATGGTTTGTTTCGTTTGTTGGAGTGATGGGCACGAGTTTAGGATATGATTTATTGAAATGTCACCTTGGCATAACGGAAGAATTGGTGTTGAATTTCGATGTTAATAGTGTTGGTGAGTTATGGTATTGGTCAACTCTGGTCCAGTTTTGGTGGGACTGTTCGTCCCACCTTATTCGTAATTTATTTGTACCATTGACTGCAATGTATTAGGTTTTCCTTTTGTTTTATGATAAAGGGAAAGTGTAAAGTGTAAGTGTAAAGTTGATACACTAACTTTTATCCCAAATTCATATATCCCAATTCATTTTATATATCTTTTTGTGTCTACGTTATTTATGTATGGGGTAAAGATAGAAAAATATTAGAAAAATTAAATTTTGAGATAGTTTGGCAGTTTGAAGGTCTCGTCTCATTTCTAGTGGAGGAATATTTGCTTCGCAGAGAAAGTTATTTAATGGAGTAGAGCGATAGGCTTCGAGGGCTAGACGGATTGCAGACTTAAACGGTGTTTTTACTTTGTTTAAAATACTTTTAGGAGAGTGTCCGTGGTCTACTTTGGCTATGACTGTTGCCTTCGCGACATTAAGTAATGTGTGTGTATTGCAGTTAAATTTAAGACTCGATTGGCATTTTATTATGTTAAGTTTACTATGGAGTTTAGGCAGAAGTGTCTTTATGTGGGTCCATTTATATTTGTTGTTTATTGTTATTCCTAGAATTTTTAATGAAGTAACGGTAGGAATGTGTGTGTTCCGCAGCTTGTCTTGCTAGCGCAATTGTGTTTTTTGCATATATGGAGGTGTTGGCTTTTGGATGAGGATAGCGATGCCCCTGAGTAGGAGCTCCAATTCCCTATATTGTTGAAGAGATTGTCTAGTTTGAAGTTTGTATTTGGTTTTTCTTAAAGTTTATTATAAGAACGAAGTCGTCGGCGTATGCATTACATTTTGTTTCTTTATGAAGGGATATAATGTCTGATAGTTTATTGAAGCAATAAGGAATAGTGGCAGAGTTTGATGTATGCGGCCCGACTCGTACAATTATTTTTCGGTTAGCCATGAAGTTTTTGATGTAGCTGATTATTTTTGGACCTATTTTTCAGAGTGTATACCGACTCGATCAAAGGCTTTTGAGAAATCAAGAGTTACGTGGGAGGTGTGCATTTTTGTCTTCGTTATGAGTTAGTCTAGATAAAGCAGACAGTCAGAAGTCGAATTGCCTTTTTTAAATCCAAATTGGTTTTCGTTCAGTAGGTTATTATATGTCACGAACCACCAGAGTCTTTTGGCTATAATTTTATGCAGTTTTTTGGCTATACAGCAGATCGGGTTCGGTAGGAAGTGGTTTTAGTTTTGTCTGTTTGGCTTGAGGAATGGATTGATTAGACTTGTTTTGAAAGGTTGTGGTGTATGTTTGGTAAATATTTCATTGAAAAGTTTTGTTTTTCTTTTTTTGTAGTAGTAGACGATCGTCTTGTAACTTTTACATGTTTATTTTAATAATTTCTAGGGTACAAAAAAAATTTAGTTGACTTAATTATACTTTAAATTATTAACAGTATTTTCTGTTGAAGTAGAGGTCACGAAAGAATGGTGAGCTGTTTCGGGGAAGCACACAGCCTTCCGTAAGCATCCGAATTTAAAAAATCAAAGAAATTATTATTATGTAGACCCTATTCTAGTGACTGAACCAAAAATATGCATAGAAAGTGAGAAATTGTATAAATGTTGGAGTTTTGAAAAAAAAATACTCAAAATCAATGTTTTTTCGTTGATAAAATGTTTGAAAAAATCAATTTATTATTCGAAATTTAAATGTTTTAAAGGTTAGGTATTTAGATATGTGTATGTAGAATATTCAGTTAAGCCAAATCGGTTGAATAGTTTTAAGTCAGTGCTTCCCCGAAATTTCAAAAACCTGGTTTCGAGAAAAACGCGTTCAAAGTTTCGACACGCGTTCATACTCACTACGGCGCGCTCTCTTGTTTTGCCAATAACTTTAACAATATTCTAAATTTTGGTCTGAAAATTTAAGAGCATGTTTTTGAAATGTGGTTCTTTCAAAAAATGTAGAAAAAAATTCGATTTTTGGAACCCATCACATTGGTCTACTACCTTAATTTGGGCTGCTTCTTTGTTTACGTTTTGGGTGGTTGGGTATTTCGCGTTTGATTGTTGGGTAAGTAGGTTGTATTTTTCCCAGTTGGCCTCTTTTAGCTTAAAGAAGGGTTTGTGAATTTTTGTGTATTAGTTAATGGAAATGGGGTGATGATAATAGAATAAGGTCGCTGCCATGGAGGTCGTTAAGTATTTTCCACATAGCGTGGGGGGCCAAAATTGGAGAGCAGAGATTTGTCGTTCAGTAGAATAAGGTGTGCATTGTCAACAAATCTTTGTTATTTTTCCTCGTGTGTTTGTTGTTGGTGAGCCCTAGGAAGGATCCATTGAAATCCCCGAAAATTAGTGAGGGTGCTTGTTGTGTGTTAAATATAGATATGTATATGTACATATTAAGATATGTTTAATTTTAGTTCAGATTGTATATTTATTACTATTGTTTCTAGGTCGTCTGTGATGTAAGGGGTAGTTTATTGAATTGACTTATGAAGTACAAGTGCTACGCCGCCAAATCTGTTGGTTGCCACTTGTTTAATAGTTTGAAGTTTATTGGGGTTGGTATATTATTAGTGTATTGTATGTGGGTTTCTTGGAGGGAAATTATAGGCGGTGAATATTTTTTGAAGAGAATAAGGAGTTGGCTATAGATATTTTCATATCCTTTTAAGTTCCATTGAATTACTGTTAAGGACATTTTAGTGAAAATTAAAGCTTGTAACTTAACTTTATTAGAAGTTTTAACGGTTTAAGTTTAAGTTTTACTTTGGGTTTAAGGTTCTATATGGATTCACTGTCGCTGTTGTTAGCGTGTTGGTTTTTGTTTAGCGTTTTGGCTTTAGTCTTAGATGCCTGAATTTTTCGTTGTTAGGTTTTTAGACTTTTCTTTATGGAAGATTTTTATTTTTAGTGATTCTTTTGTGAGTTGTGACGAGTATGTGTGTGGTTAGTTTTTTGGTATTCAATATCCATGTCTTCTAGTTTGTCGAAATCGTGGTGGTGATATTTTTGAAGAGTTTGGCTCGATGGAGGAATATGGATTCCTGATGTGAGTATGCTGTGCAAATTTTTATGCTGTGGATGTTTTGTGTCTGTGTGTGTATTTATATTAGTATTCGATAATTGTGGGTTTGTTGTCATCTGAGTTGTGGCGTTTGCAAATGTTTTGGCATAGGTGTTCGCCAATTGAGATCCGTGTCGTTCGAAACAAATACGGGCAGTTTTGGGATCTACGTTTTGTGTGGTTTTAATAGCTGTTAATTCTTGTTTTTTATGAAAGTGGGGCATTTGCTGTCGAATGGGCTGTGCTGATGGTAAAGTTCAGGGTTGTTTTAGCAGTTTCGGCATTTTTTTCGTTTTTGCGTGTTTCTCCATCGTTTGTGTGTTTTATTTCTGAGCAATTAGTGCAGGATTCGGAGCTTTTGCATATTGGTGCTGGGTGACCAAAGCGGATGCATTTACTGCATCGAAGTGGAAGTGGGATATACTCTTATACACGAACTGTTTCGCAACCCATTCGCAATATTTCTGGGAGTTTGTGTGTTTCAAATGTTATAATGATCAATCCCGTTTCAACTAGTGTTGCTGCTATCAGAGTTAGTGTTGGGGTTTTGTCGTTGCATTTTTTTTTACTTCGCCTACTTTTTGTGGTTTTAGCTCTTGTAGAATAGTGTCTTCGTCAAAATATATTTAAGGTCGTTACAATAAATAACTCCCTTAGAGTTACTTCCACTTCTGCGATTGTTGTAAGTTTAAAGAGCTTTATGGCTACATTTTTAGTATACCCTTGCAGAGGGTATTATAATTTTGGTCAAAAGTGTGCAACGCAGTGAAAGAGACATCTCCGACCCTATAAAGTATATTCTTGATCAGGATCACCTCCTGAGTCGATTTGAGCATGTCCGTCTGTCCGTTTCTACGCAAACTAGTCTCTCAGTTTTAAAGCTATCGAGTTGAAACTTTGCACACACCCTTCTTTCCTTTGCAGGTAGTATATAAGTCGGAACGGCCGGGATCGGTCGACTACATCCTATAGCTGCCATATAACTGATTGATCGGAAATGCCATAACTTCGTTGTTTTTCAAGTTAGAAGGATGGGACTTTCTATGCATTCTAATTTGGGCAAATTTATCCGATATGCCAATTTCATTAGGATCGGCCGTCTATATCCTATAGCTGCCATATAACTGATGGATCGGAAATGCCATAACTTCGTTGTTTTTCAAGTTAGAAGGATGGGAGTTTCAATGGATTCCTCTTTAGGCAAAATTATTCGATATGCCAAATTTCATAGGGATCGGCCGACTATATACGATCCGCTATATACTTATAATATAAGATGCGTGTCGCCACCTAGCGGACTGCGACTCAACTGCAAGGGTATATAAACTTCGGCTCCGCCCGAAGTGAGCTTTATTTTCTTGTTTTTTATTAATAATGTCTTTTTTTTCATCCTCCACAGCAAAATTTTTTAATTATGAATGGTGATATTTTTTCAAACCAGCCGTTCCTTCCTTTTAAATACGATAAATTTTGGGTCGCCTATTTGGAAATGGTACGATTTTGAGGTAATTTTCAAAATGTCTGGTGGGTCCGTCATCAAATGAAGTGCTTGAGCCCGTATTAGAGGTGTGTTTGGAGTTGTTGGGTTTTTTATTTTCTTTTGGTGGTTAATATTTGTTTGTGCAAAATTGTGTTTGGACAAAAATTATCTTATTAAAACAATACTATTCGACTGAGGTAGAATTCATTCTGATCGGATGCCTACAGAGAATTTTAAATTCTTCGGCTTGAGGACTCCATAGACACGATCTGTTTAAATATTGAAATGACCAAAGATGTGTATCAGATTGGGGTCATTAAATTCTTTTGACCATCTTTGATAAAACCGAGTACACCCTTTGCTTTGCTAACCATGGTGGATATATGGCCGGTAAATTTAAGTTTCAAGTCCAATAGGGATCTCAGATCGTTAACCTGACTTAATCTATCTAAGGTGTACCCATAAAGAAAGTATTTAGTCTGGTGAAGGCTTGAAATGACAATTTTAAATTTCGATCCATTAAACGTTAGGTAATTTTCTAAACACCCATTTGATTTTTATCCAAATCTTATTGAATTCTATATTGCGCACTATTGAACCTATACTGAAGGCAACGTCAACGCCATTGGCATTCATAAGTGAATTATTTAAAGAGGCAAGTGGTTAAAAAGAAATTGAAAAATAAAGGTTCCCAATGGCTTCCTTGGGGTACACCTGATGTGCCGCAGTCATAATTATGAACCATCTAGTAGCGAAGCAGAATGAAAAGTCTATAACTCCTATAGAAATAGTCCGATTTTCCAGATTTTGTATACCCTTGTAGAGTGTATTATAATTTTGGTCAAAAGTATGCATCGCATTAAAGAAGACATTCCGACCCTATAAAGTACATATATATATTCTTGATCAGTTTCACCTACCATGTCTCTCAGTTATAAAGCTATTCACATAAAAATTTGCACACATCCTTCTTTTGTTTGCAGGAAGTATATAAGTCAAAACGCCCGGCCGGTCGACTATATCCTATACCTGCCATATAACTTCCATTACTTTGGTGTTTTTTTTAGTTAGAGGGATGGGGGTTCTCACACTAAAAAATTTTTAGTGTGAGATATCTTATCCAAGAAATTTTAAAATTTCATTAGGATCGGCCGACTATATCCTATAGCTGTCATGTCAACTGAATGATCGGAAATGGCGTAACCCTGGTATTTCTAAAGATGCTTGGGTCTGTTTTAAACATTTGCCAACTATATACGATCCGTTATACATATAACAATATACGCTGCTACCTTATTTACTGGGGTATATCCACTTCAGCTCCGACCGAATTTAGCTTTCCTTTCTTGTGTATTTTGTAGTTATAAATTAGGCATTGGAATACCTTGACATTCCAACTTTTTCAAATACCTTTTTTGAGCTGGCCCTGCATCAACATGTTATGTTTAGCTGCGAAAGAGGTCGTGGAGTCCATGTGCCAATTCTGTTAGCTCTATATTATATAGTCTTTGAGATCCACGTGTTCATAAATTCAGCAAGCCAATATGGGAATCAGAATATTTATATCTAAATTCATAACTTCTCTAAAAATAGGCCAATTTCCATGAATTTCGGAATTCAGATATATATTCCGATACTGGGGTACAAATTTACTCGAATCTTTAGTAGTAAAACACAAAACTTGGAGTTTTGTGACTTAGAAGGCAAGCAATTGGAACAGCTACGATAGTAAAATTCTTGGCTTGTACGAGTTTAGAATTTTGTCACATCATGGAGTATCATGAAAATTTTGCGAAAGATACAAATTGTCTGGTTCGATCGGAGAGCTTTATCGCTTTATCGGACCTTCGCAGAAATGAATTGAAGTAAAATGTGAATGAATATAAGAAACCGATCAATAGTCCCTAACATATTAAACGTAGGGGGCAGAATACAGCGGCGATATTAATAGGGACCTTTTTGTGTCTTTTACTAACTAATAGTAAGTAATACTAACTAACTAATAGTAATAAGACTAATAAAATATAATAAACTAATAAAATAAAGCCGACTTAATCCACGGCAATGTCAGTACCAACACACATAATTTAAATCACTCGCACACATATAACAAAAAGTTCTGCCTGTTAAATTATTAAATTTATGGTGTACATAGGCCTGAGAACTTCTCTCCTAAAGTATGGAATGTTATTCGTAGATATTTTTTCTGTCGTTCTGTGTAATTTTATTAATGTAACATACAAAATTTAAGTGGTGTTTAATCCAGACCCTGATTCGGATCTATGACTAAATTTAACATAATATAATATTATAATGGGTTTATCTTTCATAAATAATAATATACATTTTTTGCAGAGGGTATTATAATTTTGTTCAAAAGTGTGCAACGCAGTGAACGAGACATCTCCGCCTCTATAAAGTATATATATTGTTGATCAGGATTACCTCCTGAGTCTGTCCATTTGTCTGTTTCTAAACAAACTAGTCTCTCAGTTTTAAAGCTATCGAGTTGAAACTTTTCACATATCCTTCTTTTGTTTGCAGGTAGTATTATATATAAGTTGGAACGGCCGGGATCCGTCAACTATATCTTATAGCTGCCATATAACTGTGTGATCGGAAATGCCAGAACTTTGGTGTTTGTTTTTCAAGTTAGAGGGTTGGGACTTTCCACACTTGTTATATTTGGCCAAGATATCTTAATTTCATAAGATATCAAAATTTCATAAGGATCGGCGGACTATATCCCATAGCTGTCATAAAACTATCGGAATTGGCATAACTTTGGTATTTTTTAAGTTAGACAGATGGGACTTGGTACAGATTCCATTTTCGGCAAAGTAATCCGATTTTCCCAAAGCTGCCATACAGCTGCCATGTAACTGAACGATCGGAAATGGCACAACCTTGCTATTTTTAAGGATGCTTGGGGTTATTTAAAACTTTTTTATTAGAAAATTTATTTGACGGTGAAATTCTCATAAGGATCAGCCAACTCTATAAGATCCGATATATATATAATTATATAAGCTGCTACATAAGCTGCTGCTATGTAAGCTATATCAACTTCGGCTACACCCGAAGTTTGCTTTCCTTTCTTGTTTTATATAACCTAATAACTAAAAGAACTATTTTATTTATTTACAGTTAGAACTATGTAGTCAAGATGACTCGACTACTATTTTGAAAGAATCAGACAGGTGTCTATTGACTAAGGGCGTCCCATCACTTCCCGAACCAACAACGCGTCCTCCGCCTCCACCAACTATGATACATGAAACTAAAGAAAATAAGGTTGTGAAGCCAGAGCCAATATATGAAGCAATAAACGCAGAAAAAATAACAAATTTAAAAAATAATGAGATTGAAAATGATACCATAATAGAGCTTACATATTTGGGTGAAAAAAAAAAAAAGTCTTTAACTCCTACTCTCAGTAAGCATGAAGTCGACCCTGAAAAAGAGCAGCGGCGAAAAAATAGAGTAGAAAAAAAAATTCAAGAAATTAATATCAATGATGAAAGTCAGAAAAATATTTATATCGAAGAGGTCTACAACATTATTGAATATGCGGAAAATTATTTTAACACACATGAGATTTTAATTGATGGTACACTAATGGCAACATTGACTCGAAAGGGAAAAAAGAGCAATGACGTTATGCCAAAATTCGATATGATAACTTTTTTTAAATCCGACAAAATTCCGACGTCACACATTCATATGTATGATCCAGAAAATATTTCATTGGCCTGTAATATATTTCGGGTAAGCCTAAACTTAATCTTAGCCAGTCATATTATGTAAATGGCCAAACATTCTCCAAACCATTACCAATATTGCTTGTTATTTCTACTGATATTTACAAAATATTTATACCCTTGCAGGGGTTATTATAATGTGCAACGCAGTGAAGGAGACATCTCCGACCCTATAATGTATATATATTCTTGATCAGAACCACCTCCGGAGTCTATATAATAATGTCCGTCTGGCCGTCTGTCTGTCTGTTTCTACGCAAACTAATCTCTCAGTTTTAAAGCTATCTACTTTAAATTTTGCGCTCATCCTTCTTTTGTTTGCATTCAGTATAGCAATATATCCTATAGCTTCCATATAACTGATTAATCGGAAATGCCATAACTTTGGTGTTTTTTAAGTTAGAGGGTTGGGAGACACCTGTTACATTTGGCCAAGATATCTTTTCTTTAAAATTTCATTAGGATTGGCCGACTACGGAATTGGCATATCCTTGTTGTTTTTTAATCTAGATGGATGGGACATATAGCTGCCATGGCACAACCTTGCTATTTTTAAAGATGCCAACATTTTTATTAAAAAGTTGATTCGATGGTGAAATTTTCATAAGGATCGGCCGACTATATACGGTGCGATATATATAATAATTAAGCTGCTACCTAATTGCAAGAGTATATCAACTTTGGCTCCGCCCGAAGTAAGCTTTCCTTTCCTGTTTAATTTGAGTTGGTACACCTTGAGTAAGTACACATTTCAAATTAACAACGTAATTACGCCTTCATTGTGACCTTAAAACAATGAAGGTCAACGTAATTACGCCGCCTACATATGGTAAAATTTTATCAATTTCTTCCCTTTGGGGTAAAACGGAAAATGTGGGAAATATTGGTTCTCGACTTCGGAGGTTATCGAGTTGCAATTTTGCGTAAAGAAAAAAGAAAATTGTCGGCCTATGTAATTTCCCATTTTCATTTTTTATTTCTTCAAAATTAAAAGATATTTGGTTAAAAGTTGTTTTATGGGGGCTGTTGAGCTATCAGAATTTTGATAGCGACCGAATTAATACACAATCCACAATTCGATTTCAATATTTTTATTGGGTCAATTTAACCCCAAAAACAAATTCCGCGGCCGGTCCAAAACAATGCCGAATCACAAGTCATAAAACCTAAGAGCTTGCGCAGAAGCTCCACCAAAGCTCCCAAAGTGCATGCGTTACAAAAGAACAACAAAGCGCATGCGAATCTGGGAGAAACAAAGAATATGGAACAGCTGATAACGGGCAATTAGCGGACCGCTGCGGCTAGTTGCACTGAGAGACTTAAATAGAAATAATTATTATATTTGATGCTGACACAAGTCCCAACATCCTCCCCCCGTTGAATTCCATCTTTCAACAAAAAATCCTTAAGGGCATGGGACAGCTTCATCACATAATATTGCTGATGATCTTAAGGTCCAAAATTCTCAGTTGCAGGCTGCCGTGTCCATCCAGATCCAGAGAGCGCTCGAGCCAGGGGTCAATAGAGTGGCGAGAGTGGAAGGAAACTTCTTTCCGAAATTGCGCGTCGGCGCACCTTTGGATTGCAGGATCGGGAGCCTTCACGGCTGGAGCAGCAGCCACCTTGGCAGATGCAGACGGCGGCAGCAGCGATGCGGACGACCTTCCCCCATTGGAAGGGTGCAGGCTAGAGTCCAGAATGGAGTCAGACCTGGGCGCTGACTTAATCGGCAACGGTGGCAATAAACCAAATCCCGGGCCAGATGCGGGATTAAGAACTGCAGCTTTAGAAAATCCATCGCAGACAACTGCCAGATGCGATGTGGAAATAGCGACCACGGGGGGAGCGGTGGATAGCAGGGGCACTGATGAGACGCAATTGGACCCGTCCTGGCTATCATGATCGTTGCTCAGGTTTCGCTCCAAGTTCAAATCCTGAAAACCCGATTGGATGTCGCGGTCCAGCGAAGAATCCTGACTGCATGATCGACGATTTACCAAGAGACCACCATGCACTTTCGTAGCCTCGATGGTTGGTTTTGTCAACGACGGAGCAATGGGACCAGTGGTGCCGTCGAGACGAGTGGAGTGTTCAGGCACCCTCATGGAGTACCTTGCCATTCCAACCTGAATATCAACGCGCACATCAGCGGCAAGCTGGGAGAACTTCCAGAATAATTCGCTCCCAATTTCGCTAGAGCTCAATCGCTCTAACTCATCCTGGAGTGTGGTGAATTTCTTCCGCAACGCAATTTCCAACATCTCCAGTACCATGATGGTCAAATCTCCCTTCTGCACTGCAGCCTTGACCTTATTATGCAGGGCTTCCATCTCCTGGTAGGTCACTTCTGTTCTTCGCCGCAACAGCCTTTCCCTGCTCGCAGGAACCGAGGCACTAAATAAGTCTCCAGACTCCATTATGTAATTTGTTTTTGTGCAAGGTGCAATGTAATAGAAACAATAGCAACAAGTTTTCCTTTACAAGGTTTCCTTTAAGCACTTTAATGATCACAAATCAATTAGAGCGCGATCACGTCGGGGTCACCAATGTTGAGCTATCAGAATTTTGATAGCGACCGAATTAATACACAATCCACAATTCGATTTCAATATTTTTATTGGGTCAATTTAACCCCAAAAACAAATTCCGCGGCCGGTCCAAAACAATGCCGAATCACAAGTCATAAAACCTAAGAGCTTGCGCAGAAGCTCCACCAAAGCTCCCAAAGTGCATGCGTTACAAAAGAACAACAAAGCGCATGCGAATCTGGGAGAAACAAAGAATATGGAACAGCTGATAACGGGCAATTAGCGGACCGCTGCGGCTAGTTACACTGAGAGACTTAAATAGAAATAATTATTATATTTGATGCTGACACAAGTGCCAACAGGGGCTTTCTCTTCGTTTCGGTTTCATATATTTAAATTTTAGACACAGTAAAAAGTTATAAATTAAATATTGCAATTGTGAGGCTTTCGGAAAAAAACTTTTCTGAACTGTAATACAGCTATAAAAGCTTTTTTTTTGGGGGCAGAAGAAGGCGTGGAAAAATGTTTGCATAAATTTCTGCGTTTATGTTATATTACTGTTATATACATTACATTGCAAACATAATACATACATACATATATACATAAATACAGCCCCCTTACCCGAATGCTTTATACCGTTGTATTATATAAGGTCCTACCGGAATACCGCATTCCTATAAGGAATACCGGATATAAAAAGTAGTTTCGAGAAAAATCGAAGAACCGCATCAATTAAAAAAATCAATTTAAAAGAATTTAAAAGAAAGTCCCCTTTCCTGAAGTTTTTCGCGCGGTTCCCACTGAATACGTACAGCCCACCTTCTGTTACGTACATACGTACAGCCCACCCACCGAGGGACGCTGCCGCATAACGTACGCGGGAATAGATCCGAGACACTTAAAGAGAAGAGTAGGAGAATGGTATCAGGAGGAAGAGTATTGCACAGATAAGGCGTTTAATATAAGGGATTTAAGATTGTTAGTGGAGCAATATGACAAGATGTGGTAGAGACTATTGTAGTCCGAACATAATACCCTGAACGGATAGTGTTTGGCATATGTCGAACTACAATGGCAGTAGCGGTTTTTAGTCTTTCTACTTAAATATTAGCGTGTTAGTAAATGCAGGCTGTCTACAATTTCATAAATAAGTTTATATAAAAACATGACACCCAGCATCGTTCTACGGTAAGTTAATGTTGGTAAGTTGATTAATAAAAGTTTACTATGATAAGAGACGAGGTGAAGGTTTGCATCCCAATTAAGTCCCCTAAGGTCGAAAGTCACGAATTTTTTTTGTACAAATTCTACATGATCTCGGTGTACTCCGTATTGAGGACTCCAGACACACGATTAATACCCAAGAATCGGACGGACCAATGATGTATAAAACGTTTTATTAACCATGGTATTTATAGGGTCGGTAAGTTTCAAATCTAATAGGACAGCCAGATCCTTAACCTGAGTTAATCGTTCTAAGGCGAGGTGAGGACTAGATCGATAATATGACATGAGTTTATATTTCGATTCATTAAGCTTTAGGTTATTTGCTAAACACCAATTTTGAAATTTATCCAAACCGGATTGAAGTCTAGACTGGGCGCTAATGAATTTATACTGAAGGCATAGCTTAACGTCATCAGCGTACATAAGTACAAGTGAATTAATTAAGGCAAGGGTCAAGTCTTTAATAAGCAGTGTAAAAAGTAAGGGCCCAAGATGGCTTTCTTGGGGCACCTCAGATGTGGCGCGGACTAAACGCGAGGTAACATCTTTAAAGAAAACACGTTGGGTTCTCCCAGATAAGTAGCTCAAAATCCAGATAAGAAGATCAGTTGGGAATCCCAAAAGACTGACTTTACTTATAAGAAGCGAATGGTTAACAGAGTCAAATGCTTACTGAAGTCAGTATAAATGACGTCTGTTTGTAAGCCATTCCGGAACCCATCCATGATAAAAGATGTTAGCTTCAATAAGTTGGTAGTTGTGGAGCGGCGCTTCATGAAGCCATAATGACACGGAGTTATTATTGAACTATGTAAATAGGTGTTGCAAATGTTGAGTGATAAGTTTTTCAAAAAGCTTTGGAATTGCCGACAGTTTATAGATGCCTCTATAATTTGCAGCGTCGGATTTTTTCCCTTTTTTATGCAGCAGAATAATGAAAGATTCCTTCCACATAAGGGGAAAGATCGAAGTTTCTAGCGATAGATTAAAGATTTTAAGGAGCGGTTCGCACAGAGCCTTTGCGCAGTTCTTTAAAACACATCCTGGTACTGCATCAGGGCCTGGCGAATACACGGGCTTGACCTTAAGAAGATCCGATAACACACCACTTTGATCGAAAGATTCGGCCAAAAATATAAGATTGGCTGATTGGATATTATAAGTGTAACGCTGAGCTGAACTGCTGCTAGGTGAATACGTAGTTTGAAAAAACTGTGCAAAGAGATCGGCCATTGCCTGATCAGTGTTTGCATAAGAGTTCTCAAATGTAAGCAGTGGGGGAAATGATACATGTTTGCGCTTAGTGTTTAAAAAGTTATAAAACTGCTTTGGATCCTGAGTAAACTGAATCCTGCAGCGGCGAATATAACTCCTATAACATTCTGCGTTATGCACGGTGAAATTGTTTATCTTGTCGAGTATAACAAAAAACTGTGTATGAAATATTTTTAACACCCTAAAATTCTTGATTTATTGTTAAAAATCCGGTTTTCGGAACTTTTTTGAGCTTAAAAATTCCTGAACGCGTTTTTTTAAACCGATTTCAAAATTGCCGGTGTTTTTCAATAATTTAAGGTTGTAGCTTTTGAAAAAAAACAAGAAAGGAAAGCTAACTTCGGGCGGAGCCGAAGTTGATATACCCTTGCAGTTGTGCCATTTCTGATCGTTCAGTTATATGGCGGCTATTGGATATAGTTGGCCGATCCCTATGAAATTTGGCAAATCAGATAATTTTACCCAAAATGGAATCTTCGATTTTTTAAAACAAAAAGAACTACATTTTTTTACCCTTGCAGAGGGTATTATAATTTTGGTCAAAAGTGTGCAACGCAGTGAAGGAGACATCTCCGACCCTATAAAGTATATATACTCTTGATCAGGATCACCTCCTGAGTCGATATGAGCATGTCCGTCTGTCCGTTTCTACGCAAACTAGTCTCTCAGTTTTAAAGCTATCGAGTTGAAACTTTGCACACATCCTTCTTTTTCTTGCAGGGAGTAAATAAGTCGGAACGGCCAGGATCGGTCGACTATATCCTATAGCTGCCATATAACTGATTGATCGGAAATGCCGTAACTTTGCTGTTTTTTAAGTTAGAAAGATGGGACTTGGTACGGATTCTATTTTGGACAATATAATTTGATTTGCCAAATTTCATAAGGATCGGCTGACCATATCCTATACCTGAACGATCGGAAATGGCACAACCTTAACTGCAAGGGTATATCAACTTCGGCTCCGCCCGAAGTTAGCTTTCCTTTCTTGTTTTTTAATGAAATTTGTCTCGTTTTATTCAGTATTAATAAGACAACATTGATATGTATCATGAATGACAGAATTTTTGTAAGTTGTACCGAAAAACTGGCGTCAAAATCCGAAAACACGAATAAAAGGGGAAAATTTCAGTTTCTTGTGTATATAATTTGTTTGTCAGATCCGACCAAAATTGTACCGTATCGAATCAAAAGCTCAAGAGTTGATTGAGCATAACGCAACAAGAGCTAGCTGTTCACCGTATGCAATAGCAATAGCTCACAATTTTCCATTGCCTTTAATGTCTGATCAGTTGGCAGAAGGAGGCTATTCATTCAATGTGGACAGATGTTTTTTTATTGAGAAGCACTCTGCAATATCTGCGATACGAAGTACAGGCTGGTGAAATCCATCCTAATTTGCGTAAGATTAAGGCATTAAAAGAATTACCACCACCAAGGTCCGTTACTACCATGAAATATTTTATTGCGTCCGATCCTAAGGAGAATTTCAATAAAAATGTTGGAATCTATCTAATAAAAATGTTGCAAACATCCTAAAGCTTTTTTAAAAAAAGCAAGGCTGTGCCAATTCCGATCGTTCAGTTATATGGCAGCTATAGGATATAGTCGGCCAATCCTTATGAAATTTGACAGATCGGATTAAGTTCTAGCTTAAACAAGAAAGGAAAGCTAACTTCGGGCGGAGCCGAAGTTTATATACCCTTGCAGTTGAGTCGCAGTCCGCTAGGTGGCGCCACGCATCTTATATTATTAGATATATAGCGGATCGTATATAGTTGGCCGATCCTTATGAAACTTGGCAAATCGAATTATTTTGCCAAAAGAGGAATCCATTGAAACTCCCATCCTTCTAACTTGAAAAACAACGAAGTTATAGCATTTCCGATCAATCAGTTATATGACAGCTATAGGATATAGACGGCCGATCCTGATGACATTTAGCAGATCATATAAGTTGGCCCAAATTAGAATGCACAGAAAGTCCCATCCTTCTAATTTGAAAAACAACGAAGTTATAGCATTTCCGATCAATCAGTTATATGGCAGCTATAGGATATAGTTGGCCGATCCTTATGAAATTCAACAGATCAGATTGTTTTTCCCAAAATAGAATCTCTACCAAATCCCATCTTTCTAACTTAAAAAACACCAAAGTTATGCCAATTTCGATCGTTCTATGACAGCTATAGGATATAGTCGGCCGATCCTTACGAAATTTTGTACATAAGATATTTTGGTCAAATATAACATGTGTAGAAATTCCCAACCCTCTAACTTAAAAAACAACGAAGTTATGGCATTTCCGATCAATCAGTTATATGGCAGCTATAGGATATAGTCGACCGATCCCGGCCGTTCCGACTTATATACTGCCTGCAAAGGAAAGAAGGGTGTGTGCAAAGTTTCAACTCGATAGCTTTAAAACTGAGAGACTAGTTTGCGTAGAAACAGACAGACGGACAGACGGACCGACGGACAGACGGACCGACGGACAGACGGACATGCTCATATCGACTCAGGAGGTGATCCTGATCAAGAATATATATACTTTATAGGGTCGGAGAGGTCTCCTTCACTGCGTTGCACACTTTTGACCAAAATTATAATACCCTCTGCAAGGGTATAAAAACACGAAAGTTATGGCATTCCCGATCAATCAGTTATATGGCAGCTAAAGGATACAGTCGACCGATTTCGGCCGTTCCGACTTATATACTGCCTTATGTGCTATTAACCAATTGCATATACTGCTTGCAAACAAATGAAGGACATGCTTATATCGACTCAGGAGGTGATCCTTTATAGGGTCGGAGATGCCTCCTTCACTGCGTGGCTTACTTTTGACCAAAATTATAATATACTCTGCAAGGGTATAAAAAAGGTAATTGTATTTAGTACGTTCGCATGCTCCGAAAGTATAAAATAACGCGAAAAGACTTTCTTCGATAAAATCGCGAATGTTTATATTGAATATTCAATCAATGAATATAAAACCTAACAACTAAAACTCTAATAAACTCAACCTTAATTACATTGAGTCTAAACGACGTTCGCACACAACGTCAACGTGAGCAAGACGAGAAACGGCTCTCAGAACAAAGAAACAACGAATACTTTTCTTTTAAAGCCGAACGGAAAATAATGCAATCTCTGATCAACCGCGGTCAATTACCCCGAACTTGACTCTTAACGTAGCGAACGAGAGAGCGCGTTCTTGTCTCCGCCTATTTATATACGAGAAAAATTTCGGGATAGAAAGCCGCAGCCGCTCTTTAAGGTGCAGCTTGACCCTATACGCAATCTTCAGTTCCTGCTGCACCGCAGAATTACAGTTGAGGATTTGCACAAACGCAATGGTCCGGTACAATGTGGAAACTGCCAAGAATATGGCCATACAAGGTCATACTGTAAACTACGCCCGGTGTGTGTAGTGTGTGGAGAGCTTCATGACTCCGCACACTGCCCAGCGAGCAATGATGAATGCAACTCGAAAAAGTGAAGCAACTGCGGTGGCAATCACACTGCTAACTATAGAGGTTTTCCAGTCTACAAGGAGCTGAAAAGTCGCATCCACCAGAGAGGAATTACAGCACGCACCCATAATAAACAGTTTGCAACCTCCTTATCAAACCCTGAAGTCTTCTTCTCGACTGCAGCCAGATCGTCACTAGGACTCATAAACTCTGGGGCATACCACATACGCAAGCGATTTATTGGGACTGGCAGCATCACTCGACGGAACAGCCAAAGAGCAATTTTGAAGCTATGATATGCAGCCTACAACAAAACCCTACGGAGTTTATGTCGTTAATGCGCACAACTATGCATGATTTAATGAGAAACCAAAATTTACGGATTTAAATGATGGTTTCACAACAATCCAAAAAATGGCTTCCCTACGGATATCTACAGTGGAATGCTAACAGCGTGTCACAGCGTAAACTTAAGTTAGCTCAATTCCTACTCGACAATCATATCGACGTAATGCTGCTTTTAGAAACACACCTTACAAACAAATTCAATTTTCAACTTCGATGCTATACAATCTAAGGAACAAATCATCCAAATGGTAAAGCAAACGGTGGGACTAGAATTCTAATCAGACGCCGTATTAAACATCACTATCAAAACACATTTGCTATAAGCTACCCACAGGCCACATCTATAAATATACAAATAAATGCTGGAAACCAACTTAAACTAGTCGCCGTGTACTGCCCCACTCGCTTCACAACAGCTGAAGATGAGTTTATGCAATTTTTCAACTCATTAGGACACCACTTCATAGCAGCAAGAGACTACAATGCCAAGCACACAGACTGGGGATCTCGTCTCGTGACTTCAAAAGGAAAGCAGCTCTACAATGCAATTATTAAAGCCAAGAACAGTCTCGACTAAGTTTCTCCTGGCACACCAACATACCGGCCAACAGACCCAAATAAACTACCCAACTTTATAGACTTTGCGATCCCTAAAACGAAAACATCCCTAACAAGAAAGGAAAGCTAACTTCGGGAGGAGCCGAAGTCGGTATACCCTTGCAGTTAAGGTTGTGCCATTTCCGATCGTTCAGTTATATGTCGTCTATAGTATATAGGCCGATCCCTATGATTTTTTTTTTACATAAGATATTTTGGCCAAATATAACATGTGTCGAAAGTCCCAACCCTCTAACCTAAAAAACACCAAAGTGATAGCATTTCCGATCAATCAATAGTCGACCGATCCCGGCCGTTCCGACTAACTGCAAGGAAAAGAAGGATGTGTGGAAAGTTTCAACTCGTTTGCTCTAAAACTGAGAGACTGAGAGAACAACAGTTTGCGTAGAAATCAACAGACAGACGGACATGCTTATATCGACTCAGGAGGTGATCCTGATCAAGAATATATGTACTTTATAGGGTCGGTGAAGTCTTCACTGCGTTGCACCCTTTTGACCAAAATAATAATACCCTCTACAAGGGTATAAAAATCTGATAAGCGCCGAATGCCTTTCGGATCATTTCTGATCACTTCTGCTTTTCTACTCCGACATTCAGGAACATTGGAACAATCATTAAAATTGACCTCACTGAAAACCAACTGGGTTAAGTTCAAAAAAGAATATTGGGTCACACATGGACTGGAGTCTGTCCTCGTCGAAAGCTGCAGCTCGTCAGATAGCTGCAGCTCGATCTTTAACACCTCAAATTACAAATACACAATGCAACCAAAAGAAGACATATCTACAAATCGAACAGCTCATCCTTGAAAAGCGACGCTTGCGTTGAGAGTTGCAACTCTCAATGTGTATAAAAATAAGAGTATATTGCTTTCTTCTGACAAAAATTCTGTCATTTATGCCACATATTAATATTGTCTCATTAATACTGAATAAAACGAGACAAATTTCATCAAAAAATAATAAAAATTGTTGAAGTTATAACGCTTTTCCCAAAAAAAGTCAATAAAACCATGGGAGCACTATAAGAAGAAGAGCATATTCCTTTCTTATACACACTGTTACTCCGGAGCGCACGCTAGGTTGAATTGACTTTTTTTGGGAAAAGCGTTATAACTTCACCAATTTGCATTACTTTTTGATGAAATTTGTCTCGTTTTATTCAGAATGAATGAGACAACATTGATATGTATCAAAAATGGCCGAATTTTTGTAAGTTGTACCGAAAAACTGGCATCGAAATCCGAAAAACACGAATAAAAGTCGAAAACTTCAGTTTCAGGTGTAAAAATTTTGTCCTTTTTGTTCAACAAAATCGAAGATATATTTTTTTTTCAAAAGCCACAACATTTAACTATTGGAAAACAGCAAAAATTTTGAAATCGGTTGAAAAAAACGCGTTCAGGAATTTTTAAGCGCAAAAAAGTCCCGAAAAACGTTTTTTTTTTAATAAATAAAAATTGGAGGGTTCCAAAAATATAAAAAAAATATTTTTGAGTTCTCTTCGACCAGATTAACAACCTACACTATCTCGTTTCACAAGTGTTTTTTCACTGTCGCACCGTGTAATCATTTGGTTCAACTTGGTGCTGTAGAGCTCGAATATTTTACTAAAAATAATTTCGATAGCATTCTATCAAAATTCAAGTCCGCTAAGGATAAAATTATAAATATTATTGGCCAGGATGAGCTAGTTTCTAGGCTTGAGGGTGCTATAAAGAATCTCGAGGATTCCTCGAGAAAGAGAAAGAAACCTCGAGCAAACTTATGTAGAAATCCAGGAAAGGAAAGCTGAAACCTTTCCGAGAATTAAAAAGTTAAAAATGTTTCTCAGCAGAGTAGAAACAGTGTCCGATTTAATAAATATTGAAGACCTAAATAATAAATATATGCCCAAAATAATAGAGCTCAGAGAAGATGTTGAAATACACATTGAGCTCATGAATAATAGAATCGAAGTAAGTCGATTAGAAAAGGTAGAAGGTAGTAGCCCTAAAATGGACGAACTACCTACCCTACCTAAAATTGAGGTACCCAGTTTCTATGGAGACTCCAAAGATTGGGACTAAAAATGAGTTATTCAAGGAGCTTTTTTCAGACCAATTGAATCGCCTGATTGATCTTCGAAAAATAAATTTGGACTCATACAGGTATTTAACAAATACAATTGATTCTATAAATGAATCAATTTATATGATGCGTCTCAAAGCAAATCTAACCAAAGAATCATATTGCATTTTTGCGCCTATTATTATAAAGAAATTTACTATTAAGGCTCTGCAACAATATGAGGGTCAAGTAAAAAAGTCAAATGACATTCAAAATTTGAAAGAGATCATAGAATTTTTAGATCAACGGCTTAGTTCGTTGACATTAGTTGGAAATGACTTACCAACTAGAAAAATAATACAAAATAATCACACAAATAACCAAACATGACCGATGTGCAAAATTCCCGGGCATCAATTAATTTTTTGCTATAAATGTAAAGCATTAAGTCCTCACGAAAAATCAAATATAGTTAAAAAATTTAATGTGTGTTACAGATGTTTAAAGCACAGTTCAAACACAAAATGTACAAGCGAGCTAGTATGCTCGTATTGTCAAAAATTACACCATAGCATGTTGCATTTTAAAAAAGAGAATGTAAATACATTCTTGACCTCACCAGCGTTGTTGGCCACGGCGTATGTTCAGATTAAAGGTCAAGATGGTAAATTCGGGAAATTTAGAGCATTGATTGACAATGGGTCACATGGCACTCTAATTTCTGAAGAAGCGGCACAAAAACTTAAGTTGCCAAAAATAAAAGCGCACACTGAAATAAGCGGAGTATCAGCAACAGGTGCCTGTGTTTCAAATCACAAATTAAAATTGACAATCAGGAATAATTCTAAATATTTAAACGAAGTGAGCACAAACGCAATTGTTTTGCCAAAATTAATGAAAAGTCTTCCCACAATTAAAATGTTTATAAATAAGTCGGATTGGAAAGGATTCTATTTAGCGGATCGAAATTTCGACAAACCTGGTCAAATTGACCTGGTAATTGGTGTGGATTTATATCCACAAATTTTACTGCTGGAGATAACCAAAAAGGGTATGCTTCTTGGGCAAAAAACTATCTTTGGATGGACAGTGTCAGGATGCACGAAATCCAGGGGTAGTAATTCAATCGTAGCAACCAGTATCGTGCTCAAACAAATGGACCGATATTGGAAGGTAGAAGAAGAGGATAGCAATGACATAAAAACAGAAATAGGTGAAACGAATTTAAAATAGTTACTAAAAAAGATCCGGATGACTATTTAAATAATTTGCAACAAAGATACAAATGGAAAAGAAATTCTTCGAATATACAAAAAGGTCAAATAGTTCTATTAAAAGATGATAGTTGCCATCCAGCGAGGTGGCCTCTAGGAAAGTCAAGAAGCATTAGCTTCGGCTTATATAGGAGATATAGACGTGATTCCGAGAATTTCTTGGGACCCTCTATGAATCATACAGCGGAAGTAGCTCACCTGGCCAAACAAATAGAAGATTTGAAAGCACAAAATTTAGAATTGAAAAATATCGACTTTCATCATGTGTCAGGTCATAGCTCCTTAATTTTGGTAATGATTATCATAACTGTACTTATTATATCCTATTTAAGAAAATTAACGTCGAGAAGACTATTGATGGCTATAGTATTGCCAACCCCAATGCCGAATGATTAAAAAAAAAATGTTTATTTTATATGTTTATTGTATAATGTAATGGTTTTGTACATATAATTAAGTAATCAATCAAATAAAAAAAAAAAAAAATTATTTCTAAAAAATAATAAGAAACAAAATAAGTAAAAAATAAAGTCCAATAAAAAATCGAACAAAAATAGTAATTAATTTAAAAATGTAAACACATGTCAAGCACTTTTGTGGCCCCTTGCAGGATGTTCAAACATTAACTTGAACATGGGAGCTAATATAATATGCAATGTTAAAATATTATATAATTAACAACATATTGTTATCGAATTATAATAATAACAATTTTCTAATACTGAAGAAAATAAATATATAAAAGCAAAAGTACATATATACATATACAGTCCGCTATCTAGTGTTATCAAAGGACAATATAATGAATCTAAAAAATATATAAAATGTACACCTTTTTTGGGGCCCTTTGCAGAATGTTCAAGCATTGAACACGATAAGAATTTCAACATAGAATGTAGGAGATCGGACCTATGGGAATAAGTGATTAACAGCATGGTTTGAAAGACGATCTCCTGCAGTCTAACCAAATATTTATGTGGTGCACTTGAAGCACTTAATAAAGGGTCACATACGATGTCAGCGTGCAGTCCGTTGATAAGTAGTTTTAAATAGATTTAAGGTTTTCATGTATCTTTCTTGTAAGAGAAGAGTATGAAATAAAAATAGTTTTGAAACGGAACTCATTGGAGTAACACCATTATTTAAGGGGCTCCTCTTAACAATAATAATGATAGCAAACCCGGAAAAGACCACACAATCCCAAAGTCGTACAGACCTATAAGCCTACTTTCTGCTTATCTAAACTCGGAAAAAAAAGCGTATTGGCTCGGATAAACAAAAACCAAAGAATCGAGAAAGAAATTCCGCCACATCAATTTCGGTTTCGTGAAAAGCACGGAACAATTGAGCAGGTCAACCGCATAACATCAGAAATTCCTGTACTGCCATATTTTTAAACGTCTCTCAAGCATTTGATAAAGTCTGGCCAGAAGGTCTAATGTACAAGATCAAGACAATGCTTCCCTCAACACCCACCAGCTTTTGGAGTCTTACCTATACGACGGAAAATTTGCTAAGAAGTGCTACAACTGATGATTTCACTATGGGAGCTCAAGGCAGCGTGCTAGGGTCAACATTATACCTATGTCCTCTACACAGTAGATATCCCGACAAGCACACGACTAAGAATATCTACATTTGCTGATGATACAGCCATTCTTAGCTGCTGAAAATGCAAGCAACTGCGCAACTATTAGAATGGCTAATTAAAGTAAACGAACAAAATGCCAGCACGTAATGTTCACCCTGAACAGACAAAACTGCCCTCCGCTTACTTTTAACAACACTCAACTCCCGCAAGCAAAAGAAGTGACGTAACTAGGAGTAAACCTCGTTGGAAGACTCACATGGCGCCGACCCAATGAAGCCAAAAAAACACACCTAAAGTCAGTAGCTACATTGAATAATCAATGTTCGGTCTCCCCTTAGCCTTGAATATATAGTCCTGCTGTATAACTCTTTACTAAAACCTATATGGATGTATGTTTATGAATAGCAATATTCACATAGTCCAGCGAGCTTAGTCAATGATCTTGAGAACAATCGCCGGGACCCCGTGGTACGTTCGCAACTGTCTTGAGTATTTATTTATTTTCTGAATATATTGAAAAATTTTCAGAAATTTATAGTATTTATTCGAGTGCAGATGAAAAAGGCAAAAATGACGCCTTGCCAATGGCCACTTCTTAAGGGGTAGGTTTTTATCCTTGACTAGCACAACGTCGTTAATTTAAAGCGCTGCTAAAATGCTTAAATACTTCACCTTCCATTTGGCCCGAAAATACTGCTGCAGGGGAGACTCCCACTACCAGCTGTCCGTACGTTTGAAATTCAGCTTTGTGACATCAGGATCGATAAAGCTGACTAAAGAACAACCAGTCATGAGTTGGCGTTAGAACAATAAAGACTAAGTTTATAATAGCACTATGTGACACGGTAGAGTACGCAGCTCCTTAAATCTAAGAACTGACGATCCAACAGCCCGGTAAAAATGAGGCTTTGCGGTTTTGACCGCTGTGCACGCTAGCTGTGACACTATTGTGTCACCGTCCTCCGACTGTGATAATAGTGACCATCAAGGAAATTCAGCACACTTGACCTTGAGGAAGCCTTTCATCTCTTTAAAATATCCTTTCAAATATCTTTGCCTTTGTAATTCAGGGCCGACTAGTCCTAGTGAATCACACAGCCAGCATATTAGAAAAGTTCGACCAGCACTTTCTCAACAGAAATTGGGCCTTGGCAAGGATAGCTTCATCTATAAAGCTTCCTCCGTAAATTAAATCATCAACATATTAATCGCGGCGCAGAATTTCATCACCCTGTAAGGAACTGTTTTTCTTGTTTGTGCTCGCAACAAATGCCGCGGCTAGCTCACAGAGTTTGTGGGTCGTTTCACCAAAGGTGAATCTCACCCGAGATGACTTCTCCGCCGGATCCTCGCTGTCTCTTCGAATGCTGCTGCTCGGCTCCGCCGTCGACTGCTCGTCCTCCCGTCGTTCCCTGGTCACCGTTCCGGGTTGGTGTGCAATATAGACACCCCACGAAGCTTTCGCCCAGCAGGATGTGTGGTCTTGGTGCCTGGCGCCGGTTCGGCTGACGGTTCATTTTGGACAACCCTCGCTTTACAGGATCAAACCTGGTCGTCAGACCACCAGAACGATCCGTCGCTATTGCTACGACACCAGGATGCCTGTCGTGTCCGGGAATAAACCAACCCGACTCGATTTACCCTTGGGCTTCAGTTTCGCCGCGGATCCTTGATCCTTTCCCCACTTGCTCCTTGACTTATCGTTGCTTGATGACTTGCGTACATTTGAGACTGTCGGACTTACCCGGGTGGTCCTTCCTACTCCTAATTGCTCCAAGAAAATTTTCCCGCTTGAATGTCAGACTTACCCACGGGGGCTTTCACTCAACACTTCCAGCTTCCTTAGAAGACTCGGCCTTGATTCGCTCCAGTGGCCCTCCTTATGTAGCGCCTGAGGCGCCCGTTGATCCTTGTTAATCTCGCTTTCTGCCGTTAATCCTTTGTTCCTCTGTTCTCGCCGTAAATTCTTTCCCCAATTCCGTCGCATTCATTTTGGCGGGATCCCTTTGTTGTCCCCCTTTGCCCCGCTTGGGCCTCCGATTCATATTGTTATTATGTCACCGGACTTCGTCCAGATACCCCTGCGCTCCCCATTTGGCCGTTCCAAATAAATTTTTTCTTTCTGCATTTTCTAAATACAGCCGCTCTGCCGTGGGCCGCTATGTTCCCAACCGCGACGGCCCGCCCGGGACCGTTACTTTCCACGCTGTTTCCTCTTTCTTCTATGTCCGTGTGTGCAGCCGTGCCAGTTTGCCTGCCCCCCGCTGTTGCCCCCTCTTGCCACGTGTCTTGGAATGTGGGAGATTTAATCTCTTCACAACTCTTTGAAAATATTAACTTCTCATTCTCTGTCAACTGATGAATTCTTCGAACGGATAAAAAAGTGGCTGGCTTTGTTCCATAAGTGATTGTATTCAGTTTAAAAAATTGCAACTAATCCAGGCCAAAGAACCAAAGAATGCACTGCAGGTAGCTGTCCAGCGAGTCCAGCGAGCTTAGTCAATGATCTTGAGAACAATCGCCGGGACCCCGTGGTACGTTCGCAACTGTCTTGAGTATTTATTTATTTTCTGAATATATTGAAAAATTTTCAGAAATTTATAGTATTTATTCGAGTGCAGATGAAAAAGGCAAAAATGACGCCTTGCCAATGGCCACTTCTTAAGGGGTAGGTTTTCATCCTTGACTAGCACAACGTCGTTAATTTAAAGCGCTGCTAAAATGCTTAAATACTTCACCTTCCATTTGGCCCGAAAATACTGCTGCAGGGGAGACTCCCACTACCAGCTGTCCGTACGTTTGAAATTCAGCTTTGTGACATCAGGATCGATAAAGCTGACTAAAGAACAACCAGTCATGAGTTGGCGTTAGAACAATAAAGACTAAGTTTATAATAGCACCATGTGACACGGTAGAGTACGCAGCTCCTTAAATCTAAGAACTGACGATCCAACAGCCCGGTAAAAATGAGGCTTTGCGGTTTTGACCGCTGTGCACGCTAGCTGTGACACTATTGTGTCACCGTCCTCCGACTGTGATAATAGTGACCATCAAGGAAATTCAGCACACTTGACCTTGAGGAAGCCTTTCATCTCTTTAAAATATCCTTTCAAATATCTTTGCCTTTGTAATTCAGGGCCGACTAGTCCTAGTGAATCACACAGCCAGCATATTAGAAAAGTTCGACCAGCACTTTCTCAACAGAAATTGGGCCTTGGCAAGGATAGCTTCATCTATAAAGCTTCCTCCGTAAATTAAATCATCAACATATTAATCGCGGCGCAGAATTTCATCACCCTGTAAGGAACTGTTTTTCTTGTTTGTGCTCGCAACAAATGCCGCGGCTAGCTCACAGAGTTTGTGGGTCGTTTCACCAAAGGTGAATCTCACCCGAGATGACTTCTCCGCCGGATCCTCGCTGTCTCTTCGAATGCTGCTGCTCGGCTCCGCCGTCGACTGCTCGTCCTCCCGTCGTTCCCTGGTCACCGTTCCGGGTTGGTGTGCAATATAGACACCCCACGAAGCTTTCGCCCAGCAGGATGTGTGGTCTTGGTGCCTGGCGCCGGTTCGGCTGACGGTTCATTTTGGACAACCCTCGCTTTACAGGATCAAACCTGGTCGTCAGACCACCAGAACGATCCGTCGCTATTGCTACGACACCAGGATACCTGTCGTGTCCGGGAATAAACCAACCCGACTCGATTTACCCTTGGGCTTCAGTTTCGCCGCGGATCCTTGATCCTTTCCCCACTTGCTCCTTGACTTATCGTTGCTTGATGACTTGCGTACATTTGAGACTGTCGGACTTACCCGGGTGGTCCTTCCTACTCCTAATTGCTCCAAGAAAATTTTCCCGCTTGAATGTCAGACTTACCCACGGGGGTCTTTCACTCAACACTTCCAGCTTCCTTAGAAGACTCGGCCTTGATTCGCTCCAGTGGCCCTCCTTATGTAGCGCCTGAGGCGCCCGTTGATCCTTGTTAATCTCGCTTTCTGCCGTTAATCCTTTGTTCCTCTGTTCTCGCCGTAAATTCTTTCCCCAATTCCGTCGCATTCATTTTGGCGGGATCCCTTTGTTGTCCCCCTTTGCCCCGCTTGGGCCTCCGATTCATATTGTTATTATGTCACCGGACTTCGTCCAGATACCCCTGCGCTCCCCATTTGGCCGTTCCAAATAAATTTTTTCTTTCTGCATTTTCTAAATACAGCCGCTCTGCCGTGGGCCGCTCTGCCGTGGTCCGCTATGTTCCCAACCGCGACGGCCCGCCCGGGACCGTTACTTTCCACGCTGTTTCCTCTTTCTTCTATGTCCGTGTGTGCAGCCGTGCCAGTTTGCCTGCCCCCCGCTGTTG
The DNA here is from genome assembly GCF_017639315.1 of Drosophila ananassae. Classification (NCBI taxonomy): domain Eukaryota; kingdom Metazoa; phylum Arthropoda; class Insecta; order Diptera; family Drosophilidae; genus Drosophila; species Drosophila ananassae. Next base: position 2,291,449 of record NC_057928.1, read on the forward strand.
CCCCCTCTTGCCACGTGTCTTGGAATGTGGGAGATTTAATCTCTTCACAACTCTTTGAAAATATTAACTTCTCATTCTCTGTCAACTGATGAATTCTTCGAACGGATAAAAAAGTGGCTGGCTTTGTTCCATAAGTGATTGTATTCAGTTTAAAAAATTGCAACTAATCCAGGCCAAAGAACCAAAGAATGCACTGCAGGTAGCTGTCCAGCGAGTCCAGCGAGCTTAGTCAATGATCTTGAGAACAATCGCCGGGACCCCGTGGTACGTTCGCAACTGTCTTGAGTATTTATTTATTTTCTGAATATATTGAAAAATTTTCAGAAATTTATAGTATTTATTCGAGTGCAGATGAAAAAGGCAAAAATGACGCCTTGCCAATGGCCACTTCTTAAGGGGTAGGTTTTCATCCTTGACTAGCACAACGTCGTCAATTTAAAGCGCTGCTAAAATGCTTAAATACTTCACCTTCCATTTGGCCCGAAAATACTGCTGCAGGGGAGACTCCCACTACCAGCTGTCCGTACGTTTGAAATTCAGCTTTGTGACATCAGGATCGATAAAGCTGACTAAAGAACAACCAGTCATGAGTTTGCGTTAGAACAATAAAGACTAAGTTTATAATAGCACCATGTGACACGGTAGAGTACGCAGCTCCTTAAATCTAAGAACTGACGATCCAACAGCCCGGTAAAAATGAGGCTTTGCGGTTTTGACCGCTGTGCACGCTAGCTGTGACACTATTGTGTCACCGTCCTCCGACTGTGATAATAGTGACCATCAAGGAAATTCAGCACACTTGACCTTGAGGAAGCCTTTCATCTCTTTAAAATATCCTTTCAAATATCTTTGCCTTTGTAATTCAGGACCGACTAGTCCTAGTGAATCACACAGCCAGCATATTAGAAAAGTTCGACCAGCACTTTCTCAACAGAAATTGGGCCTTGGCAAGGATAGCTTCATCTATAAAGCTTCCTCCGTAAATTAAATCATCAACATATTAATCGCGGCGCAGAATTTCATCACCCTGTAAGGAACTGTTTTTCTTGTTTGTGCTCGCAACAAATGCCACGGCTAGCGTTTGTGGGTCGTTTCACCAAAGGTGAATCTCACCCGAGATGACTTCTCCGCCGGATCCTCGCTGTCTCTTCGAATGCTGCTGCTCGGCTCCGCCGTCGACTGCTCGTCCTCCCGTCGTTCCCTGGTCACCGTTCCGGGTTGGTGTGCAATATAGACACCCCACGAAGCTTTCGCCCAGCAGGATGTGTGGTCTTCATTTTGGACAACCCTCGCTTTACAGGATCAAACCTGGTCGTCAGACCACCAGAACGATCCGTCGCTATTGCTACGACACCAGGATACCTGTCGTGTCCGGGAATAAACCAACCCGACTTGATTTACCCTTGGGCTTCAGTTTCGCCGCGGATCCTTGATCCTTTCCCCACTTGCTCCTTGACTTATCGTTGCTTGATGACTTGCGTACATTTGAGACTGTCGGACTTACCCGGGTGGTCCTTCCTACTCCTAATTGCTCCAAGAAAATTTTCCCGCTTGAATGTCAGACTTACCCACGGGGGTCTTTCACTCAACACTTCCAGCTTCCTTAGAAGACTCGGCCTTGATTCGCTCCAGTGGCCCTCCTTATGTAGCGCCTGAGGCGCCCGTTGATCCTTGTTAATCTCGCTTTCTGCCGTTAATCCTTTGTTCCTCTGTTCTCGCCGTAAATTCTTTCCCGAATTCCGTCGCATTCATTTTGGCGGGATCCCTTTGTTGTCCCCCTTTGCCCCGCTTGGGCCTCCGATTCATATTGTTATTATGTCACCGGACTTTGTCCAGATACCCCTGCGCTCCCCCATTTGTCCGTTCCAAACAAATTTTTTCTTTTCTGCATTTTCTAAACACAGCCGCTCTGCCGTGGGCCGCTATGTTCCCAACATATGATGAATTCTTCGAACGGATAAAAAAGTGGCTGGCTTTGTTCCATAAGTGATTGTATTCAGTTTAAAAAATTGCAACTAACCCAGGCCAAAGAACCAAAGAATGCACTGCAGGTAGCTGTCCTTAGGGAAAACTCTGAAGCAAATATCTCCTAACCTTAGAAGGATGTGCAACAACCTTGGTTAGATAACTGGACCAGACATCAATCAACGAAAACTCAGATTTCAGGAGCTCATTAAAAGAGAATCCGTCTGTCGCAAATTCGGTATCGCCAATTCTGGACATAGCCAAAAACGATTTGCATCTCCGAAGCTGTAACTGACTAACCAGTTGGGAAGTGTATCAAGTGTATCTGCGCCCCAGAATCGAAAAGAACTTGGCACGAAAAAAGCCACCAGTAGACTCCGAAGAATCGTGCTTACTGTATTCAGCAAGACTATATCACCTCTGCGACCTTGGGCAACTATTGCTTTGGTCATAGACGACAAAGAGGAGAGACGCTTCCTTCCGCAGTTGCGGTAGTTAACGGATAAGAAAAGATACATCTTTAAAAATAGCAAGGCTGTGCCATTTCGGATCGTTCAGTTATATGAAAGTTAAAAGATATAGTTGCCCGATTCTTATGAAATTTATCAAATCAGATTACCCAAAACCAACCAGCACCAGACACAGCAAAAAACCCCACGCCCCCTCCAATCTATATCAGGAAAAAAAACTCGAGTGCCCTGGTCAACCGAATTGCGGCGTTGATCGGGAACGGTGACAACTTTCATGTTGTCCCGCTTATGAAAGGGGACATCCACGAAACAAAGGTGCAAAGTAAGACTGAAGAGCACTTCCGTATAGTGTCCAAATATTTGGACAATGATCGGATAAGCTATTACACGTACCAGCTGAAAAGCAGCAAGGGATTACAAGTGGTAGTAAAGGGAATTGAACCCGATGTTACCGCCGCGGAAATAAAAACCGACCTTAAGGAAAAGGGCTTCGCCGCCAAGAACGTTATTAACATAAGATAAAAAGCCACAACCACTCTTCCAGGTCGAGCTCGAGCCAGAAAGCAGGTCGCTGAAGAAGAACGAAATCCACCCAATCTACAAGCTGCAATATCTTTTGCATCGGAGAATCATAGTTGAAGAGCCACATAAACGCAACGGTCCAGTGCAATGCACTAACTGCCAAGAGTATGGACACACTAGGTCATACTGCACACTTCGGGCCATCTGTGTAGTCTGCGGGGACACCCACAACTTCACTTACTGCACTACAAACCAGGGCAGTACCGCGAAGAAACTGCGGAGGCAACCATACGGCAAACTATAGAGGATGTATGGTGTACCAGGAGTTGCAGAGTCGCATGCGTCAAGCGACTGCAACGCGCAACCAAAATCCACAGAATGTGTACATTGCATCAAAAACTACGCCAGACGTCTTCTTCGCCAAAGCTGCGAGGTCTTCATTCGGTCCCCTAAACACCACCAACGACTTCTCCTATGCCGATGCTCTACGATCTGGAATGGAAAATCCAAATTAGCCTAATTCACATAGCGCTCAATAGGCCCCAGAACAGCCACATAGCAAAACGGAAACATGATGCTTACCATCCAACAAAGTATGATGGAGCTTATGTCCATGCAAACACTTGTTCAAAACCAGAACATGGTAATACAGCTGCTCGTAGCACAACAGTCTAAATAATCTATGCAGACTCTACGAATATCAATGTGGAACGCCAATGGTGTCTCACGGCATAAACTAGAATTGTCACGATTCTTGATCGATAACCATATTGACGTTATGCTACAGGTGGAAACGCATCTTACAAGCAAATAAAACTTTCAAATAAAAGGCTATACAATCTATCGCACAGATCATCCAGATTGGAAAGCCCACGGCGGAACTGGAGTTTTAATCAGAGAACGTTTAAAACACCATTTTCACAAAAGGTTTGAAACAAACTTCTTGCAGGACACATCGATACAAATTCAGTCAAGAAACGGAAGCCTTTCAATTGCTGCCGTTTACTGCCCTCTTCTTTTCTCAATCTCGGAAGGGTAATTTATGGAGTTCTTCAATTCACTTGGGGATCGTTTTATAGCCGCAGGAGACTACAACGCTAAACCCACGCACTGGGGATCACGTCTAGTGACTCCCAGAGGAAGGCAATTGTACAATGCAACTATAAATGTGAGAAATAATCTGGACTATGTCTCCCCTGGAAGTCCCACATACTGGCCAACCGACCCAAGCAAGCTCCCAGACCTTTTTGATTTTGCGGTGACAAAAAACATACCTTGCTACTAATAAGTGCCAAAGCAGTCCCGGACTTATCCTCAGATCATTCGCCTTTTAACGGGCTTTTAACGCTTCTTTAAAACCCACAAATAACTGAACACCCCTCAGCCTGACATCACCAAAAACGAACTGGCTTAAATACAAAAAGTACGTGAGTGCCCACATAGATCTCGCTCCGGAGTTTAACATGGAATCGGACATCGATTACACTACGAGCGACCTATAAGAAGTACTGGATGCGGCAGCCAAAATCTCTACTCCTCAAGGGAAGGAAGTAGACCTAAACAAATACCACAAATCTAATCAGCAAATTGAACAGCTCGTGCGAGAAAGAGGCGCACGCGTCGGGATTGGCAAAACAGCAGATCACCAGCTTCAAAGCAACGCCTTAAGGAAGCAACACGATTACTCGACCAGGCTCTTCACCAACAGGAAGAAAACGCACAGCTGAGGTACATCCAGAATCTTTCACCAACAAGCACAAAGTATCATCTGTAGAGGGCTCACCCAAATCTCAGCGCCCCAATCGAAACGACCACCCCGTTAAGAAACTCTTCGGGATGCTGGGCTCGCAGCGACGAAGACCGAGCTGAAACATTAGCTACACATCTCGAAAGTGTGTTCCAGCCAAAACCTGCCTCAAATTCAATCCTTCTGCCAATCATTCAGCCAGGGGCTACCCCTCAGTCAACTGCACCCTTATTTCGGCCGAACGAAATCGAAAAAGTCATAAGAGGGCTAAAACCAAAAAAGGCTCCCGGTGGTGATTTACTGACGCCAAAGATGCTGATCGAACTTCCAAAATGCGCTATAGTGGTCGTCTGCAAACTATTTAATGGTATCATTAAACTTGGCTATTTCCCAAAAAAGTGGAAAAAATCCATCATTATAATGATACCAAAGCCTGGAAGAGACCACACAACACCGTCATCGTACAGACCAATAAGCCTTCTATCTTGTTTGTCTAAATTGTTTGAAAAATGCATGCTAACTCGAATAACACCACATCTGGAAGCTTGCAAAATTATCCCGGCGCACCAATTTGGCTTCCCAAGAAACCACGGAACCATCGAGCAAGTGAACCAGTTTAACATCCGAAATACGCTCAGCCGTCGAACAGTGAGAATACTGTAGCGCTATTTTTCTCGACGTATCTCAAGCTTTCGACCGAGTTTGGCTTAATGGGTATGCACAAAAACGTAGCTGGAGTTCCACAAGGAAGCACACTCGGACTGTGTCTATATGTTTTGTATACTGCCGATATTCCCACAAACGCACAACTCACAACGTCACCGTTCGCCGACGATACCGCTATCCTTAGTCGCTCCATATGCCCAACGCAAGCTACAAACCAACTGACTAATCATCTAATAGTAGTGGAAAGGTGGCTGCCCGATTGGCGCATTAAAATAAACGAACAAAAGTGTAAACATGTAACGTTTACTTCTAATAGAAAAACATGCTCTCCGCTTTCACTAAACGGTATGCAGATCCCTTAAGCTAACGAAGTAACGCACCTTGGCGTCCACCTTAATCGACGACTATCCTGACGTAAGCACATCGAAAGCAAGAAGGTGCACCTAAAACTAAAAGCCAGCAGCCTCCACTGGATCATAAACTCACGATCTTCACTGTGCCTGGACTACAAGCTACTATTCTACAATTCAGTCCTAAAGCCAATCTGGACGTAGTTTTGGGGGAACTATCACTGAAAAATCTTGAGAACTATCACTGGGGCACCTTGGTATGTTCGCAACGAAAACATCCACCGGGATCTGGGCATCCTCGCAGTGAAAGACGAAATTCAGAAGCAAAAAGAGTGCTACAAAGAAAAACTGTCTTCGCAACCAAATCCCCCCGCTCAGGGATTGACTCTGGTTTCTAGCAGATCCCGCCTGCGACGCAACGATCTTCCAACCCAGCAATCGATTTTTAGGGCCGTCTAACTATGTATTAGTCAACATGACTACACCTCTTGTTAGTCTACCAAAGAGAAGATTCAAGAAATAAAAAGCAACGGAAAAAAAAAAAAGATTAACCAAAATGGAATCTGTACCAAGTCGCAACCCTCTCACTTAAAAAACACCAAAGTTATGGCATTTCCGATCAATCAGTTATATGGCAGCTATAGGATATAGTCCACCGATCCCGGCCGTTCCGACTTATATACTACCTGCAAGGAAAAGAAGGATGTGTGCAAAGTTTCAACTCGATAGCTCTAAAATTGAGAGACTAGTTTGCGTAGAAACAGACAGACGGACAGACGGACATGCTTATATCGACTCAGGAGGTGATCCTGATCAAGAATATATATACTTTATAGGGTCGGAGATGTCTCCTTCACTGCGTTGCACACTTTTGACCAAAATTATAATACCCTTTATTTAGCCTATATTATATACCCGCTATATATCTAATAATATCGTCACCTAGCGGACTGCGACTCAACTGCAAGGCTATATAAACTTCGGCTCCGCCCGAAGTTAGCTTTCCTTTCTGCAAGGGTATACCTTGCAGAGGGTATTTCAAAGGGATCGGCCGACTATATCCTATAGCTGTCATAGAACGATCGAAATTGGCATAACTTTGTTGTTTTTTAAGTTAGAAAGATGGGATTTGGTACAGATTCAATTTTGGGAAAAAACATCTGATTTGTCGAATTTCATATGGATCGGCCAACTATATCCTATAGCTGTCATATAACTGATTGATCGGAAATGCTATAACTTCGTTGTTTTTCAAGTTAGAAGCATGGGAGTTTCAGTGGATTCCTCTTTTGGCAAAAAAAAATTCGATATGCCAAATTTCATAAGGATCGGCCGACTATATACGATCCGCTATATATCTAATAATATAAGATGCGTGGCGCCACCTAGCGGACTGCGACTCAACTGCAAGGGTATATCAACTTCGGCTCCGCCCGAAGTTAGCTTTCCTTTCTTGTTTTTAATTAAAATTAAATTGAAAACTTGCCGATGACTATAATTGCTGCTGTTGTTTTGCTGCTAAGCCGATGCTTTTGTTTCCGTAGTTGCTTTGGCTGCTGTTGCTCCTGATGTTGTTGTCGCTCCGGATGCTGCTTCTGCTTGTGATTTTGTCACTGCTGCTTTGGCTGATGTTGAGCGTCGCACACGCGAACACATAAATAATTTTATTTTTATACCCTTGCAGAGGGTATTATAATTTTGGTCAAAAATGTGCAACGCAGTGAAGGAGTCATCTCCGACCCTATAAAGTATATATATTCTTAATCAGGATCACCTCCTGAGTCGATATGAGCATGTCCGTCTGTCCGTCTGTCTGTTTCTACGCAAACTAGTCTCTCAGTTTTAGAGCTATCGAGTTGAAACTTTGCACACATCCTTCTTTCCTTTGCAGGCAGTATATAAGTCGGAACGGCCGGGATCGGTCGACTATATCCTATAACTGCCATATAACTGATTGATCGGAAATGCCATAACTTCATTGTTTTTCAAGTTAGAAGGATGGGAGTTTCAATGGATTCCTCTTTTGGCAAAATAATTCGATTTGCCAAATTTCATAAGGATCGGCCAACTATATACGCTCCGCTATATACCTAATTATATAAGATGCGTGGCGCCACCTAGCGGACTGCGACTTAACCGCAAGGGTATATCAACTTCGGCTCCGCCCGAAGTTAGCTTTCCTTTCTTGTTTATTTTTAAACTTGGCTCTTTTTATACCTTTGCAGAGGGTATTATAATTCTGTCCGTCTGTCTATCTGTCCGTCTGATCGTCTCTCTGTCTGTCTGTCGGTTTCTACGCAAAATAGTCTCTCAGTTTTAGAGCTATCGAGTTGAAACTTTGCACACATCCTTCTTTTTCTTGAAGGTAGTACATAAGTCGGAACGGCATCGGTCGACTATATCCTATAGCTGCCATATAACGGATTGATCGGAAATGCCATAACTTTGTTTTTTTTTAAGTTATAAAGCTGGGACTTGGTACAGATTCTACTTTGGACAATAATTTGATTTGCCAAATTTCATAACGGTCGGCCGACTATATCAAATAGCCGCCATATAGCTGAACGATCGGAAATGTCACAACTGCAAGGGTATATCAACTTCGGCTCCACCCGAAGTTAGCTTTCCTTTCTTGTTATTTTTCTATTTATTTATGTTCATTGGCATTTACGTACTTTTATTTTCTGTGTTCCTTACCTGTGGGGGAAACATCAGTTTTTTTTCTGACTAGGATCTTAAACTGGGCTCTTTTTTTGCCCAGATCGCAGCTTTATTTTATACTTATTGGCATTTACACAAATTTATTTTCTGCGTTCCTTACCTCATGGGGGAAAACGTCAGGGTGTCCCCAAGGACCAAATTTTAAGAGGAGCCCCTTATAATAATTAGGTATTACTCCAATGCGCTTCGTTTCAAAACTGTTTTTAATTCATACAATTCTCTTTCAAGAAAGATACATGAAAATCTTAAATCTATTTAAAACTACTTATCAACGGCACGCTGAAATGCTATGTTTCTAATATATATTTTAAAATTAATATTTTTAGGAATAATTATAAAAAAATTTTATTTTAAAAGTGAAAAACAACAGATTTTAAACAAATTTAAACCAAAAAAATTTTTTCAGGAGCTATGGAAGTACATGAAAGGTGATCTTGGCGCAGAACGTGAGTTACAAATTATTCAATATATTATTGGATTAGGAATTGAGAGAGAAGAGTTAAGAGATGAAATATTCATACAATGTATACGCCAAGCAACAAACAATCCGAGTGCCGACTGGACGGATCGAATTTGGCTTCTTATGTGTCTTATAATTGTCGCATTTCAGCCAAGTAAACAACTGTTCAGGTAAATCCGTTTATTTTTTGTGTACTTAAGTTTCCGTGCGTGTTCGGTACCTGAAAAAATTTTCAAAATTCCCTTTCAAGAATTAGTTCAAGATATTTGAAGTATTTTGTTTATTTACATATAATCTAATAAGATCAACAGACGCGAATGATTCAAAGTGACGGCGATTATAAAAGAAAGCGGGCGCGGCTCAACGCTTTAAAATATAGGGGTGGCGACCGAAAATGAACAGAGAGTGTGCAAACGACAGAGATGGTCCTTAATACGACGGCAAATGCCGGTGGCCGTTCAAGTGAAAGGACCAGGAGGGAGGAGTGTGTGCTCGGGAAAAGGCAGCAATGCATTGTAAAGTTATAAGGGTATCCTCATGTTAGATCCGCCAAGCTTGGAAAAAATCATAGAAAACCAAAAATTAATATAAAAATTCGGAGATTTCATCGGATCGGATGAGAATTCCAAAGATATGGTAACTTAACTGGTACCATTTTTGAATTTTAGTTGGTATAAATACATTTCAAAAATGAAATGTACTAAAAATAATTATGGTCAAGGCCATTACATGGCCTACATAATTCAATATATGGTAAAATTTGATAAATTTATTTTCTTAGGTGTACCGCGGAAACTGTGGGTGATAGAACCTATGATTGTTCTGGACTTTGGTTCAGGGGAGCCTAAAGGTTATGGAGCCGGTAAAATTATGCGTGGAGAAAAAAATGTCGGAAATTGTCGGCCTGTGTTATAAAGTGCCAATTACTGAAACGATTGGGGAAAAGATCAATGGCTACATTCTAGCTCGCGTCAGTAATTTCTATCGCTTTCACTGTCTCCAAGACTTACTCCCGCAGGCATGAAATGTGCCACTTGAGATTTTTTACTTTTGTTGGTGAGGAACAATTTAGATCACTAGTAAATCTATTCTGGAGACAAAGCTTAACGTCATCAGCGTACATAGGGACAAGTGAATTATTTAAGGCAAGGGGCATGTCGATAATAAACAATGTAAAAAGTAAAAGTCCAAGATTACTTCGTTGGCGCACATCAGATGTGACGCGAGCATGAGTAAACATGAGTAAACGTTGGGTTTTCCCAGAAAACTTGAAATCCAGATTAGGAGATCAGTTGGGAATCCCTAAAGACTGAGTTTACTAAGAAGAGGGGAATGGTTAACAGAGAACAGTGTCAATGACACCTGCTTGTATGCCATTCCGGAACCTTTCATTGACAATAGATGTTAGCTCCAATAACTTGGTAGTGATGGGCGGTGATATTATTATTGAACTACAAAGGAGTTGCTTTGGAATGGATACGCACGGTTAAAGTGGACCGAACCACGAAGTGTCTTGAGTAACAGACTATTATTGAATGTTTATTTAAGATTCTTGATGTTCTTTTATTTTAATCTGTGAAGCGAACTTGTGAAGCGGATTTATTGAAGCGAACGGATATTTCCACGGCACGCAAGTTTATATATTCACATGCCATTAGATTGGACCACTCCACCATCAACCGTACTTAACTGATGCTCTCGGATAGTCTCATAATCGTCTTAACAATAAAATTAACAAATTTATTGTTAATATGTAAAGCTAGCGGATCCTCATTTTCACCAAATTCAGCTAGCCTCAGACTGAGCTGGTGAAGGTGGAGTCCCATCGCAGTTCCGTTTCCAAGACAAAGAAGAAGCGCCTCCGCAAGGGGCTCAGCAAGAAGGAGAAGTATTACAGACACCGTCGTCACTTCAAGCAGCGCATGGAAAATCGTCTGGCCGGGATCTGCACAGTTGTGGTTAGTGTAATAGGTCATATATTACCCAGTGTGGATGTAAAGCCGCTCTTGGAATTTGGAAGCGAAATGGCTACCAAGATGCCATCGCCCAGCTGCAGTGACAACGAGGATGACGACCACGATGACGGAGTGTGCCGAGTGAGCTGCTGAGGACGGCGTCCGGAGGTACAAGGTGGGCAGTCAACAAATTGTGCCTGCCTTCATGATGCTGTTGAAAGCTCATCTTCCAAAGGGGGGAGTATGTGGGGTCAAGCATCCGCCGGAAAATTTGGCCGGCAATAATTTATTGAATTTGTTTATCTTTTTTTTTATCTCAATGTCTCTATTTTTGTCGCCCGCTTTCGTGAATTTTATCGGCCCCCTGCATCTGCCGCGTACAGATGGCTGAAATGGTCCAGCCCTTGTGTGAGAGCTCTGTTAACCCAGTCGAGAGTATTTTAATATCATTTAATTAAATATCATTTAATATACTGTTATTGTCAATTCTGAAACTTAAAATCTCAGATGTTCATAGACGTTCTAAGACTTTCTTAGAATATATTTTATAGTTTGTAGAGGGTAATTGCTTGATCTAAAAGGCTCCTGGTAATTATGTAAATCTTTTTCCATAGGCAAGATGTTAAGAGGAGCCCCGTAAATAATCGTGTTACTCCAATGAGTTCCGTTTCAAAACTGTTTTTATTTCATACACTTCTCTTACAAGAAAGATGCATGAAAACCTTAAATCTATTTAAAACTACTTATCAACGGACTGCACGCTGACATGGTATGTGACCCTTTATTAAGTGCTTCAAGTGCACCACATAAATATTTGGTTAGACTGCAGGAGATCGTCTTTCAAACCATGCTGTTAATCACTTATTCCCATGGGTCCAATCTCCTACATTCTATGTTGAAATTCTTATCGTGTTCAATGCTTGAACACAAGACAACTAAAAATGCATAAATAGTTGCTCTCCTTTAGCTGGCTGTTGAGAGATTTTAGTTTGCTGCTAGCGAACAATTAGCTGGACACGCTACGACTACCGAAAGTGGTCGAGAACAGAACGTTTTTTCTGGATAATGATCGATTTTAAATATCTTGGATCGACTGCTGGTCTTTTGATATTGTCAGAGACTTTGCTCTAATGAAGTGATAAGTGTTGTGTCATTATTAAGTGGGTGCCATTAAACTACCGATTGAAAGGGGTGAAGAGAGTCTTGAGTGAAGATCCTATTGCTTTCCTAAAATAAATCTTTTTGAATTCCATATGACGGAACGGAGTCAATGATTGATTTTAGTCATTTATTGGTGATCGAATTGGATGGTAGAATCGCGAAATTAACAATTTATAAAGTGTGGATTGTGTTACAATATTTTGTCGACTTTTTATACCCTTGTAGAGGGTATTATAATTTTGGTCAAAAGTGTGCAACGCAGTGAAGGAGACATCTCCGACCCTATAAAGTATATATATTCTTGATCAGGATCACCTCCTGAGTCGATATAAGCAAGTCCGTCTGTCTGTCCGTCTGTCTGTCTGTTTCTACGCAAACTAGTCTCTCAGTTTTAAAGCTACCGGGTTAAAACTTTGCACACACCCTTCTTTCTGGTGCAGGCAGTATATATATCGAAACGGCTATAGCTGCCTATAGCTGCCATATAACTGATTGATCGGAAATGCCATTAATTCGTTGATTTTCAGTTGCCAATTAAACATAGTTCCGGTGTACTGGGCGACTGGTACTCACAGGCTCTACGTCATTTCCAGCCATAGGAGAGTAAACTCTCTCTCATCCCGACCTGTGCAACAGCTTTCGGCCTTACATAGAGGAGTTTCTTAACCTAGGTCATATGTCCCTGGTTCCGCCGGAGTTGCATCGAGCTTGCAAATTTTTTCTGCCACAGCACTGTGTGCTGAAGAAGAAAAGCACCACGACTAAACTTATTGTGGTGTTTGATGGGTCCGCTGTTACTACCATAGGTTATTCTTTGAATAACATCTTAATGGCTGGTCTTGTCATCCAACCAAAGCAGTTTCACATCCTGCTGCTGTTTCTGAGGCGCTGACTGGTGACATTTGTAAAATTTACCGTTGTGTGAGATTCTCCTCTGGATGAGCTGCAAACATGTAAATTGGACACTGTTATATATGGAACAAAGTCGGCTTCGTATTTATCTGTGCGAGCGATTCACCAATTGGTTAAGGACGAGGTCAAGGACTTTCTATTGGATTCGAAATCTGACTTCGAGATTTTTACCTTTTGATGACGGCAGCTTCACGATTTAACGAAGACGTTAGGATTGGCATGAGATCTTTCCACTGATCAGCTGCTGCTTTCTTTTTTCTGCTTTTCAGTTCATGTCGAAATAGACCCGACGTTCGGTCTGATCTTGAATAGCGCGCTTGTACGATCCGCTTGGCCTAGTCGGTCCATTCGTTTTCAGGTCGCCAGGTGCTGAGAGCTGACTCCTATGTGCGAAATCTCATGTATCGCCTCTTAACAATAACTGTGCCGAAGTTAGATCTGGTTAACATTCTAGACGTTTACAAAGGGAAGTATTTTTGTTGGTGCGACTCGTTGTATTATCCTGGTTTCGAGATGAGCCAGCCAGGTTTAACGTTTTCCTCGCTAACCGCGTGTCAACCATCTGACTCATTCCATGGAGTGACGTTATGTACCTACGTCACAAAATGCAGCCGACGTCTTATCTCGTAGGGGTCTTCCTACTGAGTTTATCGTATCCAGTTTATGGTTTCAGGGGCCGTCCTATCTTATAAAGGTACAAGAAGACTGGCCTGGGACGATAGTAGTGGAGAAGCCAGCTTTAGAACTTCACCCTTCAATTTTATTGGTGAAATCGCCATATACAGACCTCGTGGCGACATGCAAATACGCAAACTTATTTCCAGCTCTTGCTGAAGTGTTTGCGTACGACTATAAGTTTGGCAGACGGGTCTGTCATAAAGGATTTACCGTTCATGATCTCAAGGAGGGGCTCGCATGCTTTTGTGGGCTGTTCAGCGCACTCATTTAGATGATGAAATACAAACTCTCGCTGGAGTGTTTGCGTACGACTATAAGTTTGGCAGACGGGTCTGTCATAAAGTATTTACCGTTCATGATCTCAAGGAGAGGCTCGCATGCTTTTGTGGGCTGTTCAGCGCGCTCATTTGGATGATGAAATAAAAACATTACAGACAAAGGGAATGGTTGCCTACTCCAGCTCGCTGGCTTGATCCCTTTTTGAATCAGTTTTGATTGCTTCGAGTAGACGGGCGACTCAAGAACTCATCCTTGGATTACGATGGTCGTCAACCAGTAATTTTTTCCAAGCAGCCTTCCGGGATCACAAAGCATAATCGTTAGCTTTCATGAGCAGAACGTGCACGCTGTACATCAATCGTTATTGGCGAAATGAATGCATGTTATGTTTTCAGACAAAGCCGCGTTTTTTGGATCATGTAATGGGCGATCTTTCAAAGGATAGATCTATTTATAAGTTCTTTTCTATCTGGAAGAAGCCTCGACAGATTTGGTCTGACAACGCCACTAATTTCTTTGGAACCAAAAATTGTGCAGAAAAAATTGTGATTGCTGCCCCTTCCAGTTAGGGTTAAACGCTCATTTTCAAACGGGTGGAGAATATCGGGTCAAGCAGCCACCGCAAGTCTGACCTGCGATAATTTATTGAAATAGACATCAGTGACGTCACACTGTTCTACCGCCGTTGTTATGCTACCCCCATCCACTCTCGTTCGCTCTTTATATATCTTTTCGCGTCGCCCGATCTGCCGTCATGCGTTATCTTTGTCTCATATCTCGCGGTATCTCAGTCGCTCCGAAGTGTCGAGCGTTAAGCCGCGCTCCCGCGTTTACTTCGGTTACTCTTCAAACTCTAACCCCTAACAGAAATTTGCAATCCTCAAAAAATTTAAATAAATATAAATATATAATAAATATATATTATAAATATATAAATCAAACTAATTATGAGTTTATTTAAAATCTGCAGTTCTGAACTTAACCTACAGAAAACGCTCGTTGACTTAAAAATAAATAAATTTGTTTCATATTTAATATATGATGTCATATGAATATCAAATACTTTGAAAAAAAGATAGTCATAAAGTTTTAGTTTAGTATAGTTATAAATAATTAGTAAAAACAAAAGACATTTTTATTAGTTGGATTCGAACCCTTCATTTCGTAGGAACATATACCAACATTTCCTAGGCGGTAACATTACCTCTATATATATTTTTTTTCGGATCGTATGTATATAGTTGGTGAGAATTTCACCATCAACCCCAAGCATCTTTAAAAATAGCAAGGTTGTGCCATATATATGACAGCTATAAAATATAGTCAGCCGATCCTTATAAAATTTGGCAGATTGGATTGCTTTGTGTTTTTTAAGATTAAAGGTTGGGACTATCTACACATGGTATATTTGGCCAATATATTTTATGTACAAAATTTCATAAGGATCGGCCGACTATAGCTTTCATAGACCGATCGGAATTTTTAAGTTAGAAAGATGGGACTTGATAAAGATTCCATATTGGAAAATCTAATCCGATTTGCCAAATTTCATCGAACTATCGGAAATGGAACAAATTTAACTGCAAGGGTATATCAACTTCTGCTCCGCCCGAAGTTAGCTTAGCTATATATAACACATTTCTCCATGTAATTAAGAACTTAGTTAGTATTTTGGTTTCTTAAAATTCTTTGGCTAGAAACTCTGGACGGCTTGGCGATTTCAAGTGCTTAGGCGAATTGGTATTCCAGGCAAGGGTCGAGCTGGTTAATCAGGTTCTTGGGGTTCTAGGGGGGTGTATTCTTTCCTCAGTCCTGAATTGATGCAGGTATCGCAAAAGTTTACAAAAATTTATATATTAATTTATTTACAAATTTATATATCTTGATCAATGTTAGGAAACCAAAAATGTTGCCTGACATGTTATCTAAAGCAAGAGTTTCAGTATATGGCCGCGAAGTTCAGATGGAATTATTACACGATTCGTATCTGCGTATACTTTTATTGAAAATTTACAAGATCACTGTGAAAAAAATGCTAATTTTCTTTTTTTTGCGCGGTTCCCACTGCATACGTACAGCCCACCTCCATTCCAACCGACCGAGGGACGCTGCCGCGTGACGTACGGCTCGAATCGCGGGAATAGATCCGAGATAGTTAAGCGAAAAGTAGGAGAAAGATATCACGAGGAAGAGTGTTGCACAGATAAGGCGGTTAATATAAGCGATTTAAGATTATTAGTAGAGCAAAGTGACAAGATGTGGTAGAGACCCTTGTAGTCCGAACATAATACCCTGAACGGATCGTGTTGGGCATATGTCGAACTACAATGGCTGAGGAGTAGAGGACGAAAGTTTCTAGTCCTTCTACTAGGAACGTTAAAATTTAAGCATGTTAGTAAATGCTAAAATAGTATGATTTCTGCAGGAGCTGCAGGGATGAAGAGGAGGTAGAATCGGTATCGCACCTCTTATGCCACTGCCCGGCACTCGGACGCAGCAGGCTCAAACACTTCGGGTCCGAAGAACTCTCGGACCTTAACGATCTCTCAGAGATCTCTCCACGCGGACTGGTTGCCTTCATAAAAAAAGCAGGCTGGGACCATGGGCCGCCATAGGTAGTCTAGGCATATATACGCACCCTGGTAGACAGGAAGGGGGGGGGGGGGGGGGGGGTAGCATCTCGGTGAAACCCTTGCTCCAGCGGCAGCACAAGGAGCCCTTGCGGCTCAAGTGGAAGTGAGGGGGTATTCTATGACCCCCTTGCATCACCGCCCTAACCTAACCTAACCTAGTAAATGCTGGCTGTCTATATTTCCATAAATAAGATTATAAAGAAACATGACACCCAGCATCGTTCTACGGTTTGTTAATGATGGTAAGTTGATTAGTAAAAGTCTACTACGATAAGAGTAGACCAATTAAGTCCCCTAAGCGCAAAAGTAAGGAAGTTTCTTTGTACAGATTCAATGTGATCTAGGTACCTCCATATTGCGGACTCCAGACACACAATCCATACTCAAGAATCGGACGGACAAGTGATGTATATAACATTTTAGTTATGTACGGGTCATTAAATTCTTTTGACCATCTTTTAATAAAACCAAGCACACCCATAGCTTTATTAACCATGGTAGATATATGGTCGGTAAATTTAAGTTTCAAATCTAATAGGACACCTAGATCGTTAACCTGAGTTAATCGTTCTAAGGCGTTCCAATAGAGAAAGTACATAGCCTGGTAAGGACTAGATCGGTAAAAAGACATGAGTTTACATTTCGATCCTGTTGAGCTATCAGCGTTTTGATAGCGGCCGAATTAATAGACCAGGTTCAATTTTACAAATCAATTTATTATGGGTCAATTTAACCCCAAAACAAATTCCGCGGCCGGTCCAAAACAATGCCGAATTGCAAGTAATAAAACCTAAGAGCTTGCGCAGAAGCTCCACCAAAGCTCCCAAAGTGCATGCGCTACAAAAGTACAACAAAGCGCATGCGAATCTGGGAGAAACAAAGAATATAATACAGCTGATAACGGGCAATTAGTGGACCGCTGCGGCTAGTTACACTGGTAGAATTAAATTGCAATAATTATGATTTTTGATGCTGGCACAAGTCCCAACAGATCCATTAAGCTTTAGATTATTTGATAAACACCAATTTTGAAGATTATCCAAATCGGATTGAAGTCTAGACTGGGCGCTAATGAATTTATACTGAAGGCATAGCTTAACGTCATCAGCGTACATAAGTACAAGTGAATTAATTAAGGCAAGGGGCAAGTCGTTAATGAACAGTGTAAAAAGTAGGGGTCCAAGATGGCTTCCTTGGGGCACCCCAGATGTGGCGCGGACTAAACGCGTGGTAACATCTTTAAAGAAAACATCTTGGGTTCTCCCAGATAAGTAGCTCGAAATCCAGATAAGAAGATCAGTTGGGAATCCCAAAGGACTGAATTTACTTATAAGAAGCGAATGGTTAACAGAGTCAAATGCTTTACTGAAGTCAGTGTAAATGACGTCTGTTTGTAAGCCATTCCGGAAGCCATCCGTGATAAAAGATGTTGGTGGTGGTGGAGCGGCGCTCCATGAAGCCATGCTGGCACGGAGTTATTATTGAACTACATAGGTGTTGCATTGAACTACATAGGTGGAGTGATAAGTTTTTCAAAAAGCTTTGGAATTGCTGACAATTTAGAGATGCCTCTATAATTTGCAGCGTCGGTTTTTTTCCCTTTTTTATGCAGCGGAATAATGAAGGATTCCTTCCACATAAAATGAGTTTAAAGTGAAATAAAATTTTTGTAATGCTAAGTTTATATCATCGCATGCCAGTAAATCAGACCAATCAAATTCCGAAATTATCGTATTTAATTTCATAAAGTCAGCCTTACGAAAGAAACGAACTTTATGAGATTTAAGTGTAGACTTAAGGTCAAGTAAGGAGATGTTTTCAATTGAAAGCTCAAGAGTGGGATGATATGGATCCTCAGGGTCAGAAAGGGGCAAAGTTCTAGAAAGAGTAATTCCAACAGGATCAGAAACGAAACATAAGTCCAACAGCCGACCTAAAGAATTTCTAACGTGGTTAATTTGCCCGAGTGACACGTCAAAAATGCCCACAGGGAAGTCGTGGTGGGAGTTAAGCTGTAAAGACGGTGAATTGACCATATACATTTGACCATATAAGTTCTGGGATATTAAAGTCACCCAGAGCTATCAGCTGGTCACCACCAGACAGACGATCGAAAACCAAACGAATAGCGGACAAATGTTGCCAGTATGTTGGCGGTTCGGACGAAGGTGGTATGTAAGAACAGGTAACATACAAAGATTGATCGGACAAAGTGATTTTGATGCAAAGGAATTCAATGTCACCAAACTCTTGTGATTTTACCTCTTCAGAAGCGAGTTTGGAGTCTACAGAGATTAACACTCCTCCTCCTCTTCGCAGAGTTCTGTCACATCTAAAAGTGGTGTACCTACTAGGAAAAACTTTGGAGCCTAAGATCTCCGGCTTTAACCAAGTTTCTGTAAATACAATAATGTGAGATGCAAAGAAAGAACTATCAGAATACAGTTTGGGAAGTTTACTACGTAACCCTCTTGTATTCTGATAGGTAAGTGTTAGAGAAGACATTAGTTTTTTAAAACTGAGGGAGATGAAGTGGAAGGTTGGTCAGTGGCCGTAACATGTGGGAGTTTTACACCCACAGGTTTGGTTTTTTTTTTTTCACCGTACTTGGCTGATGTTCTTGGACGAAAATATTTTCTGGCCAAAAACTGGCGGAACAAATCGTCTTGAACATCTGTAAGGGCACACGTATTTTGAAAGATGACGTGTGCCTGGTGTATGAATATTTAAATTTTGTAATGTCCACCACCTTTATGTCGACTTTTGTTTTGGCTTTGATGTAAGCCGAGATATCAATCTCAGAAGTATCAGGGGCAAGCCGGGAAACAAAAATATGTTTCGATGGTGGGATCACCTGCAAGGGTTTTGGTGCCGCCGTAACTAATACAGCGGCATCAGTACGTACCAGGGTGACTGTTACAGGGGTTTAAATTATTGGGTCTGGGATCACTTGTAGCGATGCCACAGAGGACATTTGCTCATTAATCCTGAGATTTTCACAGGTCCGGCCCTTGGGGTGGCCAGAGATATAAGCGGCTGCATAGTTGTCGGCTGAGCAGGCTGAAGATTATTCGCCACAAGCACATCACTAAAAGAGGATTTATTACGCTTTGGAGACTCGTTTAGTAGTTGAAGACTACTAAACTGTGTATCGAGCGCACAGAGTTGGTTATTGATTTTACGAAAACCGCTAATCAACTCCTTGAATCCGCTTTTAGTCTGCCTCATGAACGATCTCATTTCGTCCTGAACAGCACGACAACCGTCACAGCAAAAGTGGAGACCAGACCTACGTGAGATTGCATCCCAAACTGAGGCCTTGAAATCGGCACTCTTAGCGTGTAAAACGTTTTCACAGAGCCAGCAGTGGCTGGGAAGACGAGATTGTCTTATTACAAGACTTCAACGCACAGACCAATTTAAATTCCTTAATTATTAAAAATTTAAATAATCAATTTATTAAAAATTCAATTATTAATTTATTAATAATATTGATGAACCTTGTACCACTGCACCAGGGAAACGAAAGAGGGAGATTGAAGAGAGAAGAGAGATAAGAATCTCTATTGAGCGAGAAATAGGAGCAATAGAATAGAAGCAACACCGTAAAAGATGAAGAAGCAGAGCAGGGCTATGTTTGGAAAAAAAATTTATTAAATTATTATTTTACCTCCAAATATATCACTGCACACGCGAAGCTATTCGGATCTATGAATTGCAATTTATTATTTTTTTTTTTAAGTGAATAGAAATGAAAACCGATTGTTTATGGAAAGCTAATAAGGAAATTTTATGAAAACGCAGTGCGCACAAAAAAACACGTCTGTCCGCTTTGAGATAAAGAGAGGAAGATGATTATTCTTCCAAAGAATTATATATATTTAACTTCTGTCTTTTGTTTCATTTCAACAAGCTATAGAGCAAAAAAAATAATTAAACTGTTGAGCGATCAGAGTTTTGATAGCGTCCGAATTAAAGACGAGATTCGATAGTTTATATTCAATTTATTAAGCTAATTCCGCACAATAAAACAAATAGCGGCCCGCCAATAACAACTTCCAAAATACAACAAGAAGAAGAACCGCTTTGGCGCAGAAGCTCTTCCAAAGCTCCCAAAAGCGCATGCGCTACAAAATGACAACAAAGTGCATGCGAATCTGGGAGACAAAAGAGAAGATTAAATGCCGCTGCAAATAAACAAATTATCAATATTCTTATTAGCCTATCTGGTGGCTGCTTAGCCCAACATAAACAAAATTGAAGATAATCTATATTTGAAATAATTGACCCTTTTTTACGGAGTCAAATTTAAAATTGTTGACATTATATATCAACCTCATAGCGCAATCGTTAAACATGAAAAAATGTTGCACATTTTTGCACATATTAAATATTATTAAAACTTTATTATTAAAACTATTAAAACTTATTTGCATTAAGAGATACATATTTTTCTCGTTTTTTTGTCTGATGGGTTTATGCTTTTATGGGCACATCTTTGGTTGCGTTTTTGAAGAGCACATGTGCGAGCCGGATCATTTCATCTACATAGTTAAACAAACAACCGTCTTTTATTCACGAGCGATCCAGCACAAGTCGGCTACCCACTCGCTATGTGTTTGTAAATGCTTGATCGCTCATCTGAAAAACTCATTTGAAAACATTTGAAAATCCTACATATCATTCAAATACGTTCATTCAAATACGTAAGAAGGAGGGCATACAAATTCACATGCGAACATATATCTATGTGCGAATTTATAGAGTTGCCTATTATGTTAGAGAATGCAATGTATGGTACCGTTAGTATAAGGGAGGAGAGTTGAAGTATGGGTTTTTTATGGGTTAATAGCGTTATGACCCCAGACAAGGACACCTTCACAAAGCTGAAGAAATTAGCAAGTGTTTTTACACTTTCCAGCCCCGAGATAAACGCGCCTGCCAGATCGTCATTAAAGGCTTTCACCACTCCACCGAACTAGAAGATATCAAGGAGGGTCTCAGCCGCTATTGAGACAAGGACAGGGATGTATACAATGCAACCCAAAAAGGTATGTACAATGATGCCACTGAACTTATTTTTTGTAAACCTCGAACAGACCAACAACAATAAAGAGGCCTTAGATGTAAAACTGCTATGCTACAGAATAGTCATGGTTGAGCCACCAATGAAATTTACCAATGAGCTGCTCAATGTCAACGCAGGCCTTCGGCCATACTAAACGTGAATGCCAACAAGAGCATCGGTCAAGTGTGGAGATAAACACGCAACTTCTGAGTGTGAAATGATGCCAGCAAATCTGCCCTCTGCCTCCATTGCGATGGCCATACACTGGCTCATATGATGGCCTGCCTACAAAAGGGCCCAGAGCGCCTTAGGTCCCAAGCAAACAGACCCACGAAGTAAACAACCTTACTTTAGTAATTTCACCTGCTCCATAACCCTTAAGCTCCCCTGAACCAAAGTCCAGAACAAACATAGGTTCTATCACCCACAGTTTCCGCGGTACACAGAAGAGAAGAAATTGATCAAATTTTATCATATATTGAATTATGTAGGCCGTGTAATGGCGATGACCATCATTGTTTCCAGTACATATCATTTTTGAAACCAACTAAAATTAAAACAAGAAAGGAAAGCTAACTTCGGGCGGAGCCGAAGTTGATATACCCTTGCAGTTCAGTCGCTGTCCGCTAGGTGGCGCCACGCATCTTATATTATTAGATATATAGTGGATCGTATATAGTCGACCGATCCTTATGAAATTTGGCAGATCAGATTGTTTTTCCCAAAATAGAATCTGTACCAAATCCCATCTTTCTAACATAAAAAACACCAAAGTTATGCCAATTTCGATCGTTCTATGACAGCTATAGGATATAGTCGGCCGATCCTTATGAAATTTGTATGTATTATGTACATACGATATTTTGGTCAAACATAACATGTGTGAAAAGTCCCAACCCTCTAACTTAAAAAACACCAAAGTTATGGCATTTCCGATCAATCAGTTATATGGCAGCTATAGGATATAGTCGACCGATCCCGGCCGTTCCGGCTTATATACTACCTGCAAAGGAAAGAAGGATGTGTGCAAAGTTTCAACTCGATAGCTCTAAAACTGAGAGACTAGTTTGCGTAGAAACCGACAGACAGACAGACAGACAGACGGACAGACGGACATGCTCATATCGACTCAGGAGGTGATCCTGATCAAGAATATATATACTTTATAGGGTCGGAGATGTCTCCTTCACTGCGTTGCACACTTTTGACCAAAATTATAATACCCTCTGCAAGGGTATAAAAATGGTATCTAGGAGTTACCATATCTTTGGAATACTCATCCAAAGTTGAAATCTCAGATTTTCTACATTAATTTTTGGTCTTCTATGATTTTTCCCCAAACATTTTTCTATGGAAGATTTTTATTTTCTTTGTGAAATCAGTAGATCATACCATGTTTTAATTTTGGATTTAAGGAAAAACTCGAAATAATTTTATTGAATTTAATATAGATGGTTAAACAATATTTTCTTCAATTAAATTGGAGTTTTTAATCTCATATTTTCAAAAAGTCATGGCTATCTAAAACTGTTTCTTTGTTCAAAACGTATCTATTGCAGGTTTAGATTGTTTAGTAAAGCTTTACAGAAGTTGTAGATAGCCTGATTGTAGATAGATACTGATTTCAATAAGAAAATAAAAATCTTCCATAGAAAAATGTTTGGAGAAAAATCTTTGAAGACCAAAAATTAATGTAGAAAATCTCTCCTCTTGAATTTTATTGTATGTTGTCACATCCAATGGGCTTACCCACGTTAACATCTTATAAATAATAACTCGCACTAACTGCTCTTTTTAATCTCCCCCTTTCTTTTCCCTGGTACAGTGGTTCAAGGTTCCAAAAACAAATAATAATAATAAATTAATAGTTTAATTTTTAATAAATTAAATTTTAATTTTTTAATAATTATAGAATTTAAACTTGTCTGTGCGCTGAAGTTTTGTAATAAGACAATCTCCTCCTCCCAGTCTACCATCCACTGCTGGCTTTGTGAAAACGTTTTACACGCTAAGTGTGTCGGGTTCACGGCCTCAGTTTCGCATGCTATTTCACTTAGGTCTGGTCTCTACTTTTGCTGTGACGGTAAATCCGCTTTTAGTGATGTGCTTGTGGCGAATAATCCTAAGCCTGCTCAGCCGACAACTATGCATCCGCTTATATCTCTGGCCACCCCAAGGGCCGGACGTGAGAAAAAACCCCCGTAATAGTCACCAACCGTCCGGACCCCCGGTAGGTACGTAGTCAACTTCCCAAACTGTATTCTGATAGTTCTTCTTTTGCATCTCACATTATAGTCTTTACAGAAACTTGATTAAAGCCGGAGATCTTAAGCTCCGAAGTTTATTCTAGAAGGTACACCACTTTTAGAATAGAACTCTGCGAAGGGGAGGAGGAGTGTTAATTTCTGTAGACTCCAAATTCGCTTCTGAAGAGGTAAAATCACAAGAGTTTGGTGACATTGAATTTCTTTGCATCAAAATCACTTTGTCCGATCAATCTTTGTATGTTACCTGTTCGTATATACCACCTTCGATGGAACCGCCAACATACTGGCAACATTTGTCCGTTTTGGTTTATTGGTATTCGTTTGGTTTTTGATCGTCTGTCTGATTGTGACCAGCTGATAGCTCTGGGTGATAAGGTCAAATTTTAAAAATTTCCCGTCTTTACAGCTTAACTCCCTCCACGACTTCCCTGAAGGCATGTTCGACGTGTCCCTCGGGCAAATTAACCACGTTAGAAATTCTTGAGGTTAGTTGTTGGACTCATGTTTCGTTTCTGATCCTGATGGAATTACCAGAACTTTGCCCCTTTCTACCCCTGAGGATCCATATCATCCCACTCTTTTTTTAATCGAAAACAATTGCTTAATTGACCTTAAGTCTACACTTAAATCTCATAAAATTCGTTTCTTCCGTAAACCTGACTTTATGAAATTAAATAAGTTAATCTCGGAATTTAATTGGTCTGATTTACTGGCATGTGAGGATGTAAACATCGCATACATCGATATAAACATATACTTAGTAACTCGGTCCAACCGTGCGTAACGCAGAATGTTATAGGAGTTATATTCACCGCTGCCGGATTCAGTTTACTCAGGATCCGAAGCAGTTTTATAACTTTGTAAACACTAAGCGCAAACATGTAAGTTAAGGTTTCCATCCAGTGGTCACCTGATCATGAAGAGTAGGGCCATGTTCTGAAGCGTTGATGATAAAATTTATTGCCGTGGATACTTAATTTTAATAATTTGATTATGAAGTAACTTAGTTAGAAATACAGAAATGTTCTCTTGTGACTTATTGTTAGGTTTGATTTTTAGGAAAATATTCTTTGGAGACGGATTCGGCTTGATGTTTTGCTGGTCAAGAATAGACTGACTTCTCAGAGTTGTGACTCTGTCGTCAGTTCCGGTCGTCAGTTCGATATCGGCCGATCTCCCAGTCCAACTCTATGTGTGGTTTCAGCGTGCGTGGTGTCAGCGTGTGTGGTGTCAGCTATCCAGTGTCAAGAGTCAGCGGAACATTCTAGTCAGCGTACATAGTTGCACTCTTGTGACATAGTTTCACTCTTGTGACATATCCGGGTGTAGTTGAACCCACAACACTTGAATATCGAGTGCCGGGTGATAACTACTCCCTCTCTAAAAGTCTGCGTCCCGCAGATCAATTGGCAGAATGGTGAGTTGTTGTCGACGTCTTCCTTGGATTTTCTATGTCCTCAACTATAACCCTCGTGGTTGATATTCCTTTGGTGGAAGTCAACTTCCTCCAGATGATAAACAGTATCAAGAAGACAAAGGAAAAGGTTACGCCTCGTGAATCGCCAGACATCAGCTGTATGTTTTGGGCGTTGACGTCATCGACGTATCCAAGCGAAGGTCGATAGCCAGTTACTGTTATGTTGGTTAGCACTGGTGGTAAGGCCATTGGGTGGCTTGCAGTATAGGCGGTGAATTTTTTGTCCCGGACTGTGATGATTTCGTTGTTAAACTGGACTGGATGTCGTTATTGATCCATTATAGTTGGAATGGAATAGTGTCCCATCCTTGACCAACTGCATGACCTGGTCAGTACTCCGAAGGTATGAGGATGCATGGCCACCCTTCAGGAGCCGTGGAATGCATGAGTTTTCCTCTAAAAGCGTTAAATCCTTTTTTTGGGCAGACATTGGAGCAACAGCTGCCCACTACTGCATACGTCTCTTCTCCGTTTAGTGCGAGCTTCTGGTGTTCGAGCACTATTTGCTTCCCGCCTGATACCGTTGGATACAGATGTACGAGTTCGTAACTCCTATTAGATACCTTGGGCAGGGATAAGATGTACAGTAATGCGGGAGATGTTTTGTAATGCGGAAGATGTTTTGATACGGGAGGTCCTTGAATTCTGCGAGTATCATTTCGATTTATTCGTGATCCAGGAGGTTCGTATTTGCCACTCCAGTTTTGGCAAGTTGACATGCCCTTGTGACTTCCGCTACTTGTTCAGCCAGGATGATTGCCTTGTGTAGTGTTGCCGTGACCGCATGAAGGTCGCCGTCTATCGCATTGACTCTCGCTACCACATCGTTCAATTGTTGAATTGATTTATAGCTGGCGTCGAAGAGTCGAGCTTTGATCCCAATTTGTTGGTCAATGTTTTTGGCGATCATTCTTTCAGAGTTGAGTATCGCATTTCAGTCCTCCGCGTCTGGTGATCCTGCTATCCACTTCCAGGCTGAACCCAGCCAGTTTATTTCCCGAGCTCTGCGTGATGATGGCCTCATTACTCTATTTATTCCCTCCGCTGCTTGCTCCAGGTAATGCCTCGTTATTGTGCTAACACGTTGATCCGTCAGGGTTGCCGCGTCTCGGCTAGTGTCGTCTACTAGCTGCATCATCCTTGACTGGTTGATGAAGTGTACCAGTTCAAATACTCCATTGATCCGCCATACTGCTCCTTGTTTCAGGGGAACGATGGGTGCGTCGTACTTGAATATGCGCGCGGCTGATGTGAGGCCGATGATTGTAAGACTTGTGGAGCAACGTGATCGAGAAGGAAAGAAAGGCTTGTGTACATACTATTCATGCTTATATTATATGTGTTCTACGTTTTTGTGTGTGTGTTAAAATAGAGAAATGTTTTGTGTGTGTTTTAAAATAGAGAGGTTTATAAAGCGCTCTTCAATTCCTCAAGTCTGATTTATGTAAATTTTTCCCTGACCTAGTTTTTATCGTCACTCCGCGATTTTCTTGGACCTCCTCGGGTCTGAAACGTTGTTTTTCCTTAGTTTTAATTTGCTTATTAGCGACGAAAACCATATCCCTCGACTCGTACTTTTTAGGTTCTGTTCTATTTATATTATGTCCTATGCTCATATTTGAATCGTTTGAAACAGTCGCACAATGATAACTGACCACGAAGTGTGCTTGACAGTCTGAGAATTTCTCAAGAATTTGGATGCGGACTTCTTTCGAACCTCTGTAGGCTCTGCGATTTTCCCTTTCTATAGCCTCAGAAATCTGCTCTGAATCGGACAAATCTTTCACCAATCTTTGCGTTATTCGAATTTTATACAGCTTAAAATTTTCAAAGCATTTGGATTGAAAGAATGGTAGGTAGGTTTCGGTCCTTCAATCCTTACTCCATTAATTATAGAGGGTTTAAGATATTTTCCGAGTAAACCTATTAGATCGGACATTGTCTCGTCGTTAAGTGGAATCAAGTGACGGACGTAACCAACGTGCGGGTGCTCACATGAGTACTCATGAGTACTTTGGTTTTCGTCGGAAATCAGTTGATTCCTAAACGCATTGATCGGCGCTTCCACATGTGGTAACAATTGGGAAGCATCTTCAAGCGCGCTGCGAACGGTGGCCATAGAGTCATAGAAGGGTGGATTGGACCTCGTTATAATTATTTATGATTTATGATATTGTCCTCGTTATAAAATTGTTCAAGGGTTTTATTTGTTTGAGTTAATTGGCTCAGTTGGTATTGAAGGGCTCGGATGTCTCGCTTGTCGGCGTAGTGAAGTGAGAGAATACGTTTAATTTCCGGCCAATCATCATCTTCTACATTATAAGAGCAGTGCGCCAAATCGGCGTCACCTCTTATTTT
Organism: Drosophila ananassae; assembly: GCF_017639315.1. Taxonomy (NCBI): domain Eukaryota; kingdom Metazoa; phylum Arthropoda; class Insecta; order Diptera; family Drosophilidae; genus Drosophila; species Drosophila ananassae. The sequence goes on from NC_057928.1 coordinate 2,319,138, forward strand.
TTGCCTAATGTAAAGAGTGATGGACCTGTACAAAGGCTTGCCTATAATAATTTCATAGTCGTTAAAAATGGCTTGCGCCATGTTAACCCAGGATAAATATTTCCCGGGCTCCCCCTTAAAAGTCTGAAGTTCCTTCACATAATCTGGCTGAGTAGATGTTTCTTTACGCTCGTATTCAGTGCGCAGACGAACCAAAGGAACGGGTTGGGTTACCGTAGGGTTACGTTTTTCGGGATCTACTTCTTGCGTAGCTACCCTCGCCCCGACTTTATTAATATCCTCTTTAACTTCTATTACCTGGTCCAAAAGGGTCTTAAGGCTTTCATCGAATTTTTATACCCTTGCAGAGGGTATTATAATTTTGGTCAAAAGTGTGCAACGCAGTGAAGGAGACATCTCCGACCCTATAACGTATATATATTCTTGATCAGGATCACCTCCTGAGTCGATATGAGCATGTCCGTCTGTCCGTCGGTCCGTCTGTCCGTCTGTCAGTTTCTACGCAAACTAGTCTCTCAGTTTTAAAGCTATCGAGTTGAAACTTTGCACACACCCTTTTTTCCTTTGCAGGCAGTATATAAGTCTGAACGGCCGGGATCGGTCGACTATATCCTATAGCTGCCATATAACTGATTGATCGGAAATACCATAACTTTGGTGTTTTTTAAGTTGGAAGGTTGAGACTTTCCACGCATTATATATTTGACCAAAATATCTTGTGTACAAAATTTCATAAGGATCGGCCGACTATATCCTATAGCTGTCATAGAACGATCGAAATTGGCATAACTTTGTTGTTTTTAAGTTAGAAAGATGGGATTTGGTACAGATTCTATTTTGGGAAAAACAATCTGATTTGTCGAATTTCATAAGGATCGGCCAACTATATCCTATAGCTGTCATATAACTGATTTATCGGAAATGCTATAACTTCGTTGTTTTTCAAGTTAGAAGCATGGGAGTTTCAATGGATTCCTCCTTTGGCAAAATAATTCGATATGCCAAATTTCATAAGGATCGGCCGACTATATACGATCCGCTATATATCTAATAATATAAGATGCGTGGCGCCACCTAGCGGACTGCGACTTAACCGCAAGGGTATATCAACTTCGGCTCCGCCCGAAGTTAGCTTTCCTTTCTTGTTTTAAGGTGGATTTGATTTCTTCCATTGCGAGAGGGAGAGGGGAAAAAATTATATTCTGAAACTTATGGAATCAGTCCCTCGGGGCCGCAAGAGAATGACGTTAAATTGTATAAAAATAGGGTTATTCAATTCTTTTAAATTTTTTGTGATATAATTCAGTATTCGTTATTTTAGTTATTATTGTTAAAGCAAAAAAATTTTCAATTTTTATTTAGTTTGACTTGAGGAAAATGGAGGAAGCGCTTTACTCACCCTTTACAAGGTATAGGTGTATGGATCGTGTTCCTGTTCGTTTTTATTAAATTTCTTCTGATGATGAAGTGTCGCCGCTTGGCCGATCACAGGGAATGCCTTTACACACTTTAAACACTCTAGTGCTGGACAACAGTTCAGTTCTGTGTTTGTTGATGGTTTTATTCTGGAAGAGTTACATTAATTATATGTCTTTACAACTACTTAGTTTTTAACCTACCGCAGTTTCTCTTCCCTCTTATTGTGATGGCGCAAATCGGTCTAATTCCGCCAAATTGTTTCTCTCTGTTTACACTTTTTTTCGTTCGAGAGTTCACTATGCTCTCCGCCTCAATCAGCAGGTTCTTCAGTACGTGCACCTTGGGCGCAAGTTCTTTAATCGTGTGCGCCAGCACCTTCTTCACGCACTGCATCATCCTTTCCCAGGCGCCACCCTCAGCTGGGTTCGCCGGGCAATTGAAGATTCATTCGACTCCTTTGGACGACAGCTCGCCCTGGATCTGTGCAGGCTCGATCACTTCGCTGAACCTCCTGGCTTCGCGGTCGGCTCCATCGAAGTTCTTTCCATTGTCGCTCCTAATCCTGACGACGGGTTCACGTCGGCACATAAAGTTCCTCATGGCGATTATGCAGGAATCGGTGGACAAATCATTAACCATCTCCATAGCTCTGGTGGTTAGACATGTAAACAGTGCCACCCACCTCTTCTCCGTGCGTCGTCCAACCGTCACAAATAGCGGTCCAAAATAGTCCAATCCGGTGAACTTAAAGGGCCATCCGTTGGCTTCCAGCCGGTCCTCTGATAGGGGACCCATCTCGGGCTGAGTAGGTCGTGCCCTTCGCAGCTTGCAAACATTGTATTTGCTCACCACCCTTCGTAGCAGCCTCCGTAAGTTCGTAATCCAGAACTTCTGCCGGATCGCTCCGATGGTTGCCTCCGTGTTTTGGTGGCACATCCTCTCGTGGTGATGCTGCACGATCATCTCCGCCAGTGCCTCATCGTGACACAGAATGATCGGTCGACGTGCGCTGTATGGCACACACGTCGTGTCGTCGATCCTTCCACTGGCTCGCATTACTCCGTCCTCGTCGAAGTATGGGAACAGTCCATGCAATCGGCTGCCCTTGGCGGCCTTTCCTAGGTCGTTCTCAGCAAACGCTTCTCACTGCGATTGCCGTACTAGTGCGCGCTCAGCTTCAGCGCACTCCATCGACGTCAGTCCGTGATCCTCTCCATCGTATCGTAGTCCACGGCACCGACGAATAAATCTGAGCACCTATGCGATGCTCCTCAACAGTCGATTGTAGTTCGAGAATCTCTGCAGGGATATGAAATTTACTATGACCAAAGCAAACTCACATTTCATTTCCTCTTCGTCGGGCTTCGGAGGGATCCACCCCTCGCTCGATCTAGGCCAGCTCTCCTCTGGTTCTCGAAGAAATGGTGGACCGCTTAGCCATCTCCAACCGATGCTCAGGTCCACGGCCTTGCGCGGCCTCGTCGCGTCGTCTGCCACGTTTTCGCCAGACGGAATCCATCTCCACTGGGACGCCTCCGTGGATTCCAAGATCTCCGCCACTCGATTACCGACGAACTGTTTGTATCTCCGGTGGGTGCTGCTTATCCAGTGCAACACAGTCTTAGAGTCCGTCCATAATACGCAGCTGCTGATCGCCACACCGTGCTCTTGCTTGACGGTGTCCATCAGTCTTGTGCCCAATACTGCTGCTTGAAGTTCCAGCCGCGAGATCGACATATTCCTCATCGGAGCGCATTTCGTCTTGGAGCTTACGAAATGCGCCTGCACGTCTCCGTTCTCGTAAGTGGCCCGCCAATAGGCCGCTGCTGCGAACGCCGACTGACTGGAGTCCACAAAGATGTGCAGCTGTAGCATCCGCACGGGTCCACCGCCGAAGTAGTAGCGCGGACATCGGAACTCTTCGATCTTGCTTATTTCTTGCCGCCAATCCTCAAAGGCTGCGGCCAAATCAGCTGGTAGCGGCTCGTCCCAGTTGACTCCTTTCCGCCAAATCTCCCTCATTAGCAATTTGGCAGTCACCATGTAGCAGCTCAGGAATCCAATCCGGTCAAACGTGGACATGACCAGGCTTAGGAACTCCCTCTTGGTAGGGACGCGTTCCCCTGTCATCACGATTCTCGGGACTCGATGATATTTGATGCCGAACTTGAATTCATCTGTAGCCGGCTGCCAGTACATTCCTAGTACCTTCTCCTCAGCTTCGGTCCATCTGACGCTAGCGATGGATTCAAGTGGGTTCAACGCTCTGACCACACTTGCCGAACTGGAAGTAAATCGACACAAGTCAAATCCTGCATCTGCATGAATTTCTCTCACCCGTGTCGAAACGGCAATAGCTTCTTCTTCACTGGTGAAACTGTCGACGTAGTCACCCACGTAGTGGTATTCCTTGATGGCCAGGGCTGCTCGCGGGTCCGTGCTGCTGTACTGCGAGGCATTCAAGGTCTTCACATAGTCCGCCGAACATGGTGAGCACGCTGCTCCGAACGTCATCACTTGCATTTCGTATGTGTCCGGCTCCCGCTGGTCAGCTCCGTTCCTCCACAGGAACCTCTGGGATCCTCTATCTTGTGGTTGCATCAGTACCTGATGAAACATCTCCTTGATGTCTGCACAAACCCCAACTGCTCCTTCCCGAAGATGGAAGAGCACTGCTGGGAGTGGCTTGTAGCGCTGTGGGCCTTTCAGCAGCGCTGAATTGAGGGACACTCCGTTACCTTGGCAGCCGCGTCGAAGACCAGCCGGATTTTTCCAGGTTTGTTCGGGTTTTCCACCCCGAAATGCGTCAGGTACCATAACTTGCCTTCCTGGAGCCTCTGGACTTCCTCGGGCTCCAGTCGTCGTGCATATCCCTTCTTGACGTAATCATCCATCAATCCTTATAGGCCAGCGCGAAGTCCACGTCGCGCCTCATTTTTCTTTCGATGTTGACAAGTCTCTTGAGCGCCATATTGTAGCTCTCCGGCAGTCTCACCTCGTCGTCTCTCCATAGCAGCCCGGTTTCATATCGTCGACCTACTCGCTTAGTCGTCTCCTCCAGGATTCTCAGGGCCCGTGCCTCGCCGCCATCTGCGACTGACGGCGCCAGCTCCACTCCGCCAGCTGCGACTGGCTGTGCCGGCTTTACTCCGAAATTCTCGATCTCGAAATAATCGCTGACCATCTTCTCCAGAAGATTATCCTGGGGCACGGCTAGGAGGCACGAACTCTGAAGCGGTGAGCTCACCTTTCCGCTCACCGGTCCATACACCACCCATCCAAGTGCGGTGGCTGCTGCAAATGGTCGCCCAGATCCATAGCTTCTTGTTTTGAGGGGTATTCCAAGATGCGCATGATCCAATCCAATTTGGATCCTCGGTGTCGCATTGTTGTACGGCTTCACAGGCAGGCGCGCATTCGCCTCCACTGCCTGTACATCATCCCGACGCAGGCTCTGCATCGGAAGGTTCAAATTGGCTACTCCGTACACGTTCTTCAGCCCATGGCGCTTTGGCTTGCCCGCTGCACTGATCTGCAGGCTGACCACTTTCGTGTGCTCTTTGGCAGATTTCCCACCAAACCATTGCACGTTCAGTTGGCGACTCTCGCCTTTCAGGTTCAGGCTGCGGATGAGTTCGTCGTCGATGAGCGTGACAGACGATCCTTCATCCAGCAGCGCATAGGTGTCGACCTGCGTATTCTCCCCGTACAACGTCACGGGTAGAATCCGGAATAGTAGGTGGCATCCAATCGAATCGATCGCCTTTCATCCTGCTCACGCCCCGCGTCTATAACTGCGGCTGACGTGGGACGGCTCCTCTCGTTGGAATCCACTGGTCGTGGCATTCCACTCCGTTTGCTGCTGCTTCTCTGGTCGCTCCTGCGGCCTCCCTCTGCGACGTCTGGCTGTCTAGGATGTCCAGGTGACTCGTGGAGAAGGTAGTGGTGCCTCATTTGGCATCCGTGGACGTTGCATCCGCGGCTCTTCCTGCAGAACCGGGACATGTGTCCGAGCTCCAGACACGAGAAGCATAGCCTCAACTTCCTCGCTGACTCGATCCGCGTCGTCGCAGAAACGCCGTTGAATTCCTTGTAATCCCTGCTCTGGTGCTGTCCCTCGCATATAGGGCAACATCTGGGGCGGTCGGCATACCGCTCCTCCTCGCGAACACTATTCGCGTGCAGGATCCTTCGCTTCGGTTGCTCCTTGGCTCCAACGTCCGTGACAGTGCACACCAGTCTTGCGAATTCATGAAGCCATTCGCTCAGGTGCACCACTGTCGGATACGGTTGTATCGTGACCGCGTGCCTCGCCCAGTCCAACCTCATGCTCAGCGGCAACTTGGCGATCACCTCCTCCATTAGGGTTGGGTTCTGTAGGTGCTGGCTGCCGATCGTGGTTGACTGCAGGAACGCTGCCAGGTTGCTCACCTTCGTTGCGAACGGGACGATCCTTGCGATGTTGACCTCCTGAATTGGCTGCACATCGCGCACGCTATCCAGTTGGCTACGGATGAGTAGCTCCGGACGTCCATACCGAAATTGAAGCTGCTCCATAACGGCTTCTACTTTGCTGGGATGGATGAGCAACGACTTCACTGTCTCTCGGGCGACGCCTTTCAGGGCTTTCACTAGCCGCTGGTTGTTTTCCAGTTGTGGACACCGGTAGGCTGCCGTTGTCTCCGTGAACGCGCACAGGAATATTGGCCATTCCTCTGGTTGACCCTCGAAGTCGGGTAGATCAGGCAATCTACGTGGCGTCCATCCAGGTATGCTCGCCGTCGCCACTTCATATGATGGTGCAGATACCTCCAAATTGTGTGTCGGCTCCCGTGGCGGATGGACATAACCTAGCCCAGGCTGCGCCGTGGCGGTCACACAAAATGGCAGAGAATAGCCCACTGTTGTTGTTGGTGTGTATGTCCGTGTGACAGGTTGCCCGTTTGCATAATGGCCGCCCAGCGTCGGCGGCAAACTTGCACTCAATTGTGCCGGCAACTGCAGCGATGACGTCACTCCAAGCTCCGTTTGCAGGTTTCCACTAAAACTCTGCTGTTGCGCTGCTCCCTGGCGTGGCAGCATTCCACTCAAACATGGCGGTGTATTCGCCGCACCGCTCACTCCAACGCCGCGTGCCCCGATTCCAACGGGATTCCTGGCGGCCTCTGCTTGTCCTCCACTTGCCCTTGCCTTTTCCAGCTCCGACTCGAGACGTGCGATCCTTTCCATCAGGGCCGCCACTTGTACAGTTGTGGGGTCTGTAATCTGCCCCGTTGCTTCGGGCTGCAGGTTACTTGCCGCTTACCTGGCGGCTGTTCCACTTTCCTTCGGAGTCTGTGGCCGCTGCCGATCACCAGCCACACTCGCAGAGCTTACCGGGGTGCAAGTTGCTGTGGCCACTGTGGTCGCAGTTGCGGGAACACCCGAGGCTTCCAGCCTGGGGCTCCGCCGGGGCGAATGCTTCGTGGGCATCATCTTGCAGAGTGCGAATAAAAGAAAATGTCGCTGCTTGGCCGATCACAGGGAATGCCTTTAAACACTTTAAACACTCTAGTGCTTTACAACAGTTGGAGTTCTGTGTTGTTGATGGTTTTATTCTGGAAGAGTTACATTAATTACTTATCTTTTACAACTACTTATTCTTTAACCTACCGCAGTTTCTCTTCCCTCCTATTGTGATGGCGCAAATCGGTCTAATTCCGCCAAATTGTTTCCCTCTGTTTACCTTTTTTTCGTGGGACCAAATAACCTAAACTTAAATACCAAAGCTATCGATACATATAATACTGCGGCGCTAAGTTTAAACTTAACTAACTATCGATAACCCTAATCCGTTCCGCGACACCCCTTATGTGGAAGAATCTTTCATTATTCCGCTGCATTAAGAAGGGAAAAAATCCGACGCTGCAAATTATAGAAAGCTTTTTGAAAAACGTATCACTCCACATTTGCAACACCTATGTAGTTCAATAATAACTCCGTTCCAGCATGGCTTCATGAAGCGCCGCTCCACCACTGCCAACTTATTGGAGCTAACATCTTTTATCACGGATGGGTTCCGGAATGGCTTACAAACAGACTTCATTTACACTGACTTCAGTAAAGCATTTGACTCTGTTAAGCACTCGCTTCTTATAAGAAAACTGAGTCTTTTGGGATTCCCAACTGATCTTCTTATCTGGATTTCGAGCTACTTATCTGGGAGAACCTAACGTGTCTTCTTTAAAGATGTTACCTCGCGTTTACACCGCGCAACATCTTGGGTGCCCCAAGGAAGCTATCTTGGACCCAACATTTTACACTGTTTATTAACGACTTGCCCCTTGCCTTAACCAATTCACTTGTACTTATGTACGCTGATGACGTTAAGCTATACCTTCAGTATTAATTCACTAGCGCCCAGTCTAGACTTCAATCCGATTTGGATAAACTTCATAATTGGTGTTTAGCAAATAACCTAAGGGTAATGGATCGAAATGTAAACTCATGTCTTTTTACCGATCTAGTCCTCACCAGGCTATGTACTTTCTCTTTGGGAACGCCTTAGAACGATTAACTCAGGTTAACGATCTAGGTGTCCTATTAGATTTGAAACTTAAATTTACCGACCATATATCCACCATGGTTAATAAAGCTATGTGTGTGCTTGGTTTTACTAAAAGATGGTCAAAAGAATTTAATGACCCGTACATAACTAAAACGTTATATACATCATTGGTCCGTCCGATTCTTGAGTATGGATCGTGTGTCTGGAGTCCTAAATACGCAGTACAATCTGTACAAAAAAACTTCCTGACTTTCGCTCTTAGGGGACTTAATCGGGATGCAAAATTTACATTCCTCCCTTGTATTTGATTGTAAGGTGTGTTTCGGAAAAAAACATTATGTTTATTGTTGTTACGCATTATTGTAGAGTAGGAATTGAGCTAACTCAAGTTTATGCTGTGAAATGCGTTAGCGTTTCCAGTAGATATCCGTAGGGAAGCCATTATATGGATTGTTGTAAAACAGCATTTGAATCAGTAGATTTCGGTTTCTTATTAAATCTTACAGAGTTGTGCGCATAAATGAAATAAATTCTGTAGGCTTTGTAATGCAGCCTAAGCTATCATAGCTTCAAAGTTGCTTTTTGGCTGTTCCGGCGAGTGATGATGCTGAGCATACTGAGTTCAGCTCCTTGTAGACTGCGTAACCTCTATGATTGCCACCGCAGTTGCCGCACTTTTTCGAGTTGCAGTCATCTGTGACCGCTGGGCAGTGTGAAGTCATGAAGCTCTCCACACACTACACACACCGGTCGCAGTTTGACCTTGTATGGCCATATTCTGGGCAGTTCGCACATTGTACCGGGCCATTGCGTTTGTGCGGTTCCCCAACTGAATTTCTGCGGTGCAGCAGAAACTGAAGATTGTATATAGGGTGCGCTTCGTATTTCTTCAGGGGCTTAATTTCTGGTTCTAGCTTCATCTTAAGGAGCTACGGCTACGGCTTTCTATCCCTGTTAAGCATATTGAAGACTTAGCGCTGCATCCCTTCTCTTGTATCGCCTTTGTTATCTCTGCGGGCTCTATGCTCTTAAGTACGACTTTCAGGCCCTTGCTGCTTTTTAGCTGATACCGGTAGGAGTTATTTTTATTCTCTGTGAGATATTTCCATAATACTCTGTGTTGGGCCAAGCAGCCACCAAAGAATTCATCTAAAATAATTATAATATGCTAAGCTGCAGCTGTTGTTATCAGCATGTTTCGTCTCTGTTTTGTCCCCAGTTTCGCATGCGCTTTATTGGCATTTGTAGCGTATGCGCTTTGGGGAGCTTTAGTTGAGCTTCTGCGCAAGCTCTTGTTTTGTGCGTTTGTTGTGATTTGGAGTTGATTGGAGCCGCATATATTAGGGTTAAATTGAGCCCAAAATAAATATATTGAAACTATAATTTGAAACGCGTATAGTTATTCGGCTGCTATTAAAAACTATTAATAGCTCAACATTTGGTGACCCCGACGTGATTTCATCCCGGTTGATTATTGTGATCAACATTAAAAGTGCCAAGAAAACGCCCTTGTTGTTGTTACAAGTTGCATTTTAATCGAATAATGGAGTCTGGAGCTGAGACTATTGGAGCTGCTGCCGCAAACCGGGAAAGGATGCTGCGGAGAAGAGCAGAGGTCACCTGCCAGGAGATGGAGGCGCTGCATCATAAAGTGAAGGCTGCGGCGCGGACTGAGGATTGTACTATTATGGCGCTTGAGTCAGTGGAGAAGCGTTTGCGTGAGCGGTTCACCGCGCTTCAAGAAGAATTGGAGGAGCTTAATTTTAGCGAGATCGGGAGTAATCTGTATTGGAGATTCTCGCAGCTGGCGACTGATGTGGAAGTGGAAATTCAGGTGGAGGTTGCCAAGCGCTCCATGAGAATCGCTGCCCACTCCACACTTCTCGACGGTGCCAGTGTAGCGCCAATGCCATACAAACCAGCCCCCTCCTTGCCACCGTTGCCGATGCCAACATTCAGCGGCGGCTATGCCGAGTGGCCGGATTTCTGCGCCCTATTTAGGACAACCATCGACAGTCACCCGCACTTGACCAAGATGGAGAAGCTCAGGTGGCTCATTTCCTGCCTGCGGGACTCAGCCCTGGAGACTGTGAGGGCGCTAGAGATTACCGACGCTAACTATGATGTTGCCCTTGACCTTTTGCGCAACCGTTTCAGCAACCGTCGGTTAATCTTCCAGGCTCACATCAACGAGATCCTGCAGCTAAGGGTGGTTGAGCCGGGATCCGTTGCTACTCTTCGGGAGTTATCCGACCGATTCAATGGACATATGCGGGCCCTCATGAGTTCCGGGACGTCGGACGAAATTCAAGGGTGCCTCCTCATCCAGATCCTCTTCCAAAAGCTGGACCCCGCTACAAAGGCCAAATGGGAAGACTCTCTGGCAGGAAGCACTGATGACAGCCTTCCATCTTGGGAGTCTATGGCACGATTCTTAGAGCAAAGGTGCCGGACTCTCGAAAGCGTTGACTTTTCTTTGGCGTATTCACCAGTTAACCAGTGGTTCACCAGTTAACCAAGTAGGCCGAGGTAGATCGTCCAATAACCGATCCTCGTGCATGGTTATTAACGCCAGTCCTGTTCTATGCGCCCTGTGTGGTGTTTCGGCGCACGAGCTTCCAGCTTGTCCAAAGTTCAGTGTTTTGCCAATTGAGGAACGGTACGACGAAGTGCGGCGTCTGACTCGCTGTTTTGTTTGTCTGGAGGAGGGCCATCTCGCTCGCGGATGCTCAGCTTCCCGCTGCTCGACGTGCAATCACCGTCATCATATTCTGTTGCACCCTCGCGGCCAGGTTTCACCCGCACGAGTCTCACGTCCCATCGGTGCAGTTGCTGGTGCGAACCCATCCCGCTCAATCAACCCTGTTATGAACCAGGATCGCAATGCTGAGCTAGTGCTCCTGCCAACAGCAAATGTACTCGTTCGTGGTCGATCTGGAGACTTCCTGCCTTGCCGAGCGTTACTGGATTCCGGTTCACAAGTACATCTCATCTCGTCGCGGCTGGCGAATGAACTTCAGCTTGGCCGCTCCAAATGCTCCACAACGGTGGCCGGTTTCGGCGGCGCTGGATTTGAAACAGATGGAGCATCGGTTAATGTGTGCTTGAAGTCCCGCCTTAGCACATATTCAGTGGAAATTGAGGCTGTTGTAGCTTCACATATAACGGACTATCAGCCTAGCCAGGACATAGATGCTTCGGGCTGGAAGATTCCTGGTAATATGGACCTAGCTGACCCCAACTTCCACATAACGCAGCGAGTGGACCTGCTGATTGGAGCCGGCTTATTCTTTGACTTGTTGTCGGCTGGCCAACTCCAGTTAGGTCACGGGCTCCCAATTGCTCAGAACACTCGATTTGGCTGGGTGTTTTCTGGCCACGGTGGACTATCACGGGATGTGTCGGCGCTCTGTGGTAGGGAGGACAACCCATGGAACAACCTCTGCAATAATGTGACTGCTGCCCCTTCCGACATTGTTATTGAAGGCCCACCCTTCAATGGGGGGAGGATGTTGGGCCAAGCACCCACCAAAGAATTCATCTAAAATAATTATAATATGCTAAGCTGCAGCTGTTGTTATCAGCATGTTTCGTCTCTGTTTTGTCCCCAGTTTCGCATGCGCTTTATTGGCATTTGTAGCGTATGCGCTTTGGGGAGCTTTAGTTGAGCTTCTGCGCAAGCTCTTGTTTTGTGCGTTTGTTGTGATTTGGAGTTGATTGGAGCCGCATATATTAGGGTTAAATTGAGCCCAAAATAAATATATTGAAACTATAATTTGAAACGCGTATAGTTATTCGGCTGCTATTAAAAACTATTAATAGCTCAACACTCTGTAATTATTTTCAGACTTCATTTGAACTTTTGCAAGGGGTATTTTGTGGAAGAGTTCCTTGCCTATAAGCTCAATAATTTTGTTGACAAGAATATTGCAACTTTTTTCTCGTATATAAATAGGCGGAGGCTTTGGCGTTCTTTTTTCGACATCACTAGATTCGGCCGCCTCAACCTCATGCGCGTCTGCTAAAATTTAAATCGGTTCGAGTTCATGGGCGTTTCTATTGATAATAGGCTAGCACTGCCATGGGTTATTTTGAGTTGAGAATTTAGGAGGCTCAGCTTCCTTTTTTTTTTGGATGAAGCGATCCATACAGCCGGCTTAACATTTTCATTGTATTTGATCTGCTTTTCGGGCAGACATATGTCGATACAGTTGCGGTTGTTGTTTTTACGGTTGATTTTGTTAAAGAGATTGTAGTGCAAGTTACAGCTGAAGAGCGTAGGTCGTTGCATACCTGCGTTGGGGGACGTTTAGCGCTCTTCGGTTGCCGAGATATCGACGGTATCAAGGGAAACAAGAACGCTTCATTTTCGATGATAGACGTGTTTTTTGACGGCTGAGATTATCAATTCACTTTTAATTGTCAATTCTTTTAAATTGACTCGAGGGTCACCCTCGACCTTCTGATGCAGGACCTCCATGTCACCTCTGCTCGTCTCCGTAGCATCCTCTCCCTGCTTAAAGCAGCAGATCCAGTAGCTTCAGCTCCAGACTCCATTATGTAATTAAAGTGCACGATTATAACAACAAAACAACAGAGTTTCAGTGGCACAATAACTTAACCGGAATTCAATCAAGTCGAGGTCACCAAAATTTTACGCTATTAATGGTTTTTAATAGCGGCGGAATAAATAGACGAGTTGAAATTCAGAGTTGAAATTTTTATTACGGATTCAATTTAACCGTAAAAATGCAATCGCTCAAATTGATGCCGAAAATACAAGTAAAAACGAAGTTTAGCAAAAGAAGCTGTGCAACGCAGTGAAAAAACATCCCCGAAGATAGATCTCCTTTAAGTTAGAGAGTTGAGAATTGCCGAATATGTTACTTTTGGCCAAAATATCTAATCTACAAAATTTCATAAGGATCAACCATGTCCAATAGCTGTTTAAGCTATATGGATGAGACTTTCTACGGATTCCATTTTGGCCAACCTAATCCGATCTGCCGAATTTCATAAGGATCGGACGGGTATACGAGGGTATATATATTTCTGACCTAATAATGACTTATACACTTTTTGCATGCGCTCAAACAAATTGTCGAAGCACTTTTTTAACGCTTCAATAGCATCTTCTGGCGTCGAAAATCGTTGACCAGGCAATTTTTCCTTGAAGTGCGGGAATAAAAAGAAGTCATTCGGTGCCTAGTCAGGGCTGAATAGTGAATGACCCATCAATTCGACATTTTGGCCGTTCAAAAATGCGCTGGTTTGAGCTTATGTGTAAGAGCTCGCATTGTCATGGTGCAGAATGATCCTTGTTCGTTTTTCAAATTTTTCCGAAGATTTCAGGCAAACAAATTGTGGTGTACCACTCAGAATTGACCGTCCTACCAGAATTGACCGTTGCTCAAGCGGAAATGTCGCCACATGAAAACTACTTATCAACGGACTGTACGCTGACATGGTATGAGACCCTTTATTAAGTGCTTCAAGTGCACCACATAAATATTTGGTTACACTGCAGGAGAACGTCTGCAGGAGATCGTCTGAACTTAGTTGATTACTTATTCCCATGGGTCCGATCTCTTACATTCTATGTTTGGAATTCTTATCGTGTTCAATGCTTGAACATTCTGCAAAGGGCCACAAAAAAGGTGTACATTTTACATATTTTTTGACTTCAAAAAGCCATGACTTTTTGAAAATATGAGATTAAAAACTCCAATTTAATTGAAGAAAATATTGTTTAATTACCTATAATAAATTCAATAAAATTATTTCGCGTTTTTCCTGAATCCCAAAATTAAAACATAGTATGATCTACTGATTTCAATAATAAAATAAAAAGCTTCCATAGAAAAATTTTTGGGGAAAAATCAAAGAAGACCAAAAATTAATGTAGAAAATCTGAGATTTCAACTTTGGATAAGTATTCCAAAGATATGGTAACTGCTAGATACCATTTATTCTTTTTCGTCGGTACACATACATTTCAAAAATGATATGTACTAGAAACAATGATGGTCATCGCCATTACACGGCCTACATAATTAAATATATGGTAAAATTTGATCGATTTCTTCTCTTAGGTGTACCGCGGAAACTGTGGGTGATAGAACCTATATTTGTTCTGGACTTTGGTTCAGAAGAGCCTAAAGGTTATGGAGCAGGTAAAATTATGCGTGGAGGAAAAAAAAAGTTGGAAATTGTCGGCCTGTGTTATCATTACCAAAATTAAGGAGCTATGACCTGACACATGATGAAAGTCGATATTTTTCAATTCTAAATTTTGTGCTTTCAAATCTTCTATTTGTTTGGCCAGGTGAGCTACTTCCGCTGTATGATTCATAGAGGGTCCCAAGAAATTCTCGGAATCTCGTCTATATCTCCTATATAAGCCGAAGCTAATGCTTCTTGACTTTCCTAGAGGCCACCTCGCTGGATGGCAACTATCATCTTTTAATATAACTATTTGACCTTTTTGTATATTCGAAGAATTTCTTTTCCATTTGTATCTTTGTTGCAAATTATTTAAATAGTCATCCGGATCTTTTTTAGTAACTTTTTTAAATTCGTTTCACCTATTTCTGTTTTTATGTCATTGCTATCCTCTTCTTCTACCTTCCAATATCGGTCCATTTGTTTGAGCACGATACTGGTTGCTACGATTGAATTACTACCCCTGGATTTCGTGCATCCTGACACTGTCCATCCAAAGATAGTTTTTTGCCCAAGAAGCATACCCTTTTTGGTTATCTCCAGCAGTAAAATTTGTGGATATAAATCCACACCAATTACCAGGTCAATTTGACCAGGTTTGTCGAAATTTCGATCCGCTAAATAGAATCCTTTCCAATCCGACTTATTTATAAACATTTTAATTGTGGGAAGACTTTTCATTAATTTTGGCAAAACAATTGCCAATAGAATTATTCCTGATTCTCAATTTTAATTTGTGATTTGAAACACAGGCACCTGTTGCTGATACTCCGCTTATTTCAGTGTGCGCTTTTATTTTTGGCAACTTAAGTTTTTGTGCCGCTTCTTCAGAAATTAGAGTGCTTTGTGACCCATTGTCAATCAATGCTCTAAATTTCCCGAATTTACCATCTTGACCTTTAATCTGAACATACGCCGTGGCCAACAACGCCGGTTCAGAGGTCATGCATGTATTTACATTCTCTTTTTTAAAATGCAACATGCTATGGTGTAATTTATGACAATACGAGCATACTAGCTCGCTTGTACATTTTGTACGGGCATTTTGCACATCGGGCATCTTTGGTTATTTGTGTGGTTATTTTGTATTATTTTTCTAGTTGGTAACTCATTTCCAACTGATGTCAACGAACTAAGCCGTTGATCTAAAAATTCTATGATATCTTTCAAATTTTGAATGTCATTTGACTTTTTTACTTGACCCTCATATTGTTGCAGAGCCTCAATAGTAAATTTCTTTATAATAATAGGCGCAAAATGCAATATAATTCTTTGGTTAGATTTGCTTTGAGACGCATCATATAAATTGATTCATTTATAGAATCAATTGTATTTGTTAAATGCCTGTATGAGTCCAAATTTATTTTTTGAAGATCAATCAGGCGATTCAATTGGTCTGAAAATATTTTTCTATTCTCATATCTTTTTATGAGCAGCTGCAGCAAATAATTATTGCCTGAGCATTTCGTGCTTCCCCTTTTAGAGCACTTTTAAGGGGGCAGGATGGTTTGAGACTTCAAAAAAATTTTTTTTTCAGAAATTTTTTATATAATAGAACATTATCTTAGGAATATCCTGTGAAAGTTTCATGTCGATCGGACTAAAACTTGCTGAGATACCGATTTTCTAGTTTCTTTCTCTCCATATACTTTCCATTGCGTTTAAAACTTTAGACGCGTTTTTCTCAAAAACAACTTTTTCAAGTCGGTGCGTAACGTAACTCAAAAAGTAATGCTCGGATCTAAATAAAATTTTGCACACATCTTTAATACAATAAATACTTGCGGATGAACGAACGCTTTTTTTTTTAAAATTTTTTTTTTTTTACCATTTTTACGGGCAATAATGGGCGGATTTTTATGTAAAAATGGTACCTCCGACTTTACAACCGCGTCAAAAATTCAAAATCGCATATTTTTATACCCTTGCAGAGGGTATTATAATTTTGGTCAAAAGTGTGCAACGTAGTGAAGGAGACATCTCCGTCCCTATAAAGTATATATATTCTTGATCAGGATCACCTCCTGAGTCGATATGAGCATGTCCGTCTGTCCGTCTGTCTGTTTCTACGCAAACTAGTCTCTCAGTTTTAGAGCTATCGAGTTGAAACTTTGCACACACCCTTCTTTCTGTTGCAGGCAGTATATAAGTCGGAACGGCCGGGATCGGTCGACTATATCCTATAGCTGCCATATAACTGATTGATCGGAAATGCCATAACTTTGGTGTTTTTTAAGTTGGAGGGTTGAGACTTTCCACACATGTTATATTTGACCAAAATATCTTGTGTACAAAATTTCATAAGGATCGGCCGACTATATCCTTTAGCTGTCATAGAACGATCGAAATTGGCATAACTTTGTTGTTTTTTAAGTTAGAAAGATGGGATTTGGTACAGATTCAATTTTGGGAAACAAAATCTGATTTGTCGAATTTCATAAGGATCGGCCAACTATATCCTATAGCTGTCATGTAACTGATTGATCGGAAATGCTATAACTTCGTTGTTTTTCAAGTTAGAAGCATGGGAGTTTCAATGGATTCCTCTTTTGGCAAAATAATTCGATATGCCAAATTTCATAAGGATCGGCCGACTATATACGATCCGCTATATATCTAATAATATAAGATGCGTGGCGCCACCTAGCGGACTGCGACTCAACTGCAAGGGTATATCAACTTCGGCTCCGCCCGAAGTTAGCTTTCCTTTCTTGTTCAAAATGGTTTCGTTCATCCGCACAAGAAACTAATATTTTAAGTAAATCAATTCAATTTTTTTATTTCCGATAACACTGTAAGGCCAGACTTTACGCACCGCAAGAGACCAATTTTTGGAAGCGACTCTGGCCGACTGCCCGTCACGGGATAAATTATAATTATTTCTTAAAAATAAAAACTCCTCAATACTCTCCAAATGTAGCCATTAATCGTGTAAAAAAATTGAATTGATATATTTACTCAGACATAAAAAAAAAAATCGCAAAAATCTGCTATTTTTCTGCCTCTGAAACCATCCTGCCCCCTTAAGGTAGCTTAGCTTCACGGATGGACTTAAATCCATTCTTGAATGCACAAGCTCCTTGAATAACTCATTTTTAGTCCCAATCTTTGGAGTCTCCAAAAAAACCTCAATTTTAGGTAGGGTAGGTAGTTCGTCCATTTTAGGGCTACTACCTTCTACCTTTTCTAATCGACTTACTTCGATTCTATTATTCATGAGCTCAATGTGTATTTCAACATCTTCTCTGAGCTCTATTATTTTGGGCATATATTTATTATTTAGGTCTTCAATATTTATTAAATCGGACACTGTTTCTACTCTGCTGAGAAACATTTTTAACTTTTTAATTCTCGGAAAGGTTTCAGCTTTCCTTTCCTGGATTTCTACATAAGTTTGCTCGAGGTTTCTTTCTCTTTCTCGAGGAATCCTCGAGATTCTTTATAGCACCCTCAAGCCTAGAAACTAGCTCATCCTGGCCAATAATATTTATAATTTTATCCTTAGCGGACTTGAATTTTGATAGAATGCTATCGAAATTATTTTTAGTAAAATATTCGTGCTCTTCAGCACCAAGTTGAACCAAATGATTATGGTTCGTACAGGCTCTAAGCTCGATGTTTTTAAGTGACTCCCTATCCTCTTCTAAATAAGAATTTTTTGCAAGAAGCGCATCTACTTGCCGGGTCAGCCGCACCTGGTCTTCTATAATACCGATTTTTTCTTTTGTCGACATATTGACTTTTTGTTTTTTTCATTAAAATTATATTTAAGTTATAAAACTAAAAGACCAAACTTGCCGACGATTATAATTGCTGCTGTTGGTTTGATGATTTTGTTGTCGCTGCGCTGTTGATGCTGCTTCTTCTTGGGGTGTTGTCACTGCTGCTGGATGATGTTGCTGTTGATGTTGGTTTCGCTGCGGATGTTACTTCTGCGTCACTGTTGCTGTTGCTTTGGCTGATATTGCTCCTGATGTGCTCCTGCTTGGGGTGTTCACTGTTGCTGTGACTGATGTTTCTTCTGCTAGTCACGGCTGATGCTGATACTGATGCTGATGTTTTTATACCCTTGCAGAGGGTATTATAATTTTGGTCAAAAGTGTGCAACGCATTGAAGGAGACATCTCCGACCCTATAAAGTATATATATTCTTGATCAGGATCACCTCCTGAGTCGATATAAGCATGTCCGTCTGTCCGTCTGTCTGTCTGTCCGTCTGTCTGTCTGTCTGTCTGTCGGTTTCTACGCAAACTAGTCTCTCAGTTTTGGAGCTATCGAGTTGAAACTTTTCCGTTTTTGAAACTTGCACACATCCGTTTTTTCCTTGCAGGTAGTATATAAGTCGGAACGGCCGGGATCGGTCGACTATATCCTATAGCTGCCATATAACTGATTGATCGGAAATGCTATAACTTTGGTGTTTTTTAAGTTAGAGGGTTGAGACTTTCCACACATGTTATATTTGACCAAAATATCTTGTGTGCACAATTTTGTTAGGATCGGCCGTCTATATCCTATAGCTGTCATAGAACGATCGGAATTGGCATAACTTTGTTGTTTTTTTAAGTTAGAAAGATGGGATTTGGTACAGATTCTATTTTGGACAAAAGAATTTGATTTGCCAAATTTCATGAGGATCGGCCTCGGATACGCCAACACACAAATTTAATTTTTTATATATTTTAACATATATATTTTTTTATTATTCCGGTGTCGTTCCGGAACAAACACGATAGATGGAAACAAAAATATGTATTAATTTTTGTTTTTCTTTTCTATTCAATTATGCTCATTGGCATTTATATTATTTTATTTTCTGTGTTCCTTACCTCTTGGGGGGAAACAACAGATGACTACGATATTTAAACTGAGCTCTTTTTTACCCAGATCGCAGCCTTATTTTGTAGCTACCCTGGACTGAGAATTTTAATTTTTCTACAGTCACTTATAGGTGCTAGTTTTTTAAACCTGAGTCTCTTACCACAGGGGGGAAAACGTCAGGGTGCCTCGAAGGACCAAATGTTAAGAGGAGCCCCTTAAATAATGGTGTTACTCCAATGAGTTCCGTTTCAAAACTGTTTTTATTTCTTACAATTCTCTTACAAGAAACATACATGAAAATCTTAAATCTATTTAAAACTACTTATCAACGGACTGCACGCTGACATAGTGTGTGACCCTTTATTAAGTGCTTCAAGTGCGTTAGACTGCAGAAGATCGTCTTCCAAACCACGCTGTTGATTACTTATTCCCATAGGTCCGATCTCTTACATTCTATGTTTGGAATTCTTATCGTGTTCAGTGCTTGAACAGTAAACAAATAACAATGGTTTTCCATGCAAACAGGGAAACTCCAAGTTAATCCAGAAAACTGCTAACAACTGTCCTAGCGATTAATTTATGATTATCAACGATTATCAACTTCTTCGTCTGAATCACCAATAAAATAAATTTGTAAAAATTTAAAACCTAAAACAGTTGGTGGTAACACTACCCCAATTAGTTAATTAATTTTTCCTTTTTCTAGAGTTTTTCGATATACATTATATATTTTACTAAAAACTAAATAATCCACTTTCAAGAAAGTGGCATGAAAGTGGCGGAATCTTCAATCCCTGAAACTACCAATTGTCATAATTTTACTTTGCGTCCAAAACAACATAATGCAGTAATATTCACAAATATTTTTCATTTCCCCAATTGTTACCGATTTGTCGTCAAAATAATTAACTTCCAGAAGATCTGCGCTGCGGATTCCGTCAATTTCCTTGTGTCGTGATTGCTTTCTTGCATTTATGTAGATTTAGAATCATATTAAATAAAAAGTTTATAAACAGTAACAACATAATTATATGGGAATAACATACTAGCCTAATTTCCCTAGAAGAAAAACTCGAGGAAGAGGCTTCACCCCTAAAAATAAATATTAAAAGGGGGATTTATCTAAGCTTGGACTAATTTTGAATCTAATTTAACTGAATTCTAAACTATTCAAAATATTTCAGATACTACGTTTCCTTTTTAAAAAAAAATATAAAATTTCTTGATGGAAAACTTAAGCAATATGCTCAATGGTGTTTTGATAATTGCAAAAGTACTAAAGCTTCTACTCGTATTCATCCTCCATCTAGTGTTGAAGTGGCGGTAAGTTATTATTTTTTTATTTTCGCAAGTAAATAAATAAATAAAGAAATGTAATAACCCAGTTAATCGTAAAGTCTGGTTGTGGCAGGCGGAACTCGGCGCGGAAATCTAAGCAAAAATGCGCGATATTAACGATTTCCCATAAGTATTTATGTAGTAAGGGAGCCCAAGGGGGAATTTCGTGAGTGATTGATGCGCGTCAGATTAATATACATAGATTAAAATTTAGAGTAATAGAGTATAGAGTAATAGATATATATTTTCTTATAAATACAAACACAATACGTAAAAAATTCATCGGTTTTCATATTATTTTCATTTTTTCATATTATGTATCAAAATCTACCAAGCTCGATTATGTGAGATTTTTTTTTTTTTTATATTCTAATAACAACCGCGATTTTATGTTTCATTTAAATCGTCAGATTATGTAATTCATTTTTTGTGCATATGTATATACATTAAATAGATGCTGATAACAAACCGTTGCCGCTAAAAATATTATGATAAAATTAAGCCGCATTATTTGTGGCTGTTTGGCATTTCTCCATTGCAGAGTGGGACTTCAATAACACCCTGAAAGGACCAGGAGGCACATTTTTATGTTTTTGGATTACTCCGTGCGTTGCGCATTTGTCCTAAGTCGTCTAATTGGTGGCATTCATCCCATTAAAGAATTTCGGAGGGTAAAAAAGGCATACCAACCTATTCCATATCCTTGGCCAGTTATTGCTACCACCAACAAGACAATGTAGGAATCAATTTCGGGACGAGAACTTTGATTATTTTCTTTTTCTCGTCTTTTTATACCCTTGCAGAGGGTATTATAATTTTGGTCAAAAGTGTGCAACGCAGTGAAGGAGACATCTCCGACCCTATAAAGTATATATATTCTTGATCAGGATCACCTCCTGAGTCGATATGAGCATGTCCGTCTGTCCGTCTGTCTGTTTCTACGCAAACTAGTCTCTCAGTTTTAAAGCTATCGAGTTGAAACTTTGCACACACCCTTCTTTCCTTTGCAGGCAGTATATAAGTCGGAACCGGGATCGGTCGACTATATCCTATAGCTGCCATATAACTTTGGTGTTTTTTAAGCTAGAGGGTTGGGAGTCTACACATGTTATATTTGACCAAAATATCTTATGTACAAAATTTCATAAGGATCGGCCGACTATATCCTATAGCTGTCATAGATCGATCGAAATTGGCATAACTTTGGTGTTTTTTAAGTTAGAAAGATGGGATTTGGCACAGATTCTATTTTGAAAAACAATCTGATTTGTCGAATTTCATAAGGATCGGCCAACTATATCCTATAGCTGCCATATAACTGATTGATCGGAAATGCTATAACTTCGTTGTTCTTCAAGTTAGAAGGATGGGCTTTCTGTGCATTCTAATTTGGGCTAATTTGGAACTTATATGATCTGCCAAATTTCATAAGGATCGGCCGTCTATATCCTCTAGCTGTCATATAATTGATTGATCGGAAATGCTATAACTTCGTTGTTTTTCAAGTTAGAAGGATGGGAGTTTCAATGGATTCCTCTTTTGGCAAAATAATTCGATATGCCAAATTTCATAAGGACCGGCCAACTATATACGATCCGCTATATATCTAATAATATAAGATGCGTGGCGCCATCTAGCGGACTGCGACTCAACTGCAAGGGTATATAAACTTCGGCTCCGCCCGAAGTTAGCTTTCCTTTCTTGTTATATAGATAATCCAGCCTCCACGCTAAACACATCGCGGGCCAATCTGCTAAGCTAGATTACCGTGGTAGTCCACCGCGTTCAGAAACCACCCAGCCAATTTGCGTATTCTGGCAAATGAGAAGGCAATGATATAACTGGATTTGTTCTACTGACAGGAGGTCAAAGAACAGCGTAGCTCCAATCAGCCTCTAAAGTCCCCTGATATCTGTTGATGTTGGGGTCAGCCAGAACCATGTTGCTAGGAATCTCCCACTTCGGATCATCTATGTTAGGTCTGGGGCTGACTAACCGGCTTTATGTTCGCTGAATATTTGTATAGGCGTGACTTAAAGCAAAAATTAACAGAGACTCTATACTCAACCGCGCCGAATGCGGCCACCGTTACAGATCGTTTTTAACGCCGAAGCTGAAGGTTATAAACCAGACGCCATAAGATGAGGTGGACTTGCGAGTCCAAAAGCCTGAAGACTGAAGAGTCCAGTAACGCTCAGTACTGCAAGATGGCTCACGACGGTGTAAATTAACTGAGAAAGGAACAGGATGAGCATTAAGAAGCATGCACATAGATCATTTGTAAGGTCATGCTACTTGGCTACAGTTTTTGGAGAATAAGCAAACATCCTTGAATTTCGGCAGCAGATCCGGAACTTTCAATTGAAGGTGATCGCTCCAAATTGCACTAAAATTCATTTTCTCAAACTCCTCCATGCAGGTAACCTCTGATCTTTTCCAGTCGAAAAATACATACTAAATTTATAGATTCAATTCTTGCAGTATAAATTAACTAAAAATAAACCTAGTTTCGTGATTGTATCCCATCGCACCCCACTGAAGTGACCGAACAATTACCAAATAGGATGGGAAGTCTTGTAGGACCTTCATCCTCCATAAAGACGAAGGCAAAACTATTGACTTTAAAAGACGTAGATAAGAAAGACATAAACACACTTATAAATGCACACTTACAAACTTTTCTTTCAAATACTCGTTTTGAAAGAAAATTTTTAAAGGGCTTTAAAAAATTACAAAAATAAAAAAACAGACCACAGAAAATTATGGCATCAAATAAACAGTTCGAAACAAAATCGTTGGACAGGCAGAACCTGTCTTAATGCACTGAACCAAGGAGGAAACTTGATCAATTAGGAGCGCAAGCTTCCTACAACACCATTCGTTCAGATCGCAATCAGTCTATTTGTCCCCGACATATTAACCATATAAATATACCTAATGATAAGACCACTCATCAATGCCAGTTTTCCAAATACGAAAATTCAACGCAAATTAAATATTCAATCAGAGGTGGATAAGCAAAAATCTTCGTTTGACGAAGAAGCTTCATAGCAAGCGGAAACAAATCAGCAAGAAATGATATGTGAGAATTATATTGTTTTGAATAAGCCTTTATTTGACTTTATTTTAAGGTAACTATTGGGGAAAATAGGAAAAATTGGGAACTATGCCAGCATAACATATGGGGAGCATGGGGAGAACTCCCAAACACTTTCGACCAGTCACTTAAATTATTTCTATAATACACTGACGACCTTCCTCGGAATTTCAATTAACAACACCAAACGATTCAAATTCGCCAACAAGCTATAAAAAAGAAATCTAAAAAGAAATAAAAGGTTTCACTGAAACTAACAAAAATTTCTTCTTTGATCCCGAAACTAACCTAACGTACACAACAAGAGTTGTAGAAGAAATAAAAACTTCATATGATGCTTTAGTCTACGAAACATTACCCTTATCCGACATTGCTAAGGAAAGCAGAAGAAAATCAAGTTCACTAAATACCTTGGGTAGTCCCAAAAACATCGGCCCGAATGAAAAGAAAAATTACAACTAGCGTTTCCGATCGATACCCCATCCTCGAAATGGTGGCAAAGGTAATGTTTCCCGACTATATTTTACCAGTACGCATCTTTTCGAAAGAAACATTAATAACCTATTAAGTATGTATATATCCTAAAAAAACCGAGGCCCGCCTGTTCAAAAATATTGCAAGCCAATATGGGAACCAGAATAAAATTCCTCAAAAAATCAGCCGATTTGGTTTAAATTTGCTTCCCAGATATAAATTAGCTATAGAAATAGTTTGGAATTAAAACTTTTTAATAGGGGGATACAATCTTATAGCTCTATCTCTTATGATCTTTGAGATACACGGGATTGTACGGACCGATGGACATGGCTATATCGACTCCGCTGTTGATGCTGATATATAATGATGATTATAATATATACACTTACTTCTACACGAATACAATACGAACGAACTTGTACCTTACGAGTACCGGGCAGAAAACGTGTACTTCACCAAATACTACTAAAAGAGTTAGACATGGAAAAAACGGCATTCGCGGTGAATGGAAAGAAATATAATGTTACCTAATTACCATTCGGATTAAAAATTCGGCAGAATTATGGCATCAGAATTATGGAATTCGGCATCAATTATGTTTACTTTACCGAAATCATCATCTTTATAACAACATAATAGTTGTCGAAAATGTAAACAAAGTCTTTATCCCTACAAAAATCCAATATGAATTAAAAATCGATAAGTGCCACTTTTTTAAAAAAGAAATTTCAAGAATTTAATATACTCAGTAGAATTTCCAGATAATGTTTTTAAAATTCCAGTTGTTTTAAACCCTTGCACAGGGTATTATAATTTTGGTCAAAAGTGTGCAACGCAGTGGAAGAGACATCTCCGACCCTATAAAGTATATATATTCTTGATCAGAGTCACCTCCTAAGTCGATATGAGCATGTCCGTCTGTCTGTTTGTGTCTACGCAAACTGGTCTCTCAGTTTTAAAGCTATCGAGTTTTAACTCGCATATCGAGTATATACACGTCGGAACGGTCGGGATCGGTCGACTTTAGCTGCCATATAAGTGATTGATGGGAAATGCCATAACTTTGGTTGTTGAAAAGTTGGGATTTTCCACTTAAGTTATATTTTGGCCAAAATATCTTATCTACAAATTTTCATAAGGATCGGCCGACTATATCCAATAGCGGTTATATAACTGAACTGATGATTGGGGCTGTTTGCAACATTTTTAATAGAAAACTGATTTGATGGTGAAACTTTCATAAGAATCGCACAACTAAATACGATCCGATATACATCTAATTATATAAGCTGCTAAATAACTGCAAGGGTATATCAACTTCGGCTCCGCCCGGAGTTATCTTTCCTTTCTTGTTAGGAAGCACTGATTTCATATAATTTCGACATTTCCAATCCATCGATAGTCCAACCTTGTCAAGCCTGTATAGAATCAAAATACGATTGACATCCTTTAAAGGTGGAATCCAGCTAACTCCCATTCCTAAGTTCCCAGGAGATATCATCCATATAGACCAGTAGTGCTCAGTCTTATGCACACCAGGCACATTGTTATACCCTTGCAGAGGGTATTATAATTTTGGTCAAAAGTGTGCAACGCAGTGAAGGAGACATCTCCGACCCTATAAAGTATATATATTCTTGATCAGGATCACCTCCTGAGTCGATATGAGCATGTCCGTCTGTCCGTCTGTCTGTCGGTTTCTACGCAAACTAGTCTCTCAGTTTTAAAGCTATCGAGTTGAAACTTTGCACACATCCTTCTTTTCCTTGCAGGTAGTACATAAGTCGGAACGGCCGGGATCGGTCGACTATATCCTATAGCTGCCATATAACTGATTGATCGGATATGCCATAACTTCGTTGTTTTTTAAGATAGAGGGTTGCGACATGTTATATTTGACCAACATATTTTATGTACAAAATTTCATAAGGATCGGCCGACTATATCCTATAGCTGTCATACAACGATCGAAATTGGCATAACTTTGGTGTTTTTTAAGTTAGAAAGATGGGACTTGGTACAGATTCTATTTTGAACAAATGAATCTGATTTGCCAAATTTCATAAGGATCGGCCGACTATATGCGATCCGCTATATACCTAATAATATAAGATGCGTGACGCCACCTAGCGGACTGCGACTCAACTGCAAGGGTATATAAACTTCGGCTCCGCCCGAAGTAAGCTTTCCTTTCTTGTTTATGTTAGAATGATGGGACTTGGTACAGATTCTATTTTGGGCAAAATAATGTTTTTTGCCAAATTTCATAGGGATCGGCCATCCAATATATATCCAATAGCCGCCATATAATTGAACGATCGGAATTGGCAACACTTTGGTTAACTTTGGTTTTTTAAGTTTGAAAGATGGGACTTGGTACAGATTCTATTTTGGGCAAAATAATCTTATTTGAATCAACTCGATAGCTCTAAAACTAAGAGACTAGTTTGCTTAGAAACCGACAGATAGACGGACAGACGGACAGACAGACGGACAGACGGATGTGCTTATATCGACTCAGGAGGTGATCCTGATCAAGAATATATATACTTTATAGGGTCGGAGATGTCTCCTTCACTGCGTTGCACACTTCTGACCAAAATTATAATACCCTCTGCAAGGGTATAAAAATAAAATAAAATAATAACAATACAATAACAATACAATAACAATTCGGGCGGAGCCGAAGTTAGTATACCCTTGCAGTTGAGTCGCAGTCCGCTAGGTGGCGCCACGCATCTTTTATTATTAGATATATAGAGGATCGTATATAGTCGGCCGATCCCTATGAGCATCCACAATCAAAATTGATTTGATTGTAAATATCCACAATGAGGATATAGTAGACCGATTCTGGTCGTTCAAACTTATATACTGCCCTCAATCAAAGAAAGGATGGGTGCGAAAAGATGATATACCCTTGCAGTTATGTAGCAGTATATATAATTATATATATATCGGATCGTATATAGTTTACCGATCCTTATAAGATTTTCACCAGCAAACAAACACCAAAGTTATGGCATTTCCGATCAATCAGTTATATGACAGCTATAGGAAATCTAACGAACTGTTGCAGTGATGAGGTGGCATCGTTGGTGATATCGGATGAGAGAAATAATATCGGAAATCATAAATTATTTCAACATTGATGCGCGCGCGACCTCACGAACCGCGTAGGTCAAACATGAGCTCCTCAGAACGGTGAATATTAGGATCCCTTGGGGGTCTTTGAGAAAGTCCATGGTACAGGCTGGCGGCAGGGCGGTGGCAAATAAAACGAGGCGAATTATATTTTCTCACTCCATTATAATTTCCATATTTATTCCTTAAAGAAACTCCTTATATCTCTAAATAACATCTCTTTTCTAGCATCCTAAATATCCTAATAATTCAATATATATTCTTTCTTACTACTCTTAATGGTAGCTTATCACTAAAGATTTATGAACTTAATATATATTTAATTCGACAGGGTATGTGGACGTGTGCTTAATCTCATTATACAAAATTTTAATGAGTACGCGTACAGAAGTGGGCCATATACGATTTTCATTCTCGTTGGTTGACTATCTAACTGGTGAAACCTCTTGGGCCAGAATTCGAAGAACGCGGAAAAGTATTGATAGGAGAATTCCGCATCACTTCAGCTGGCTTGGCATAAATTAAAGATTACTTACTTTTTATATCCGCGACGAGCCGATGAAGCGCTTCTACTGCTCGAGGCTGAAAAAGAAAATATTCATATCGCGAGAACTTTCGTCTATCCCGTCAGCAGAGCCAACACAAAACACTCAGCCAGCAATAGTGCTCCAGCCCGAAGTCTCCGGACACTACTTCCTCTTTCCCGTTTTCGGCACCGTTAGGCCATCAGTCGGATGAACCTCTCAGCTCCCTTAAACGACGAAGCGCTTCTTGAAAGCACCGTTAAGCGCCGCTAGCGCCACGTTCCTGCTTCCTGTTCTACGACTGTCGACTACTCCACGGAGCGCTTCTTGAAAGCGCCGCAAACGCTCCGTTCATGCTTCCGCTCCTACAGGACGGCGCCTACTTCACGACGAATCCTAAGAGGTTTGGGCCGAACCCAATACGAATCCACAGCGGAGCGCCCCTTAAAGCGTCGCGAACGCTCCGGCTGCCTGCCGCTACTTCAGCTCCAGTCGAGCTCACTCTGCTCCTAGCTTAAAACTAGTCGACGTCCCTCTGGGACTCTCTCTGCTTCTTCTGGCCGAACGCACAATTCTCTGCCTCCTCTGCGCGTGCCGCTCAAATCCCGCTTCGTTGCCACTAAGGATCTAACTTTATGCCAAGACCCTTAACCTAATGAATCGAAAACATCTACTTCAGGCTCACACGACCATGCCCCAACCCATGACTCACCTCGCTTCTGCGATCCGCGACCTGCCTCAACTTAACTCCGCGTACACTGGAAAACGGCCGCTTGTGGCCTCTTTATTATTGCCGATCCTGCGTCAGCTCCTCAGCGCGATGATCCCTCAGCGGGTAAATCTTCGCTACAGCCCTTCTTGAACTTATCGATGCCTTTCCTTGCACGGCCGATCTTTCTCATTCCGTGGCTAAAACACCATAGAAAGCTGCTACCACGCGGTTTTCTAACCTACGCTTTAATCTTGTTACCAGATCGTCAAAGCCCTCCATCCACCTCAAGCCCTACGCCGAATAGACCAGTCTATTCATTCAAACCACTTTTACTATATGAATAGACCCCAAGTCATTGAGTAACACAAATGTGTCAAAATACTAATAAAATGCAGCGCCAATTCAATATACAACCAGAAGTGGATGAGGAACAAGAATATTTTCAGTCAATGGAAGAGAATGGAAATGAGCTTGATGAAGAAGCTTCGTGGCAAGCGGCATCCGAACAACAGTAATCCATTGATATGTCAGAATTATGTTTTTTAGAATAAACCGTTCCTGCTTACCCTATTTTAAGGTAACTATCGGGAACGGCAAAACTCTGAAACTCTTAATTGACACGGGCTCAAATTAAAATTACATGAAACCTTCCATGGAATTCTAGGTAACGACACTGAAACTAAACTATCTTACACTACCAGAGTTGGTGAAAATTAGAACTTCCTCTGATATCCCTGTCTAAGGAAAACACTACCCATATCCGGCATCGCTTAGACAAGAAGTAAAACAACAAATTCAAGAAATGCTCCAGGATGATATTATAAGACCCTCACGGTCACCCAATAATGCACCACTTTGGGTAGTACCGAAAAAAACCCAATGAAACTAACGAAAAACAAAAATACAGACTATAGGATTACCTATTGTTACCTCATTGATTATAGGAAGCTCAATGAGGTAACAATATCCGATCGGTACCCCATTTCAGAAATAGGCGAAATAATCGCAAAATTAGGAAACAACAGATGACGAAACAGAAAACGATCATGCTGAAAACTTGAACAAAGTGTTTCTAACATTACAAAAAACCAATATGAGGATACAAATCGACACATGCCACTTTTTCAAAAAAGAAGTCTATTTTCTGGGATATACCATTTCAGAAGAGGGAGTTAAAACCAACATCGAAAAAATAAAGACAATTAAAAACTTCCCAATACCCAAAACAATAAAGAAACTTCGATCATTTTTAGGAATGACAAGCTATTATAGGAGATTTATTTAGGATTACGCGAAGACAGCCAAACCTCTAACTGCCCTCCTAAGGGGAGAAAAAGGACGCTTATCCAAATACAAGTCAAGCAGAATAGTCATTAACCTAGACAAAGAACGGGTGCAAACTTTAAAACACGCTTATTCCTAGGGATATAACATTAGCGTACCCAGACTTCACGAAGGAATTCCAACTGACCACAGACACATAAAATTTTGCCATAGGAGTCGTCTTAGAACAGAACCATAGACCAATAACATTCATATCCCGTACCCTCTCGAAACCCGAAGAAAATTACGCAACGAACGAAAGGGAAATGTTAGCCATCGTATGGACACTCCAAAGCTTCTGATATTATCTGTACGGATATTCGAAAGTAACAATTTATACAGACCACCAACCCATGACCTTTTCGAATAGTGCAAATATTCACAATGGCAAGCTCAAACGCTGGAGAAATTAAATACAAGCCCGGTGTAGCTAATGTAGTAGCAGACGCCCTATTCAGAGCCCGACCAGAAGTTCAATCAATCCATTCAGACTCTACAATCCACAGCGATGAAAGTTCCTCACATAATTTAATATTCTCAGTAGAAGCCCCGATCAACGCATTTAAAAACCAAATTTTTTTTATTAATAGAAAACACTGATGCGTATAACTTCGAAATTCCATTTCCAACTTTCCATCGCCATATAATAAAAAGGATTTTTTACACAGAACAGGAAATCATGAATATACTCCGAATCCGATTGGATCCGAGAATTGTCAACGGTATCTACACTTCAGAAGAAATAATGGGAAAAATTCAAGCTATTTATCCTATGCACTTCAAGTCTTACAAAGTTAGGCTTACTAGTAATCAAGTTGAAAATGTATCATCGGAAACAACCCAGAATCAGATCATTAACGAAACAAAATACAAATTCTTAAAAAATATTTCTTCCCACAAAGTCAAAGAAAAATTCAGGCAATAGTCTAATCCTGTCAAACATGTAGAGAATCCAAATACGATAGACACCCACCGATGGGGGAAATCCAACCAACTCCCATCCCTAAGTACCCAGGGGAAATCATCCACATAGACATTTATATTACAGAAAAAAATAATATTCTAACTGGTCTTGACAAGTTCTTCAAATACGCCCAAATCAAGATATTAAACTTCAGAACCTCCGAGGACATTAAAACGCCTTTGAGAGAAATGCTGATAGCATTCGGCATGCCCAAGTGGGTAGTAATGGACAACGAACGCGCCTTAAACTCTGTGGCGATTCCATTCCTTTTAGAAGATCAACTTAAAATATCAGCCCATACAACAGCCCCATACGCTTCAACCAGTAACGGACAGGTAAAACGATTTCATTCAACACTTTCGGAAATCATTAGATGCACCAAAAAAGACAACGGGAATATGACATTTAAAGACCTAATTTTCAAATTAGTCGAAGAATACAATAGGTCCATCCATTCAGTAATAAAGGAAAAACCAGTTGAAAAACAAGATAAAGTACAGCCAAAACAATATGAGACAGGAAATACAATTCATGTAAAAATCGACTAAAAAGACTAGGTACCAAACTTACTCCACGCTATAGAAAAGAAACAGTAAAAGAATAACATCAGAAACTAACTTTTAAACTATTCATACCAACTTGCCTCAGCCTGTCTGCAGTCCATGTTTATTCAAATTCACAAGTGATCTCACTTGAGACTGGACGTGCTGGTCTGGATCATTCAAAATCATCCATCCATTCGACCTAAAAGAATACGACAATACATTTGACGAGCTTAGGACTAAACAACCTCACCTCTTCACATCATCTATACCTTTACCTGTCATGGAAATGGTTGGCAGAAACACCGGAACACCATGACCACGAAATACTAAAAAACAAAAATTTTTTTTTTTTAAGCGTGATTTTATTTATTGGATATGAGTCTAACAATAAGGTTGTAAATCTTAAAATAATACGTTATCTGACGTTAATTTAACTAAATAGAGACTACTTGGTCCTAATAATAAGCGCTGGATTGGAAGGTCGTTGCGGTGTAGGCGGGAACTGCTAGAAACTCGCGTGAGGGCTCTCGCGAGATGATTTGGATGTACTGATAGCCTGTTGTAGTACTTTGTTGTGATTTGTGCTATCTCTTCTCTGACGAGTGGTATGTCAAGGTCCCTGTGAATGTTTGCATTCCGAACGTACCACGGTGCCCCGGTGATGGTTCTGAGAATTTTTGACTGTGTTCTTTGCATTATGTCCACACTGCTGTTACTGGCATTCCCCCACAACTGAGAGCCGTACATCCAGATTGGTTTCAGAACTGAGTTGTAAAGGAGTTCCTTATAGTCCAGACTAAGGGGCGAGCAGCTATTGATAGTTGCCTGTGGATGTCCTAATTGGTATTGCAGGTTCTATTGGTGCGCTGAGTGATGAGTGTGCTCTCCAAAGTGGGAACATGGAGCTCGTTGGGGTTTCATAACTGCTCTATGAAATGTTTTTGGGAACTTTCTTCTTCTTGCCGGAGTGCAGCTGTGAGTCTTCGTGTAGCATCTTTAAATCTTTGTTTTGCAGAAGGTGATCTGTTGGATTGCCAGTCTCGCCGTGAGCGACGCTTTGCTTGAACAAGCTGTTCTATTTCAACGTTCTTGCGTTTGTGGGGTTGACATGCGAGCTGCTGCGACCAAGACGGATTCAAGGGCGTTTGTGGATAAGTTGATATCAGCTTCGTCATTCAAACGTGGATTCAACGCGATGTGCGAACTTACATATTTTTTGTACTTGAGCCAGTTGGTTTTATTCGTTGTTAGTCTGAATGGTTTATCTACTGCAACTGGATGTAGATTTAGTTGGAGGAGTACAGGCGAGTGGTCAGACGATAGATCTGGTAAGGAGTTAGCGCTTATCAGGTTGCGTGGAATGTTTTTTGTGACTGCAAAGTCTATCAAGTCTGGCAATTTTCTGGGATCTGTTGGCCAATATGTAGATGTCTCAGGTGACACACAGTCTAGCTTGTTGCTTGGTTTTATTATTGCCATGTACAACTGCCTTCCCTTTTGAGTCACCAGTCGAGATCCCCAGTGCGTATGCTTGACATTAAAGTCTCCTGCTGCTATAAATTGTTCGCTCAGAGAGTTGAAGTAGTCCATGAATTGGGATTCGGATATTGTAAACCGAGGAGGACAGTGTACGGCGGTTCAGACTAATATGAAAGTAAATTACAAAATTTTATCGAAGTATTGAAACGACAACAAACGGTTCTCCTCGTTGCTGTTTCCGCTGCCGAACCTGGTCCTGACCTGAAAAATATTATATAAAGTTAAAAAAATGGCTAGACGTAATCGCATGACGGTAGAACAATTTGTATTAAGAAATAAACTGTTAGATCTAAGCAGCGCCATTTGCGTGAACCCTTTACTGAATTTAAGGCAAGGCAATCATCAGTCAACATGTACATGATTTTGAGGAGGTACTTATAGTTACTTTATCATTTTAATATTTTCCATTTGATTTTTCCATCCAAGTTTCCTTTATAGTCCTGTCATAATACTCTGCACGACTCTGCCCCGATTTTTCAACTAACAGAGGAAAACCTTAAAATCAACGAAGTCTCTCAACTAATTATGAAACTTAACATATACTGTTGTGTATGAAAATAAAAAAGTGAAGAAAAAATGATTTTTGCATGGGGATTACACGATAACATCCTATATCCGACAAAAGTAACATCAACAAGAAGATCGCTTCCGCCATCAATTAAAATTCCTTATTATACTATTCAAGCTCCCGAGGTAACAAAACCAACAACTATTGGAATACTGCAACCGAAGACTGAGAGGACTGTAATGGCCCAATGATGGTTTTTTCGCAAATCCCGGCCCAAACAGTTATTTTCCGGTCATGCAATGGCGTTTCATGTATCTCGTCATGAATCGATTCTCCGTTCCCCAAATGCGGCAATTTTGCTTATTAACGCTGCCAGAAAGGTTGAAATTGGCCTCGTCAGTCATTAAAATTTAACGCAGAAAAAAGGAGTCATTTTGTATTTGCTAATAAAGGTGGCCACTTAATTGATATTTTTTCAAAAACTAGCCCAAAAAAATTGTTAGGAACCAAACTGAATAAAAATACAATACTTATAGAAATCGGTTGTTTTTTCTCAAAGTTATTCCATGTTTACATACCGACATAAAAGATGGAGCACCCTGTATACATTTATATATATAGTTGTCCGATCCTTCTGAGAATTTCACCATCAAATCAATTTTCTAACAAAAATGTTGGAAACAGCCCCAAGTCAGCTGTAGGATATAGTTGGCCGATCCTTATGAAATTACGCAGATCCGGCTGAGAAAACTGAAAATATGAAAATCACATTTAATTGGTATTGTGGCTGTTAACGCAACTACGGTTATCGGCCCGGGGCCCATACTGGATGCGCGTGCAAGCGGAGGTCTAGCTAGGGAAATACGAAAATATGTGTCGTCAACACCTTGCCAACAACAATGCAGTCTTTATTAAATTTGAATTTGTTTATTAAGTAGGGTACATAGTAGACATCTGCATGAATGTATTAATTTCTATCACCATAGAACTGTACAGTAGTTAGGTATACAAGATTACTGAAGTTAACCGCTCAACGGCAATGTTCGATAATTTAAGAGCTTGCTCTGGTCAAATTACGGACACAGCGTCTGGCCGGATGGCCACACATAGCCGGCGAACACTGCATATTTGCGTGGCTGCTATGAAATATATTTTGTTACCTTTAAGTTTCAGTTGATGTCTGAGCTTCATCAAATAAAGAAGTCTTTCATTAATCCTCCGGCAATCCTTCATTTGTTAAATTGGTTACCTGGCCTTAAGGGCAGTAGCAACGGAGCTAGTAAATCCATATAAGTAAGTAACTCCACCATAACTTCCCGCCAGAAGGAAGAACCCCCTAGGCAACCGCCAGGGACAACATTCACCTCCCGCATTTGAAGACACCGTCATCAGCGAGGGATAAACAACTACTAGTACAAATTAATTTATTTAGCTTACATACCTTGCAGTACATAACAGTCACCCAGAAATACCCGTGCGTCGCCCTGATCACCCATAAATCAGCACTGAAATATAAAACAAGCTGCCAATTTTGTTTTGAAATTTTTTAAAATGTCCTCTTGGTCATCATTATAATCAACCCCTTATCAGCACTGATCCCAAATTCACAATTAGAAGTGAAAATTTTCTCACAATCAGCCCTAACTTATACCTGAATTTCAGAACTGAATCAGCCATGAAAAATGGCTGAAAATTGTGACTAAATCAGGCCGCATTCATGACACATTCTGACTTATTCAGAAAATTATTCAAAACAAGAAAGGAAAGCTATCTTCGGGCGGAGCCGAAGTTGATATACCCTTGCAGTTAAGGTTGTTCCATTTCTGTTCGTTCATTTATATGGAGGCTTTTGGGGTACAGTTGGCCGATCCTTTTGAAATTTGGCAGATCTGATTCGATTGCCCAAAATGGAATCCGTAGAAAGTCCCATCATTCTAGCTTGAAAAAAATGTCAATTTCGATCGTTCTACGACAGCTATAGGATATAGTCGACCGATCCTTATTTTGCACATAACGGACATGCTTATACCGACTCAGGAGGTGATCCTGATCAAGAATATATATACTTTATAGGCCCGGAGATGTCTCCTTCACTGCGTTGCACACTTTTGACCGTCTGTCTGCGGTCTGTAGCGGACTACGACTCAACTGCAAGGGTATATAAACTTCGACTCCGCCCGAAGTTAGCTTTCCTTTCTTGTTATACCCTTGCAGAGGGTATTATAATTTTGGTCAAAAGTGTGCAACGCAGTGAAGAAAACATTTCCAACCCTATAAAGTATATATATTCTTGATCAGAATCACCTCCTGAGTCGATATGAGCATGTCCGTCTGTCCGTTTCTACGCAAACTAGTCTCACAGTTTTAAATCTGTCGAGTTGAAACTTTGCACACACCCTTCTTTCCTTTGCAGGCAGTATATAAGTCGGGACGGCCGGGATCGGTCGACTATATCCTATAGCTGCCATATAACTGATTGATTGGAAATGCCATAACTTCGTTGTTTTTCAAGTTAGAGGGATGGGAGTTTCAGTGGATTCCTCTTTGGGTTAAATAATTCGATAGGCCAAATTTCATAAGGATCAGCCAACTATATACGATCCGCTACATATCTAACAATATCAGATGCGTGGCGCCACCTAGTGGACTGCGACTCAACTGCAAGGGTATATAAACTTTGCCTCCGCCCGAAGTTAGCTTTCCTTTCTTGTTTTTTAATTTTTTTTTAAATTATCATTATCAAGTGTGCGGCTAAAGGTAAAAATCGTAATATAATTATATAAAAATTTATTTTCTTTTAAATGTCTTCAAATAACAGTCCTCATCTAGCTTAACTTGCGTTCGGACGTTGTATTGTACGCTGCTAATGAATGCAGTGGTGAAGTTCGTGGGTGTAAGGCCGTTCGGTGCTTATCGATTTGAAGCCGTGCGATTTGCCTACCATACCGCCTGTGTTGATTTGCCCTCTGGGGATATAAAACTTCTAATAAACATTCCGAACTTACTGTGGTAATGTTATAGTTGCGTCATTGGAAATGACTCTCACTAAACTTGAAGCATCGCTGCGCGTGGACGCTCCAGACTATAATCCCTCTATATACCTCTATTTACCAATCACTGGATTTGCACGGCAACTGCACATTCATAGGTCCAATTTGGAGATATGGGAAAATTTATGTGTGTCCTCGTTGGCTATTTTAGAAGCTACGCGTTTGGGTTATGTGGCCATTTGCATCAGGACCCTGCCAGTGTCATCACACTTACCACCTAGCCGCCAATTCCTACAGTGGACCGCAGGGATCTGAAGCCTTGGGCTCTAATAAGAGCCTAAAAGTTCTATTCCAAAATATATCGGGAACAAGTCCCGCCTGGTGCTCTTGACTTCTTCAGTCTGTGATTTTGATGTAATCGTTCTCGTGGAAACGTGCCTTAATAGCAACTTTAGTTCCTCCGAGTTCTTTGAGCCCAAGTTCCAGCACCCATTGTGAGTGGGGAGGCGGTTGTATCATCGCTATCCGCCGATTCCTGCAGGCCACGTTGGTAAGCCTTTCGGGTGCGTCCCTCTTCTGAATCAACTAGCCGTTTCAAATTAGGGCATTCAGGGCCCTTTTACCATCATTGCATCGAATATCCCACCAAATAGCGCATTCAGTACCTATCATGCTCATATGGAAAACATCGTCAGTGTCTATGCTAAAATGGAGGACCCGAGCGCTCTGATGGTAGCTGGCGACTTCAACCTGAGCTCTATTGTTTGGTCTCAGGACCCGGAGTCCCTCGGCATGTTACCCAGAAATTATCTCCAATTCCATGAAATCTTGGTGATGGATAATATTTTTAATATGGGCCTCTCCCAAGTAAACAATATTTTTAATGATTTATTGAAAATTCTGGATCTTATATTTATAAACAATAATAAATTAAATCCAATCTTCTTCTTGAGATTGGAAGCTTGGATATTAGATTGTGACCTTGCTAAAGCCACTAGTCACTTCAATGAGTCGCACTGACTTGGATGGTATCTCCACATTCTTCATTAAAAAAAGTATCTCATCCTTAGTCACACCTCTGTAACCTTTTCTTCCCTATCGCTATCATCGGGTAAATTTGCTTTTCGACGGAAAATTACTTTGATCACGCCCATTCACAAAGGTGGCACTAGGTCAGACGTCACCAACTACCGACCTATCGCCAAGATTTGTAACATTGTAACAAGTTACTTGAGGGTATAGTCACAAAAAAAAAAAAAACGCAATCGGCATGGATTCTTGCGGGGGGGATCCACCTCAACTAACTTAGTGGCTTCCTCCAAGCACTGCCTTGAAGCCTCTGAACGCAGATGTCAGGTTAATGCTATTTATCTCTTAAGCCTTTGATAAAGTTTTCCCCACAGTCCTACTTGCTAAATTGCTGAGATTAGGCGTTCATTCCCCCTTGTTAAGCTGGTTGGAATCTTATTTGGCAGACCGACCATGCCATGTTCTCATTGGAAATGAGAGCCACCCCTAGTCACTTCATTGCCTCGCCTGGCCTTCCGCAAGGTAGCTCTTTGGGACCGGTCCTATTCATCATATTCATTAACGAATCTCATTTTGCTTTCTATATGTTCATTTCCTGTTGTACGCGGATGACCTCAAAGTCTATAAGGCCATTAGTTGCATTATAGATAGCTATCTGCTGCAGGAGGATTTCCGCCGAGTCTCCTCTTGGTGCACCCTCAATCTTCTTCCTCTAAATGTATTCAAATGTAATTTTATTTGCCACAGTAA
Organism: Drosophila ananassae; assembly: GCF_017639315.1. NCBI lineage: Eukaryota > Metazoa > Arthropoda > Insecta > Diptera > Drosophilidae > Drosophila > Drosophila ananassae. The sequence continues at coordinate 2,357,087 of NC_057928.1, forward strand.
GAAGGCGCTTGATATTTGTACTGCCTAATCGGCAACCAAAACTTGCAACTAAAAGAAGAAATGGTTGATCTTGGCGTCAAAAAATTAAAATTTTGCCTAAGGCGTATGCCTGGATGGGTTTTGTGAAGAGGCACACAGAGCAGTTCAAGATTCCGTACTCGAGGCTCAGTGTTTATGCCGCTGGGGCTGATATACGCTTCTATTATTTGAGGCTAACAGAGTTGAGCGGCTGCAGAAGAAATTTTTGAAATTTGCACTTCTCCCTTTAGGTATGTGGATCCTCTACCCTCTTACCATAGCCGGTGCCTTCTCCTCCATATCTGAACACTGGAGGATCGACGCTCTGTGGCAGCATTGATGTTTGTCAATAATATTGTCTCTAACAACTTTGATTATACTGGTATATTTTTGAGACCAATCCAATTTTCACTTGCTTATCTCTGTTTTTCTATATTTTGACTTGCACATCAATTAATTTTCTGTCTTCATGGCATAAATGTGTAAAAGATTTTCAGTTGTTGTTTGCCAAATTCAATGCAGTATGCACATGAATTTTTTGCAGGCGGCTGACAATTGTCACATCTCTTTAGTTGTCCTGAATCCTTAAAAACATACACAACCAACAGGAAAATATCTGCAACACAAATAAGTTAAGATATTTTTTGTTGCAAAATATATAAACATGCAAAGTTTAACTTTGTTTTGTTTTTCGCATCATACAAAAACATGAGTAAATTGATCAACTCTCAGATAACCAATCGTCATGGAAAATTTATAGAATCATTTGATTATAGTTATTAAATGCTAGGTTAGGTTTATACGGTTCCCTCTAGAGAGGCTCCGACACACATATACCGTATTCGGTCCCTTGTACTACCGTAAACTAGATCTAATTCTCCTTTCCGTAGGAGGACGAATGGTAAAATAAAAATGCAGTTTTTCCGGCTCTTGTTCCTTATAGCTGCGATAGTAGTTAGGTTAGGTTAGGTTTGACGGCTGGCGGCAATTTTCCCACTCAGAGGTTTCCCACTCTGAATTCATTCGCCTAGCATGTGTTCTCACAAGCTAGTGCCCCGTGATGACTCTTCTACCTGTTCTCGTGCGGGTTCCGTCCATCGTAAGTAATTGGGATGTTTCTTTTCTTTAAGATTTTGGGCCAGAATTGGCGGGTCAACTGGTATTGAGGGCGAAGTCGCAGCAGGGTTGGTTTTCTCTCTTGTTGGCCTCCCTGAGTTAAAGTTTGTATGAGCAGTTCACCCTGGAACGGTGGGATGGTACCTATGCGAGCCAATTCGTCTGCTATGCAGTTGTGATGTCCCTGGGACCTGGCACCAAAATGAGGCTTATGTCATACTGGTCAGCCATCTGGTGGGGAGATGATTTGCAGATGATGATCTAGTCAACCGACTATTATATACTGACTCCTTATAGTGAAACCTTTTCGAGGTAAACGTAGATGCTGCTCTTGAAATAGAGCATCAACTCTACGAATAGTATGATTGATGGTTTTTTGCCTAGGCTAGCGGTCTTAGTTGCTGATAAACTCCAACGGTACGAAAGAAGCCTAGGTAATTTTCGGAGTAGAATAGTTTTTGACTCTGGGCAGCGAATACAGTAAAGAAGATCAGTAAAGAAGACAGGAACAGAAGGGAGGGATTGTACAGAAGTGAACTATAAAAGAGCATTTAAGTGGAAATTTTTTCAATATCTCCAAATTGAACTGAGAATTAAAACTGTGAATACGGAAATAACCCAAGTTAATAAAGTAAAAGTTTGAGTTCACAGTTCGCTTTAGATTAGTTAAGAAAATTTTTAAAACTTAATTATGTAGAAATTTTGAATACATTTGTGCTACATTCAACCATATTTTTATATTAAGCTATAACAGGCCACTGACCAGTTTAGGCCGGCAAGACTATCTGTCCCCGAAGTAACACCTTACGAGCCAGTAAAGATTGTGAGCGGGGTGTAATGTAATGATGGTTTAGTTGCCGTAAAGTCTCTGCCAGATTTTCTTGGTTCAGAAGAAGAATTTGTCTCGTGGCGGCAAGCAGCATTGGCTGCATATGAAACATTCAGGCCCTACGACGGGAGGTCAAGGCACCACCAAGGAGGTTAAAAAAAACTAACCCTTATTATCAATAAAACAACTATGACGCATGAGCCTTACCTAATGAACGACACACATAGGCCAAATGGCTTGCACGTATTCTTTTTTGGGTCTAAAGAAACACCTCACATATATACGATTTGCGACTCAACCCAAAGATTTACCTTCAGCACTTGCGCTGGGGCAAGAACTCGATTCTACCGATAAACGGTATGCGTTCGCGTCGCAGTAGGCTAAGTCCATTGAGGATAGAAGTTTCATGGGTGGCCATGGGTGGTCTGAAGGCAATTTTGGTCAACAAGTTAGAGCAGGTTCCCCGCCAAATCAACGCAGGTTCACGCGAGCCCGTTGAAAGTATGAAAGTAGATCCGTCGTCTTCAAGACTAAGGCAGCCTACCAACTTCCGTCGTCTGATAAGCCAAGAAGCGCTTCCTCAGGACCCATCCATGCCTCAGGCAAATGGAAGTAGTAGACAGCAGGGACACTATAAGACGAATGCGATTTCGCAGAGGACGCCGGATCAGAGGCTCCAGAGAGTGAATCTCCTTTCTCAAGATTACCAGGAACAATCTCAGTCGGATAGACAGTATAATAAGGAAACGAAACGTTCTATGATGATGACGTTAATTTTTTAGTGGAGCGTTCCTGCTCTCGTTCGTAGAATGAATTGTAGCATGGAAGATAAGAAACTTTTTGATATATACAGGGGAAGAAAAAAGCTATATTAAAGACAAAAGAAAGATAGAAATTCTAACACCTATTCCTGTGCAATCTCCTTTTAATGTAAACTCTATTCATGGAAAATTGAATATCTTTGCAGTAAATAGTCCATGTTTTCTTCTACCCGGACCTTCTATTTTCGGTAGAATATTAGCACTTGTCCTGCTAGCAAAGGTAGGCGCTTACATTGACCTTTAAAGAAAGCTTGTAATCATCAAGGGGACTCTGAGACACTTTAATTTCACAAGTGCGCAGAAGTTATTTTCACGAACGTCAATGACATAATCGTCCCACCTGCGGTACAGGCGGAGCTTAGGTACGTTTAAATCAAAAGCCTTTGCTGACCCAATAGACTTTAACACGAAAAAGGTGGCATATATCCGGATAGACTACAATAAACCAGTTTATATGAAATATCTTTCCTGCTACGTATACGTAGATGATGTTATTGTCTTCTCAAAAGCAAGAGAAGAACATGTATCTCATTTAGGCGAGGTTCTTAGAAGTTTGCACGATGCTAACATGAGAGTGTCAAGTGAAAAGTATCTATTTGGCAAGTGGTTATGGCATTTGTTATGGCAATCTTCTTGGTTTTGTAGTCTACAAAGAGGGTATCAGAATTTCAAAGAATACAAAAAGCCCGGCAATGTTCATGAACTGAGGTCTTTCTTAGGACTCGCTAGTTATTACCGGTGTTCAAATCAAGGACTTCGCCACAATTGCGAGACCTTTGACTACTTGAAGGAGGATTGAACCTTTGATCCTTGAAGGAGAAGCAGGTACAGTTAGCAAGTTTTTTTCAAAGAACATGCCTGTTGATTTGTATGATACCCAAATCAATGTGTTTCCTTCTGAAGTTGTGATTATGCACTACCCAGACTGTAACGCTACCAGCTTTTTGATAGCGACCAAATTAAACAATTTCAAATACCGGTTTATAATTTATTAAGAGTTAATTCCGCGCAATGTAACAAAGTAGCGGCCCGTCAATAACAACTCCAAAATATGCAAGTAAAAGCTAAGGGCTTGGGCGCAGGAGCTTTTCCATAGCTCCCAAAAGCGCATGCGCTACAAATAATAACAAAGTGCATGCGAAACTGAGAGACAGACAGAGAAGATTAAATGCTTCTGCAGCTAAACAAATGATCAATATTCTAATCGGCTTATTTGGTGGCTGCTTAGTCCAACACAGACTTTTCGCGGCCTTTTGACCTGATTACGGACGCTTCATTTACGGGTATAGGTGCGGTTTTATCACAAAACAAGAAAGGAAAGCTAACTTCGAGCGGAGCCGAAGTTTATATACCCTTGCAGTTGAGTCGCAGTCCGCTAGGTGGCGCCACGCATCTTATATTAATAGATATATAGCGGATCGTATACACTTCCTCACTTTTTCTTAAAGCGAACGGACGTGTTTTTTTTGTGCGCACTGCGTTTTGAAAAATCTTTATTTATTATAATAATTATAAACAATCCGGTGTTTATTTTTATTTATTTACATAAACCCGATTCTTTTCATCCCAAACATCCGATTCGCTTCGCGTGTGCAGTGATATATTTGGAGGTAAAATAATAAATTTATTAATATTCTTCCAAACATAGCACTGCTCTGCTTCTTCATCCTTTACGGTGTTGCTTCTTTTGTCTCACACTAGATTCTTATCTATATTCTTTGCTCTTATACTAACTCTCACTAATCGCCCTCTTTATTCTCCCTTTTTCGACTCTTTGGCACAGTGGTTCACGGTACGTCAATAATAAAAATAATATATTCATAATGGAATTTAAACTTGTCTGTGGTTTGAAGTCTTGTAATAAGACAATCTCTTCATCCCAGCCTACCATCCACTGCTGGCTATGTGAAAACGTTTTACACGCTAAGTGTGCCGGGTTCACGGCCTCAGTTTCGGATGCCATCTCACGTAGGTCTGGTCTCCACTTTTGCTGTGACGGTTGTCGTGCTGTTCAGGACGAAATGAGATCGTTCATGAGACAGACTAAAAGTGGATTTAAAGAGCTGGTTAGCGGTTTTCGTAAAATCAACGACCAACTCTGTGCGCTAGATACACAGTTTAGTAGTCTTCAACTACTAAATGAGTCTCCAAAGCGTAAGAAATCTGCTTTTAGTGATGTGCCCGTGGCGAAAAGTCTTCAGCCTATTCAGCCGACAACTATGCAGCCGCTCATATCTCTGGCCACCCCAAGGGCCGGACCTGGGAAAAATTCGGTTTCCGAATATCTCAGCATAAACGAGCAATTTTCCGATATGTCCTCTGTGGCATCGCTTCAAGTGATACCACCAGACCCAATAATTGAAACCCCCTTAAAAGTCACCGAACAGGGCAATCAAGCTTCCGGACCCCCGGTACGAACTGATGCTGCCATACTCGTTACGGCGGCACCAAAACCCTTGCAGGTGATCCCACCATCGAAACACATATTTGTTTCCCGGCTTGCCCCTGATACTTCTGAGATTGATCTCTCGGCTTACATCAAAGCCAAATCAAAAGCCGACATAAAGGTGGCAGATATAACTAAATTTAAATATAACTACACCAGGCATACGTCATCTTTCAAAATACGTGTGCCCGCGCAGATGTTCAAGACGATTTGTTCCGCCAGTTTCTGGCCAGAGAACATTTTCGTCCAAGAACATCAGCCAAGTACGGTGAAAAAAAAAATGACCAAACCTGTGGGAGTAAAACTCCCACATGTTAGAGCCACTGACCAACCTTCCACGTCAGCTTCAAAAAACTAATGCCTTCACTAACACTTACCTATCAGAATACTAGAGGGTTACGAAGTAAGCTTCCCAAACTGTATTCTGATAGTTCTTTCTTTGCATCTCACATTATAGTCTTTACAGAAACTTGGTTAAAGCCGGAGATCTTAAGCTCCGAAGTTTTTCCAAGTAAGTACACCACTTTTAGACGTGATAGAACTCTGCGAAGGGGAGGAGGAGTGTTAATTTCTGTAGACTCCAATTTCGCTTCTGAAGAGATTAAATCACAAGAGTTTGGTGACATAGAATTTCTTTGCATTAAAATCATATTGTCCGATAAATCATTATACGTTACGTGCTCCTACGTACCCCCTTCGTCCGAACCGCCCACATACTGGCAACATTTAGACGCTATTAGGTTTGTTTTTGATCGTCTGTCTGATGGTGACCAGCTAGTAGCTCTGGGTGACTTCAATATCCCAGAACTCAGGTGGTCCAATGTTAAAAATTCACCGTCTTTATTGCTGAATTCGCACCATGACTTCCCGGCGGGCATGTTCGACATGTCACTCGGGCAAATTAACCACGTTAGAAATTCTTTAGGTCGGCTGCTGGACTTGTGTTTCGTTTCTGATCCTGATGGAATTACTCTTTCCAGAACTTTACCATTTTCCAACCCAGAGGATCCATATCATCCCACTCTTGAGGTTTTAATAGAAAACAATAACGTAATTGGCCTTAAGCCTACACTTAAATCTCATAAAGTTCGTTTCTTTCGTAAGGCTGACTTTATGAAATTAAATAAGTTAATTTTGGAATTTGATTGGTCCAATCTACTGGCATGTGAAGATGTAAACATTGCCTTAATTAAATTTTATTATACTTTGAATAAATTTTTCGACGTTTGCGTGCCATGGAAATATCCGTCCGTTTCAATTAATCCGCCTTGGTATACGCCATCCGCCAGTTAGTTATTCAAGATACTTAGTAGCTCGGTCCAATTTCACCGTGCATAACGCTGAATGTTATAGGAGTTATATACGCCGCTGCCGGATTCAGTTTACTCAGGATCCGAAGCAGTTTTATAACTTTGTAAACACTAAGCGCAAACATGTATCTTCTCCTCCTATGCTTATGTTTGAGAACTCATATGCGAACACTGATCAGGCAATGGCCGATCTCTTTGCACAGTTTTTTCAAACAACATACTCACCTAGCACCAGTACAGGTCAGCCTTACACTTATAATATCCAATCAGCCAACCTTATATTTTGCCCTTCTTTTGATCAAAGTGGTGTGTTATTGGGTCTTCTTAAAGTCAAAGTCAAGCGTGTATTCGCCAGGCCCCGATGGAGTACCAGGCTGTGTTCTGAAGAACTGCGCCGAGGCTCTGTGCAAACCGCTCCTTAAACTCTTTAATCTTTCGCTGGAGACTTCGATCTTTCCCCTTATGTGGAAGGAATCTTACATTATTCCTCTTCATAAAAAAGGGAAAAAATCCGACGCTGCCAATTATAGGGGCATTTCTAAATTGTCAGCAATTCCGAAGCTTTTTGAAAAACTTATCACTCCACATTTGCAACACCTATGTAGTTCAATAATATCTCCATGCCAGCATGGCTTCATGAAGCGCCGCTCCACCACTACCAACTTACTGGAGCTAACATCTTTTATCACGGATGGGTTCCGGAATGGCTTACAAACAGATGTCATTTACACTGACTTCAGTAAAGCATTTGACTCTGTCGACCATTCGCTTCTTATAAGTAAACTCAGTCTTTTGGGATTCCCAACTGACCTCCTTATCTGGATTTCGAGCTACTTATCTGGAAGAACCCAACGTGTCTTCTTTAAAGATGTTACCTCGCGTCTAGTCCGCGTCACATCTGGGGTGCCTCAAGGAAGCCATCTTGGACCCTTACTTTTTACACTTTTTATTAATGACTTGCCCCTTGCCTTAACTGATTCACTCGTACTTATGTACGCTGATGACGTTAAGCTTTGTCTTCAGTATAAATTCACTAGTGCCCAATCTAGACTTCAATCCGATTTGGATAAATTTCAAAATTGGTGTTTTGCAAATAACCTAAAGCTTAATGGATCGAAATGTAAACTCATGTCCTTTTATCGAACTAGTCCTCACCAGGCTATGTACTTTCTCTATGGGAACGCTTTAGAACGATTAACTCAGGTTAACGATCTGGGAGTCCTTTTAGATTTGAAACTTAAATTTACCGACCATATATCTACCATGGTTAATAAAGCTATGGGTGTGCTTGGCTTTATTAAAAGATGGTCAAAAGAATTTAATGACCCGTACATAACAAAAACGTTATATACATCATTGGTTCGTCCGATTCTTGAGTATGGATCGTGTGTCTGGAGTCCTCAATATGGAGTACACCGAGATCACATAGAATCTGTACAAAAAAACTTCCTGATTTTCGCCCTTAGGGGACTTAATTGGGATGCAAATCTTCACCTTCCCACTTATCATAGTAGACTTTTATTAATCAACTTACCATCATTAACAAATCGTAGAACGATGCTGGGTGTTATGTTTCTATATAATCTTATATATGGTAATGTAGACAGTCAGCATTTACTAACACGCTTAAATTTTAACGTTCCTAGTAGAAGGACTAGAAACTTTCGTCCTCTTCTCCTCAGCCATTGTAGTTCGACATATGCCCAACACGATCCTTTCAGGGTATTATGTTCGGTCTACAATGGTCTCTACCACATCTTGTCACCTTGCTCTACTAATAATCTTAAATCGCTTATATTAACCGCCTTATCTGTGAAACACTCTTCCTCGTGATATCTTTCTCCTACTTTTCGCTTAACTATCTCGGATCTATTCCCGCGATTCGAGCCGTACGTCACGCGGCAGCGTCCCTCGGTCGGTTGGACGGGAGGTGGGCTGTACGTATGCAGTGGGAACCGCGCGAAATATCCGCTGCCGATCCTTATGAAGTTTGGTATATCGAATTATTTTGCCAAAAGAGGAATCCATTGAAACTCCCATCCTTCTAACTTGAAAAACAACGATGTTATAGCATTTCCGATCAATCAGTTATATGACAGCTAGAGGGTATAGTTGGCCGATCCTTATGAAATTCGACAAATCAGATTGTTTTTCCCAAAATAGAATCTGTACCAAATCCCAACCCTCTAACTTAAAAAACACCAAAGTTATGACATTTCCGATCAATCAGTTATATGGCAGCTATAGGATATAGTCGACTGATCCCGGCCGTTCCGACTTATATACTGCCTGCAAACAAAAGAAGGATGTGTGCAAAGTTTCAACTCGATAGCTTTAAAACTGAGAGATTAGTTTGCGTAGAAACAGACAGACGGACAGACGGACATGCTCATATCGACTTAGGAGTTATAAGGGAGCTACAGTATATACTCAACAGATCCCGGCGTTTCTGACTTTTATATTGCATGCAATTAAGAGATGGATGTGTGCAAAGTTTTAAGTCGATAGCTTTAAAACTGAGAGACTAATTTGCGTAGAAACAGACAGACGGACATGCTTATATCGACTCAAGAGGTGATCCTGATCAAGAATATATATACTTTATAGGGTCGGAGATGTCTCCTTCACTGCTTTGCACACTTTTGGCCATAATTATAATACCCTCTGCAAGGGTATAATAAACGACCGATAACCATGATTTCGAGAACGCTAAAGGACAGGGAAGTAAACTACGCCACAAATGAGAGGGAGTTTTTGGCGATTGTGTGGGCCTTGGACTCCCTCCGCCATTACCTGTACGGAAAGAACGACATTACTATCTTCACTGACCATCAGCCGCTCACATTTGCAGTCTCCGATAAAAACCCGAATACTAAGATTAAGCGCTGGAAAGCGCGTATCAAAGAAAGTGGCGCTAAGGTTCTATATAAGCCGGGAAAGGAGAATTAGGTAGTTGACGCCTTATCGCGCCAGAACGTTTATGCTTTGCAGAATACGTTAGAATCAGATGTCGCGACGATACACAGCGAAGAATCGTTAACTTATGTTATAGTGACTGAAGGCTAGTGACAAACCGGTCAACGGCTTCCAGAATCAAATAATACTGGATGAAACAGTCACCCTGAGGTACTGCAGACATTGGGAAACGGATTTAATAGGGAGAGACGAACAAAAGAATATAATGGACCTATAGCATAACAGGGCTCATAGAGCTGCCCAGGAAAATGTTATGCAGGTTTTACTCGACTATTATCTCCAAGAAGATAGCATACGAAGTGGTTATTAATTGCTGGGTTTGCGAGAAGGGAAAATACGGAAGGCCAAAAAAACGAGAGCTTGAAGTGACTCCAATATCCACGCTGCACAGCAGGAGCAGCTGAGTAGGAATAATCCGGCTCGGAAGAAACCCTTCCTCCTGCTATTCATGGTTCCTGGGCTAGGACTACATCAGCTCTATCTTTAGCGAAATGGAGCAATAACGCAGCTGAGGCTGCTTTACTATAGTAGATGTTCATCTGCAGGGTACGTATAGACATCTGACAGTGTCCCTTTCACCATTCTGATCTCAGTTTCTTCGTCATCGGAATGTTCATCGTCAAAGACCCCGATGCGTCGGCGCTGTAGCCATCTTTAGTATCGGAATCCTCTAACTCTGAGGCCTGGAATTAGATCCTCGATCGTGGTCTGGACGGGTCGTCCCGCCAGCTTAAAGCAACAGCTTAAAGCTTGACGCGAAAGTTGACTTCTTTTATCTCGTCTAGTGCCGCTTTTACAACTCTGCGGACCTCTCGTCATCGCAGGCTATGACTTTAACGCTGATTTGAAATCACTCCACGTCTATGCAGACAGGTGTATTTCTGTATTGTGGTTTTAGACGTTCATACTTCTTGCAAACGTAATTGCGAAAATAAAACTTTTATGCTTACATTTCATTTCGTGTGCTACGGCCTACGATACGAGCAGATGTCATATCTCTCGGATTCTCTGGACAAAGGACATTCGTGAAACTGTGTTTTAGCCACGAAATAAATACCGAAGCATATTCGCGGAATATATCGCGCAGCTGTAGCGCCAATTAGAGGTGGAGAACTATCGATAGTCGGCGCCATCGATAGCCGGCGACTGTTTTTCTTAAACCCTCGATACTATCGTCCGGCAATAAAGTCTTTTTTTCAAGGCATTTGGCAAGTTTTTAGTCGTCGGAATTTTTTAAATATTTCCAAACATGTGAAATCTTACTCCTTTTTGAGTTACTCTGCTTATTGGGAACAAAATCCTTTTCAGAGTCTGTACTGGTGCAATCGCAGTCTTGCTTTTATGGACTTGGCGCAATAAGCTTTGCGGAAATCCGACGTGTACCTTAAATTCACCACTTTATCCATCAAAATACTTATGTAGAATACATTAAACATAAATTTTTTTAAAAAGCGATCCATAGTTCCTTTTTAATTGCCGTCAATTTTACACCAAATTTTTCAATTTTTACACAAGCGAATGTTGAAATTGTTTTAGCGATGTGAGACGCCAGCTATCGAAGGCACCATCGATAGTGGTTGGGTCACTATCGAACGTGTCTGACACTATCGATTGCGGCTCGATAGCGGCCAACCATCGATAGTGTCGATAGCGCCATCGGTAGTTCTTCACCTCTAGCGCCAATGTGGCGTCGTATGATATATACACTTTGTTGGTGAGCTTTTTGGAGAAGCTTTTTTGAAGAATATTGAAGAAGGGTCAAAGCACCCTGTTTTATGGTGCCTATGAGAAATACAGGCGATCTATATTTGCACAGAAGTTTAATGCGGTTCCAAACAAGAATAGCAAGGTATTAACGGGGTACCTAATTTTCTCTTAGTTATTAACTAATTTATTACCACTATTATGGCTGCTTGGTAGGGACGCGAAGTGCCGTCATCTCGCCCAAATATGAAGTAGGAAGCTACAGCTGCTTGTAGCCATGAGACGTATGTTTCTTGTGCACTAGAAAATTTGAGCAGGCATTTAATAGTTGCAAGCAATATCGTTCCTTATCTCTATGGCCGTAAACGCATTTTTTTCAGGTTGATATTATCACCGCCAACTTTTGGCTTGTTAGCCCCTCAATTTTTTATTTTGAGGTTTTCACTAGCGTACTGTACAAGTTCATTTCTTACCGCTGCCTCTAAACAGATCTCAGCTGATGCCCGATCAGCTAAGGAGATGCGTGCAACGCGCTTGGGTATTGAACTTTAGTTATAGCTGATTATATTATTCGGTCAATATATGTCGGTGAATCAATGTATTGCTAATACGAGCATTGCTAGCTACATCGCTTGGTCTTGGGGTTGCTCCTGTCGCTATACTTGGAGCTTTTGGCACTAGGTGTCAACCACACTGTTATATATATTTTTTTTTGTAACAAAAAGTATTTGGTAAATCTGGTCGGACCCCGCTGAGATGTATTTTACAATTTTATAATTGGTGCTCAACGTCACGGAGGCTCAACGTGAGGAGGCTGGTGGACGTCGGCTGCCCATATTGAGAACAGGAAGATGGTGTTGCAGGAAATGGACCCCGACACCACTGACACAGACACTCAGACATTGACAATAATGAAAGGTTTCACGGAAAGGTTGGTTCAATGAAGGTTTTATTTCATTGAATCATTAAATGGGATTAAAGGCAACATAAAATGCGTGGCTTTTGAATGATAAACAATATTACAATTTAATTTTTATTTTTTATTAATCAATACCTTTTATTTTTGATTAAAAAAACTAATGATTTTTATTTTTGATTTTTTAGACAAAAATCAAAAAAAGTCGAGAATATCTACATAACGAAAATCAGTTAGAATTGCAGGGAATGGTCGAACTTCTGATATGTATTACATTCTTACATATAATTTTTGAAAGATTTTATTTTAAATATGTTCACTAGCGTTTAGTCCGCGTCACATCTGATATGCTCTAAGGACGCCATTTTGGACCCTCACTTTACAATGTTTATTTACGATGTACCATGCCTTAACTACATCATTTTTAATTATGTACGCCGATGACGGTAAGCTTTGTCTTCAATATAGATTTAATAGTGCCCAATCTAGACTTCAATCCGATTTCATCCGATAAATTTCCAAATTGGTATTTAGCAAATGACCTAAAGCTTAGTGGATCGTGTCATTTTATCGTGTCAAATGTAAACTCATGTAATTTTATCAATCTAGCCATAACCCGGCTACCTACTTTCTTTATGGGTTTAGAACGAATAACCCAGATGAACGATCTGGGTGTCATTGTTTCGTGCGACTCTTGAGTATGGATCGTGTGTCTGGAGTCATCAATACGGAGTACACCGAGATCACATAGAATCTGTACAAAAAAACTTCCCGATTTTCTCCCATAGAGGACTTCATTGGCGAATCTTCACCTTCGACTTACCGTCAGTAACAAATTGTAGAACGATGATGATTGTCGTATTTGTATAAAATCTTATTAATGGTAATGCATACAGCTAACACTCTTAAATTTTTTTAGTAGTAGGATTAGAAACATTTGCCTCTACTCATTTATGCCCACTTACAACTTACGCCCAACATGATCAATTTTGGGTATTAAGTTCGGAGTACAATGGTCTCTACATCTTGTCGCCTTTCTCTACTTACTACCTTAAATGCTTTATTCTAAATGTCTTATCTGAGCAACACTGTAACTCGTAACACGTTACTCCATACTACTTTACTCTTACTGTATCTAGGATCTATCCCCGCGATTTGAGCCGTTAGTTATGCACGACCAGTATACAGTGGGAGCCGCACAAAAAAAAATGTATTTCCTTATATTTAGAAGCTGTTCTTTTTATTTTATGATGCAGTTTAATGGAAGTCCTTGATTCGATGCGAGCTTTTTCAGAAACGTAATATAATGATATGTGAATGCTTAGCGAAGACTCTTATTAGGAATTTAATTTTATAGAATATATTTATAAAATGATTTATTGGATATCGTCTAAATTATTAACACATAAATTTTATTCAAAATTCGGTTTTTTATTTCAAGGCTATGCGAAGACTTGGAACAATTGTCTGTCGTTTCTTTTTCTTGGATGCAAGAACAAAAGCAATTGACGTTCATCCTACCGACACAGCTGGTGATGCAGTACAAAAGTTAGCTGCAAAACTTAATCTAATAGCAACGGATGGATGGGCAATTTACCAATCGCGGCCAGATGGCGAAGAATATATAAAAAGTTTTGATTATTTATATGACATTATTTCTGCATGGGAACTTAAGCAAACTTCTGCCACATCATTTAAAAGGATTTCAAATGGACCAGCACCTGGAGAAAATCGTTTTGTTTTCAAAAAGAGATTATTTAAGCTGACACGTGAACTATCCCAAGACCCAGTTGAAGTCAGCATGCTATATTCACAAGCCGTTTACAGCGTTGTTAAGGTAAGAAATAAAAGCCAAAAAAAGTGTTAAATATTTCACATTCTTTTCAATAACTGCTGCAAAAAAAACAAGAAAGGAAAGCTAACTTCGGGCGGAGCCGAAGTTGATATACCCTTGCAGTTCAGTCGCAGTCCGCTAGGTGGCGCCACGCATCTTATATTGTTAAATATATAGCGGATCGCATATAGTCGGCCGATCCTTATGAAATTTGGCATATTGAATTATTTTGCCCAAAGAGTAATCTGTACCAAGTCCCATCTTTGTAACTTAAAAAACACCAAAGTTATGCCAATTCCGATCGTTCTATGACAGCTATAGGATATAGTCGGCCGATCCTAATGAAATTTTGTACATAAGATATTTTGGTCAAATATAACATGTGTGGAAAGTCCTAACCCTAACTTAAAAAACACCAAAGTTATGGGATTTCCGATCAATCAGTTATATGGCAGCTATAGGATATAGTCGACCGATCCCGGCCGTTCCGACTTATATACTACCTGCAAAGGAAAGAAGGGTGTGTGCAAAGTTTCAACTCGATAGCTCCAAAACTGAGAGACTAGTTTGCGTAGAAACCGACAGACAGACAGACAGACAGACGGACAGACGGACAGACGGACAGACGGACAGACGGACATGCTCATATCAACTCAGGAGGTGATCCTGATCAAGAATATATATACTTTATAGGGTCGGAGATGTCTCCTTCACTGCGTTGCACACTTTTGACCAAAATTATAATACCCTCTGCAAGGGTATAAAAAGATAGGAGAAAAAATATTGCCCGGCTGGCTCCGCTGAAAACACTAGATTTGTTTTAAACAAGAAAAACGCGCGGTTCCACTGCATACGTAAAGCCCACCTCCCGCCCAACCGACCGAGAGGCGCTGCCGCATAACGTACCGCGAATCGCGGTGTTAAATTCAAGGTAGTAGAGGTAGTAAGTAACACGAGGAAGAGTGTTGCAAAGATAAAGCGTTAAGGAGAAAAGGTTTTAGGTTATACGTATCGCATACTGATATGATATGCTAGAGATCATTGTAGTCCGAACATAATACCCTAAAGGGATCGTGATGGGCATATGACGAACTACAATGGCTAAGGAACGTTAAAATTTAAGCGTGTTAGTAAATACTGGCTGCCTACATTACCATTAATGAGATTATATAGAAACACGAAACCCAGCATTGTTCTACGGTTTTTTTGAACAGATTCTTAGGGATATCGGTGAACTCCATTTTGAGGATTCCAGACAGACGATCAACACTAAAGAATCGGACAGACCAATGATGTATATAAAGATTTTGTTATGTACGGGTCATTAAACTCTTTTGACCATCTTTAAAAAAAACTTCTTTTTAATTCAAATCTAATGAGACACCCATTAGATTAATGGGAGATCTGAGTTAATGGTTCTTCTAAAGCGTACCCAAAGTACGTAGCCTGTTGAGGGCTAGATCGATAAAATGACTTGAGTTTACATTTCGATCCATTAAGCTTTAGGTTATTTTGCTAATCAAGCATTTTGATTCAATACTGAAGACAAAGCTTAACGTCATAAGCGTACATATGTACAAGTGAATCAGTTAAGGCAAGGGGAAAATCGTTAATAAATAATGTAAAAAGTGAGGGTCCAAGATGGCTTCCTTGGGGTACACCCATGTGACGCGGACTAAATGCGAGGTAACATCTTTAAAGATGTTGGGTTCTTCCTCATAAGTTGCTCTAAATTCAGATAAAGAGATCAGTTGGGAATCCCAAAAGTTTTCTTATAAGAAGCGAATGGTTAACAGAGCCATATTCTTTACTAAAGTCAGTGTAAATTAAGCTAATGGATCAAATTACTAAGTGTGAATATAGGGTAGTAGGTCTTGGAAATAGATGCCAACACTTGTTTGTAAGCCATTCCGCAAAATATGTTGGTTCAAAATAAGTTGGATACTAGTAGAACGGCGCTTCATGAAGAAATTTGTATACCCTTGCAGAGGGTATTATAGTTTTGGTTAAGTGAAGGAGACATCTCCGACCCTATAAAGTATATATATTCTTGATCAGGATCACCTCCTGAGTCGTTATGAGCATGTCCGTCTGTCCGTCTGTCTGTCTGTTTCTATGCAAACTAGTCTCTCAGTTTTAAAGCTATCGAGTTGAAAGTTTGCACGCATCCTTCTTTTGTTTGCAGGCAGCATATAAGTCGGGACGGCCGGTCGACTGTAACTGATTGAGCGGAAATGCCATACCTTTTGTGTTTTTTAAGTTAAAGGGTTGGGACTTTCTACACATGATATATTTGGCCAAAGTATCTTATCTACATTTTCATAGGGATCGGCCGACTATATCCTATAGCTGTCATAGAACGATCGGAATTGGCATAACTTTTTTGTTTTTGAAGTTAGAAAGATGGCTTGGTACAGATTCCATTTTGGGCAAAATAATCTGATTGCCAAATTTCATTAGGATCAGCCGACTATAGCTGCCATATAACTGAGCGATCGAAAATGACACAACTTGCTATTTTTAAAGATGCTTGGGGCAGTTATCAACATTATTATTAAAAAATGTATTTGATGGTGAAACTCTCATATGGATCGGCCAAGTATATACGATCCGATATATACAATTGTCGTCGCTCGTGTGGGAGATGCCTTAAACAAATGTACGGCGGCGATGGGGCAACCCGCTTCCAAAAACACAATCCAATGTGTGCGTACAACTTATGTTTTATTCTATGGGGATTACATGTTAGGGTAAGAAATAAAGATAAATTACAAAGCTTACCGCAGTTTAACCTCCCACACTCTATGACAACAACGACAAATTCACCACACGCGCCATTATTTCAATCCTAGTGTGCCCAATCTCTTCACGAGTGCACAATAACAAAATTCTACTTAAATACTAACTATCGATAATCGATCCGCGACATCCCCACCTCCGTGAAGAACTTCTTCACTCAAATCCAAAGCCGCCAACTTTGAAGCGGGGCGCATTATCCAGCGGGTCCGATCTCCATCCATGATCCTAACGCGGGCTCGTCTGACCTCACCATCCGTTCCAGCAAAGGTCTCCTCCACGACGCCTTTCCGCCAGTCTCGACGCGGAATGGCTGGATCGCAAACGAAGACGATGTCTCCTCGTTGAATCGGCTTCTCTCTGCGGCACCACTTCTCTCTCCGTGTCAGCGTGGGTAGGTACTCCAAGACCCACCTCCTCCAGAATCGGTCCCTCAACATCCTTGCCACGCGCCACTGCTTCCGCGTAGCTCCTTCCTTGACGAGACCTCCATCCAGGCCGGGGGTATCCGGTGGGCAAGCTGCTCCCTTGAGGAGATCGTTGGGCGTGAGAGGGGCTTCCTGGTCCGCACTCACTGGCAAATGGGTGAGCGGACGAGAATTAACGATGTTCTCCGCCTCTATTAGGAAACTCTCCAGGACGTGCTCCTTCGGCGCCACTTCCTTCACTGTGTGGCGTAGCACCCTCTTCACGCACTGCACCATTCGCTCCCAGACTCCACCCTCTGATGGGTTCGCTGGGCAGTTGAAGATCCACTCAATTCCCTTGCTTGACAGCTCCGACTGGATCCTCTCGGGTTCGAAGATCTCCGCAAATCTCTTGGCCTCTCTGTCTGCTCCAACGAAGTTCCTGCCATTGTCGCTGCGCAGTCTATGTACAGGCCCTCGACGGCACATGAAATTCCTGATTGCAAGTATGCAGGAATCAGTCGACAGGTCATGTGCCAGTTCCAGATGAATCGCCCTGGTCGTCAGGCACGTAAACAAGACCACCCACCGTTTCTCCTGGTGCCGAGCAACGGTCACTAGCAGCGGCCCAAAGTAGTCGAGGCCTGTGCTCTTAAACGGCCAGCCATAGGCGTCCAAACGATCATCTGGCAGGGGTCCCATAATCGGCGGCATCGGCCGTGCTCTTTGCAGCTTACACTCGCTGCATCCCGAGATCACACTACGAAGCACTCTCCGCAGTCTCGTAATCCAGAACCTGGTCCGGATCTCCGCCATCGCAGCATCCACGTTTTGATGCTTCATCCTCACGTGGGCGTCGCGCACAATCATCTCCGTGAGACCATGCCGGTGGGAGAGGATCACTGGCCTCCTGGCGCTGTATGGAATACATAGCGCCGCATCGATCCTGCCATACGCTCGCAGGATTCCATTGCCATCTAGGTATGGCGCCAGTCCACATATGTCGCTTCCTTTAGCGACGTCCAAGTCCTTCTCTGCGGCTTGCACCTCATCGGGGAACGCCTCACGTTGTGCTCTACGGAATAGCAAGTCCTCAGCTGCTTCACACTCAGCTACATTGAGGCCGTAGTTCTCCAGCTCATCTCGTTGTCCACGGCATCGACGTATGAATCTTAGGACCCAGGCCGTAGTCCTCAGCAATCGCCTGTAGCTTGAGAATCTCTCCAGCGATATAAACGGATCACTCGCGCCAACAAGCACGAACTCACCCGGCATCTCCTCTTCGTCTTCTGCATCCGCTTCGTCGGTGGGTGCAGTTCCTGGCCAGCTGCCCGCTGGTCTCCTCAGGAATGCCGGTCCTCTTAACCAGCGTGACTCCTCGCTTAGGTCCACGCTGCGTTGCGCTCGAGTTGCATCATCTGCCACGTTGTCGGCGGATGGTAGCCATCTCCATTGGGCCACCTTCGTCGACTCCAGAATCTCGGCTACTCTGTTCCCTACGAACTGCTTGTAGCGCCTGTGTGTGCTGCCAATCCAACGCAGCACTGTCTTCGAATCCGTCCATAGCACGGTCTCTGCAATGGCCACACTATGGTCCTGTCTGACTGTGTCCATCAACCTCGTTCCTAGAACTGCTGCCTGCAGCTCCAACCGTGGAATCGTCATCGTTCGCATCGGTGCACACTTCGTCTTTGCGCACACGAACCTCACTTGCACGTCGCCGTCCTCGTACGTGATCCTCCAGTAGACCACTGATGCGAATGCCGACTGACTCGCATCCACAAATACGTGCATCTCGACAGTCTTCACCAGCCCGGATCCAAAGTAGTGACGTGGGCACCGAAAACGTTCCACTTTCTCCATCTCTTTACGCCAGTCCATAAAGGCGTTGTACATCTCAGCCGGTAGTGGTTCATCCCATGAGATCTTCCTCCTCCAGACCTCTCGCAGCAACAACTTCGCTGTTATCATTAGACAACACAGGAATCCCAAGGGGTCAAACGTTGACATGACCATGCTCAAGAATTCCCTTTTCGTGGCAATTCTCTTCCCATCGGACACGACGGGGGCGACTTTGTGGTACTTCACTCGAAACCTGAAGTCGTCCGTGGCTGGCTGCCACCGCATTCCCAAAATCTTTTGCTCGGCCTCACCCCATCCAACACTCTGGGCGTGATCACTGGGTCCAAGCATCCTCTCCACTGTAGGCGAACTGGACGAGAACTTGCAAAGCTCAAACCCGCCTTCCGCATGTATCTTCTTCACTCTGCTAGATACTTCGATCGCCTCGCTCTCTGTGGCGAAGCTGTCCACATAGTCATCCACGTAGTGGTAGTCCACGATGGCCTTGACTGCTCTGGGATCCGAATCCAGGAATCGCTTGGCATTCACTGTCTTCACATGATGCGCCGCACTCGGTGAGCATGCTGCTCCAAAGGTCATCACGCACATCTCGTAGACGTCGGGGTCCCGTTGGTCATTCCCATCTCTCCACAGAAAGCGTTGCGCACATCTATCCTCGGGTCGGATCAGCACCTGGTGAAACATTTCCTTAATGTCGCTGCAGACTCCGACGGCACCTTCCCTAAAGTGGAAGAGGATAGATGCCAAGGCCTTATAGTGTTGCGGCCCCTTGCTCAGCGCAGAATTCAGTGACACTCCTCCAACTCGTGCCGCTGCGTCGAATACTAATCGGATCTTCCCTGGCTTGTTGGGATTCTCCACTCCAAAATGCGGCAAGTACCATGTTCTATGGGTTTCCGAATCGATCTCCTGTCGTTCCAGACGCCGAGCGTATCCCTTGTCGACATAATCTTTAACAATCCGGGAATATTCTTGGGCGAACTGCCCATCTCGCTTTATTTTCTTTTCTATGTTGACCAATCTATTGTACGCCATATCATAGCTACGTGGCAGCACAATGTTATCAGTTTTCCACAACAATCCCGTCTGGTATCGGCGGCCAACTCGCACCGTTGTGTCCTCCAGGATCTTCTGAGCCCTCACGTCGTCGCTGGCTGCGGCCGCTGGCGCCGCCTTCACACCGAAGTTCTCGATCTCGAAGTAGTCCTCGACGATCCGTTCCACGTTATCATCCAACGACGTGGCTAGCAGACAAGACCTTGGTGATGGCGTGTCTCGTCGTCCTTCCACAGGCCCAAAAACAACCCATCCTAATTCGGTTGCGGCCGCGTACGGTCCCTCGCTGGCAAACCGTCTCGTTTTCAATGGCAGTCCTAGATGCCCATGGTCCAAACCAATAAGCAGCTTCGGCACTGCATTTACGTAGGGCTTCATCGGTAGTCGAGCGTCCTTGTTCACGCTCCTCACATCCCTTCTGTGCAGGCTCTGCATCGGCAGACTCAAGCTCGAAATGGCATAGACGTTTCTCAGCACATGTCGGGAGGACTTGCCTGCTCCACTGATCTCCAGACGTACCACGTTAGTAGGCTCTCTTGTGGCCCTGCCTCCGAACCATTGAACGTTCAGCTGACGACGTACTCCTTGTACGCCTAGCTCTGCAACCAGCTCGTTGTCGACCATCGTCACCGAAGAACCTTCATCCAGAAGAGCGTACGTATCCACCTGCTTCCCACCTCCGTATAGCGTCACCGGCAATACACGGAACAGAAGTCGTTCTCGGTCCTCGTCGACACAGCTCAAATTTGTCTCCGGTGTCGCAGAGGCATCCACGGATGAGGCTGCTCCTTCGTTTACTTGGACGCCTTCCCTCGGTCCGGCTGCCTGCCGGTTGTAGCCTCTCCAATTGCCGCCTCGCTGTGGCGGTCTCCTGAAGCCTTCATAGTTTTCCTCATGAAGAAGACGGTGATGCTTCCTCCTGCATCCGTTCACGGGGCACTCTTCTGACGCAGCGCAGGATCCAGTCATATGCCCACTTTCCAAGCACATGAAGCATAGGCGATGTCTTCTTGCGAGTTTCCACCTCTCTGTAGGTGTGGCTCCAATGAATCGTTGGCAGTCCCGAACTGCATGTTGTCCAAGGCCTTCACAAATTGGACAATTCCTGCGGCAGCTCTCCTGTTGCTCGTCCTGCTCTCGGTCGACGCTGGCATGAAGCAATCGACGCCTTGGCTCCCTTCCATCAATGTCCGCCACCAAGCAGACCACGTTGGCTAGTTCCATCAACCACGAACTGAAGTCCACAATCGTCGGATAGGGCTGAATGGTTGCAGCGTGCCTTGCCCAGTCCACACGTTTGCTTATTGGGAGCTTGGCCACAAGTTCTTCCATCAGCATAGGGTTACCCAGGTGCTGCTCCGCCTTCGCTGACTGTAGGAAAGCCTTGAGGTTGCTGACATGGGTGGCGAATGCGACGAGCTTTCCCAGGTTGTGCTCCGTAATTGCAGGCACATCTCGAATGCTGTTGAGCTGGCTGCGTATTAGCTGCTCCGGTCGGCCGTATCTGAATCGCAGCTGCTCCACCGCTGCATTCGCATTGCTGGGGTGAATCAACAACGACTTCACCGTCTCACGCGCGTCGTCCTTTAACGCCTTCAGTAGCCTTAGGTTGTTCTCCAAGTCCGTACAACCATACGCTTGCGTCGTCTCCGTAAACGCGCAGTAGAAAATGGGCCAGTCCTCTGGCTTCCCTCCGAACGTAGGCAGTTCAGGAAGCTTTCGTGGCGCCCAGCGTGCAGTTCCTCCAATGCTCGTCGCCCAAGCACCGTCTCCAGGGGAAGGCGCACGTACCGACGTTCCGCCGGCCACTTCATTTTGCAGCCCGAAACCATGCGCTGGAACAGTAGTGCCGGTAGCGCAAAATGGCGATGCGTGATTTATCCTCGTGGTACAGTTCTGCGAACACGGTACCGTTTGAGGTCCGCTCCAGGATGGCGGATAAACACTTGTTGCGTTGGGTACGGTCAGGCCGATTGCAAATGGCGGCTGACCTACCCCAACCTCACTCGACATACCGGGGTCAGTGCGTTCCATATTACCGCTGCGAGCGCGTTCCAACTCCTTCTCCAACTCGGCGATCCTATCCATGAGGTCGGCCACCTTCGGTTTCCTGGTGGCTCCAGATGCTGCCAGCTGCGCTGATGACGCCGGGGCTTCACTGCCTCGGCCGCCGGCTTGCGACGCTTGCGGGGCCAAAACGCTGCCATCTACTTGCGGTGCGATATTCTGTCCCTCGTTCAGTCGGGGACTCCTTCTGGGCGAATGGTGCATCATGTCGTCCAGGCAATATCGATCCACTCACCAGGGTGTTGTTCCAAAACAATGTCGCCAGTCGCCTGACTGCGAATAAAAGCTTCTGTCGTCGCTCGTGTGGGAGATGCCTTAAACAAATGTACGGCGGCGATGGGGCAACCCGCTTCCAAAAACACAAGCCAATGTGTGCGTACAACTTATGTTTTATTCTATGGGGATTACATGTTAGGGTAAGAAATAAAGATAAATTACAAAGCTTACCGCAGTTTAACCTCCCACACTCTATGACAACAACGACAAATTCACCACACGCGCCATTATTTCAATCCTAGTGTGCCCAATCTCTTCACGAGTGCACAATAACAAAATTCTACTTAAATACTAACTATCGATAATCGATCCGCGACAACAATAATATGAGCTGCCACCTAACTGCAAGGGTGTATCAACTTCGGCTCCGCCCAAAGTTAGCTTTCCTTTCTTATTTACATTTAGGCTTTAGTTCGATCTTATAGAGTGGTTTCAGTTTTTTGGCCTTAAAGTATTGAAAATATTTTTGACAAGACCATTTTTTTGTCGTTACTAAGTGATACATCAGGTTTTAATACCACTTGGAAGCATTTTCTGCTTTTGAGGTCCCATGGTCCCACCTAGATGTTTCGAAACCAATATAAAATTTAAAATTTTTGTCTCCGATATAGAGGAACTACACAAAAGTTGTCTTTACCGACAAACTTTGCTATTTGATAAGTATATTAAAAATGTTCTTCCAAATATAAATTAGTTGGGCCGTGGTTTACGTTGGGCTTAATTCCCGGGTTTGGATGCAGCTTTAGCTTAGAAGATTAGAAGCTTCAATTTCTGTTGCGACGGTTTATTTTCTGCGTACTTCCTGGCATTAGGTTGTTGTGGGCTCAGTTATCTTATTATTTTGGTGTAGAGATCCCAGTTTCTATAGCCTGGGTCGCATTTTGAATTTTTGGAAATCTTAGATATTTTCTTATTACTTGGTAATAAGTCATTTCAGTTTGACTTATTTTTGGGATAAGAACATATAATTTAATGTTTAAAGTTAGCTTTTTCCCTGGATAGGCCTAATACTTTTTTGTGAGGCTATTTATACAGCTAATCACAAACATTTTCTTTAAAGTTGGTTCTGCTTATTGATTTTGCTGTTTTATTGATATTTTTCAATGCCGTTCCAATTAGTAAAACATAAGTTATATTTAAAAGGTTGTACAATTTTTTAATTTGCGTGCACATGAAAATGGAGAGAGGCACACAAAATCCAATTTTTGATACGTACGCAAAGAGATGAGAGGCGAGAGTAAAGCCGGCTGAGTGAAAGTTCGCTAGCTTAATGCTAAAGATAAAGCAGTTGTGGCCGAGCGGCTTGTGACCAACAACACCGAAAAGATAAATGAAAATAAGAGTAGTTTTTCTATTTTAATGATAAACCTATTCAGTAGCTGCTGCCTGATCCGATATTTCCGAGCTCGGAGTGATATTTTAAAATGCAAGGCAAAAGGTAACCTAAGAGGGTTAAAGAGCCCTCCAGCCAGAGTCCAAAATAATGCAGCAAATATCGGGGATCCTCGCCCAGAGCCAATTTCGGTTGAGAAAGTTGTGCTCCATTTTTTCTGAAGTGCTTTCGGACGTGTCGAAAGATGATTGGGAGTCGTTCCTACGGTTTGATGATGGCAGCAAAAGTCTTTTACGAAGACTTTTTTCGTTTGAAGGGCTTCAGTCAACCTCACAACCTCGGTTGCTGGAGCACGGAATGGCTGATCTTCCGGAGCAAAGAGTAAGCGGTAGCCAGGTCTTTGGAGTTAGTGGTGTGGATATTTGCGGACCATTTCATTATAACCAGAAGTTTCCAATAAGGCTCCCGTAAGAGCATTAAGCTAGCGAACTTTCGCTCAGCCTATCTTCTCGCCTCTTATCTTATTGTGTATGCATCATAAAGTGGATCTTTTGTGCCTCTCTCCATTTTCATATGCACGCAAAATAAAGAATATTGTCGGGTCAAGCAGCCGCCGGAAGGTTTGGCCTGCAAGAATTTATTGAATTTGTTTATCTTTTCTTTATCTTTGTCTTTATTCGCGTCACTCGCACTCGTGCATTCGATCGGCCACTTGCATCTGCCGTCATGCGCTATCTTTGTCTCGCTCTATCGCGGTATCTCTCGGTCGCTCCGCAGCAACAAGAGTTGAGCCGCGCTTCCGCGTCTTTTATTCTAATTCGGTCGTCAACCCTACGCAGTCACATACATATGTCATATATTCTATGTGTAAACCAAATCATTTAAATAAATTGTAATCATACATGGAAATCTAAAGGTCCTTGTGATTTATTAAACCCTAGATTTTGAACATTAAATAAAGCTCCCAAAAACGCTCGGTAACTGAACAATGGGGATCCTCGCCTTGATTGTGGTTTGGAAAATAATTTTTTGAATTATTTTCCGTTGAAAATTTGAGGTGCGCGGCTTAAAACATATAAACATAAACAAATTAGCAAATATTATTCGGTTTGTGATTTGTGCGCGAAATATTAGCATCTGTTGACATATATACATACGCTGTTTGCAGAGTGCTACAATCGCTCATACATATATTACCCCGTTATATAGAAGTTGCACAGCGGTTAGTGGGTAGGGCTGACAATAAATAAACGAACTAAAATAACATTTTTGTTGCGAAAATTAATCCGTTTTTTGATTGTGCGTCTCCTGGAAGGAAAGTATTCCGGAGCCAAAGTGCAGTTGTTCTTTTTGCGGAACTTCAAGGATTGCTGTCCTCCTTGAAAACAGTGGAGAAATCGCCGGAGGCGATGATAAATGTGCGGCTTAGCGAATTGGAGGGCCTCGTCGCGGATTTCAAGAGCACACACAAGGAGCTGTCCGAGCTGGATGTTTCAGAACTCAGGAGCGATCTGTGCGTCAACTTCAACGATGCGGCGAGGGAAGCACGATTCACCCTGGACCAGGAGGCTTTGCGAGCATGTCAAGCAAGGGCACAACGAAGAAGATTGCTAGCTGCATCCTAATCCAAGTGCTGTTGCAGAAGGTTGATGATGCCACGCAGTCTAAGTGGAAGAAAATGCAAGCTGACTCGGATACCTTGGATTCCATTCCAGCGTGGGAGCTCATCGCCAGTTTTCTTGAGCAAAGATGCCGGACTTTGGAGAGCATGGATTTGCCGATGACATCACATGCGGTAGGAGTACGTAGACCCTGTTATCCAGGTAACTCTGCATTTGTGACCACAAACTTTTCCGCATGCATGATCTGTGATGGCCATTCTCACGTGATAAACTCCCGCCCAAGGTTTTTAAGCTCGTCGCCTGAGGATCGATTAGGCGAAGTAAGGCGATTGGATTTATGCCGTAAGTGCCTTGGATCTGGGCACCTATCTTGGCATTGCGATGAGTCAAGCTGCCGTGCGTGTGGACGCAGACATCATAGTCTGCTGCATTTTGGTGGCAATTCGCCAGCCACTGCCAATATTCTGGTTTGCAACCGCTCCGGAGTTCTACTGCCCTGCCGAGCGCTGCTCGATTTTGGCTTACAGGTGCATCTGGTCCCTTCTAGGCTGGCGGACCAGCTGCAGTTGCGGATAATAAGGTCTCCGGTAACTGTATCCGGTATAGGAGGCGTAGGGTTCCCTACAGATGGGTTTTCTGTGCAAGTCAGCTTGTAATCCCAATGCTCTGACTACTCTGCGCAAATAACTCCGATCGTATCCTCCAACATCACTGACCTTCAGCCAAATTATGCATTGGACGTTAGCTCTTGGGAAATTCCCGCTAATGTTCACCAGCCTCAGCCAGTGGAGTTACTAATTGGAGCTGGATTGCCCTCCATCCAAAATACTCGGCTCGGTTAGATTGTTTGTAGAGGCGGAGGCCCTGACGATTGTAAGGTCCTTATGGCAGCTGAGCAGTCAGTGTTGCTCGTCCAGCCTCAGACACAGCTGGTGAAGGTGGAGTCTCATCGCAGTTTTGTTTGCAAGCCAAAGAAGAAGCGCCTCCGCAAGGTGCTCAGCGAGAAGGAGAAATATTACAGACACCGTCGTGACTTCGAGCAGCGCATGGAGAAGCGTCTGGCCGGGATCGGCACAGTGCTGGCTAGGGTGATAGGTCATATATTAGTGCTGCAGTGTGTGTGGTCATGTGAAGCCGCTGTTTGACTTTGGCAGCGAAATGGCTACCGAGATGCCACAGATGATACAACGAGGATGAAGACGACGACGACGGAGTTTGTCGGGTGCGCTGTTGAGAACGGCATCCGGAGCAACAAGGCGGGCAGTCAACAAATTGTGCCTGCTGCCCCTTCATGATGCTGTTGAAAGCCCATCTTCCAACGGGGGAGTATGTCGGGACAAGCAGCCGCCGGAAAGAAATTTGGCCGGAAAAAAATAATTAATAGAATTCGTGACGTCACTTTCTTTAATATTTATGTTCGCGTCACCCGCTCTCGTGCATTCGATCGGTCGCCTGTATCACCCGTCATGCGCTACGTTGTCTCGCTTTCTCGCGGTATCTCTCGGTCGCTCCGCAGCATCTTTTAATTCTAATTCGGTCTTCAACCCTATGTAGGTCACAAACATACGTTAAATAAAGCTCCGAAAACACTCAATAACTGAACAATGAAAAAAAACTTTTTTGTGATGGCGACTTGTGATTCACAATAATTACGAATTACGTGGAAGAATTCAAAACTTTTCAAATTTATAATGTTAACTGATTCTGTCCTCCTTGTTTGGTCGAAGTCCGATATTTTTCCCATTTTGCCATTACGTCACAGACTTTCTCTTCTGGTAAAAGACTTCTTTCAGTAGCTCCAATTACTTCATAAATTGTATATCCTTTTAAATTTTCTTGTAGGAAAGAAGGGTGTGTGCAAAGTTTCAACTCGATAGCTCCAAAACTGAGAGACTAGTTTGCGTAGAAACCGACAGACAGACAGACAGACAGACGGACAGACGGACAGACGGACAGACGGACAGACGGACATGCTCATATCAACTCAGGAGGTGATCCTGATCAAGAATATATATACTTTATAGGGTCGGAGATGTCTCCTTCACTGCGTTGCACACTTTTGACCAAAATTATAATACCCTCTGCAAGGGTATAAAAAGATAGGAGAAAAAATATTGCCCGGCTGGCTCCGCTGAAAACACTAGATTTGTTTTAAACAAGAAAAACGCGCGGTTCCACTGCATACGTAAAGCCCACCTCCCGCCCAACCGACCGAGAGGCGCTGCCGCATAACGTACCGCGAATCGCGGTGTTAAATTCAAGGTAGTAGAGGTAGTAAGTAACACGAGGAAGAGTGTTGCAAAGATAAAGCGTTAAGGAGAAAAGGTTTTAGGTTATACGTATCGCATACTGATATGATATGCTAGAGATCATTGTAGTCCGAACATAATACCCTAAAGGGATCGTGATGGGCATATGACGAACTACAATGGCTAAGGAACGTTAAAATTTAAGCGTGTTAGTAAATACTGGCTGCCTACATTACCATTAATGAGATTATATAGAAACACGAAACCCAGCATTGTTCTACGGTTTTTTTGAACAGATTCTTAGGGATATCGGTGAACTCCATTTTGAGGATTCCAGACAGACGATCAACACTAAAGAATCGGACAGACCAATGATGTATATAAAGATTTTGTTATGTACGGGTCATTAAACTCTTTTGACCATCTTTAAAAAAAACTTCTTTTTAATTCAAATCTAATGAGACACCCATTAGATTAATGGGAGATCTGAGTTAATGGTTCTTTTAAAGCGTACCCAAAGTACGTAGCCTGTTGAGGGCTAGATCGATAAAATGACTTGAGTTTACATTTCGATCCATTAAGCTTTAGGTTATTTTGCTAATCAAGCATTTTGATTCAATACTGAAGACAAAGCTTAACGTCATAAGCGTACATATGTACAAGTGAATCAGTTAAGGCAAGGGGAAAATCGTTAATAAATAATGTAAAAAGTGAGGGTCCAAGATGGCTTCCTTGGGGTACACCCATGTGACGCGGACTAAATGCGAGGTAACATCTTTAAAGATGTTGGGTTCTTCCTCATAAGTTGCTCTAAATTCAGATAAAGAGATCAGTTGGGAATCCCAAAAGTTTTCTTATAAGAAGCGAATGGTTAACAGAGCCATATTCTTTACTAAAGTCAGTGTAAATTAAGCTAATGGATCAAATTACTAAGTGTGAATATAGGGTAGTAGGTCTTGGAAATAGATGCCAACACTTGTTTGTAAGCCATTCCGCAAAATATGTTGGTTCAAAATAAGTTGGATACTAGTAGAACGGCGCTTCATGAAGAAATTTGTATACCCTTGCAGAGGGTATTATAGTTTTGGTTAAGTGAAGGAGACATCTCCGACCCTATAAAGTATATATATTCTTGATCAGGATCACCTCCTGAGTCGTTATGAGCATGTCCGTCTGTCCGTCTGTCTGTCTGTTTCTATGCAAACTAGTCTCTCAGTTTTAAAGCTATCGAGTTGAAAGTTTGCACGCATCCTTCTTTTGTTTGCAGGCAGCATATAAGTCGGGACGGCCGGTCGACTGTAACTGATTGAGCGGAAATGCCATACCTTTTGTGTTTTTTAAGTTAAAGGGTTGGGACTTTCTACACATGATATATTTGGCCAAAGTATCTTATCTACATTTTCATAGGGATCGGCCGACTATATCCTATAGCTGTCATAGAACGATCGGAATTGGCATAACTTTTTTGTTTTTGAAGTTAGAAAGATGGCTTGGTACAGATTCCATTTTGGGCAAAATAATCTGATTGCCAAATTTCATTAGGATCAGCCGACTATATCTTATAGCTGCCATATAACTGAGCGATCGAAAATGACACAACTTGCTATTTTTAAAGATGCTTGGGGCAGTTATCAACATTATTATTAAAAAATGTATTTGATGGTGAAACTCTCATATGGATCGGCCAAGTATATACGATCCGATATATACAATAATATGAGCTGCCACCTAACTGCAAGGGTGTATCAACTTCGGCTCCGCCCAAAGTTAGCTTTCCTTTCTTATTTACATTTAGGCTTTAGTTCGATCTTATAGAGTGGTTTCAGTTTTTTGGCCTTAAAGTATTGAAAATATTTTTGACAAGACCATTTTTTTGTCGTTACTAAGTGATACATCAGGTTTTAATACCACTTGGAAGCATTTTCTGCTTTTGAGGTCCCATGGTCCCACCTAGATGTTTCGAAACCAATATAAAATTTAAAATTTTTGTCTCCGATATAGAGGAACTACACAAAAGTTGTCTTTACCGACAAACTTTGCTATTTGATAAGTATATTAAAAATGTTCTTCCAAATATAAATTAGTTGGGCCGTGGTTTACGTTGGGTTTAATTCCCGGGTTTGGATGCAGCTTTAGCTTAGAAGATTAGAAGCTTCAATTTCTGTTGCGACGGTTTATTTTCTGCGTACTTCCTGGCATTAGGTTGTTGTGGGCTCAGTTATCTTATTATTTTGGTGTAGAGATCCCAGTTTCTATAGCCTGGGTCGCATTTTGAATTTTTGGAAATCTTAGATATTTTCTTATTACTTGGTAATAAGTCATTTCAGTTTGACTTATTTTTGGGATAATAACATATAATTTAATGTTTAAAGTTAGCTTTTTCCCTGGATAGGCCTAATACTTTTTTGTGAGGCTATTTATACAGCTAATCACTAGTTAATCTTAAATCATTAAAAGAAATGTTATAACATTTTCTTTAAAGTTGGTTCTGCTTATTGATTTTGCTGTTTTATTGATATTTTTCAATGCCGTTCCAATTAGTAAAACATAAGTTATATTTAAAAGGTTGTACAATTTTTTAATTTGCGTGCACATGAAAATGGAGAGAGGCACACAAAATCCAATTTTTGATACGTACGCAAAGAGATGAGAGGCGAGAGTAAAGCCGGCTGAGTGAAAGTTCGCTAGCTTAATGCTAAAGATAAAGCAGTTGTGGCCGAGCGGCTTGTGACCAACAACACCGAAAAGATAAATGAAAATAAGAGTAGTTTTTCTATTTTAATGATAAACCTATTCAGTAGCTGCTGCCTGATCCGATATTTCCGAGCTCGGAGTGATATTTTAAAATGCAAGGCAAAAGGTAACCTAAGAGGGTTAAAGAGCCCTCCAGCCAGAGTCCAAAATAATGCAGCAAATATCGGGGATCCTCGCCCAGAGCCAATTTCGGTTGAGAAAGTTGTGCTCCATTTTTTCTGAAGTGCTTTCGGACGTGTCGAAAGATGATTGGGAGTCGTTCCTACGGTTTGATGATGGCAGCAAAAGTCTTTTACGAAGACTTTTTTCGTTTGAAGGGCTTCAGTCAACCTCACAACCTCGGTTGCTGGAGCACGGAATGGCTGATCTTCCGGAGCAAAGAGTAAGCGGTAGCCAGGTCTTTGGAGTTAGTGGTGTGGATATTTGCGGACCATTTCATTATAACCAGAAGTTTCCAATAAGGCTCCCGTAAGAGCATTAAGCTAGCGAACTTTCGCTCAGCCTATCTTCTCGCCTCTTATCTTATTGTGTATGCATCATAAAGTGGATCTTTTGTGCCTCTCTCCATTTTCATATGCACGCAAAATAAAGAATATTGTCGGGTCAAGCAGCCGCCGGAAGGTTTGGCCTGCAAGAATTTATTGAATTTGTTTATCTTTTCTTTATCTTTGTCTTTATTCGCGTCACTCGCACTCGTGCATTCGATCGGCCACTTGCATCTGCCGTCATGCGCTATCTTTGTCTCGCTCTATCGCGGTATCTCTCGGTCGCTCCGCAGCAACAAGAGTTGAGCCGCGCTTCCGCGTCTTTTATTCTAATTCGGTCGTCAACCCTACGCAGTCACATACATATGTCATATATTCTATGTGTAAACCAAATCATTTAAATAAATTGTAATCATACATGGAAATCTAAAGGTCCTTGTGATTTATTAAACCCTAGATTTTGAACATTAAATAAAGCTCCCAAAAACGCTCGGTAACTGAACAATGGGGATCCTCGCCTTGATTGTGGTTTGGAAAATAATTTTGTGAATTATTTTCCGTTGAAAATTTGAGGTGCGCGGCTTAAAACATATAAACATAAACAAATTAGCAAATATTATTCGGTTTGTGATTTGTGCGCGAAATATTAGCATCTGTTGACATATATACATACGCTGTTTGCAGAGTGCTACAATCGCTCATACATATATTATCCCGTTATATAGAAGTTGCACAGCGGTTAGTGGGTAGGGCTGACAATAAATAAACGAACTAAAATAACATTTTTGTTGCGAAAATTAATCCGTTTTTTGATTGTGCGTCTCCTGGAAGGAAAGTATTCCGGAGCCAAAGTGCAGTTGTTCTTTTTGCGGAACTTCAAGGATTGCTGTCCTCCTTGAAAACAGTGGAGAAATCGCCGGAGGCGATGATAAATGTGCGGCTTAGCGAATTGGAGGGCCTCGTCGCGGATTTCAAGAGCACACACAAGGAGCTGTCCGAGCTGGATGTTTCAGAACTCAGGAGCGATCTGTGCGTCAACTTCAACGATGCGGCGAGGGAAGCACGATTCACCCTGGACCAGGAGGCTTTGCGAGCATGTCAAGCAAGGGCACAACGAAGAAGATTGCTAGCTGCATCCTAATCCAAGTGCTGTTGCAGAAGGTTGATGATGCCACGCAGTCTAAGTGGAAGAAAATGCAAGCTGACTCGGATACCTTGGATTCCATTCCAGCGTGGGAGCTCATCGCCAGTTTTCTTGAGCAAAGATGCCGGACTTTGGAGAGCATGGATTTGCCGATGACATCACATGCGGTAGGAGTACGTAGACCCTGTTATCCAGGTAACTCTGCATTTGTGACCACAAACTTTTCCGCATGCATGATCTGTGATGGCCATTCTCACGTGATAAACTCCCGCCCAAGGTTTTTAAGCTCGTCGCCTGAGGATCGATTAGGCGAAGTAAGGCGATTGGATTTATGCCGTAAGTGCCTTGGATCTGGGCACCTATCTTGGCATTGCGATGAGTCAAGCTGCCGTGCGTGTGGACGCAGACATCATAGTCTGCTGCATTTTGGTGGCAATTCGCCAGCCACTGCCAATATTCTGGTTTGCAACCGCTCCGGAGTTCTACTGCCCTGCCGAGCGCTGCTCGATTTTGGCTTACAGGTGCATCTGGTCCCTTCTAGGCTGGCGGACCAGCTGCAGTTGCGGATAATAAGGTCTCCGGTAACTGTATCCGGTATAGGAGGCGTAGGGTTCCCTACAGATGGGTTTTCTGTGCAAGTCAGCTTGTAATCCCAATGCTCTGACTACTCTGCGCAAATAACTCCGATCGTATCCTCCAACATCACTGACCTTCAGCCAAATTATGCATTGGACGTTAGCTCTTGGGAAATTCCCGCTAATGTTCACCAGCCTCAGCCAGTGGAGTTACTAATTGGAGCTGGATTGCCCTCCATCCAAAATACTCGGCTCGGTTAGATTGTTTGTAGAGGCGGAGGCCCTGACGATTGTAAGGTCCTTATGGCAGCTGAGCAGTCAGTGTTGCTCGTCCAGCCTCAGACACAGCTGGTGAAGGTGGAGTCTCATCGCAGTTTTGTTTGCAAGCCAAAGAAGAAGCGCCTCCGCAAGGTGCTCAGCGAGAAGGAGAAATATTACAGACACCGTCGTGACTTCGAGCAGCGCATGGAGAAGCGTCTGGCCGGGATCGGCACAGTGCTGGCTAGGGTGATAGGTCATATATTAGTGCTGCAGTGTGTGTGGTCATGTGAAGCCGCTGTTTGACTTTGGCAGCGAAATGGCTACCGAGATGCCACAGATGATACAACGAGGATGAAGACGACGACGACGGAGTTTGTCGGGTGCGCTGTTGAGAACGGCATCCGGAGCAACAAGGCGGGCAGTCAACAAATTGTGCCTGCTGCCCCTTCATGATGCTGTTGAAAGCCCATCTTCCAACGGGGGAGTATGTCGGGACAAGCAGCCGCCGGAAAGAAATTTGGCCGGAAAAAAATAATTAATAGAATTCGTGACGTCACTTTCTTTAATATTTATGTTCGCGTCACCCGCTCTCGTGCATTCGATCGGTCGCCTGTATCACCCGTCATGCGCTACGTTGTCTCGCTTTCTCGCGGTATCTCTCGGTCGCTCCGCAGCATCTTTTAATTCTAATTCGGTCTTCAACCCTATGTAGGTCACAAACATACGTTAAATAAAGCTCCGAAAACACTCAATAACTGAACAATGAAAAAAAACTTTTTTGTGATGGCGACTTGTGATTCACAATAATTACGAATTACGTGGAAGAATTCAAAACTTTTCAAATTTATAATGTTAACTGATTCTGTCCTCCTTGTTTGGTCGAAGTCCGATATTTTTCCCATTTTGCCATTACGTCACAGACTTTCTCTTCTGGTAAAAGACTTCTTTCAGTAGCTCCAATTACTTCATAAATTGTATATCCTTTTAAATTTTCTTGTAGGCCAATCTTATTTTTATTTTTTCTGCAACAGCCCTTGCTGCAGAACTTGGATAAAATTCAATCGAATAGTATTTTCCATCCATGAAATATATCTAAGATATAGCATGGTCTTCGGTTAGTTGTACATAATATTTCTTCACTGCTTGGAGTCACACTTTAATAGATTTTTCCTATTAGTAAGCTTTTTAGTTAATATCGTAAAGATGAAAATTACACAGGCTGACAAAGTAAAATTTTTATTTTCTCTACCAATAATTTCGCTTGTTCCATATCCTTTGGCCTTCCCTTAATCAAAGCCCATAACAAACATTTGTTCTCTTTCCCACAGTTTCCGCGGAACACCCAAGAGACTATTTAATGTTTTATTTTATACCAAGTTTTATTTATTGAATCTTATTCCTCTTGCTGACCACACCTAGGAAAATTTTGAAATAATTTAGTAATTTAATTAATTTTGATATATGACCTTTAATATTGTTTCCGCAGTCATATATAGCGTCTGGTGGCACCTAGTGCCAAAACCTACTACCCTATATTCACTCTTAGTAATTTGATCCAATCAATATGCATCAGCATGTCGCTATATACAAACCCACTAACCTATTGGGACGCCTAGTAATAATTAGCAATAATCATAAACAATATCCAACCTAATAACCCAGCACTAGTAGACGTCGCCAGATGCAGAAATCAGCATTATCAGCGGGAAGAATGACCGACTGACCGAAGCAAGCAAAACCCAAGCAAAAAACAAGCAATGCATGAACAAGCAATCTGAGTCAGCAGATATAATTTAACGATAAGATTTAATTATGTATAATTTAGCATCTTATATAAGAATTTTTCTTCTGAAATAAAGATAGTTGCGAATACAGAGTAGATCGGTTCGTTACTCAGTGTCAAGGTACGGCATTAAAAGCCAACCTACTTCGAGTGATCCCGCGTTATCGAGTGGCCGCATAGCGCTCTACGGACGAACATTTGGTAACACCGACGTGATCATTTTCTATAGGATCACAACCTGAACACAAGCCGCAACGCAATTTAACGCATCGAAAAAAAAAAAAGATACATCGCAACCATGGGATCAGAATATGTATGAATAAATATGAAGCAATATTTTCGGATGGAATCCCATCAGTGTCAGGCCCGTCACAAAGGCCCCGGAAAACAGGCGAAAATCTCGATCCAAAGGCACAATCATCACGAGGAAAGGAAGGAGAAGACATTTGATTAACATTATTAAAAGGAAGACATGAAGGACGATATGAAATACTTTCTGTGCAATCGCACCGAAGCACGGGAAGTGTCCACACACGTCAGACAACACATGAAGGAGCTATTGAAGGATCCAGTTCATCACGAGTGGTGTGTTCAGTCACAGCTCTGCTTACAGATAAGCCCTCCGTTCTGTTACCAACCGCCCAAGTGGCAATACATGAACCAGCCGGACCTCCTCAGCAATGTCGCACACTCCTAGATTCTGGATAACAGATTAACATAATCACCAGAAGGATGGCTGACACACTTGGACTACAATTGGAGCCATCAACCTTTAACATCGCTGCACTGGGAGGAACAACAAAAAGATCACGAAAAACGGCTGAGGTGACCCTATCATCATTAATCACTGACTTCGAAAATCAAATCAGCGTCGTTGTACTACCGGAAATAATGCCCAATAAACCATCCCACCCTATTCAAGCGCCAATTTACGCAGCCCAGAATATTGACCTGTCATCTGTCAGCTTATGAGGCCACAACAGGCATATTTGGGAGAAGGACAGCCACTAGCAGCAGGAGGAGCTCAACAACATCAAGGCCAAGTACAACCTGAAGACACCCGAGGCCCCCTAAAACCATCATCATCCTCTCCAGCGGGGGGCGGATGATACTGCCCCATAAGATACTTTCCACTGTAAAGGGAACATTCTGCTCCATTTAAGTGTATACAAATACTTTTATACTATCTACTTGTAGATTTTTTTGATCGCATTTTATATCGTTTGAAACTATTCATTATCATCCATTGCGCGAGAGAGATCAACGGTATCGTGTGGAGGCGTTGAACATATCGCATTAGTGTTTACAAGGGAACCAGCAACAGCAAGCCGAAGCAGCAACTTAGGAAGACTAGATTTATATGCGTTATATCAGCCCAACGGGGTGTCTGGTAAAAGAGACAGTCAGCGTGAAGCTATCCGGAAAAAGATTCTATAATTTAGTAATTTTGAGAAGCATTGGCGAAAACATGGTCAAAAGCAATATGCCAAATTTTGATAGAGATAGATGAGAAATAGATTCAATATCTATAGAACTCAAACTGTGTTATAGGTAAATGAAGATTAATATGTAAATAAGAGAAATGTGAACAGTGAACAATCTATGTGAATATAGATTTAACTGACAGTGATAAAACCAAAACCAAACCAAGCCAAAAACCATTGGCCAAATATTCAAAATTCTTCATTGATGGGATTCCAAGTAGAGTCTACTTGGACAGGCTCTTTGGAAATCAGCTTGATAGAAGGAAACAAGACCTTTCAGAGACGGTCCATATTGTCTTAGCGAGATCGAGAATGAACTAGTAAGAGAAAAGATTAAGAACTGGCCCAACTGCCCAAACCAGGATCAGTCACATAAATTAGACAGTTCATAGGTCTAGCATCTTCCTTTAGAAAATGGTTTCGGTATTCACACCGCGGGTGCATTGTTGGTAGTCATTTATACAGCCCTTCCGATTTCAGGTAGAACACAAGAAATGGCTCATGTTGATAGCCATTTATGTACTTGCGCAGGAAGGTTCAAGTAAGGTAGTGGAAACTCACAAATGGCTTGTATCCGAACAGAAGCGAGAAGAACATATCGCAAATCATGACCGATTTGGAGAGTGATGAAATGCAAAAAGATATAGCAAATTGTTATGTAATCAGGAACAGTTTGCTTCATCGTATAATTCAAAGAAATGGGATAAAACTATGCTTGCCAGTCATACCAAGACCATTTAGGTGGTCCGTTATCAACCATGTTCACGAGGCTATAATTAATTTGGGGTGGCAAAAGACCCTAGATAAGGTATATGAGCAGTATTGGTTTGATGGAAAGTCGGTACACAGTTGTGGCAAATGGTACAAATTGACTCCCACTAATGTCAATGTGTACCGTATGCCACGGTATCTCAACCTTCTTGGCGCTTACACAACAATTTATATGTTAAACCCTCTAGTATTATGATAGGTAAGTGTTTGTGAAGATATTATTTTTTTGAAGACAAGGAAGATGAGGTGAGTTGGTCAGTGGCTGTAACAATTGTGGCAATTTTACTCCCACAGGTTTGGTAATTTTTTTCTTCACCGTACTTGGCTGATTTTCTTGGACGTAAATGTTCTCTGGCCAAAAGCTGGCGGAACAAATCTTCTTGAACATCTGCAAGGGCACACGTTGAAAGATGACGTGTGCCTGGTGTATGAATATTTAAATTTTGTAATATCCACCACCTTTATGTCGGTTTTTTTTGGCTTTGATGTAAGCCGAGATATCAATCTTAGAAGTATCAGGGGCAAGCCGGGAAACAAAAATTTATTTCGATGGTGGGAGCACCTGCAAGGGTTTTGGTTCCGCCGTAACTAATACTGCGGCATCAGTATCATACGTCCGGACGGTTGATTACCCTGTTTGGTGACTCTTAAGGGGGTTTGAATTATTGGGTCTGGTGGTATCACTTGAAGCGATGCCCACCGAACGTATCAGAGAATTGGTCCTTTATTCTGAGATATTCGGACCCTTGGGGTGGCCAAAGATATGAGCGGCTGCATAATTGTGGACTGTGTAGGCTGAAGATTATTCGCCACAATACCATTACCAACAGCGGATTTCTTACGCTTTGGAGACTCATTTAATAATTGAAGACTACTAAACTGTGTATTGAGCGCTCAGAGTTGGTCATAGATTTTACGAAAACCTTTGAATCTACTTTTAGTCTGCCTCATGAACGATCTCATGAAAAGTTCTCATTAAAGCGCTTAAAAGTATAGGTCAAAAAAGACTTTGGTACTTATTAAATTGCGGGATATATTTTTTGTCACCGAAAAATTAATAAGGAATGGAAAGTATCGTGGTTCTGCTGGTCAATATGTGGGGCTTCCTGGAGAAACCTGGTGTGTTTGGCATTGTAGTGTACCACAATGCCTGGTAGAAGTCCATGAAATGTTCCTTCCGAGATCGTAAAATGGGGCGGTCAGGTGGACGTCAGAGCTTCAAAGGTTTTCGTTACTTGATGTAAAGATGTGGCTTGCAAGTAGTTTGAGGTCCAAATGTATCACAATGTGCTGAATTTTTACAAAAGACACAAATTTTACCATATTTTTTAAAAATAAACATCAATGTTTCCATTTTGTCCTGGGGCCTGTTGAGCTTTGTAAGTTAGTTTGAAATGGATATTCGAACCTAGATCATAGTCGCACGGTGCAATAGATATTGCAACTTGTAAG
Source organism: Drosophila ananassae (assembly GCF_017639315.1). Classification (NCBI taxonomy): domain Eukaryota; kingdom Metazoa; phylum Arthropoda; class Insecta; order Diptera; family Drosophilidae; genus Drosophila; species Drosophila ananassae. The sequence goes on from NC_057928.1 coordinate 2,395,435, forward strand.
GTGCGTGAAAGAAATAAATGGTAAAGTGGACTTTTGGGTACAAAAACTAAATCATTTGGTATTTCTGTTTCACATATTATATTTATTATTATTAACATATTTTTTTTTTTAAACAAAAAATTCCCAAATGAAATATGTAAGTAAATGAGACAAAAAGGAAAAAAGTTATTATTTTCAAAACCTTATACCCAACATTTTTAAAAATATGAAATAAAATTAAATTGGACATCCTTTATTATTAGCGACTATTTGTATGCGTCCTGGCATTGATGAAATGAATGAATGAAGGTTGCAATCATCCAATTTAGCCCATTCGGCAACTTTTAATTCGAATGGACTTTTGAATTGTCTTCCATTGGCATAAACCTTTTGGCTAATGATTCCAGAAAAGTTTTCAATTGGATTCAAGTAGGGACTCTTAGCAGGCCATTACAACAATGGCATATTTTTTGTTTCAAAAAATGCTCGGACGGATCGCACAAGTTACATATTAATAATCGAAAGTCGATAATTGAGGGTGCTAGCGACAGAGGAATTGCAAGATAGAACCAGTAGAAGTACACAGAGGTTCAAATTTTACAGAGGTAAAATGAGAAGGTCGTGAGCGCGGCGATGTAAACGAGACAAGACCACTGATGTAAATGTGGATGTGGCCACGAATTGTCCTACCAACCAATGATCATCTTCCTTGAAATTAACTCTGATCCTACGACCTGCTGATTAAGTTTTTTTTTAACTGATTAATGTAAATAAAATTCGAGAAAACATGTTCAAATGTTTATGTTTTAAGTTCACAACAGTTTTCTCCGCATTTGAATGCTGTACCTTGAAGAGGTCTAAATATTTTAATTAATTATTTTTAAGTTTAATTACACAGGCCAACAGCAAAAAATCTCCACGCATAATTTTACCTGCTCCATAACCTTTAGGCTCCCCTGAACCAAAGTCCAGAACAAACATAGGTTCTATCACCCACCGTTTCCGCGGTACACCTAAGAGAAGAAATTGATCAAATTTTACCATATATTGAATTATGTAGGCCGTGTAATGGCGATGACCATCATTGTATCCAGTACATATCATTTTTGAAATGTATGTGTACCAACTAAAATTAAACAAGAAAAGAAAGCTAACTTCGGGCGGAGCCGAAGTTTATATACCCTTGCAGTTCCGTCGCAGTCCGCTAGGTGGCGCCACGCATCTTAAATTATTAGATATGTAGCGGATCGTATATAGTCGGCCGATCCTTATGAAATTTGGCATATTGAATTATTTTTCCCAAAATAGAATCTGTACCAAATCCCATCTTTCTAACTTAAAAAACACCAAAGTTATGCCAATTTCGATCGTTCTATGACAGCTATAGGATATAGTCGGCCGATCCTTATGAAATTTTGTACAAAAGATATTTTGGTCAAATATAACATGTGTGGAAAGTCCCAACCCTCTAACTTAAAAAACACCAAAGTTATGGCATTTCCGATCAATCAGTTATATGGCAGCTATAGGATATAGTCGACCGATCCCGGCCGTTCCGACTTATATACTGCCTGCAAAGGAAAGAAGGGTGTGTGCAAAGTTTCAACTCGATAGCTTTAAAACTGAGAGACTAGTTTGCGTAGAAACGGACAGACGGACAGACGGACATGCTCATATCGACTCAGGAGGTGATCCTGATCAAGAATATATATACTTTATAGGGTCGGAGATGTCTCCTTCACTGCGTTGCACACTTTTGACCAAAATTATAATACCCTCTGCAAGGGTATAAAAATGGTATCTAGCAGTTACCATATCTTTGGAATACTCATCCAAAGTTGAAATCTCAGATTTTCTACGTTAATTTTTGGTCTTCTATGATTTTTCCCCAAACATTTTTCTATGGAAGATTTTTATTTTCTTATTGAAATCAGTAGATCATACCATGTTTTAATTTTGGATTTAAGGAAAAACTCGAAATAGTTTTATTGAATTTATTATAGGTGGTTAAACAATATTTTCTTCAATTAAATTGGAGTTTTTAATCTCATATTTTCAAAAAGTCATGGCTATCTAAAACTGTTTCTATATTCAAAACGTATCTATTGCAGGTTCAGCTTGTTTAGTAAAGCTTTACAGAAGTTGTAGATAGCCATGACTTTTTGAAAATATGAGATTAAAAACTCCAATTTAATTGAAGAAAATATTGTTTAACCACCTATAATAAATTCAATAAAACTATTTCGAGTTTTTCCTTAAATCCAAAATTAAAACATGGTATTGTAGCAGAGAAAACACCCGCACAGTTCCAGAGCTAACACAAGACTGACTCTTTTATTTTCGGTTTTTGCTCATTCCTCCTTACTTCACAAACTGCTTATACATACTTAAGAACTAACAGTTAAATACTAGGAACTACTGAATACAATGATATGATATGATATATGTACATGAGTGTGACTTAGCATACTGCTACAATTCGGCCATTCTGACCGTCAAGGATCTCCTGATTCTTTTTAAATACAAATCAACTTTTCTTAGACTTACTTCTAGTATTATAAGTTCGACTCACTCTATTTGTTACATTTTTTGTTGTGATATCAATACTTTTATTATTATTTACATTCATGTTTTTATTTGATTCATTGGTCGTTATAATTTCATTTCTTTTTATCCTTACAGTGGGTTTATTTTTTAAGCTTATTTCTATGTTTTCTTTTGACATTCTGTTTGATTGTTCGTTTACTTTTTCATTTTCTTTTAACATTTCATTTGACTGTTCTTTTCCATTTTCATTTGACGTTTCATTTGTTCGCTCCTCTTCTTTTTCATCTAACTCGAATTCATCATTGTCTTGATCATCCCTTTCATTTTCCAACCAACCGAGCCATGGTTTCATATTGGCCGAAGCCCAAACTCCTGAATATGGGACCCTAGATTGTTGAAATCCGTCTACGTCCTCGACAATATAGCGATCGTTGCCTAATACTTTTATTACTTTAAACGGACCTCTAAACCTTGGGACCAGTTTTTTTGAAATACCTGTGTGAGAGTCAAAGTTTTTTACAACTACGTAATCTCCTAATTTGTATACAATCGATTTTTTCTTCTTTTCATTTTTTGTTCTTTCGTTATAGCTCTGTAATTGTTTTTCCCTTTTTCTCGCTTCTTCTCTTATAATTTCAATTCTTTCGTTTTCGCAGTGTCCTTGTAAGGTTTCTTTAAGACTATCAATTAGAGCGCCTTTTTGTTCTGTTCCAAATAACATAATACTGGGGTGTTGGCCTATGCTTCTATGTACAGTATTATTTAATGTAAACTCTATCATTTCTAAAACTTTGTCAAAACTGTGTTTATTATTTGAACTCAATAGTTTTGCCAACATAGGACCTAGACTCCGATTGATTCTTTCTACTTGCCCATTTGCCTGGGGTGAACCGGTGGCGATCTTAATATGACTTATTTTGCAAGTTTCTAAATAATCGGAAAATTCAGAGGATGTAAAGCACGAGCCACGATCAGACACCATATACTTGGGTCTGCTGTACGATCTACAATAATCTTCCAATGCTGTTATCGCTTCCTTTGACTTAGTCGTTCTTGCTGAATATAACCTAACGAACTTTGTGCAACCATCAACAATTACCAAAACATGTCGAACCTTACCGTCTTTTGTAGTAACTGGACCGAAATGGTCGATATGGATCATCTCCAATGGCTTATCAGCTTTCGGAATATTATGCAAGTATCCTTCCGATTTGCCTTGCTTTGAAGAAAATGCTATACACTCTAAACAATTCTGTATATGCTGCCCTACTTTTTCTCTTAACTTTGGAAACCAATATGATTTCATAATGACATTCACTACTTTGTCTGTACCCATATGTCCAAGCTCATTATGATATTTGTACAACACGTGCGTTTCCATATCTTTGGGTACATAAAATAAAATACTATCATTATTGTTTTTCCTATAGACAATTCCATTTCGCATCTCATAGAACTTGTGTTCGATCTTTTCTAACATTGCTTTTATCTCTACTATACGATCATCTTTACTTTGACATATTATGAGATTTTCCTCGAATGAGTTTGTATCTATCACCATTACGTTCGTACACCTGCTCAATGCATCTACATGTTGCATTCTCAAGCCTGATCTATGTTCCAGCTTGTAATCATAATTTTCTAATTCCAATGCCCACCTAGCAATTCTCGGGTTTATTTCCTTTTTACTTAATGTCAATGTGAGTGAATTGCAATCCGTGACAATCTTAAAACTTATCCCATATAAATATACCCTAAAACGTTTTAACGCATATATTATAGCTAACGTCTCCAATTCGCAGCTATGATATCGCGATTCAGTATCAGACGTTCGTTTTGAAAAGTATAGGACTGGGTGAAACTTCTTATCACTTTTTCTTTGCATAAGTATAGCCCCAAAGCCCATTGAGCTTGCATCACAGTGTAGTTCCGTCTCATCGTTTGGACTGTATAATGCAAGAATGGGGGAATCAATTAATTTTTCTTTCAAAGTTTCAAAAGTGTCTAACTCTACTTTTCCGAATTGAAATTCTTTATTTTTCCTTGTTATGTCATACAAAGGCTTTGCAATTGTGGAGAAGTTTTGTATGAACCTTCTAAAATATGAACAAAGTCCCAGAAAACTCTGTACTTCGCTGACTTTGGTTGGGACTGGAAATTTTCTAACAGCTTCTATACCTTTCTCATCAGCTTTAATTCCACTCCCTGTAATCGTATAACCTAAATATTTCACTTTCATTTGTAAAAATTCACATTTACTGAGTCTGAGCTCAAGTTTATTCCTAACCAGCCTTTTGAAAACTTCTTTTAAAATCTCAAAATGTGTTTCTAAATCTTCGGTCGCGATCATTATGTCGTCTAAGTATACAATCACCTTTCCTTCTTTAATTAAATCATTGAAAATTTTGTTGACAAACCTTTGGAATGTTGAAGGTGCATTTCTAAGCCCAAATGGCATTCTTAAATATTCGAATTGCCCTAAAGGTGTCGTAAAAGATGTGTATCGTATCGAATCTTCATGCATAAAAACATGGTAAAACCCGTTTTTCAAATCTAGTTTGGTAAACCATTTTTTCCCTGACAATTGGTCTAACAAGTCATCAATAAGCGGTATGGGGTAACTATCCTTTGCTGTCATTTTATTCAATTTCCTAAAATCGATGCACATTCTAAGTTCGCCTGACGCTTTTTTTACCAGAACTATCGGTGACACGAATTCAGAATCACTGGGTCTGATGTATCCCTTTTCAACAAATTCATCTAAAATCTTCTGTAATTCTTTTTTCTCAGCATAAGACAAACGTCTTGGATTACAACTGAAAGGTTTGAGTTCATTTGTAATTATTTTCATTTCGCATTTTGTTTCTGGCTCATTTGGTCGTACAGGGGTGGTATAATATTTCTCAAACAAGTCATTGAATTGAGTTTTTTCTATATTCGATAAATTTTCTCCAATGTTTATATCAATATCATTTGTTTCGTATTCAATTGTAAAAATTTTCTTTTCAAAATCATCGGTACACATAGCAAATTCTTTTTCCTGCAGTTCATTATCAATATTTTCCACAGGATTATCTATCTCATCGCTTTCGTCACTTTTCTTCCATATCAATTTGGCTCCACTTAAGTTTAGAAAATCTCTGCCCAATAAAATAGAATTTCTCATGGATTCATTAGGAACAACCAACATTTCAAGTCGTGTTACTTTATTGAAAATTTTAATTAACGCAAAAATTCTTCAGCCGGAACAAATGACTTTTTAATAAGACTGACAGGACTTCCAGAATCTATGAGACACTATAATCAGAACTTCCATAACGATTAGTTGGATCCTTTTTTTTCTTGTTTTCGGTACAATCTGCAACCTTATGATCCATCTTACCGCAGCCATAGCAAGCACCCTCTTCTCGTTTCGGCTTTCGGCAGTTTGCTGCCATATGACCCACACAGTTGCAGTTGTAACAACGAAGTTTCTGCTTCTCGTTCAGATTTCCCTTGGCCTCCTCAGTGGCGCCACCGTTTTCGTTTTGTTGGTCTTCATTCGATGCTTCTTCTGCACCCAATAATTTTTTCTGTTCATTTTCTACCGTTTCCTTTGTCTTTTGTGTCTCATTCTGATCCATTGCTTCTTCATTTGTATTGCGTGTTAGTTGCCGATCTTTTGTCTCATCATTTGTGTCGCCTAACTGTTTTTGGGTTTGCATTTCGTCTGTGCCCTGTAACATTTCTGCTGCTTCTTTTGAACTTTGTTTTTGCTTTTCGGGTTTGTCTTCACTTAAATTGTCTTGTTGCTTTTCGATTTCGTGTTCATTAGAATTTTGTGGAATGTCACATAAAATTTTTGGATTTTCAATCAAATCAATATGTTTTGTCTTCGGACACTCTCCACGATGATCAGCACTTAATTTGTTTAAACGGGCTGCAAGTTCATTTTTATTGCCGTGAGACGGCAAAAGCAAACATTTACACCACTCGCGTAGTTCAATTGCTGTGTAATCGTTTATGTTTATTGTGTCCATAATGAATCAATTTGACTATTTCACAAACTTATTGTTATTATTTTATTTTATTTCTTCTTTTTTTTTCAAATGGCACGAAGGTCTCACAACCACTTCTGACGCTGTAGCAGAGAAAACACCCGCACAGTTCCAAAGCTAACACAAGACTGACTCTTTTATTTTCGGTTTTTGCTCATTCCTCCTTACTTCACAAACTGCTTATACATACTTAAGAACTAACAGTTAAATACTAGGAACTACTGAATACAATGATATGATATGATATATGTACATGAGTGTGACTTAGCATACTGCTACAGTATGATCTACTGATTTCAATAAGAAAATAAAAATCTTCCATAGAAAAATGTTTGGGGAAAAATCATAGAAGACCAAAAATTAACGTAGAAAATCTGAGATTTCAACTTTGGATGAGTATTCCAAAGATATGGTAACTGCTAGATACCATTTTTATACCCTTGCAGAGGGTATTATAATTTTGGTCAAAAGTGTGCAACGCAGTGAAGGAGACATCTCCGACCCTATAAAGTATATATATACTTTGAGTCGATATGAGCATGTCCGTCTGTCCGTCTGTCCGTCGGTCCGTCTGTCCGTCTGTCTGTTTCTACGCAAACTAGTCTCTCAGTTTTAGAGCTATCGAGTTGAAACTTTGCACACACCCTTCTTTCTGTTGCAGGCAGTATATAAGTCGGAACGGCCGGGATCGGTCGACTATATCCTATAGCTGCCATATAACTGATTGATCGGAAATGCCATAACTTTGGTATTTTTTAAGTTGGAGGGTTGAGACTTTCCACACATGTTATATTTGACCAAAATATCTTGTGTACAAAATTTCATAAGGATCGGCCGACTATATCCTATAGCTGTCATAGAACGATCGAAATTGGCATAACTTTGTTGTTTTTTAAGTTAGAAAGATGGGATTTGGTACAGAATCAATTTTGGGAAACAAAATCTGATTTGTCGAATTTCATAAGGATCGGCCAACTATATCCTATAGCTGTCATATAACTGATTGATCGAAATTGCTATAACTTCGTTGTTTTTCAAGTTAGAAGCATGGGAGTTTCAATGGATTCCTCCTTTGGCAAAATAATTCGATATGCCAAATTTCATAAGGATCGGCCGACTATACACGATCCGCTATATATCTAATAATATAAGATGCGTGGCGCCACCTAGCGGACTGCGACTCAACTGCAAGGGTATATCAACTTCGGCTCCGCCCGAAGTTAGCTTTCCTTTCTTGTTTAATTTTAGTTGGTACACATACATTTCAAAAATGATATGTACTGGATACAATGATGGTCATCGCCATTACACGGCCTACATAATTCAATATATGGTAAAATTTGATCAATTTCTTCTCTTAGGTGTACCGCGGAAACGGTGGGTGATAGAACCTATGTTTGTTCTGGACTTTGGTTCAGGGGAGCCTAAAGGTTATGGAGCAGGTAAAATTATGCGTGGAGGAAAAAAAAAGTTGGAAATTGTCGGCCTGTGTTATTTTAGTTTCTAAATTATTTTAGTGCACACTTAAAGCTTTGCAATAAAGTTGCTGTTGGGACTTGTGCCAGCATCAAAAATCATAATTATTTCTAGTTCTATTCTCTCAGTGTAACCAGCCGCAGCGGTCCACTAATTGCCCGTTATCAGCTGCTCCATATTCTTTGTTTCTCCCAGATTCGCATGCGCTTTGTTGTTCTTTTGTAGTGCATGCAGTTTGGGAGCTTTGGTGGAGCTTCTGCGCAAGCTCTTAGGTTTTAGCACTTGTAATTCGGCATTGTTTTGGTTCGGCCGCTGCCGTTGTTTTGGGGTTAAATTGACCCACAATAAATTGAATTATAAAATTGAACCTTGTCTATCAATTCGGTCGCTATCAAAACGCTGATAGCTCAACATTGGTGACCCCGACGTGATCGCGCTCTAATTGATTTGTGATCATTAAAGTGCTTAAAGGAAACCTTGTAAAGGAAAACTTGTTGCTATTGTTTCCATTACATTGCACCTTGCACAAACACAAATTACATAATGGAGTCTGGAGACTTATTTAGTGCCTCGGTTCCTGCAAGCAGGGAAAGGATATTGCGGCGAAGGGCAGAAGTGACCTGCCAGGAGATGGAAGCCCTGCATAATAAGGTCAAGGCTGCAGTGCAGAAGGGAGATTTGACCATCATGGTACTGGAGCCGTTGGAAATTGCGTTGCGCAAGAAATTCACCGCACTCCAGGATGAGTTAGAGCGATTGAGCTCAGTTGAAGTTGGGAGTGAATTATGCTGGAAGTTCTCCCAGCTTGCCGCTGATGTGCGCTTTGACATTCAGGTGGGAATGGCAAAGCACTCCATAAGGGTACCTGTACACTCCACTTGTTTCGACGGCCCCAATGGTCCCACTGCTTCGTCAATGGCAGAACCAACCATAGCGGTGGTGAAGGTGCAGGATGGTCTGTTGGAAAATCGTCGCTCATGCAGTCAGGATTACCCGCTGGACCGCGACATCCAATCGGGTTCTCGGGATTTGAAGTTGGAACAAACCTTGAACAACGATCACGATAGCCAGGACGTGGGCCATTGCGTCTCATCAGTGCCCCTGCTATCCACCGCTCCCCCCGTGGTCGCTATTTCAATGTCGCATCTGGCAGTTGTCTGCGATGGATTTTCTGAAGCTGCTGAACTTAATCCCTCATCTGGCTCGGGATTTGGATTATTGTCACCGTTGCCGATTAAGTCAGCACCCAGGTCTGACTCCATTCGGAACTCTAGCCTGCACCCTTCCAATGGGGGGAGGTCGTCCGCATCGCTGCTGCCGCCGTTTGCAGCTGCCAAGGTGGCTGCTGCTCCAGCCGTGAAGGCTCCCGATCCTGCAATCGAAAGGTGCGCCTACGCGCAATTTCGGAAAGATGTTTCCTTCCACTCTCGGCACTCTGTTGACGCTTGGCTCGAGCGCTCTCTGGATCTGGATGGACACGGCAGCCTGCAACTGATATTATGGACCTTGAGATCATCAGCATTATTATGTGATGAAGCTGCCCCATGCCCCTAAGGATTTTTGGTTGAAAGATGGAATTCAACGGGGGGAGGATGTTGGGACTTGTGCCAGCATCAAAAATCATAATTATTTCTAGTTCTATTCTCTCAGTGTAACCAGCCGCAGCGGTCCACTAATTGCCCGTTATCAGCTGCTCCATATTCTTTGTTTCTCCCAGATTCGCATGCGCTTTGTTGTTCTTTTGTAGTGCATGCAGTTTGGGAGCTTTGGTGGAGCTTCTGCGCAAGCTCTTAGGTTTTAGCACTTGTAATTCGGCATTGTTTTGGTTCGGCCGCGGAATTTGTTTTGGGGTTAAATTGACCCACAATAAATTGAATTATAAAATTGAACCTTGTCTATCAATTCGGTCGCTATCAAAACGCTGATAGCTCAACAGTTGCATTAGATCATTTTCAAATTCATTGACAACTAGGTACGCTACATTATTTGGCAGATCGTTATTAAAATGGATTCATTTACTCAATAGATATTTCAAAGCAAACCTTGTCAAATCAGTGGAGAATTTAAAATAATGTAAAAAGCATGCACAAAATGCAGCTGTGTGGATTATATGTAGGAAATGCTCCTGGCTCTTGGAAAAATATTTCCTTTTACTATTTTCAACTTGTAGCACTTTATTTCCCACTAGGTTAAGTCCCGGTTTTAAATAGGCGTCACTTACGACTGTGCACATAAGAAAATATAGCGAAACAGCATGCATCCGAGTTTTTAAAGGCAGCTGAAGCGGAAACGTCCCCGATCTAAATCATCCTCCATATTTTAGAATAACCCGCTTATCGTCCCTTATCAATTTCCTATCAGGGCAGCCTAATCCCCAAACAAGCTTAACCGGAAAAAACTAAGTTTGCTAGCGCCAACTATTGTTCAAATCTAAGCGTCCCAAAATATCAGAATGTAATGTCCACTCTGTCCACTCTAAGGAACGCTGCAATGATTTTTATTTAACGGCCACTCGAACCAAATACTACAGTTATCTTTTACATATCTTGTTTAAATTTTCCCCTTTTTTTTAAAAGTCCCTTCAAACCACAGCTACAATTTCATAAACAAAATCATTTAAAAGTCACTTAAACTCAAAGTAACAAATAAAAATCAAATAAAACTTACTTAATGTGATGTAATACAATTTTTATACCCTTGCAGAGGGTATTATAATTTTGGTCAAAAGTGTGCAACGCAGTGAAGGAGACATCTCCGACCCTATAAAGTATATATATTCTTGATCAGGATCACCTCCTGAGTCGATATGAGCATGTCCGTCTGTCCGTCTGTCCGTCTGTCCGTTTCTACGCAAACTAGTCTCTCAGTTTTAAAGCTATCGAGTTGAAACTTTGCACACATCCTTCTTTCCTTTGCAGGCAGTATATAAGTCGGAACGGCCGGGATCGGTCGACTATATCCTATAGCTGCCATATAACTGATTGATCGGAAATGCCATAACTTCGTTGTTTTTTAAGATAGAGGATTGGGACGTTCCACACATGTTATATTTGACCAAAATATCTTGTGTACAAAATTTCATAAGGATCGGCCGACTATATCCTATAGCTGTCATAGAACGATCGGAATTGGCATATCTTTGGTGTTTTTTAAGTTAGAAAGATGGGATTTGGTACAGATTCTATTTTGGGGAAAACAATCTGATCTGCCAATTTTCATAAGGATCGGCCGACTATAAACGATCCGCTATATATCTAATAAAATAAGATGGGTGGCGCCACCTAGCGGACTGCGACTGAACTGCAAGGGTATATAAACTTCGGCTCCGCCCGAAGTTAGCTTTCCTTTCTTGTTTCCAATGGTTTGAACCAAAATTTTTTCTAAACTGGTTCTCCATCAAAATGTAGAAATGTAGATTTGTCCTACTTACTTTTTTCGAATACCTTAAATCGGATGAACTTTGTTCACCGTTCAAAGAAATCACCAACATCGCATGGTTTTATTGAACAGTAAAATCGAAGTGGAAAAGCCGAACAACTAGCCGAACGTTAAAGTCCAGTGCAAAGCACTAGCTGCCAACCGTGCTATTTTTAAAGAAGCTTAGGACTGTTTCCAGCCGAGCCGAGCACCCAAACCTTTTCGCCTTTTACAACCAAAAATGCTATATACTCAAAACTTGGTACAAATATTCATCATTGGTTCATTAGGAGTGCACCAACATAAGAACACAAAAAACTATTATCGAAAAGACGTTATCGCGAGTTTTGAAAAGTCTCCTTATTTTTTAAACAAACCCCATGGCTATGCTAAGATTTTTAAAAAATCCTCCTTTAGTAAGATGGTTGGTCAGGCAGCATCTTCCGCAGATTGCTTTTATTTGTGTTCCGTAACACAGGCCAACAGCAAAAAATCTCCACGCATAATTTCACCTGCTCCATAACCTTTAAGCTCCCCTGAACCAAAGTCCAGAACAAACATAGTTCTATCACCCACAGTTTCCGCGAAACACCTAAGAGAAGAAATTGATCAAATTTTATCATATATTGCATTACGTAGGCCGTGTAATGGCGATGACCATCATTGTCTCCAGTACGTATCATTTTTGAAATGTATGTGTAGCAACTAAAATTAAAAAATGTTATCTAGTTACCATATCTTTGGAATACTCATCCAAAGTTGAAGTCTCCGATTTTATACATTTATTTTTGGCCCTCTATGATTTTTCCCCAGAGATTTTTCTTATTAAAATCAGTAGGCGATACCATTTTCGCCAATTAAATTGGAGTTTTCTCATATTTTCAAAAAGTCATCGTGGTACGCATTGTCCCCTCTTTGAGCTTTGTGCATCTGCGCCCGCTCTTATTGCGCCCGACGTTCTTTTGCATATGCTTTCTCCCTGTCTGTTTTCCCCTGCTTTCAACATGCTGGTAGGTGTCGATTCAGAAAAGTTATGAATGTCATGATAGAAACATGGTATATGCGTGCAGCATGCCCTTTTTTAAACAAGCTCTGAGTCAAACATAAGTTAGAGGTATGGAAATTTTCAAGGCTCTAATATTTTTTTAATTTTCTTTACAGAAAGATGAATTTCCTGTGAGTGAAAAAGTTGCCCTTCAATTAGCTGGTCTTCAAGCTCAAGTATCTTTAGGAGATCCTTCAAATCAACCAAAGCCTGAGTATTATTCGGAAGTTAATAGTTTTTTACCAAGTAGAATATCAAAAACAAGGGAACAACAATTTTGGATTCCAATTCTAGCACAAGCCCATCGCCAATATGGATCATCGAGAAATGAGCTAACAGCTAAAGTTTTGTATTTAAGTTGTGTAATGCAATATCCACTTTACGGTACAACAATGTTCAATGTGACTTACAGAGGGTACTGGAGCTTTATAAACAATATAATACTGGGAGTATATTGTGATGGAATCATGTTTATTCAACCAGACGATAAATTCGTGATTTACCAATTCAAGTATGTAGATGTGGAATCAATATTATTGGATCCGAGTGATAGTTTTATAACTATATCACTTAATCATAATATACCGCCACTTAGCAAACCTCATCGGGACTCAAATTTTTCGCTCGAGTCACAAAAATGTTTCGTTTTTGAAACTACCCAGAAACATGAAATAGGTTCATTAATAATTGCCTATTATCCTTCGTTGTCCACTTGGATTTTAAATATTGTCGAATGCTCAAAAAAAATTAAGGGCACTACTAATGAGGACAGATTAAGACTATATCAAAATGTTATTTCGTGCCGGAGGCAATTAGTGGATATGAATATAGTCCGAAAGCCACACGAAGTCGGAGGCTTTTTAAAAAGCACTCTAAGGCGTTTATCCAAGCATCGATTAGAAAAATTAAGACCAGAACAAAGGTCCAACATTCAAGAAAATGGAGAAACATATAAAGGGTTTTCATATTCGTTTTGGGCATTTAGTAAGCAACAAATTTCTTTTGGGCTTAGCTCAATGTCTGAACAAGATGAATCCATTATGGTGCACGTTTTTGATTCAATTTTAAAATTTTCCGGCCTTGGAATATCCGGTAAGTTACAAAAAATATAATTTGTTTACCATTCTTAGAATAATTATACCCTTATTTAAATTATATACCCTCCAAAGAGGGTGCTAGCCTGTATAGCACTTGAACCACTAGATGGAGCTTTTAACCATAATATAGGTTGAAAAATTTCATTCAAATTTTTTTTATTATATTTAAAATGTAATTAATTTATATAGATTGCTGTTTAAATAATTTTGTAATCTGCTCCACAAAAAATTAAGTTTCTAAGAAGAAGAATTACAAAAACATTACTGTGAATTTTCGAAGTTCGGAACCCAGACACCAGGAGTTTCATTCTCTAAGCAACATAACTTATAATTCTGCTCATAACCAGACGTTTCAACAAACAAAGATAGAAACTCCGATGTAGCAGGCACCACCGGAGACGCATTGATGACACCATAGAAAAAATGCTTTCTACAATGCAGCAATTTTTGCATGTAATTTAGTTCTCTGAGTCTAGATGTTGTGTTAAAAATTTTGCATTATGTATTTAATGCAATTAAGGCTGTTTATCGAGATTATTTTATCTCGTCGCGAAAAACGAAAGGAAAAATCGGTGGCTGTAGAATTAAATTATGTTGCGAAAAAAAAAACGAACGAAACGAAAATGCGTGCACTCTTCGACGTTATAAATTCGGTTATATTCATATTAACAAAACCTTAAGCCTAGCTTATCTAGTGCGGCGAAGCGGGGCGAATTCATGGGAGAGCGCAAGTGAGAGCTTCACTTGCGCTCCCGCTCCGCCCTAAACTAACTTATACTAGACTTCATACAATTCCACTTATTATCTACATCTAATTATACACCGGCCCCGTTGAAGGCCTTCCTTAGGCTTCAACTATTGGCAGCCTTGCCAGCTTATGGACTGCTCTCCGAAACAATGCTCCTCTACTCGTCCTGACGTCGGCGACCCTGACCCTTCCGTCCGCGCCGGCGTGAGTCTCGACGACCCTGGCGGTGATCCACTGCTGGGGCGGCTGGTCGTCCTCGGCGACCAGGACCAGATCGCCCTTCCTGGCGTCCTCCTGCTCCCGCTGCCACTGCGACCGCGCCTGTAGGCCCAAGACGTACTCCCGGGACCAACGCTGCCAAAACATTTGCTTGATTGACGAGACAAGCCGCCATCGCCGCAAGCACGTTAGACCCTGCTGGTCCGGGGTCCGCGGTGCTGGTGGGGCGATGAGCGGCCCGCCTGTCAACAGGTGCCCGGGAGTCAACGCCTCGCCGTCGCTTGGGTCCTGACTGAGGGCGCCCAGGGGCCTCGAGTTCAGGACGGCCTCGACTCCAACGAGGACGGTCTGCAGCTCCTCTGCGGTCAACTTCGCGCTGCCCACCGCTCGTAGGAGTAGGTTCTTTGCAGACTTCACACCTGCCTCCCATAGTCCGCCCATGTGCGGAGCCCGCGGCGGTATGAACGCAAATACGCATCCTTTTTTTGATGCGTATTGCCGCAGCTCGTCCGCTTCGCTCTCGATCTGGTGCCGCAGTGCCGCGAAGTGGCGACTCGCTCCGACGAAGTTCGTCGCGTTGTCGCAGTGCACGGTCTGCGGACATCCTCGGCGCCCAACGAACCTTTGAAAAGCCAATAGAAAGGAATCAGTTGACAGATCGGAAACTACTTCTAAATGTACTGCTTTAGACGAAAAACAAACAAACAGGGCAATGTAGGACTTGTATGGTGGCCTACCACGAATTTTCAAGGTCGTCTCAATAGGGCCACAGAAATCCACGCCACATATGGAAAATGGGCGGAGAGCACGAACTCGATCTAGGGGTAAATCTCCCATGATTTGAGTCATCAGATGAGGCTTGCATTTAAAACATCGTATGCATGACCGCACTATCTGACTGCAGACTTCCTGCGCGTTTACTATCCAAACGCGCTGTCGCAAGAGACTCACTAGTGCTCGTGGACCCACATGAAAATTCGACTCGTGCAAGTATCGGACGTAGCTCTGAACAAATTGAGAGCGCTTCGTCAACAATACTGGAAACTTGGCATCGTACGAAATAGGAGCATTAGCTAGTCGCCCCCCGACCCGCAACAACGAAAAGGTAAGCCCAGCCTGAGAGGTTTCATGAACAAACGGACTTAGCTTCTGTAGGCTTGGGCTAACAACAAGATTTTTTCTAACATTTTTAATTTCCTCTTGATACTCGTGCTCTTGGATTATCTGGACAATTTTATTAAACGCGTCTCGATATTCGACAGGGGAAGGTACATTATCAGAAGGAACTACTAATTTTTTACATTTCTTTATAAAGCGGACCATGTAAACGAACACTCGCAGCAGTTTTAAGTGAGAGGAAAATCCTTCTATCACTTCCAACAAATATGAGGTAGAGACCATTGCAGTCAGTCCGGCCGCACTCTTCTTTGCTTCCATCTGCAAAATCTCTGGTGACGGATCAAGCCGAGGGCTCGTTGGCCACTTATCTTCCGGCTCCGTTAAAAACGATGGACCTGTGAACCAAATTGATTCTATCGTTTCCTTTACGTCTCCACCTCTTGACACAATATCTGCCGGGTTCTGTTTAGTTGGTACATGCCGCCACGTGCTATCCTCTGACCACTCTTGAATCTCAGCAACTCTATTTGATACGAACGTTGACAACGACGATGGATGGGAACGAATCCAATGAAGACAAACTTCCGAATCTGACCAATATACACTTCGTTCGATCGGTGCTTTGATAAGAGGTTTTATTTTGCGACAGAGGTCCGCGAGAAGGTGAGCGGCACATAACTCAAGACGGGGGAGCGTCTTTGTCTTGAGCGGCGCTACTTTCGACTTTGCTGTCAACAATGAGACTTTACTACCTTCTGCAGATTTGCAACGGATATAGACGCAGGCTCCATAGGCTCTCATCGATGCGTCAGAAAAGGCATGAATTTCAATTGGTGACATTGGCTCACTCATCACAAATCTCGGTATTGAGATCTCTTCTAACTGTGACAAGGCAAGCTGATTCTTGTTCCATGCGGTTTCCAAGTGCAGTGGAATGGACTCATCCCAATCTAGCTTATTGAGCCAAAGTTCCTGTAACAGGATCTTTCCTTTAATAAGGATCGGGCTTAATAAGCCAAGAGGGTCGAAAAGCTTTGACGTCACCGAAAGAATATTCCGCTTAGTCGCCCTTTGACCCATGACTGACATATCAATTTCGAATTTAAATACATCATCTTTAGGAACCCAAACGATTCCTAATGTTTTTGTCAGCTCTGAGTCCGAAAGTGTTATTGGCTTAACCGTGCTCTCGGATGCAGTAACTTCAGGCGAGTTTGAAAACCACTTGCTCAATTCAAACCCAGCGTTTTGAAGAACCTGAGTTACTTCAGACTTAATTGTCTTTAGCTCCTCCACGCAACCAGCACCCGTTAACATGTCGTCGACGTAAAAGTCAGACCCAATAACTTTAGCAGCTCGAGGGAATGTATTTTTCGCGGATTCACTCAACCTCTTCAAACACCTTATGGCCAGGAATGGGGCTGGTGCAGTGCCATACGTAACGGTGTTGAGCTTGCACAATTTCAAGGACTCAGACGGGTCTTTTCTCCACACTATCAACTGGTATCGTCGATCTGCTTCATTTACCATCACTTGACGATACATCTTTTTTATGTCGGCTACCAGAGCGAATTTGTTTAGCCGAAATCTAAGAAGAGTTGAGTAAAGCTCTTCCTGAATTGTTGGACCCACCATCAACAACTCATTTAAACACTTTTGTGTGGATGTCTTGCAGGACGCATCGAAAACGACTCTAAGTTTGGTCGTTGTACTTTGCGGCCGCAAGACACACTGGTGGGGTATGACGTAGTGTGGAGAAGCAAGAACGTCATTGCTTGCAGGGGACATATGGCCTAGGGATTCGTATTCTTCCATAAATTCCAAATACATTTTCTTTAAGTTCGGATCTCGAGATAATCTTCTCTCGAGCGACAGGAATCGGCGTTTGGCTATCTCGAATGAATTGCCCAAAACGCTTGGATCCGACTTAAATGGAAGTTTAACTTCAAATCGACCTGAAGGCAGTATTCTTGTAGTCTTCCGATAATGTTCCTCACATAGCTCTTGTTCTGGCGACAACATCTTTTTAGAAGAAGGAACTTCTTCCAACGACCAGAATTTTTTCAAGTTTTTGTCTATTGACTCTAATACTTCCTCTTGGCAATTCAGACTAGAGACTGGCTGTGGAGGAGTTGAGGAATTTGCCAGATATTTTCCCGACACTATCCACCCAAGGAGAGTTTTTTGAAGGATGGGATGGTTCGGACCTTGTTTTATTTGGCCAACGGACAACAATTCGAAAAATGACTCAGCTCCAATTAGCATATCTATCCGCTGAGGTTTGTAGAAATATGGGTCTGCTAACGGCAAGTTCTTTGGTAGGGTCCAATCTTTTACGTTCACTGACTGATCAGGGTGATAGCCTGAAATGGTTTTCAAAACCCAAAAGTCGAACGGAAACTCGCTACCATTGACTCTCGACTTCACCACGGTGTGTATCTTTTTCTTAACTTGTGAATTAGTTTGACCAATTCCAAGCAAGTTGATGCACGATTCCTCCCTACGGATCTGTAAGCGTTGAGCAAGATCTTCTGTAATAAAATTCATTTGTGACCCTGAGTCAAGTAATGCTCGGGCCAAGATGTGCTCACCATTTTTTGTGCGAACGCTTACGATCGACGTTGCTAACAAAACCCTTTCTACAGACGACGCATGCAAAGCATGTGAAGTAGAAGGGCCATCATTCGTTAACTCTGGAGGAGGATTTTGTGTGGGTGGTGGTAATGCTAAGCTATTTTCGGTCACTGTAAATCGGTGCAGAAGTTTATGGTGCGATCTTGAACAGATTTGGCACCTGGTCGATTTACAATTCGCTACCGTGTGACCTTTTCGCAGACAATTCAAACATAGGGAGGCTGACTTAACAAACTCAAACCTTTGCATTACAGCAAGGCGAGCGAACGGACTACACTGGGCCAAAAAATGGTTGTTCGCGTTACAATAACTGCAAGCTGGTTTGGCGTTGGTAGAAGAACAAGCCAACGAAGTTCTATTTAGTTGCTTGCCGAACCCAGTTCTTTCTTGTTTTGGTTTGCCAGTCTCTTCAGCGGACAGATGCTGGTATCTACGATTTAGTATTTTTTCGAAATCGGACCACAGCGGCAATTCCTCATAATCCAGTGACTCTTCCCATTTTTGCTTGGTCACTGGATCCACTCTACTCAAAACTAAATGAATAATCATTGAGTTTGCAATTTTAGTATCATCTCCTATGGATAATAGTGATCCATAAATAGATGATACAGTGTCGATGAGACCCCTCAAGGACGACGCAGACGGCTGGGAAATTTTCGGAAGGCTGAACAGTTGACGTATTTGGTTCGCAAAGATGAGACATTCGTTATCATAAACTCTTTTTAAACTAGCGATAGCTTTGGCGTAATTACTCTCGGTGACCTGGAATGCCTTGACAGTTCCTAAGGCTTCACCAGAGAGGCAAGAAATTAAATGATTAAATTTCTCGACAACTGGAATGTTCACATCTTTGTCAACTAATGTCTCGAAAAGACTTATGAAATTTTTGAAATCCGAATAATTTCCACTGAATTTTGGCAATGCCAAACTAGGAAGTCGAGCTCGAGTTGGGGCTGCAGAAATTGCAGTAGCTGAACGGGAGTCTTCAGCTGAATTCAAGGCATTACATAAGGACATAATCCTTGCCTTCGTAGTTATTCCTAATTCTTCCAACTCGGCTCCGAAATCATCCATTTCATCTATTTGCTCGATCTGGTCTTGCAACTCATTTGCTTTAGAAATTGCCTCATCTAAAACCTGAAGCCTGCATTCTAGCTCGGTTTTGTTTAGAGGAAGTGATCCATCTTCCAAACGTTCCTCCAACCGGCGAATGCTTTTAACTTTGACATTTAATCTTTTTTTTAAGTCAATAAGAGTCGTGGAATTAAGTTTTTGTTTAGTACTTTCCATTTTAAAAAAATTTGTTTTTTCAATACAAAAACGAAAACGATGCAAATTTAAGATTTAATAATTTATTTAAAATTTTTTATTAATTTTAAAGTATTAATATTAAAAATTTATTAAATTTTTTATTTATTAAATTTTTCTAAAATTTATTTAAAAATTTATTGAATTTAATTCAACAACAAGAAAATGCGAAAACGAAAATAATTAATTAATCTTATTTAAATATAATAAATAATTTATTAAATTTAACCAAATCTAAATTGATTAATTAATTGATAACGAATTATTGATAGTCGAGGCACAGAGTATCCAAAAAAATAGTTGGTCGCCAATGACACCGAAACCAATATGCTTGACCAAATTGTAGGGGAGCGCGTCACTTGGCAGACCGGTAAACTATACGCGCCAAAAAGTGCATATACATACATACATACAGCAGCGGATAACGGTGGGAAACGAAAACGAGAATATTATCGCTGCATCTATTTGTATGTATGTAAACCAAATATATAAGCACCTTTATTTTATCTGAAATAATTAAAATAATTTTTGGCTGCACTTTAGTATTTATTTGGAAGATTTGTAAATTCGAGAACGAGGGGTAGGGGGCGACAGTGATTGCAAATAATATCAATATTCTCTTTTTTATTTTATCCACAGGCAGTACATTTAGGTTAGCACATATATTTATAATTACAATTTTAGAATTTTTATATATGTTGTTATTTATTTTTGCTCTACTATTTTTTCTACGTACGTATGCGCCAAGAATTGAAAGGAGGGTGCAATATTCCAGCACAAGACGGATTTTAATTTGTCTTATCTCAACTTTCAATTTTTTGCACAAATACCTGGGGTTCTGCTTTCGGATCCTCTAATCCTGCGGCTACTTTCCTTTCACAATTGTTGCAGGTGCAGTGCATGGGGACGACGAATCCTTCCAGAAGCAGCTATGGAGAAGTTTTATTTCGCGACGCGGAGAATTCTTAAATTTTTTATTTGTGAATTCACCACCACAACCGTCGCGAGCAACTCTTTTTGGATATATATATGTTATATATATTGTTCTATATATTTTATGTGTCACTGTCACTATTTTTTGTTGCTTTTATATTTAATTATATTACACTACAGTCCACCCGGGGGCGCCAAAATGTTTATCGAGATTATTTTATCTCGTCGCGAAAAACGAAAGGAAAAAATTGGTGGCTGTAGAAATAATTAAATTGCGAAAAAAACGACCGAAAACAAAAATGCGTGCACTCTTCGACGTTATAAATTCGGTTATATTCATATTAACAAAACCTTAAGCCTAGCTTATCTAGTGCGGCGAAGCGGGGCGAATTCATGGGAGAGCGCAAGTGAGAGCTTCACTTGCGCTCCCGCTCCGCCCTAAACTAACTTATACTAGACTTCATACAATTCCACTTATTATCTACATCTAATTATACAAAGGCATTCTGCACACGGAATCTTGACAATTTTTACCCAGGTAAACCAACATTCTGGCCGACAGACCCTACATACTGCCAGATGGAATTCTCATCTTAACATCGCAAATTACCCTAGGACCTTATAAACAAAAATAGAGCGTCCTTCGGATAAGGCAGCTTAACTTAAAAAGTGTGCAGATTGGCAACTCTATAGGTCATTATCCGCACCAAAAAGGTTTAAAAACGCCACATCTATTCTTTCACAACGTCAAAGCTAGAAGAGCAACTGTCAACATCTATTATAAATAAGAACGGAAAGCTAAATTCGGACAAAGCAGTCATCTTTAAAAATAGTAAGGTTGTGCCATTTCCGATCGTTCAGCCTATACTTATGCAATTTGGCAGATCAGATAAGATTGCCTAAAATGGAATCTGTACCAAGTGCCTACTTTCTAACTTAAAAAACATCAAAGTTATGCCAATTTTAATCGTTCTATGACAGCTATAGTCTTCCGATCCTTATGAAAATGTAGACACGATAGTTTGGCCAAATAAAACACCAAAGTTATGGCATTTCCGAACAATCAGTTATATGGCAGGTCGACCGTTAGTTAGTTATATATAGTCGACCGATTCTGCCCGTTCTTCGACGGTCGTTTCGGCCGTAAGCAGTGTTGGACTGAGAACTCTGCCTTGCGGGACTTTAGCACCAATCCTGTAAATGCCAGATAAACAAGAATTACATAACACTGAAATTTTTCTATCGTAAATATGAGACTCTAGTATCTAGTGCATTGGTTTGGCAATCTAGCCAAACTCTATCCTTAGAAAAATATTCGTTTCTCGATTTTCGATTCACTACGTACCTTGAAGAGTAATTATTAGACCTCGGAATTTGCATGTTTTCTTATTTTTTATCCATTTGATGCCAAATTTTGTATTTAGACATTAAATTTTTCAAATATTAGAATTTTAAATACATATTAAAAATATGCTAAATATATTCAATAAATATGCACAAATTATTCAAAAAATATGCAATTAAATTTCGTAAAAAAAGGTATATCTACTTGTCGCGGATCGATTATCGATAGTTAGTATTTAAGTAGAATTTTGTTATTGTGCACTCGTGAAGAGATTGGGCACACTAGGATTGAAATAATGGCGCGTGTGGTGAATTTGTCGTTGTTGTCATAGAGTGTGGGAGGTTAAACTGCGGTAAGCTTTTGTAATTTATCTTTATTTCTTACCCTAACATGTAATCCCCATAGAATAAAACATAAGTTGTACGCATACACATTGGCTTGTGTTTTGGAAGCGGGTTGCCCCATCGCCGCCGTACCTTTGTTTAAGGCATCTCCCACACGAGAGACGACAGAAGCTTTTATTCGCAGTCAGGCGACTGGCGACATTGTTTTGGAACAACACCCTGGTGAGAGGATCGATATTGCCTGGACGACATGATGACGACAGGATCGATATTGCCTGGGCACCATTCGCCCAGAAGGAGTCCCCGACTGAACGAGGGACAGAATATCGCACCGCAAGCAGATGGAAGCGTTTCGGCCCCGCAACCGTCGCAAGCCGGCGGCCGAGGCAGTGAAGCCCCGGCGTCATCAGCGCAGCTGGCAGCATCTGGAGCCACCAGGAAACCGAAGGTGGCCGACCTCATGGATAGGATCGCCGAGTTGGAGAAGGAGTTGGAACGCGCTCGCAGCGCTAATATGGAACGCACTGGCCCCGTTATTTCGAGTGAGGTTGGGGTAGGTCAGCCGCCATTTTCAACCGGCCTGACCGTACCCAACGCAACAAGTGTTTATTATGCGGCGTCAGAGAGACCGCCACCCTGGAGCGGATCTCAAACGGTACCGTATTCGCAGAACTGTACCACGAGGATTAATCAAGCATCGCCATTTTGCGCTACCGGCACTACTGTTCCAGCGCATGGTTTCGGGCTGCAGAATGAAGTGGCCGGCGGAACATCGATACGTGCGCCTTCTCCTGGAGACGGTGCTTGGGCGACGAGCATTGGAGGAACTGCACGCTGGACGCCACGAAAGCTTCCTGAACTGCCTACGTTCGGAGGGAAGCCAGAGGACTGGCCCATTTTCTACTGCGCGTTTACGGAGACGACGCAAGCGTATGGTTGTACGGACTTGGAGAACAACCAAAGGCTACTGAAGGCGCTAAAGGACGACGCGCGTGAGACGGTGAAGTCGTTGTTGATTCACCCCAGCAATGCGAATGCAGCGGTGGAGCAGCTGCGATTCAGATACGGCCGACCGGAGCAACTAATACGCAGCCAGCTCAACAGCATTCGAGATGTGCCTGCAATTACGGAGCACAACCTGGGAAAGCTCGTCGCATTCGCCACCCATGTCAGCAACCTCAAGGCTTTCCTACAGTCAGCGAAGGCGGAGCAGCACCTGGGTAACCCTATGCTGATGGAAGAGCTTGTGGCCAAGCTCCCAATAAGCAAGCGAGTGGACTGGGCAAGGCACGCTGCAACTATTCAGCCCTATCCGACGATTGTGGACTTCAGTTCGTGGTTGATGGAACTAGCCAACGTGGTCTGCGTGGTGGCGGACATCGATGGAAAGGAGCCAAGACGTCGATTGCTTCATGCCAGCGTCGACCGAGAGCAGGACGAGCAACAGGAGAGCTGCCGCAATTGTCCAATTTGTGAAGGCCTTGGACAACATGCAGTTCGGGACTGCCAACGATTTATTGCAGCCACACCTACAGAGAGGTGGAAACTCGCAAGAAGACATCGCCTATGCTTCATGTGCTTGCAAAGTGGGCATATGACTGGATCCTGCGCTGCGTCAGGAGAGTGCCCCGTGAATGGATGCAGGAGGAAGCATCACCGTCTTCTTCATGAGGAAAACTATGAAGGCTTCAGGAGACCGCCACAGCGAGGCGGCAATTGGAACCGGCAGGCAGCCGGACCGAGGGAAGGCGTCCAAGTGAACGAAGGAGCAGCCTCATCCGTGGATGCCTCTGCGACACCGGAGACAAATTTGAGCTGTGTCGACGAGGACCAAGAACGACTTCTGTTCCGTGTATTGCCGGTGACGCTATACGGAGGTGGGAAGCAGGTGGATACGTACGCTCTTCTGGATGAAGGTTCTTCGGTGACGATGGTCGACAACGAGCTGGTTGCAGAGCTAGGCGTACAAGGAGTACGTCGTCAGCTGAACGTTCAATGGTTCGGAGGCAGGGCCACAAGAGAGCCTACGAGATCAGTGGAGCAGGCAAGTCCTCCCGACATGTGCTGAGAAACGTCTATGCCATTTCCAGCTTGAGTCTGCCGATGCAGAGCCTGCACAGAAGGGACGTTAGGAGCGTGAACAAGGACGCTGGGCTACCAATGAAGCCCTACGTAAATGCAGTGCCGAAGCTGCTTATTGGTTTGGATCATGGGCATCTAGGACTGCCATTGAAAACGAGACGGTTTGCCAGCGAGGGACCGTACGCGGCCGCAACCGAATTAGGATGGGTTGTTTTTGGGCCTGTAGAAGGACGACGAGACACGCCATCACCAAGGTCTTGTCTGCTAGCCACGTCGTTGGATGATAACGTGGAACGGATCGTCGAGGACTACTTCGAGATCGAGAACTTCGGTGTGAAGGCGGCGCCAGCGGCCGCGGCCAGCGACGACGTGAGGGCTCAGAAGATCCTGGAGGACACAACGGTGCGAGTTGGCCGCCGATACCAGACGGGATTATTGTGGAAAACTGATAACGTTGTGCTGCCACGTAGTTATGATATGGCGTACAATAGATTGGTCAACATAGAAAGGAAAATAAAGCGAGATGGGCAGTTCGCCCAAGAATATTCCCGGATTGTTAATGATTATGTCGACAAGGGATACGCTCGGCGTCTGGAACGACAGGAGATCGATTCGGGAAGCGATAGAACCTGGTACTTGCCGCATTTTGGAGTGGAGAATCCCAACAAGCCAGGGAAGATCCGATTAGTATTCGACGCAGCGGCACGAGTTGGAGGAGTATCACTGAATTCTGCGCTAAGCAAGGGGCCGCAACACTATAAGGCCTTGGCATCTATCCTGTTCCATTTTAGGGAAGGTGCCGTCGGAGTCTGCAGCGACATTAAAGAAATGTTTCACCAGGTGCTGATCCGACCCGAGGATAGATGTGCGCAACGCTTTCTGTGGAGAGACGGGAATGACGAACGGGACCCCGACGTCTACGAGATGTGCGTGATGACCTTTGGAGCAGCATGCTCACCGAGTGCGGCGCATCACGTGAAGACAGTGAATGCCAAGCGATTCCTGGATTCGGATCCCAGAGCAGTCAAGGCCATCGTGGACTACCACTACGTGGATGACTATGTGGATAGCTTCGCCACAGAGAGCGAAGCCATCGAAGTATCTAGCAGAGTGAAGAAGATACATGCAGAAGGCGGTTTTAAGCTTTGCAAGTTCTCGTCCAGTTCGCCTACAGTGGAGAGGATGCTTGGACCTAGTGATCACGCCCAGAGTATTGGATGGGGTGAGGCCGAGCAAAAGATTTTGGGAATGCGGTGGCAGCCAGCCACGGACGACTTTAGGTTTCGAGTGAAGTACCACAAAGTCGCCCCCGTCGTGTCCGATGGAAAGAGAATTGCCACAAAAAGGGAATTCTTGAGTATGGTCATGTCAACGTTCGACCCCTTGGGATTCCTGTGTTGTCTAATGATAACAGCGAAGTTGTTGCTGCGAGAGGTCTGGAGGAGGAAGATCTCATGGGATGAACCACTACCGGCTGAGATGTACAACGCCTTTATGGACTGGCGTAAAAAGATGGAGAAAGTGGAACGTTTTCGGTGCCCACGTCACTACTTTGGATCCGGGCTGGTGAAGACTGTCGAGATGCACGTATTTGTGGATGCGAGTCAGTCGGCATTCGCATCAGTGGTCTACTGGAGGATCACGTACGAGGACGGCGACGTGCAAGTGAGGTTCGTGTGCGCAAAGACGAAGTGTGCACCGATGCGAACGATGACGATTCCACGGTTGGAGCTGCAGGCAGCAGTTCTAGGAACGAGGTTGATGGACACAGTCAGACAGGACCATAGTGTGGCCATTGCAGAGACTGTGCTATGGACGGATTCGAAGACAGTGCTGCGTTGGATTGGCAGCACACTCCGGCGCTACAAGCAGTTCGTAGGGAACAGAGTAGCCGAGATTCTGGAGTCGACGAAGGTGGCCCAATGGAGATGGCTACCATCCGCCGACAACGTGGCAGATGATGCAACTCGAGCGCAACGCAGCGTGGACCTAAGCGAGGAGTCACGCTGGTTAAGAGGACCGGCATTCCTGAGGAGACCAGCGGGCAGCTGGCCAGGAACTGCACCCACCGACGAAGCGGATGCAGAAGACGAAGAGGAGATGCCGGGTGAGTTCGTGCTTGTTGGCGCGAGTGATCCGTTTATATCGCTGGAGAGATTCTCAAGCTACAGGCGATTGCTGAGGACTACGGCCTGGGTCCTAAGATTCATACGTCGATGCCGTGGACAACGAGATGAGCTGGAGAACTACGGCCTCAATGTAGCTGAGTGTGAAGCAGCTGAGGACTTGCTATTCCGTAGAGCACAACGTGAGGCGTTCCCCGATGAGGTGCAAGCCGCAGAGAAGGACTTGGACGTCGCTAAAGGAAGCGACATATGTGGACTGGCGCCATACCTAGATGGCAATGGAATCCTGCGAGCGTATGGCAGAATCGATGCGGCGCTATGTATACCGTACAGCGCCAGGAGGCCAGTGATCCTCTCCCACCGGCATGGTCTCACGGAAATGATTGTGCGCGACGCCCATGTGAGGATGAAGCATCAAAACGTGGATGCTACGATGGCGGAGATCCGGACCAGGTTCTGGATTACGAGACTGCGGAGAGTGCTTTGTAATGTGATCTCGGGATGCAGCGAGTGTAAGCTGCACAGAGCACGGCCGATGCCGCCGATTATGGGACCCCTGCCAGATGATCGTTTGGACGCCTATGGCTGGCCGTTTAAGAGCACAGGCCTCGACTACTTTGGGCCGCTGTTAGTGACCGTTGCTCGGCACCAGGAGAAGCGGTGGGTGGCCTTGTTCACGTGCCTGACGACCAGGGCGATTCATCTGGAACTGGCACATGACCTGTCGACTGATTCCTGCATACTTGCAATCAGGAATTTCATCTGCCGTCGAGGGCCTGTACATAGACTGCGCAGCGACAATGGCAGGAACTTCGTTGGAGCAGACAGAGGCCAAGAGATTTGCGGAGATCTTCGAACCCGAGAGGATCCAGTTGGAGCTGTCAAGCAAGGGAATTGAGTGGATCTTCAACTGCCCAGCGAACCCATCAGAGGGTGGAGTCTGGGAGCGAATGGTGCAGTGCGTGAAGAGGGTGCTACGCCTCACAGTGAAGGAAGTGGCGCCGAAGGAGCACGTCCTGGAGAGTTTCCTAATAGAGGCGGAGAACGTCGTTAATTCTCGTCCACTTACCCATTTGCCAGTGAGTGCGGACCAGGAAGCCCCTCTTACGCCCAATGATCTCCTCAAGGAAGCAGCTTGCCCACCGGATACCCCCGGCCTGGATGGAGGCCTCGTCAAGGAAGGAGCTACGCGGAAGCAGTGGCGCGTGGCAAGGATGTTGAGAGACCGATTCTGGAGGAGGTGGGTCTTGGAGTACCTACCCACGCTGACACGGAGAGAGAAGTGGTGCCGCAGAGAGAAGCCGATTCAACGAGGAGACATCGTCTTCGTTTGCAATCCAGCCATTCCGCGTCGAGACTGGCGGAAAGGCGTCGTGGAGGAGACCTTTGCTGGAACGGATGGTGAGGTCAGACGAGCCCGCGTTAGGATCATGGATGGAGATCGGACCCGCTGGATAATGCGCCCCGCTTCAAAGTTGGCGGCTTTGGATTTGAGTGAAGAAGTTCTTCACGGAGGTGGGGATGTCGCGGATCGATTATCGATAGTTAGTATTTAAGTAGAATTTTGTTATTGTGCACTCGTGAAGAGATTGGGCACACTAGGATTGAAATAATGGCGCGTGTGGTGAATTTGTCGTTGTTGTCATAGAGTGTGGGAGGTTAAACTGCGGTAAGCTTTTGTAATTTATCTTTATTTCTTACCCTAACATGTAATCCCCATAGAATAAAACATAAGTTGTACGCATACACATTGGCTTGTGTTTTGGAAGCGGGTTGCCCCATCGCCGCCGTACCTTTGTTTAAGGCATCTCCCACACGAGAGACGACACTACTTTTTAAATATTAATAAACCAGGAATAAAACATGTGGGTCACGTAACGTAAATATATAAAATTTTCAATCTTTGTGGTCCAAGTGATTTACGTGGTTACTTGTGGTTTTAAAAAACGAGTTCAAGCTGATATTTATGTAACGTAACAGGCCATGCCAAAAATAAACTTTCCCAAAAAAAATTTAACGGGAAAATGGTTCAACAGCCTTCCCGAGAATAGTTTTGAAGTAATTGGAAATGGTGTATTTTGTAAAATTTGTGAAAAAAAGGTGATATTTAGTCTTAAAGTTTTGTATCATTCTAATTATTTATAATTGCAGCAGCAATCATTGCTACTGCTTTTCATAACAGGTCAAAAGCGTCAAATATCCATTCATCCAATTTTTTAAAAAAAATACACAGGGCAACAAATACCAGATGAGAAATCCTCAACAACATCGGGATTTTAAATTTATAAAATCGAATTTTAATAGAATTACCGAAATAATAACTTCCTTGGAAGCGAGGGGCCTTCCATTGTCAAGAGCAATGGAATTGTGGTGATAAACACCAAGGCTTTACAAGTAGCTTCCTTGAAAAAATTATGATTTTCTACTGCAAAACAAATGACCATAAATAAAAATAACTATTAATAATAATCAATCAAATTGTAATCTATTACGTCTCCACGAATAGCTTTTATTAAATATTTTGATTTTAATAATCAAATCATTTTTTTTATATCCTTTGCATGTATTTAGCATATTTTTCATATATTTTGCCTATTCTGCATATATTTTGCATATGCATTTTATGCACAAAAAAAAAAAATATGCCGATCGTTTCTAACTATCTATTCATTGAAATGAATTTTTGTGTTTTCAGAATTCAAATAACTTAAACCGTTAAAAATATGCAACTTCCGAGGTCTAGTAATTATACCCTTTCAAAGGGTCAAAAGTGTGCAATGCAGTGAAGGAAAAATCTCCGACCCTATAAAGTATAAATATTCTTGATCAGGATCACCTCCTGAGTTGATATAAGCATGTCCGTCTGTCAAACTGTCTGTTTCTACGCAAACTAGTCTATCGAGCTATCGAGTTAAAACCTTGCACACATCCCTCTTTTGCTTGCAGTATATAAGTCGAAACGGCACAATGATTACCGGCACAACCTAAAACCCGTAACGCAATGGTTACACCCGAATAGCACGCCAAAGCGCCATCTGTTAATACGCTTATCGATGTTGCCAGTAGCCGAGAGAACAGTACGTGCAGGAAGACAATCCTGACATGACCAAGACCAAGCTCTGTAGACATACTGGAAGCTGAGATGTTTCGAGCTACAGATTCACCAACCACGATTGAAACAGCGGCCTGGCAAGTTAATAAACTTCAAGTTGAAAGGATATACTCGATATTTAGTTTTATTACATACATATAAGCTCCAGAAAAACAAAATTGGCACTCAAATATACACAGATGTGTACGAAAACACCAAGCTACACAGGTGGCTACATACAATTGGTAGCTTAAAAAAAAAACAAGAAAGGAAAGTTGATATACCCTTGCAGTTATGAAGCAGCTTGTATTATTATATATATATCGGATCGTATATAGTTGACTGATCCTTATAGAAATTTCACCACCAAATAAATTTTCAAAGGTTACGCCATTTCCGACCGTTCAGTTAAATGACAGCTATATGATATAATCGGCCGATCCTTATGAAATTTTGTAGATAAGATATTGGATAAGAAATTGGATAAAAATAACATCTGTGGAGTCCTAACCCTATAAATTCAAATTAATAGTAATCCGTTACATCGTTTTTACTCCATCCAGCCTTACTCGCATCTCTTTTGTTACGTCCTCTCTTAGATGTGCCTGATCATAACGTCTACTATTTACCACAGAGGTTCTAGCTTAACTCATCTCGCTCTCACTACAGTGGACATAACTCCGTCAATAATAAGTCTAATTTGCACTGCCAAAAATGCGAGTTTGCAGGATCCGTTTCCGGATCCTTATCACAAAGAACATTGGCCTGACGTGGTCTTGTATAGCTTGTAGAGGGATTGAGATAAGAAATGGTTTTCTAAATGTCCATACACTTGAGACACAATTTGTTGGTGTTAAGTTAAGTTGAGATGCTGGCGGTCAATTTATTGGGTACCCCTACTTCACATGCGACACATGCTGTTACATTTTCAACGGCAAAAATATTATCCTTGCCTGCTGATGTTTCTGTGAAAGCGGCCCTTTCGCCAATTAACCCTCTAAGCCAAAGCTGCCTGAAGGCACGTATCACGTTTTTGGCCGTAACAAATAAATTAAGAACTTTTCAATCGTTTAAATAATTTTTGGCGGTTGGTAAAAGGCACATAAAATTATTAGTCTCATCTTTGAAGAGCTCCGAAGCTCTTAAACAATTGAAAAGCTGTAATTTTATTTTTTAACCTAAAAAAAAATACGTGCCTTCAGGCATGCTTAAGTCTTAGAGGGTTAAGGCAATGAAATCGACTTGATCTTGGTCTTGGTCCACCTATTATCCCACCTTGGAACCTCTATCGTTTGAAAACCTACCGGCTGCTCTTGCTATACTAACTCCAAGGACTCTCCTCTTTTTCCTCAAGGAAATAAGATCTTCTGGGATTACGTTTAGAACTGCACCCCGTAGAGCCATATTTGTATACCGTCTTTCGCAGGATACCAAGATTTTACTAAGAGTGCTTCCTTTGATTTTAATGCTATTGCACTTAGCAAAACCTGGCTTTACTCCTCTGTCTCTGATTATGAGATTTTTTTTTACCAAGTTCAAAGTGTTTCGAATGGATCAGCCATGTTTCGTAGGTGGTGTTTTCATTGCTGTTAAAAGTGAATATTTAGCTGAATTTCCCGAATCATTTTGGAATCGAGTCTATTGCGGTGAAAATTTCTGCTGGTATGTCTCATATTTTCCTGACCTGTTCCTATATACCTCCATTGGTTTAAGATATGTCTTATAGTTCGTCAAAAACTCCGATATAATCCTAATTATAGTAATTTTCAACCTTCTCCTCATTTTCTGGATCCCGTGTTAAGGCAACAGTAGTAGTTAGTAGTCCCTGCTTGTTAGTAGTCCTAACGACTTTATCGATGAAATAAATAAAATTGCTCTTTTCTAAGTTAACCCCATCCATAACACTAGACCTTATTTTCTTTAATATAACATTCTTTGTGACTCTAACTCGGTCATCGGATCACCTTTCTTGTCTCAAGAACAAGAAATCAAAAGCTAAAAAATAGTTTCTTAAGTCAGGATCTTTGTTCAAGAACATTTTTTTATATTCGTAACCAGTTTATCTTTCTTAACAATTAACTTTATAATCGTTATATTGGGACTTGTAAGGTAAACTTCCTAAATGATACGAGCTCCATCTATCAGTTTGTCAATATGAAACGTAACTCCAGTCTTTTTCCCCTCTTTGCTTCCTTTTTGCAATCAACCTATTCGTCCGATTCATATGATCTCAATTCTACAAATCATTATAAAAGTCCGTACATAAACATAATAAAATAATTATTTGTCTAAATTTCACCATTTTGATGTTTCTAATGCTCTCTCAATAATGGATATCCCATTTTCTGCCGGTCCTGGTAATGTCCCTAGCTTTATTCTTAGGTAATGCTCAGATATCCTATCCTATATCCTCTTACTTACTATTCATTGGACCTTTCACCTTTCTTGTATTCTAAGCACCTTTCTAAGCACAACACTTGTCCCTCAAAGCGGCGAGGCCGACAGCCAAGGCAACAGCGCATCCTGCCGCATGTCCTGCGAGAAGGCTTAGTGTAAAATGAAACCATAAACGAAAACACTTTTCCCTCTTCGCAAGCCCACCCTGTCCCTCGCCTACATTTTACAGTTTCGAGTATCGGTTTCATATTGTTGGTCCTTCCACCCTCTCCTGCCCCTGCCCGCCCCTCCCGAAAAAAATGAAGTATTATGAACTTACTTTCGGCCCAGCCCATGTCCGAGCTTTTGCTGTTTTCTGACTTCTCTGGCCACCCCAAAGTCCGTGCTTGTGTTTTATGGCCGGCGGATTCGTAAAATTAGTCCTGAAACGTCGAATTCCGGGGGAATGGGCCGATTCCGATGCGGATGTGGATGCGGAAGCGGACAGTTGTCCATTGTTTGTTGTGTCTTAATTGGAAAATTACGGCTCGATCCCTGGGTTTACCTTTCAGCCCTTGCGTGCGGACTTGAACGGCAATTAGGCAGCAATAACATCTGTTAGGGTCTGGGGGTAAGTGGTTCCATCATTTTTAAGCCACCAACCAAGTGTCCTTCCTCTCGAAAAAGTACTCCGGCCATGAATGGTTGCCGACATAATTGATTCTTAGGGCTTTCGGCCATAATCGCAGTTGGTTTTTTGGTCGTTCGTCGGGGGTCGGCCCGTCAGGTTGTGGCAGACATTTTAATGCACATTCGAGGGGGGCAGGGAGTGGGGCATGCCTCTATTCCGACGATGTTTGTGCGCATTTATGGGGATCTGTGCAACGACACCCCAGAGCCGTGCACTTTGCATAAGTCGCAAGCGACCTTCCCAAAAAAAGGACAAAAAGAGTGGCCACTGCGAATGGGCAATTGCAAGGGGCACCTACGAGGGGCAACTGCGAGGGGAAAATAAAAACAAATGCAAATCTCTTTAGCCGCTCATTGGCTTTGCTGTTGTTTTTTCCACACATCCCACAACAAGCGTTGCCGTTCGCGCTTTCAGTCACTTTGTCGGTTTCAGCTGACAATACACAGCTGACTAGCTCCAATCCCAGTTCCAGTCCCTGCGGCCTTCCTTTCTGGCCCTGCCTACGTTTTTTTAAGTTTTGTGGCGCGAAAATCGCGACAACAACACAGGAATAGCCGAGGAGGAGACCCAGAGACGGCATGCCCCATCAGGAGATGCTCTAGGGCACAATGGCAGCATAAAAGCTAAGCAGAATGTGTGTGGAATTGTTGCTGGCCAACAAAATAAAATGTGATGAGCCCGCATTAGAGGGGGAGGGGCCGGGAAGGCTGCCTCTCAAATGTAGCGCATTCACTTTCAATAAAGACTGCTTGGTGGCAACAACAAAGGCTGCCAAAGCGCTGCTTTCAGTGGCAATGCTGACAGTCGGACATGTGTCGAATAGGGGTCCGGCAGCGCCAGAAGAAAGTGGTGGGGGAAGAGTGAGGGGCTGGAGCTTTCTTCTTCACTTCCACTCTCCGGCGTGCCACAAAAAGAAACCCGAAAACGTCATTACTTAAAAAATGGTTTTGAAAAAGCCCCAAGCATCTTTAACCCTCTAAGACGTAAGCATGCCTGAAGGCACGTATTACGTTTTTGGCCCTAAAAAATAAACTAACAGCTTTTTAATCGATTAAATAATTTTTGGCGGTTGATAAAAAGCATATTGAAAATTTGGTCGGCGGTATGTTGTGTGTTGCTGTTCGAATAGTAGCAAATGTATAAAACCTATCCAGCTCATAATTTTCTTTTTGAGAGGTAATTTTATTTACTTTTAAAATTAAGTTGAAGATTTACAAATATATAAAAAGCATGCGTTGTGACAGCGAAAGAGCGATACGTGCCTTGAGGCCCGTTTGGGGATTCAAGACAACTTTGGTTGCCAGCTGATAACCTCACAATTCATTGCAATTTATGTGTTTGTGTCTGTTTATGGAAGGATTTTACTTAAAAGAATTAAAAATATTATAGAAAATGACAAACCGGGTTCGGTATAACTATTTGTATTGTGCGATTCATTCGTATACGCATACCGCTTTGAGATCTACAGCGGTGCAGGTGATAATGTGGTCTTACCTGGTCACCCAGATCTAGGTGCTTCACCCAACATTGTATCGCGCTTAAAAAAAACCGTATAAAGATTTAAGAATCGCATAACCAACTTTGATAATTTGTATACATCTTTGCCATTGATGGTTTATCTAAGAGCGATAGGTATTCATAGCCTTGGCACGGTGCGAGGAAACCGTATCCCCTATTGCAAACTATCAAACGATATTGCCATCAACAAATTGCAAGGAGTTTTTCGGCTGAGTACGTTGGGTCCTCATATGATGAACCAATGTACTCTGGAGTTACATTCGAAAAAACAAACCCTCGTAAAGGAACTGCAATTGCTTCTCGCTTTGACAGAAAGGCTAAACGACACATTTCAATTGATTGTCCCCAAATTGTGCATGAGTATAATGCTCACATGGGCGACGTAGATCTCATGCACGGCTTAATGGGACTCTATCATATCAGAGCAAAAACTAGGGATGCCGCAACACGTATTTTTTTATCACCTAATTGATATTATACCTAAACCATTTCCCACATTGGTTGGATCGAAACAGTGGAAAAGAAGTTGCAATCCCTGTAAAACTTCAAAAATGCAATGCATATGCAGGGAATGCAGTCTTTATTTATGCTGCACAGCGAATAAAAACTGTTTTGAAGAATAGCATAAGAAAAAATAAAAAAAAATTCATTACTTGAAAATGTTTTTTTTTCCTCAAAGCCCCAAGCGTGCCTTCAGGCCCGCTTACCTTTCTTCTCACCTTACAGGTGAACCGAAGATTCTACGATATTTTTAAGCACATAATTGAGCTTAGAAGCATTCATTTACTTAAAAAAAAATTATTTGCATAGTTTTTTTCAATTATTTTGGAAAGTAGTCTTAGAGGGTTAAAAATACCAATTTTGTATCATTTCCTTTCGTTAAGTTAGCAATAGGAAATTTGGTAGATCCGATTATTTTTCCCAAAATAAATTCTACAAGTCCCAATAAGCTTAAAAAACATCCGTTATGCCAATACCGGTCATTCAGTTATATGGCAGCTATAAGATATAGTCGGCCGATCCTTATGAAAATTGGATTACCTTGCCCATAATGAAAAATATAGAAACTCGCAAGACCGATGCCGACCGTTCTGACTATATACAAGGTGTGTGTCAAAAGTTTCCGAACTTTTCAAAAAGAAAAAAAACTACAAAATAGTTTGGAATGAAACTTTGCATTTATTCAAAATAGTCTCCCTCCGACTCAATACAACGATTTGCACGATTTAAAAGTGATTCGAATGAGTGTTTTAGCTCGTCAATCGGGATGGCCTAGAGTATGTCGGTCGTCGCCTTTTCAATGGACTTTATGTCATCAAAATATCTTCCTTTCATTGCCAATTTTAATTTTCCGAATAGGAAAAAGTCACACGGAAAAAGTCACAAAATTAGGATCTTTTCGTGCTTCAATAACAACGTCTTTCGAATGCTGAATGCGAAGCGCCTTTTCGTGCTCTTTGAGTGTGTGTGGACCAAACCGTGCACAAAACTTCCGCATACCCAAATGCTCAATCAAAATGCGTTGAATAGACTTATAGGATATCTCCAACTCCATTTCCATGAATCTCAAAGGATTTTGGTTCTTTTTTGACAAAATCACGAACAATTTGAATGTTTTTATCAATAACAGCACTTTTCGGACGGCCCGAATGTTCGTCGTCTTCCAGGCTTTCACGACCATTTTTAAAACGATTAAACCACTCGTAAGTTGAGGTACGGGATAGACAATCATCACCATAAACTTGTTTCATCAATTTATGAGTCTCGGTGAAAGTTTTACCGAGTTTAAAACAAAACTTAATAACCGCTCTTTGCTCCATGATTTTCCTCGACCAACTAACACAAGGTACTGTCACTTAAAACGCAATAATTCCAATTCAACTGTTCCAAATATCTTGAAATTTGGAGGGAAAATCGGTGAATAATGTATCTTTCAAACGCATATACTCACACAAAGATGGCGGCACCAGAAAATGCCCTGGCAGAAAAGTTCGGAAACTTTTGACACACACCTTGTATATATATAAGGTGACTGTTGGGCTAAGCAGCCACCAGATAGGCTAATTAGAATATTAATAATTTGTTTGTCTGCAGCGGCATTTAATCTTCTCTTTTGTCCCCCAGATTCGCATGCACTTTGTTGTCATTTTGTAGCGCATGCGCTTTTGGGAGCTTTGGAAGAGCTTCTGCGCCAAAGCGGTTCTTCTTCTTGTTGTATTTTGGGAGTTGTTATTGGCGGGCCGCTTTTTGTTTTATTGTGCGGAATTAGGTCAATAAATTGAATATAAACAATAGAATCTCTTCTTTAATTCGGTTGCTATCAAAACGCTGATCGCCCAATATTGGTGACCCCGACGTGATCGCGCCCGAAGTTCAATCAGTTTAATTGCCTGAGAAACTGAAAAAACTGCGGTACGAAAAACAAAAAAAAAAAAACAAACATCCCTTGGTTTCCGATTTGCATCACTAGCGCTGGAGATTTGCGAGATGGAGTCTGGATGTGGAACTATTGGATCTGCTGCCGCAAGCCGGGAAAGGATGCTGCGGAGAAGAGCAGAGGTGACCAGCCAGGAGATGGCGGCGCTGCATCAAAAGGTGAAGGCTGCAGCGCGGAATGAGGATGGCACCATTATGGCGCTGGAGTCAGTGGAGAAGCGTTTGCGTGAGCGGTTCACCGCGCTTCAAGAGGAGTTGGAGGAGCTTAACTTCAGCGAGATCGGGAGTGAGCTTTATTGGAGATTCTCGCAGCTGGCGACTGATGTGCAGGTGGACATTCAGGTGGAGGTTGCCAAGCACTCCATGAGAATCGCTGCCCAATCCACACTTCTCGACGGTGCCGGTGTCTCACCCATACCATACAAGCCAGCCCCCTCCTTACCAGCGTTGCCGATGCCAACATTTAGCGGCGGCTATGTTGACTGGCCGGATTTCTTCGCCCTTTTCAAGACCACGGTTGACAGCCATCCTCATCTAACAAAAATGGAAAAGCTCCGGTGGCTCATTTCATGCCTGCGCGAGTCAGCCTTGGAGACGGTGAGAGCGCTGGAAATTACTGACGCGAACTACGATGTGGGTCTTGACCTATTGTGCAATCGGTTTAGTAATCGGCGATTAATTTTCCAGTCTCACATCAACGAGATCCTGCAGCTTCGTGTGGTCGAGCCAGGTTCTGTTGCTACGTTGAGGGAGCTGTCGGATCGGTTCAATGGGCATATGCGGGCTCTCATGAGTTTCGGATCAGCTGCCGAGATCCAAGGATGCTTGCTCATCCAGATTGTCCTTCAGAAGTTGGATCCTGCCACAAAAGCCAAGTGGGAAGACACTCTCGCCGGAAACAACGACAGCCTTCCGTCTTGGGAGTCCATGGCACGATTTTTGGAGCAAAGGTGCCGTACTCTTGAATGCGTCGACTTTTCTTTGGCTGCGTATCCACCAGCTAACCAAGTGGGCCGAGGGAGATCTTCGAATAACCGATCGTCGTGCATGATTATCAACGCCCGTCCAGCTCTATGCGCCCTGTGCGGTGTTTTGGCGCACGCGCTTCCTACATGTCCAAGCTTCATTGCCTTGCCACTTAGTCAACGGTACGACGAAGTGCGACAGCTGACCCGCTGCTTTGTATGTTTGGAGAATGTTCATTTTGCACGCGGATGTTCAGCTGCTCGTTGCCCAAAGTGCAATCGCCGACATCATGATTTGTTGCACCATTGCGGGCAGCTACCCAGCTCTAACAATTCCCCACCACTACGAGGCTTGGTTTCCTCCGCTGGTGTTGCCGTTGCTACCCCACCTTCCCAGTCAATCAACACGCTCTTGACGCAGGATCGCCCTACTGAAGTGCTTCTGCCAACCGCCAATATCCTCATCCGTGGTCGATCAGGTGCCTTCCTGCCTTGCAGAGTGTTATTGGACTCTGGTTCACAAGTTCACCTTATCTCATCGCGGCTGGCAAGTCAACTTCAGCTTCGTCGCACCAAAAGCTGTGTAGCGGTCGCCGGTCTCGGCGGCACTGAGTTTGCTACGGATGGATCCTCCGTTAATGTATGCGTGAAGTTTCGACTAACCACATATTGTTAGAACCTAGAGGCGGTTATAGTGTCTCATATTGCGGACTGTCAGCCCATCCTTAAAATTGATATTTCGAAATGGAAGATTCCTCACGGCATAGCGCTGGCTGATCCCAACTTCCTCCGACCGCAGGGTGTGGCCCTGCTAATTGGAGCCAGCCTGTTTTTCAACCTATTGTCAGTTGGCCAAATCCAATTAGGACTCTGCCTCCCAGTTGCCCAAAATACACTATTTGTATGGACGCAATGGACTATCGCGGGAGGCTGGATTGCCCTATGCACAAGAAGAAGAGGAGAAGAATCAACGTTCCGGACCCCCTGCACTCGTTAGGAGTACTCGATTCCCGTATTGGTCTATTGCAGGGAGCAATGCATGGTCAAGAGTATTGGTTTTGTTTATGAATAAGTAATACAATTAAGTATTAACCAGAAACCCTCAATGAATAAATAAAACACAATCAAGATTTTATAAACCACACGGTCTCGATGCCAGAAACGAAGTGAAGTAAAATGTCAAGAGGACAAGATATCAACAAATAGGCGAGAAACAAGGAACACATTTTTAGTGTTTATACACTTGCTACATCCTTACATTCAAGTGAATATATAGCATAACTGTCTATATATTACTTTTACTTTTGAATATGCATATTTGAATACTCAAATTTCAATAAAGACTTTGGAAGAAGTTGGTGTGCCTTTTTCGCTCTGTGAGTTCTAAATCTTCTTAATGAAGCAACGCAACCCGTGGAATATCCCTTAAAAGATGTGTCTGCTGCCCTTCCAAAATTGTTATTGAAGGCCCACTCTTCAATAGGGGGGAGGATGTTGGGCTAAGCAGCCACCAGATAGGCTAATTAGAATATTAATAATTTGTTTATCTGCAGCGGCATTTAATCTTCTCTTTTGTCTCCCAGATTCGCATGCACTTTGTTTTCATTTTGTAGCGCATGCGCTTTTGGGAGCTTTGGAAGAGCTTCTGCGCCAAAGCTGTTTTTCTTCTTGTTGTATTTTGAGAGTTGTTATTGACGGGCCGCTTTTTGTTTTATTGTGCGGAATTAGGTCAATAAATTGAATATAAACAATATAATCTCGTCTTTAATTCGGTCGCTATCAAAATGCTGATCGCTCAATAGTACCTTCCAAAGAAAATAAGGGTGTGTGCAAAGTTTGAAGTTGATAGCTTTAAAACTGAGAGAATTGTTCGCGTAGAAACAACACACAAATATGCTCAGGAGGAGATGTTTATCCAGAATATATATTCTTTATGGGGTCGGAGATGTCTCCTAATACCCTCTGAAAATAATACTGATTATTTTTGAGTTTTTTTTTTATCAATATCATAATGATTTATCAATAAATAATGATTAATTCATGAGCTATTTTTAATTCTCATCAAGTAGTTATAATTTATTAAACAATAAATAAAATTCGTGAAATATTACCTTCATGGTTTTTGTTATAATGCTTATAATGATTGTAATGATAACAAAAACTTATAATGATTACAGCTCCTGTTTAATAAAGTCAAATCAAATCGGTGAATCTCTTAGTTTATCAATTTAATTGTATTTTTCGTATTCGTATCCTTTTCAGGGGAAATTATT
Organism: Drosophila ananassae; assembly: GCF_017639315.1. Lineage (NCBI taxonomy): Eukaryota > Metazoa > Arthropoda > Insecta > Diptera > Drosophilidae > Drosophila > Drosophila ananassae. Next base: position 2,435,241 of record NC_057928.1, read on the forward strand.
AAAAAAGCTGAGGATGAACATATTACTATTTTGCAATCTATTTTGGAAAAATGCATGAAAAAAGAAACATTGTTAAATGAACTTTATCTGCAAATGATTAAACAGACTACAGATCATCCGGATGCCAACTCTAGGATTAATTTAAAAAATTGGGCATTTTTGTGTGTTTTATGTAGTGTTGTTCTACCATCGACGAAATACATTCGAAAATATCTTATGGCACATCTAAAGCGCTGCGCCAGTGATTATATGTCTGAAGAGGGAAAATACGCCAGATTTGCGGAAACTGTAAGTATTTGAAATTCCTAGAAATCTTTATAATGTAAAATATGTAAATTTTATGGTAAAACGAATGCTATTTTCGAATATAATATATTATAACAACGTTATATTATGTATATATTACTTAATAGATTACTAGAAGCATCTATTAGATTTGTTGGCCTAGTGCCAAGACCTACTACCCTATATTCACACTTAGTAATCTGATCTAATCAATGGTCATCAGCATGTCGCAATACACAATGATCAGACACACTAACCTATTGGCACACCTGGTAATAATTATAAATAAGCATAAAACTATATCCATCCTAATAACCCAGCACTAGTAGACGGCGCCAAAAGCAGGAAATAAGCATTATCAGCGGGAGGAATGACCGAATGACCGAAGCAAGCAAAAACCAAGCAAAAAAAGGCAATGCATGAACATGCAAGCTGAGTCAGTAGACTCAGAGGTGGGTGACACTGGCATTAACATTAGTTTTAGCACGTCCATAACATTGACCTTTCCTAGATTTAATTATGTATAATTTAGCATCTTATATTATAATTGTTCTTCTGAAATAAAGATGGTTGCAAATACAGAGTAGATCGTTTCGTTACTTAGTGTCAAGATACGGCACTTAAAACCAACCTACTTCGAGTGGGACTCTCTTAAAAGTAGGACTCTCTTAAAAGCTATCTACTTCGCATGGCTCCAGTGTAAACGGACCATTAGTAGAACTTTCATCACCGAACCTACTTCGAGTGGCTCCTGTGTAAACGAACCACAAGTGGGACCCGCATTCTCCAATCTACTTCGAGTGTTGCTCCCGTGAAACGGACCATAAGTAGAAACCCCGTTAACCACCCAACTTCGAGTGTTGCTCCCGTGAAACGGACCATAAGATAAGAAATCAGCCGAAACACCGTGCCATCTGTACTTGAGGAGAACCAGCCCAGGACTTTAAGTATCCCACATCAACTCCAGCCTGATCACAGCAAGCGCTTGGTCAACCCGAGCAGTCCCTTGCAGAATCCAGGAATGTTTAGTTAGAACTTTTATACGTTCTTTGACTACGACTCCGTCGACGTAGTGGCCGAACAACGCTCTTCGGACAAACAAGATTTATAAAGCACAAATTTGAAGCTTATTATGAAGCTTGAATTAGTTATGTAAAATTATATTGAATCAAATATGCCTTCAAATATGTCTTTGAATATGTTTGTTGAATTGACGGAAACGGAATAGGAAAGGATTAGCCGATCCACGGAATCTACATATAGCTGCGCAATACTTCGTCTGGGAGTTATTCCGCTTAACTTTCCGCTTAACTTTTCGGCTTTCCGAGAGCCCGGAAGCCGAAAGCTGTGCTGATCCGTCAATCCTTTTGGTCAAGTCTGTCAAAAAGCCGGAAACATTCATTCATTCACATTTCTGTCGTAAAGGTAAGACTCTAAAAGTTTTTAGGTGTTGTTGGGGAGCATTGTCTTGATCTTGTACATTAGACCTTCTAGCCACACTCTATCAAATGCTTAAGAGACGGCTAAAAATACGACAGTGTAGTACTCTTGTTTTTGAACGCGTTCCGAATTTTTGATGTTATCCGGTGGACCTGCTCAGTTGTTCCGTGCTTATCACGAAACCCAAATTGATGTGACAGGATTTCTTTCTGGATTCTTAGGAATTTTTTTATCCGAGTCAATACGCATTTAGATAAGCATAGAAATATATGAGTATAGATAAGCTAGAAACTAGGCTTATAGGTCTATACGACGTTGGGATTATGTGGGGTTTTTTCCGGCTTTGGTATTATTATTAGAATTGACTTTTTCCATCTCCCTGGAAAATGACCCACTTTTGCGATGGCATTGAAAAGCTGAGGGTGATTGTGCAAACGGCGCAATATCGGAGCTCAATGATCATTTTGGGAGTTATGAGGGCGCAGCCCGGTAATTTTTGCGAAATTCAATTGGTTCATGTCGAAGCTGAGGCTCATATGGTAAAGTCAGCAAGGAAGACATTTTTAAGGTGGTTGGCAAACATGCTGGCTCTGTATGCATCGCTGCGCTCCCAGCCGCCTGTGATATTTCTAATAGGCACCACAGTTTCGTTCGGTGAGCTCTGAGTTGGGTGAGTGCTTTGCACTAGAAATTGACAATTTCTCTATGTAGAGGCGGTGGACATATGCTTTTCCTTCCTTTGAAGCTCCATGGTTCCAGGTTTTTCTTGAAAACCGAATTGATGAGTCGGGATTTTGTTGTGTGTTTTGAGGGTAATATGTGCCAAGAGGCATTTTTCGAAGAGTTTTGATAGATACGTTAGTAAACTAATTGGTCTATATGATGAAGCAATTGTGCGGTCTTTGCCAGGTTTTGAAATCATTATGATGATCGACTTTTTCCAACTCTCTGGAAAGTGTCCATGTCTCGCTATTGCATTGTGTCCATGTCCATGTGTCGTTATTGCATTGAAGAGTTGGCAAATAGCTCGAAGTGCGCAGAGAGGAAGTTCGTTAATCATTTTTGGTGATATTAGGTCGCATCCTGAGGATTTTTTTGGGTTGAGTTGTTCATTTATGATTTTGAGCAACTCGTGCGGTCTGAATAAAATTGGATCATACGAAGATGTGTCGATATCTGATGTTGCTGGCAGTGAGATCCCGTTTGATGCTGTGTTGGGCTGAAATACATTTTGAAGATGTTCTGCAAATCTCTCGGCTCTTTCTCCGCCGCTCCGGCGCCCAGTTGCCTGTGGATGTCCTAATTGGTATTCCAGGTTCTATTGGTGCGCTGAGTGATGAGTGTGCTCTCCAAAGTGAGTAACATAACATCGATATGGTTGTTATTAAGGAATTGAGCTACACAGTGATATACGAAGTGAAGTAATCAATGGCTCCACTGGTTTTGAGCAACAAGCAGCTCAATCAAAACGTTCTGGTTTCGCACAAGATCTTGTATAGTTGTCGTCATGAATGACATGAATTCCATCATACTTTGTTGAAGATTACATATCATTGCTTCAAATTTGTTCGAAGACTGTTCTCCTGGTTGGTGAGGGGAAACTGATGGTCGTGGCTTGGTAGGGAGGTGCTTTTCAGGCCCATTTTTAGAGCAGCTGCAAAGCCTTCGGGTTTGTCGGTGAACTCATTATAAGCTGAAGGTTTCACGGCTGTAGGGGGGAAGACATCACGCGTTGATTTCATAGGTGTAATGTGTGAGCGAGCAGTGGTCACTCTTTGGTGTGTACGACTTTTCAGTTCCTTGTAGACTGGACAGCCCCTGTAGTTACCCGTATGGTTGCCTCCACAGTTTCCACACTTTTTGCTGCTGGGATCCTCTTTGTTTTTTGGGCATTTGTGGGAGTCATGAAGTTCTCCACAAACAACGCATACTGGACGGAGCGTGCAGTAAGTCCTTGTGTGGCCGTATTCCTGACAATTATTGCACTGCACCGGCACATTTCTCTTATGCGGCTCTTCTACGGTTATTCTGCGGTGAAGTAGGAACTGGAGAGTAAAAATTGGATGCACTTCATTTTTTTCAGAGGCTTGGATTTGGTTTCGGGTTCAAGTTCTACCTTGAACAGAGGTTGAGGCTTTCTTTCTCTATTCAAAATGTTAGTAACATTTTTAACATTCAAACCTTTTTACTTCGGCTGGTGTTACTTCCGGTTCAATACCTTTAAGTATTACTTGCTGGCCTTTACTGCTTTTTAATTGGTACGTGTAGAAGTTTTTATTGTTGTCGTTTAAATACTTGTAATTTACTTCCGTATTAGTCTGAACTTTTGTTTCGTGAATATTTCCCTATGTTAGTGGAATTATGTGGAAATTGTCTGGTCCGATTAGATTTAGAATTGAGCTTACGAGAGCATTAGAACTTTTCTCTCTAATGTAAATCGGCGGCGGTTTGGGCTTTTTATTGTCCCCTTCGATGTGTTCAGGGGGTATTTCATCGGATTTATCTGCCAAAATAGCAAATCTGTTTGCTTATATGGGCTTCTCTGATGTGGATTGTTTTGAGGTGCCGCGAGTTATTTTGGCTGAATTACCAAGCCTAGAGTTCTGCGGGCTGAGCTTACGTTTTACTTGTATGTACCGATCCAGGCCAGTCTGTACGGCCGAACGTTGTTTAGAGGAGAGTGCGCTGGTGTAAGGTGCTGCATTATTTGCTTGCACAGCAGATTTCGTTGTTGCAGTAGATAGTATTGCGCGAGCAGTCGATACTGTTGTAGTTGTTGTAGAAGTAGCCGTTGCAGTTGCTAGTGACGTCACTGTACTGGAGACCGTGGCTAAGCAGGTTGGCATGAGGGAGGGGTATGAGGTTTTGCTAGTGTAAGGTGGTTGCCAGTATTTAGTTATATATTTATAGATGTGACCTGTGGGTAGCTTTTAGCAAATTTTTTATGATAGTGGTGCTTAATACGGTTTCTGATTAGAATTCCAGTCTCACCATGTACTTTACCAACTGGATGATTTGTTCCGTAGGATGTATAGCCTCGTTCAACAATTTTCAACTGTATTTGTTAGTAAGGTGTGTTTCTGAAAGCAGCATAACGTCGATATGATTGTGGAGTAGAAATTGAGCTAAATCAAGTTTATGATGTGAAACGCCGTTAGCGTTCCACGTAGATATCCCTAGGGAAGTCATTTTTAAATGCCCTGCTAAAACGACATTTTCTAAAGCGACAACACACACAAACAGAACCAATCACAGTGCAATTAATGACTGCGCAATATTCCTATAAGGATGACATTAGCATACCCATTCACTCATACCAACTTCCACACATTCTTAGTGTGTGCCGACACGACCATCCTGACCATTACACGACCTCGTGCAATTCGAGCCTTACGTTCCACGGCTGCGTCCCTCGGTAGGTTGGACGGAAGGTGGCAGTGGAGTAGATAGCTTTTTGATATGGGGGGGGGGGGATATGACTCAGAATAATATCCTGTTTTTTTGTAAGTTTTATTTTACACTGCGATAATAATCCACAATCTGCGATAATAATAATAATAATGCTGTACTGCACAGTCATCGCGTAAAAATGTGTTTCTTTTTCAATTTTGAGATTATATCATCTTATAATTCTCAGACCCAAGGGGGGGATTGATCCCCCTGATCCCCCCCCTATCTACGCTACTGGAAGGTGGGCTGTACGTATGCAGTGGGAACCGCGCAAAAAAAAAAAATTACCATTCAATCAACTTAAAACAGCTTATTCAAATATAACTTCTCATTTCTCAACTAACGTTATAATTTTGAATACAAATTCCATCTTCATATTTCTGTGTTTTCTTTCTTAACTAATACAAATTACTATACCCTTGCAGAGGGTATTATAATTTTGGTCAAAAGTGTGCAACGCAGTGAAGGAGACATCTCCGCCTCTATAAAGTATATATATTCTTGATCAAGACCACCTCCTGAGTCGATATGAGCATGCCCGTCTGTCCGTCTGTCTGTCTGTCCGGCTGTCTGTCTGTCTGTCTGTCGGTTTCTACGCAAACTATCGAGTTGAAACTCCGACCCTATAAAGTATATATATTCTTGATCAGGACCACCTCCTGAGTCGATATGAGCATGTCCGTCTGTCCGTCTGTCTGTCTGTCCGTCTGTCTGTCTGTCTGTCTGTTTGTCTGTCTGTCTGTTGGATTCTACGCAAACTAGTCTCTCAGTTTTGGAGCTATCGAGTTGAAACTTTGCACACATCCTTTTTTTCCTTGCAGGTAGCATATAAGTCGGAACGGCCGAGATTGGTCGACTATATCCTATAGCTGCCATATAACTGATTGATCGGAAATGCCATAACTTTGGTGTTTTTTATGTTAGAGGGTTGAGACTTTCCACACATGTTAAAATTGAATATCTTGTGTACAAAATTTCATAAGGATCGGCCGACTATATACGATCCGCTATATGTCTAATAATATAAGATGCGTGGCGCCACCTAGCGGACTGCGACTCAACTGCAAGGGTATATAAACTTCGGCTCCGCCCGAAGTTAGCTTTCCTTTCTTGTTTTCTTTGACATAGCTCATTTTTACATTATCTTTAACCCATCAGCTTTTACATAATAATATCTAATGCGCCACACGCCATGATCAAAACAATTTTTTTGCACTTGTGCTTACATTAATATTACAAATTTCATTATTAGCCCTTAAGGCTATACTGTCTCTTGCAATAGTATCTAATTAAATACTTTTATTACTGTCTCTTTCAACAGCGTCTTTTTTATTCTTGTCTCTTTCAACAGTTTCTGTTACAATTTTTTCATTACTTAAATCCTTATTAAAACTTTCAAATTCAACTGGTATTTGTCGATCTGGCATTTTTCTTATATCATAATGAGCAAATTTATATTTTTTATTATCAGTTAATTGAAAAGGCCCCCTAAACTTTGGACTTAACTTTGTTTGATGCCTCTCTTCATTTTTTTAATAATAAGAAATCTCCAACCTTACATCCAACAACTTTAGCCTGGTTTTTATTAAATTGGTCCTTTTTATATGCTGCTGCAGCTAAAATATTTTGACCTGTTCGTGCTCTAACTTCCGACAAGTCGACCTCATCTACCAGATCGCAGGGTGGATTCAATCCCAATTGGCGGGCAACTTTACCTATAAACAATTCTAAAGGGCTTGCCTTTTTCACTCGACTAACCGTACAGTTTAACGCTAATTGAACTTCTCCTAAGGCATATTGCCAAGATCGATTGCTAGTTTCAACGGCAGTTAAATAATTTTTTAAGGTGCTCATAATGCGTACAACTTGATTTGCTCTACTTGCACCTGTCGCAACCAAATGCAATTTAATTTTTTGTTGTGAACAAAACTCACTAAATCTTGTGCTGGCGAAACATCTACCCTGATCTGCTATCATGCGGTTTGGTACTCCAAACAGAGAAATAGCCGACGTGACAGCATTTATGCAATTTTCACCATCAATTTTAAGCGCGTGGGTTAAATAACCAAATTTAGTAAAGGAAGTCGCCTGGACAACGATATACTCCTTTTGATCAGACTTGCCACTCAACTTCCCAGTTATGTCGATGTGAATGGTGTGCCAAGGTGGATTTACTTTTGGTATTGGATGAAGACTTCCTTGAACTTTACCCGAAGAAAACTTAGACATTTTACACGTAATACAGTTATCAACGAACTTCCGAATGTACTTGGACATGTTATCGAACCAGTAATAGTCATAGGCCTTATCTAAGGTCTTCTTCCATCCCAAATGCATGATGGACTCATGGATCTGATTTATTACGGACCATCTAAATGATCGCTGAATTTTTCGATATAATATAATATTCCTGCTCTCAACTCATAAGTTTTAGCAATGTCCTCAGCAAGAGAATTTTCTTTCAATTTATTTACAATATTAACAATTTCAGAATCTTTACGCTGTTCGACCAAAAGCCAATAGTCTGATATTTCTGCCAGATGAACTCGTTTTTCTAGGATTTTGCAAGTCAACTCTGCTGAAGACAGATTTCTTGAAAAGAAGTCAACATGAGACATTCATTTACCTTCTTTATATTGAATGTCAAAAGTGAAAGACTGTAAATACGCCCACCATCTTTGCACTCTGGGACATAGATCCAGTCCAGTCCAGTATAGATCCAGTTCTTGATGCTTTAAGTAAGTTACAATCAGTGAAGACAATAAAATTTCTACCCCATAAATAATGGCGAAAATGCTTTATAGACAAAACAACAGCAAGTGTTTCTAATTTATAGGAATGATACCGTGATTCAGCCTTACTAAAATATTCAATAACATGAGACTTGTTGTTGATTTTGTGTAACAAGATGGCACCGTATCCCTTAGAGCTTGCATCGGTATGCAAGTCAATACGATGGTCCGGATCAAAAATTACTAAGACTGGCTTTTGTGTAAGAATAGAAATAATTTTCTGTCTAATTTCTTCATTTTCCGATTTCCCAACAAAATCATTCTTCTCCGAAGTCAAAAGGTACAACGGTTTCATAAAACAGGAAAATCCTTGCCGTCTTTTTTTTTAACTAACATTATTGGACTTGCGTATGGTAAGCAAGTGGCTGTATAATTATACCCTTGCAGAGGGTATTATAATTCAATATGCCAGATTTCATAAGGATCGGCCGACTATATACGATCCACTACATATCTAATAATATAAGATGCGTGGCGCCACCTAGCGGACTGCGACTGAACTGCAAGAGTATATCAACTTGGGCTCCGCCCGAAGATAGCTTTCCTTTCTTGTTTTACATTGTAATAATCATTATCATTAATCTTAATACGTATCATAAATCTTAATAATCTTAAATCTTGTCTCGTACCAATTCTCTTTCATCTGGGCTAAGCCGATATGCTCTTCTTTGAACAATTTTTCTTGGGTCTACTAATTTAATTTTCATTTCACTCGAACTAACTATAGTCAAAGGAATTCCACTAATAAAAGATTTTGAATATTTTTCCAATAAATCTAATAATTTATATTCCCCCACAAGATCAGTATTTAATTCACAAAATTTGCCATCATTTGAACAATTGTTTACAGTTTTTGGTCTAATAATTTCGAATTTTCCTGGTGATATTATAACATTGAATACAGGGGACAGTACTTCTCGACCAATAATAATGTCATTCTTCAAATAATCATTATCCAAAAAATTAAACAAAACCTCAATACAATGTTAGTTAATTTTTACGTTGATAGGTATTTGCAATGTGCTACATATGCCCCCAGTAACATTACTAGATTGTTAATTCTTTTACCAGCTAATTTGTCACTTATCTTTTGTTTTATTAATGAACATTCCGCTCCACAGTCAAATGTTGTTATAAACGTCTCTCCTCAATGAACCATCTCTCCTTTGAGCTTAACAACTTCCAACGATGCACTCAAATCCATTATCAAATCGCTGCCTTTAACAGTATTTTCTGTCAAAATTATATTAACGGTTGAACACCAGGCCGATGAGTCAGCACCGTCAAGGTGTGCGTTGAATTTCGGTAGCACAATTGTTTTTTTATTTGTTGTTTCAGGCGTCACCGATTATACAGCTTTAATAAGCTCAAACAAGTTTTTATATTGCAATTCCATCAAAATTCGACATGGTCCTTCAAAATTATTAGGTAGCGAGCCAGATCCCACTTCTGATGTTGCAGCACCGTTATTTTCCGACATGGTAATAGCACAGCGAGTTTCGCTTTTTTACACACGACGACCAAATTGCAAGTGTCACTGCCTGCGTCGTCCCTTCTTTTTTCCATCCTTACCACCGAACCACACTCGGCGACAGCAACACTACGCTGTCGCCCTGCTAAAACGATATTTCTTAAAGCGACAACACACACACACACAAAATCAATCACAGTGCAATTAATGACTGCAATTAATATTCCTATAAGGATGGTATTAGCATACCCATACACTCATACCAACTTCCTCACATTATTAGTGTGCGCCGACATTTATATAAAGCAATATTCGCAACACGTTGTGCAGTGGTATATCTGGCCGAGTATTATACGGTTTTTTTTTCCAATCCAAATTCGGAAAAAAGCTCTATTATTCTTTAATTACTCACACTGTCTTATATTTTTGGTACAGGGTTTGAAGGCATTTTTACTTAACATTAAATAGTTTAGTCAGTTTATTGTATATCAGTATATTGTCTGCCCACTAGTCGAGTCATAATTCGATTACATAGTAGCATTTATGTATTTCTGAATGTGTGAAAGTAGTGCACATGATAAATTTGTGGGCTTCATCAGTTCCTAATACTATTTCTCGGCGTGCTACCCTACGTTAAGGATGCAATGGATCTCTAGTATAAAATGCTATTGTTTTTAAGACAGAGATATTGGGTTTATGGAGTTAATCGTTGGTTTCCGTAAAATCAACGATCAAGTCAATGCGCTAGATTATCAATTCAATAAACTTAATCTTTTGAATAACTCGCCAAAGCATGAAAAATCCGCTAGGGTTCTTTCAGCTCCAGAGGTCGCTGGATGGCCGGGATAGATCCTAGTGTTAGTGGCAAAATGACAAGATGTGGTGGAGACCATAGTAGTACGAACATACTACCCTGAACGGATCGTGTTGGGCATATGTGGAACTACAATAGCTAAGGAGTAGAGGACGAAAGTTTCTAATACGTCTACTAGGAACTTTAAATTTTAAGCGTTAAGTAGTTGCTGGCTGTCTACATTACCATTAATGAGATTATATAGAAACACGACACCCAGCATCGTTCCGTTAAGTAGATGCGTAGTGAAGTGAAGGTAAGTAAATAAGGACTGGAAGGTGAAGATTTAAATCTCTATTAAGTCCTCTAAGGGCGAAAACCAGGAAGATTTTGTGCAGATTCTATGTGGTCTTGGTGTAACCCGTATTGAGAACTCCAGACACACGATTCTCAAGAATAGCACGAACCAATGATATGTATAAAGTTTTTGTTATGTAGGTGTCATTCAATTCTTTTGACCACCTTTTGATAGAGCCAAGCACACCCATTGCTTTATTAGCCTTGGTGGATATTTAATTGGTAAATTTAAGGATATCCAGACCATTAACCTGAGTTAATCGTTCATAAAGGTAATCGGGCACTAGTGAATCTGTTCTAAATTAAAGCATAACGTCATCAGTACAACTGAATTAGTTAAGGCAAGGAATAGGTCGTTCATAAAGGTAATCGTTCATAAAGGTAATCGGGCACTAGTGAATCTGTTCTAAATTAAAGCATAACGTCATCAGTACAACTGAATTAGTTAAGGCAAGGAATAGGTCGTTTGTAAACATAATATTAAAATTAAAGTTTCAAAAATTTTTAATTTTCAAGAGTGATTATAATTATTAAAGATTCCTCTTTAAATTCTTTAAATTTAATATGTGCTTTGTATACCAAGGCGGATTAGTTGAAGGGGGCGGATATTTCCAAGGCACCCAAGCGTCAAAAATATATTCAAAGTGTATAAAAAATTTTGTAAGGCAATTTTTATATCCTTGCATGCCATGAATTTCTATCGTGGTTAATTTGCCCGAGTGACATGTCGAACATGCCCGGAGGGAAGTCGTTGTGCGAGTTAAGCAATAAAGACGGTGAATTATCAACATTGGACAACATGAGTTCTGGGATATCAAATTCACCCAGAGTTACCAGCCAGTTGGAAGTTTGCAAGTAACCCTCTTGTATTCTGATAGGTAAGTGTTATTGAAGATATTAGTTTTTTAAAGCTGAGGAAGATGATGCGGAAGAATGGGTGGAAGGTAGGGATGAGATGAAGAGATTATCTTATTACAAGACTTCAAAGCACAGACAAGTCTCAAAAGAATCGGCCAACTATATACGATCCGATATATATATAATAATATAAGCTGCTACCTATCTGCAAGGGCGAATTCACACAAGAGCAAAAATGAGCTTAGCTTTATCTTAGAGCCACCTCCGGAAATTTTATCATCATTATAAAAATCGTGACGCAGAATTTGGGCACCCTTTGGAAACATAGACTGCTCATCCTCAACAAACTGATGCATTGGTCGAACGGATAAAAATGAGTACGGCTTTGTCTCATAACTGTCCAAAATCCAAAATGAAACTAGGCTGGGTGGAGCGATGGAGCGTTGTTGGGACTGTAGGAGCACATCAACAGAGAATCCGTCTGTCGCAAAGCCAGTGCCGCATATGCCATGTGCGTTTTTCATCTTCGTAGCTGCAGCTGACTAGCCAGACGAGACGTAATCACGTGCACCTGTGATCCTGAATCCAATAGAGCTCTGCAAGGAACAAACGCGACTCCGAATGAGAATATTCGCTACGATATATACATAGGCGATATAATATACAGGCAGAGCAAGGTGAATTAGTGATAGAAAAAAGACTATCTACTGTAAATTGCGACTCTACGTCTTCCCACATGAGTGCCCGGCGCGTAACCGGCCATCACCACATCCATAGCCTCCGAAGTCCTTCATCAATGCTCCAAAAATTCTGCCATTCTAAACTATTATCCCCAAATTTTTTAAGGCTCGATTATGGGCATTGAATTTATCTGGCATTATCCACACTGGCTGGAGGGCTCTTTAATCCTCTTCAAGTCCTGGAAGATACCCTTTGTCTTGCATTTTAAAACAGCACTCCGAGCTAGAGAGAGTGCTCCTGTGACTGCGCCGCTGGAGTTCATAGCCATTATATTTGAACTACGATTGATTAAAATAATGAAGCGCACTAAATAATTCTGGTGCCAAAATTATATTCTTGTCATTTATTTGATTATATTTAATTATAATTGCTCGCGTCGATCACGATTTATCCCATTTGACAATGTATCCCATTTGGAATGTATATATACATATATGTATGAACGGCGAAGGCACTTACAGTGGAACGTATGTATGTGTATTATAAATAGCGGACCAGATAAAAATTGACGGTCATATTGTATGTGATAGTAATAATGGGGGTTGATGGTAATAAATTATGGTAATAAATAAAACGAATAGAAAATTATTAAAAAATATACATACATAAGTTTAAACACTGCGCAAAACTGTACCAAATATATTCGCACTGGTTTTATTTAATGTTCGGTGAAATTGTTCATGTTATTAATTATATCACGTCAGGGTCACCAAATAAATTTAATTATCCTAAGTCCTTTAAGCCGATTGGCCGAGAAGAGTCAGCTTGCGACCAACAAAAGCGATACGATTAAATAAAACAAGAACGAAAATCTAACTTCGATCGGAGTTGATATACCCTTGCAGTTAAGCAGCAGCTTATATTATTATTATATATATCGGATCGTATATAGTTGTCCGATGCTTATGAGAATTTCACCATCACCAATTTTCTAATAAAAATGTTGAAAACAGCCCCAAGCATCTTTAAAAATAGGAAGATTATGCCATTTCCAATCGTTCAGTTATATGGCAGGAATAGTCGGCCGATCTTTATGAAATGAGGCAAATTCGATTACTTTACTCAAAATGGAATTTGTAAGTCCTATCTTCCTAACTTAAAAAACACCAAAGTTGTGCCAATTCCAATCGTTCTATGACAGCTATAGAATATAGTTAGCCGATCCCGTTCCTACTTACATATATACTACCAGCAAACTTACAGTTTTCAAACGAAACCAAACAAGGAAAAGAAACATGTTTTCGCCTAGTGTTTACGATGTTATAAAACTGCTTCGGAGCAGGTAATTAAATAGAAAAATTTATTTAAACGCAATGAAATTCAAAATCATCAAACTTTTACAACTTCAACTCTTCTATTGGAGTCCATAGAGATAGGGACTCTTCTTCTTTGCAGAGGTCGGTCGCTTAGGAGCTAAGGATCTCCGGTTTTAACCACCCATTTTTTATTATCACTTGAATGAATCTTAACCTCTATTACATCTTTTGATTGGTTTTCTATTGTTACGCTAAGGTTTTGAATGCTCTGTTCAATATTATTGATAACAATGCCTCGCTAAGGGTACGCAGATCGTACAAGCTTCCCTGGTACACAGAGGGCTTCAAAAACTTAAAGAATAGAAGGGAAATTTTATAAAAGATTTTGAAAGACAGGGAAAGCTGGTGAGATGTAGCGGCAATTCAAGCGGGAATTTGAATTCATTAATAAACTGCTCTACAAACAATATACTTCCGATGTTTAAGCAAGCCTCAGATACAACTCCAAACCATTTATGTGGTTTGTGAATAATAAAAAATCATCCTCTGATATATCTTCATCCATTTATTATGGCGGTTTGGCAGCTGACTCTAATACGGGCTTCTCAGACCTTTTTACTATTTATTTTGACTTATGTATTGAATGTAACAATTAACTGTTATTTTTGCCTCAAACCTGGAGCCGAAGGACGCTTGCGGTGAGCAGGAAGTACTGAGGTTGGAAGCTTGGACATATTAGAATGTGACCTTGACGAAACCCCTAGTCATCACAGCGGACGGTTTCCTAGCTTGTAGCTAGCCATAAAAACGCGTATAACATATATAGCCGAAGAATTAAAATTTCGGAAGCTCTTCAAAATACTCATTTGTTTCAGCAATGCCGTCTTCGTTGGAAGCGAACCGTCGTCCTCCTCTTCAGATTGGGGAAAAGAAAATAGTCACTAGGGGCCAAATCTGGTGAATAAGGGGGATGCTGCAATAATTCCATTTTCAATTCCTCGATTTTGGGCATGGAAACAGCGCAGGTGTGCACACGCGCAGTGTCCTGATGCAAGAGGACTTTTTTCTTGTTCAGATGGGGTTGTTTCTCTTTGATTTTCTCGCTCAACCGATGCAATAACGACGCGTAATATGCTCCTGTTATCGTTTTCCCTTTTTCCAAGTAGTCAGTAAAAATGATGCCCTGCGAATCCCAAATTTTAAAATTTGACTTTTTCAATTTTTTTATTTTAATCGAAATAAACCAAAATGACCACCAATGCAAAACTTTTAGTTTTTGAAATATTTAAGTGTTCAGTTTAGCTAATTTTTTTCACAGGTAAAACAAAATTTCAAAAAAAAACTACTGAAATAGTGTGATAAACAATGGCCATCAATTTTTTCAAATGACCACCTACCGATTTGAAATTATTTAAAATTGAACATAGTTAACAATTTTTCAAAAATTTCAAAATCGACTTTTTGAATTTTTTTTTCAATATCGAAATAAACGCAATTGACAACAAATGGTCATCTTTTAGAATTTTGAAAAAACTTTTCGTTTTTTAAATATTTAAGTTTTTAGTTTTGGTCATTTTTTGGGCAGGTAAAAAAAAAATTTCAAAAAAAAATTACTGAATTCGTTTTCCATTAGTTAAAAAAAAATTGATCAATCACAAAAAAACAATGATCATCTTTTGAAATTTTAAAATAACATTTACTTTTCGACATACTTGATTCTCAAAGTCTTAAAAATAAAAAAATTAAAAAACCAAAAGATGACCATCATGGCCCATGGCCCATAGCCCATAGCCTAAAACATATAAATTAAAAAAAAACTTTTATTTCCATCATTGCCCATCATAGTTGCATATAACTTAAAAATTTTACAAAAATATCTATGCCCATCATGGCCCACATCTAAAAACATACAAATTTTACAAAAAAAACTGTGCTCATCACTGCCCATATCTTAAAACTTAAAAATTTAACAAAAAAAATCATGCCCAACATTGCCCATCCCTTAGAACTTAAACATTTTACAAAAAAGTCTATGCTCACCATGGCCCACATCTTAAAACCTAAAAATTTAACAAAAAAATCTATGCTCAGCATGGCCCACATCTTAAAACTTAAAAATTTTACAAAAAAACTATGCTCAGAATGGGCAACAGCTTTAAACTTAAAAATTGTACAAATAAATCTATGTCCATCGCTTAAAACTTAAATAATTTGTAGGTTCTTGCAATTTGAACATTGGAAGTATAATATTAAGAAGGTTTATGTTAAGAAAAATACATCATCTAATATGTATTGCTTAAAAAGTCTTACACGTCATATTTGGAAAATTTTCAAATTATACCTGTCATGGGGAAATCCAGAAAATGTACCCATACAGGTAATAAAAGAAACAGTTACAGTAGTTTGGGAAAATACTTAAAACAAAACAAGTTAAAAATCATGCAAAATACATACACAGCTGGCCAAAATAATAAGTACAGCCTCATAAGATTTCTTCTATGTCACGTAAATCTTTTTTGATTACCGTAACGAACCAATTCTAATTTCTTTTATTTTTCTTGCATAATGTTGATTATAAAAATACTTAACATAAGAATATTTCACGAAATCTGTAGAATTTATTGTCAATTAAACCTAAAAAACATAAAAAAGGGTTGGTCAAAAAAATAAGTGCAGCAATTCTTCAAAGCCTCTAACTTAAAAATAAAAAACATTTTCTCAATTTTTTTCGTTTTATAGTATTTTTATGCTAATACCCAGTATATCCCCCCCTTTTTTTGAACTTTTGTTATCCGTTTCGGCATGCTGGGCATTTAATTTACGGCACGTCTCCAAAGGACTTTCGTACCTTGACTTTGCTGCAATTCTTCTGTATTTTGAAATGTGTTTGTGCCAATCCGACGATTAAGCTCTCCCCATAGGTTTTCTATTGGGTTTAAGTCTGCAGTTTGACTTATCCGCTTCATAATGTCCAACTTGTTTTCGGTGAACTAAGCCTTGACCAGCTTTGATGTGTGTTTTGGGTCGCTGTAGAAAGACCCATCTCAAGGGCATGTCTTCCTCAGCATTATGTCAGACAATATATTTTTATACCCAAATCGGATCATAGTATCGGTAATCCGATGAATCGGGACGACTCCATGCCATGAAAAACAGTCCCAAATCATAATGTTTCCGCTTCCATGTTTAACGGTCTATTTCGAGTACCGGGCGTCGAATTCCTTGCCTTTGGGTCGTCGGTACTTTCGTCTGGGTCGTCTTTGGGTACATTCTTTCTGGAGTCGTTACCAAATATAGTTTTTTTGTTTTGTCGCTCCATAGGACATTATTCCACTTTTTGGAACCCTCTGTTACAGATCATGCCAAATGATTTTGGGCTAACTGTTTCCTCATCTTTAAATTATTCCCTCGAAGGAGAGGAACTTTTCTGGCTATGCGTCCTTGTAAGCCAGCATTAGTAAGTCTTCGACGAACTGATCTAGACCATATTTCATGGTCAATATGAGCAACAATGGATGAGCAGCAAAAACTTAGGATTCGGGTGTCGGTCGTTTGACAGGATTTCTTCTTCCGACCTCGAGTTTCGAATTGAAACTTGAATTTTAGGGCAATCTGGACCAAACACAATGACTGCCCAAGTATTTTAGCGATTTCCCGAAGATTTTATCCTTCCTTTTGCAGAATTAAAGCAATTTTAACCCTTTTTTTTCCAACTATAGAATTTTTTTTCCTGGGATATACTTAAATATGCTAGGAAATAATAAAAACCAACATATCTTAACTCGAATCTAGCTTTAATCCTTTAAAATGTATCAAATACACAGGTGTACTTATTATTTTGACCAGACCAAAATCGCCCACCCAGCAGAAAATTAAGCTTAGTATTGAATACACGAGGTTCCCATATTTCATTCTTGTTTTAGAAATTGTGTAACATTGTAACTTATCAATATAAAAAAGTAAATATAAAAATCGAGTTATATCGAAACAAATAAACACTATTTCTGTGTACTTATTATTTTGGCCAGCTGTGTATGTATGTAATACCTATGGTACATTGAACCAGTACACCATAAAGTTTCAATTGCATAATTATGCGGTTTGGATAAAAGGGATCGTTTTAGGAAATGCATATTACCGCAAATTTTTTTTGGTTTTCCTAACTGGAAAGGGTTCAAAACCCAAAGATGTAACCAATCAAGATGTCACAGAGGATAGGTCCCAGATTTTCCTTGTTATGGCCTTATAAACTAATAAAAAAAAGCGTCATAAAATATACTTTAGCAGGTCATAAACCAGAATATATATACGAGTATGACCATTGTTATATAAAATCTTTTTATAAATAAAAACATAATTAAAAAATTTTTTAAAAATTTTTTATTGGCTTTTATTAAAATTAAACATCTGACTCCGTGTAAAAAATAATGTGAATCTTCATACTCGTATTTGTTGCCGTACATTTTTTCGCTTGCTTCGTAAAATCATAGTTTATAAGGGTCATTAGGGTTTATATATACGATCCGATATATATATAATAATGATAAAAAATGCTACCTAATTGCACGGCTATATCAACTTCGGCTCCGCCCGAAGTTAGCTTTCCTTTCTTGTTTGAATTATTATTTAAATGATTATAAATATTAAAATTTATGATATATACAGAACAAACACCGGATATCATATAAAACAAGATTACTTTGCCCAAAATGAATTCTGTACCAAGTCCCGTCTGTCTAACATAAAAAACACCAAAGCTTTGCAAAGGTTTGCCAATTTTGTAAATAAGATATTTTAGCCAAAAATATATATATTATATTATATATAAGTTAAGGTGTTCATCCATTGATCACCTGATGATGAGTAGTCGGTTCATGGTTTGATATCGAAGGAAATACAATTTATTATATTAGTCACTCAAATTAGTAGAAAACTAATAAAACACTAGAAAAAGTAGTTTTCAATATAACAATTGGGAAGTATTTTTAGGAATATTTGGAGAAGTTTCAGCTTTGCGGTTTGGTGGTCCAAAATAGACTGACTTTCCAGAGTTGTGACCCTCCGGTCGTCAGTTCGATATCGGCCGATCTCCCATTCCAACTCTATGTGTGGTGTCAGCGTGTGCGGTGTCGGCGTATGTGGTGTCAGCGGGTGTGGTATCAGCTATCCGGTGTCAAGAGTCAGCGTAACACTTCGGGTGTGTGTCAGCTTTCTCGCAACATTCTAGTCAGCGTACATAGTTGCACTCTTGTGACATAGTTGCACTACTGCGACATATCCGGGTGTAGTTGAACCACTTGAATATCGTGTTTTGTTTATGCTGTGGATTTTGGTTTAAGACTCTGGGGTCGAGTTCGAGGCGTAGTAGTAGTAGGAGGCGAATAGTGCTGAGCAAGGGGGGGCTCGACAGTGCTGGGTGATAGCTTCTCCCCCTCTAAAAGACTGCGTCCCGCAGATCAATTGGCAGAATTGTGAGCCGTTGTCGACATACTCTTTGGGTTTTCCAGGTCCTCGATTGTAACCCTCATGGTTGGTATTCCTTTGGTGGAGGTCAACTTCCTCCAGATGATAAACAGTATCGAGAAGACTACCATTGTTAGTGAAGCCTCCAAGACAAAGAAAAAGGTTACGCCTCGTGAAACGCCAGATATCAGCTGTATGTTTTGGGCGTTGACGTCATCGACGTATCCAAGTGAAGGTCGATAGCCAGTTACTGTTATGTTGGTTAGCACTGGTGGTAAGGCCATTGGGTGGTTTGCAGAATAGACGGTGAATTTTTTGTCCCGGACTGTGATGATTTCGTTGTTAAACTAGACAACGTACGTTCCTTCCAGTTGGTAGTCTCTCTCGGATGTCGCTATTGAGCCATTATAGTTGGAGAGGAATAATGTCCCATCGTTGACCAACTGCACGACCTCTTCATTGCTCCGAAGGTATGAGCAGGATACATGGCCACCCTTCAGGAGCCGTGGAATGCATGAGTTTTTTTCTAGAGCCATTAAATCCTTATATTTTGGGCAGACTGTGATGTTGCCGATGGAGGATCAGCTTCCCACTACTGCATACGTCTCCTCTCCGATTAGTGCGAGCTTCTGGTGTTTGAGCACTATTTGCTTCCCGCCTGATACCGTTGGATACAGATGTACGAGTTCGTATCTCCTATTAGATGCCTTGGGCAGGGCTAAGATGTACAGTAGTGCCGTGCCATTAGAGAGTACGGTTGGCCGGGAAAATTCCACTGCCTCCACAGTGTTTTGATACGGAAGGTCGTCGACTTCTGTGAGTATCGTTTCGATTTCTTCATGATCCAGGAGGTTCGTATTTGCCACTCCACTATTTGCCACACTGACTTCCGCTACTTGTTTAGCCAGGATGATTGCCTTGTGTAGTGTTGCCGCGACCGCATGAAGGTCGCCGTCTATCGCATTGACTCTCGCTACCACATCGTTCAATTGTTGAATTGATTTATAGCTGGCGTCGAAGAGTCGAGCTTTGATCCCAATTTGTTGGTCAATGTTTTTGGCGATCATTCTTTCAGAGTTGAGTATCGCATTTCAGTCCTCCCCGTCTGGTGATCCTGCTATCCACTTCCAGGCTGAACCCAGCCAGTTTATTTCCCGAGCTCTGCGTGATGATGGCCTCATTACTCTATTTATTCCCTCCGCTGCTTGCTCCAGGTAATGCCTCGTTATTGTGCTAACACGTTGATCCGTCAGGGTTGCCGCGTCTTGGCTAGTGACGTCTACTAGCTGCATCATCCTCGACTGGTTGATGACGTGTATCAGTTTAAATACTCCATTGTTAAATACTCCGCCATACTGCTCCTTGTTGCAGGGGAACGACGGGTGCGTCGAACTTGAATATGCGCGCGGCTGATGTAAGGCCGATGATTGTGAGACTTGTGGAGCATCCTGATCGAGAAGGAAAGAAAGGCTTGTGTATATACTATTCATGCTTATATTATATGTGTTCTACGTTTAATGTTTTGTGTGTGTTAAAATAGAGAAATTTTTTGTGTGTGTTTTAAAATAGAGAGGTTTATAAAGCGCTCTTCAATTCCTCAAGTCTGATTTATGTAAAATTTTCCCTGACCTAGTTTTTATCGTCACTCTGCTATTCTCTTGGACCTCCTCGGGTCTGAAACGTTGTTTTTCCTTAGTTTTAATTTGCTTATTAGCGACGAAAACCTTATCCCTCGACTCGTACTGTTTAGGTTCTGTTCTATTTATATTATGTCCTGTGCTCATATTTGAATCGTTTGCAACAGTCGCACAATGATAACTGAGCACGAAGCGTGCTTGACATTCTGAAAATTTCTCAAGAATTTGGATGCGGACTTTTTTCGAACCTCTGTGGGCTCTGAATCTGATAAATTTTTCACCAATCTCTGCGTTATTCGAACTTTATACAGCTTAAAATTTTCAAAGAATGTGGATTGAACGAATGGTGGGTAGGTTTCGGTCCTTCAATCCTTACTCCATTAATTATAGAGGGTTTAAGATATTTTCCGAGTAAATCTATTAGATCGGACATTGTCTCGTCGTTAAGTGGAATCAAGTGACGGACGTACCAACGTGCGGGTGCTCACATGAGTACTCAGTTTGATTTTCGTCGGAAGCGCCGGTGTCGATAAGAAACCTTAACTTGTTGCCATTCCTCGTGTTGTATTCTATGTATGGCACGCTGGATAGGCGTCCGTCATAAAATTTGCCTCGTCGCTAGCGTTCTCATTGTCGGCCTTATGATATGGGACATCATACTCGAGACGCGTGTCGTGAGCGCTCACCGTTTCGTCTTCGTAAGTAGTCTGACAAGCGGAATTTTGTGTGTCGTTTTCAGACATTGCCACCACGCTAGGCGGAACCGCCGTCATGTGGTACAATCGTTGTGCTTTCCTGAAGGGATTCGAACCGGGTGAACCGGGACCTATCATCAGAGTCGTTTCCACGGCGTACGCCAAAGCCGGACTGATAAGACTGGCCAGACCGGTTTGACTCCATCTTAATGGCTGGTCGTGGTCCTTGGAATCTATTAAAACCTCGCGAGTTACCGGATGAGCTATGAGTTAAAGTTCATGCCCGCCGGTGCCCTTATTGGTGGTTGGAACGAAGACGAATTCGGTGGGGATGCTATTGGAGGCGCATATCGTGATGCGCTTGTTGGGTAACGGGGTTGGGTAAAAGTGATTATTGACCTCGTTATAAAATTGTTCCAGAGTTCTATTTGCCTGTGTCAATTGGCTTAGTTGGTATTCGAGGGTTCGGACGTCCCGCTTTTCGGCGTAGTGAAGCGAGAGAACCCGCTTAATTTCCGACCAATTTTCATCTTCAACATTGTAAGAAGAAAGCGCCAAATCGGCGTCACCTATTTTTTGCCTAATATAGAGAATGATGGTCCTATACAAGTGCTTGCCTATAATAATCTCATAGTCATTAACAATGGCTTGCGCCCTGTTAACCCACGATACATATTTCCCGGGCTCCCCCTCAAAAGTCTGGAGTTCCTTCACACAATCTGGCAGAGTGGATGTTTCTTTAAGCTCGTATTCAGTGCGCGGACGAACCAAAGGAATGGGTTGGGTTATCTCTCTTAATATCTTCTTTAACTCCTATAACCTGGTCTAATAGGGTCTTAGGTGGATGGTGGATTTGATTTCTTCCATTTGAAGAGGGAGGGAAAAATATTTTATTCGGAAAAAATATTATAGAAACTCTCCCAAGAACCACAAGAGAATGACGTGGAAAATCGTATAAAAATAATAAGTAAGTAAATAATTCAATTCTTTGAATTTTTGTAATATAATGTAGTATTTGTAATTTTAATGATTATGGTTATAACAAAAAAGAATTTTCAATCTTTATTTTGACTTGAGGGGTAAGGGAGAAAACGCTTTACATCTCCCTTTACAAGCATAGGTGTATTAATATTGTAGTGTTCGTGTTCGTCTTCTTTAAATTCTTCTGATGAGGGGAAAAAAAAGAAATTTTAAATATGAGGAATAACAGAATACAATATTATTTAATTATAATAGGGTGTAAAGTGAAGTGTAAAGTATTACGGGTGATATTTTTTTGCATAATTCTTTAATTCTTCGATTCTTTCTGTTGCATATTTTTAGTTTTTCTTTTGTGTTGCATACTTTTGGTGCTTCTTCATGTGTTGTATATTTGTGAGTTTGGGTTTTTTTGTGTTCTTTTTTATTTCCTTGGCACTGGGCGCGGTGATCCGTATTGTTCCGTTTTAGCTCGTATGCCTACTCAGGTACGGTTGCACACACAGCCCACTGGGCAGCTTTTTTTGGGTGCATTCCACAGCTCTTTGCGTTTCCAGAAGGTTGCCACACACCATTTTTATACCCTTGCAGAGGGTATTATAATTTTGGTCAAAAGTGTGCAACGCAGTGAAGGATACATCTCCGACCCTATAAAGGTGATCAGGATCACCTCCTGAGTCGATATGAGCATGTCCGTCTGTCCGTTTCTACGCAAACTAGTCTCTCAGTTTTAAAGCTATCGAGTTGAAACTTTTCACACACCCTTCTTTCCTTTGCAGGCAGTATATAAGTCGGAACGACAGTAGATCGGTCGACTATATCCTATAACTGATTGATCGGAAATGCTATAACTTCGTTGTTTTTCAAGTTAGAAGGATGAGAGTTTCAATGGATTCTTCTTTTGGCAAAATAATTCGATATGCCAAATTTCATAAGGATCGGCCAACTATATACGATCCGCTACATATCTAATAATATAAGTTGCGTGGCGCCACCTAGCGGACTGCGACTCAACTGCAAGGGTATATTAACTTCGGCTCCGCCCGAAGTTAGCTTTCCTTTCTTGTTAATTTTCCTATTTTATTTTTCTTTTATTTTAAGAAAAATCTTTGCTACTTTATTTTTATATTTTTATACTTTTACCATGATACGCTTTATTTTTCCTCTTTTCTTTTTTTTTTATTTTGAGAAAAATCTTTACACTTTTACACTTTTTTCTATCCATTTATTATACACCCATATTTCACATTCACTCTACTTATTTGCTCGGGCGCCAGTTAAGGTGTTCATCCATTGATCACCTGATGATGAGTAGTAGGTTCATGGTTTGATATCGAAGGAAATACAATTTATTATTTAAGTCACTTAAATTAACAATTGATTCGGCAAAGTTCCTAATAAATGAATGAAAAAGTAGTTTTTAATGTAACAATTGGGAAGTATTTTTAGGAATATTTGGAGAAGTTTCAGCTTTGCGGTTAGGTGGTTCAAAATAGACTGACTTCCCAGAGTTGTGACCCTCCAGTCGTCAGTTCGATATCGGCCGATCTCCCAACTCCAACTCAGGGCCGTCGAGAAGCCATGTCGGGCCCCGGGGCATGGATTCCTCACGGGCCCTTTTTCGTTTTCGTCCCGCTGACCCCCCGGTCATTAGACCCCGCTGAAAATTACCTGGCTGACCCCCCCTCTCAACGGCCCTGCTCCAACTCTATGTGTGGTATCAGCGTGTGCGGTGTCGGCGTGTGTGGTGTCAGCTATCCGGTGTCAAGTGTCAGCGTAACACTCCGGGTGTGTGTCAGCTTTCTCGCAACATTCTAGTCAGCGTACATAGTTGCACTCTTGTGACATAGTTGCACTCTTGCGACATATCCGGGTGTAGTTAAACCCACAACACTTGAATATCGAGTATTGCTTATGCTGTGGATTCTGGTTTAAGACTCATTATTTTAAATAGGAAATACTTTATACCTTAATTTGGTACCATACTAAATTAGGAGTTAAAATATTCATAAAGAAATGAAGCGCTTGACAGGCTTGAATTTGCTAAAAAATAAAGAATATACATAAACTTCAACCATATATATAAACTTCAACAAAAGGTTTGCGGAAAGAGAACCAATGTTTGTTATGGGCTTTGATTAAAGGAAGGCCAAAGGATATGGAACAAGCGAAATTATTGGTAGAGAAATTAAAAATTTGACTTTGTCAGCCTGTGTAATTTTTATGTTTACGATATTAACTAAAAACCTTACTAATAAGAAAAATCTATTAAAGTGTGTTTTCAGAACGCAAGGGTGCAGAAGGCGCCAATGGACTCCAAGCAGTGAAGAAATATTATGTACAACTAACCGAAGACCATGCTACGCTAAGATATATTTCATGGATGGAAAATACTATTCGATTGAATTTTATCCAAGTTCTACAGCAAGGGCTGTTACAGAAATAATAAAAAAAAAGATTGGCCTACAAGAAAATTCAAAAGGATATACAATTTATGAAGTAATTGGAGCTACTGAAAGAAGTCTTTTACCAGAAGAGAAAGTCTGTGACGTAATGGCAAAATGGGAAAAATATCGGACTTCGACCCAACAAGGAGGACAGAATCAGGTAATATTATGAATTTGAAAAGTTTTGAATTCTTCCACGTAATTCGTAAATATTGTGAATCACAAGTCGCCATCACAAAAAAGTTTTTTTTCATTGTTCAGTTATCGAGTGTTTTCGGAGCTTTATTTAACGTATGTTTGTGACCTGCGTAGGGTTGAAGACCGAATTAGAATTAAAAGATGCTGCGGAGCGACCGAGAGATACCGCGAGAAAGCGAGACAACGTAGCGCATGACGGGTGATGCAGGCGGCCGATCGAATGCACGAGAGCGGGCGACGCGAACATAAATATTAAAGAAAGTGACGTCACGAATTCTATTAATTATTGTCGGCCAAACTTCTTTCCGGTGGCTACTTGTCCTGGCATACTCCCCCCGTTGGAAGATGGGCTTTCAACAGCATCATGAAGGGGCAGCAGGCACAATTTGTTGACTGCCCGCCTTGCAGCTCCAGACGCCGTCTTCAGCAGCGCCACTCCGTCTTCTCCGACGACCATTTCCGTCATCATCGCCAGGGGCCACTTCATTGGAGGCAAGTTTTAGTCCTTCACCAACATTATGTCATTTACTGCTTTGCCTTGACCTGGATGCGCCATTTGGATCGTTGCTGCAACAGGGTTAAATACTCTTCCTTCCATCTGGACAAGAAACACTGCTGAAGAAAGACGACAGGAGAGTTCAGGTTTTGTCAGGTCTGGCTCACTGAAACTAGAAGGAGGCCCTCCGTGCAGAAAATGATTAGGAGTCAGGACATCCAGATCAGCGGGGTTTTCAGAGAGAAGGACTAATGGCCTCGAATTCATCACCGCAGCAATATTATACACCAGCGTCTGCAAATCGTCGGCCTTAAGTACAGCCGAGCGCACGACCCTTTAAAAATGATACTTGGCGGTCTTAACAGCAGCTTCCAACGGGGAGGGATGAACTTCTATTCAATGGACTCTGGAAGGCAAAAATCCAAGACTGCTCTCTGGTGCTCGTCGCTAAGAAATAGTCTCTTTAATTCACTCAACTGATTTTTGGCTCCAACGAAATTGGTGTCGTTGTCAGACCAGATCTGTCAAGGCTTCTCCCTGATAGAAATAAAACTCCTCAGTGCATTCAGAAAGGCGGCGGTGGGCAGATCCCTCACCAGCTCTAAATGGACGGCCTTTGCCTTGAAACAAATGAAAACTCCGATGTAACATTTTATGGGAGTCTTGTTGCGAACCCCCGACTTATAGAAGAAAGGACCGCAAAAATCGATGCCGGTTACATTGAAGACTTGATAACCTTCCACTCTCTCCTTCGAAAGATCGCCCATTACATGCTCCAACAAACGAGGCTTCGTCTAAAAACATCTCACGTATTTATTAGTCGCCTTGAGCACAGTTTTTCTCCCCCTAATCTTCCAATACAGAGAACGCATCATCGCCAATAACGATCGAGGTCCAGCGTGCAGGTTGTGCTCATGAAAGCTAAGGATTATGCTTCTAGTTACCGGATGTCTTCTGGGCAAAGTTACTGGGTGACGACCATCGTAATCCAAGGATGAATTCTTGAGACGTTCTTTTTCGACGTAGGCACATAACGCAACTCCATGGAATTCGTCTGATTTTGTATGGTTGACACGCGGTAGGCGACAAAAACGTTAAACCTGGCAAGCTCATCTCGAATCCAGAATAACAATTGAAAAGTTGCACCAACAAAATAAATTAATTTGTAAGTACCTAGACTGTGAGCCTTGTGGGGGTCGAAACAGTAGAGAGGACCAAGAAATTATTTTGTATCAGCCTTTACCAAGAATAGTCGGAAATGCCGAATCCGAAGTGTAGGGTGTAGAGCATAGAGACGAAAACGGCAATATAATCGTCCCGCTCTGGCACACGGTACGATCTCTTTCTGGCATACTTAGGCGAAAGCGCTGAGAGACATATGGAAATGAAGATCAGGAATTGTCCCGTTATTGGAAGTTTTGGAGATTTTCTCGGTTGCGTAGCAACGAAGTTAGCTTATTAGCAGTTCGTTCATTTGAATTTGCGATAGAGAGAGTACCAGACGTGAAAAACTGACCTGCGTAAATTGAAAGAAGGCAGCAATCACGTGCTAAAACAGCTTTGGAATTCATAAAATTTCCAACATCTCGAACATCAGTATTGGGAACACCTCTTGCAACAGTTAAGAATACTAAGATTGCTGAAAGGTAAATATAGTGGATAGATAGTGAACAGATGAGAGAATTTGTATTACAGTGGGAAAGCAAACTGTATTGCGCTCTCCACCGGCCGGTTAGCCTCGCGCACGTCGCGTAGCGCGTTTGGCTGCTGTGGAAACTGCTGCTTTAGACTATTCTGCCTATGGCTCTGTTACGCCATCAGTTTAGGGTTAGGTTGCCACATGTACTCGACCTCTTACACTCGATCTTTTTCCACTCCTTTTTTTCCTCACTCGCTTCCTTTCCGACCGGTTGCCTTTGTTTTTGCAAGTGGCAACTGCCACATTGATGAAAAACGTTCAGGAACAAGCTAAGAGTCTGACAGGAGGTATCTGAAGTTCTGCGCATAGGAATTGCGGCCGCGATTCGAGTATTTACGGATCGGGACGACCACGCGACAACAGTGGCTGAAGCGACTTTCTTAACTTGGAAATGAGATTTAGCTGAAGATTTTATTGTGAAATTGATGAGGTGATTTAGGATTCTGTATCTAGGAATAGCGCCTTATTTCGAGACAATCGGAATGGTCGACCAGATCAAGCCGACACTTCATACCGGATAATTTCTTGCAGTCTAGCGGTGGAAGCATGGAATATTTGTTCGTGGAGTTACATCCTTCGGAGATACTTCGATTGAGTGGTACCGGATCAAAGAAGCCATAATTTAGCCGCTAAATCAACATTAACAGTAGGAGTTATACTGTAAACATCAGTCCAAAGCACAGACCCTAAGAAAACAAACACTTTTTGTAGTTTTTACAAGCAAAATGTCAGTTAGACACAGTAATTCGAATCTGGCAGCAGCCACCAACGAGGACATGACGGCGTGTGCAATATGTACGATGCCTATAGTAGCAAGGGAGCTTAAAGCAACTACGCGTTGCGGTCACACGTTCCATAATCAGTGTATACGAGAATGCTTGATGCAAGCGAGCCAGTGCCCCGTGTGTTACACCGAGTGCACAGCTCAACAACTTTCCTTATCGCGCAACAATTTGTTGGCGGAGTTATCAGCTGCAGAATGCGAGTCGATACGGCACCATCCAGCAGTAATAACAATTTGGTAGATGTAGATTCAAATCCAAGCAGTAATCCTGCTAGGACAAGATCACGTAGAGGTAGACCAGTAGTACCAAGAAGAGGAGCTATACAGCGCACAGGAATGACGCTCAGGTCGAACAGACAGAACCACGAGACAGAGCGTCTGGAACAAAGCCTTGGCTCGAGACGTCGAGATCAGAAAATATTGTAGAGATAGGAAAGGTAGTTCAAGCAGCTATGCAAACACAGCAGCAGCTATTGAAGCAAGACCTCACGCAATTTATTCAGTCGCAATTTGCAATGATGCAAATGGGGAACCAACCTCACAGTCCTAACAGACACAGGTCGGAGAACCACACACAGGTCGGTGGTGAAAATCCAGCTATAGTATCTGGGGAGAACAGCCACCTATACGGTCATCAAGTGGGCAGTTCCATTTCGGTAGTCCAGCCCGAGAAAGTACCAAGTATCATTCAGAGTTGGCACATTAAGTTCGATGGTACGAAGGAGGGATTGCAAGCCGAAGAATTTCTTTATCGAGTAGAAGCCTTAGCTAAGCAGAATCTCAGCGGTGATAGACAGCTTTTGTGTGATCACTTACACCTATACTTTATAGGGAAAGCAGGTGAATGGTACTGGAATTTCCATCGTTCATTCCAACGTTTCGATTGGAGAGAATTTTGTAGGGAATTCAGGAATAAGTTCAGGGACAATGAGTCGGATATGGATATCTGGGAGTTGATCAATAACAGACGTCAAGCAGAAAAAGAACCCTTCGAGGAATACCAATTCCAAGTAGAGAAACTCGTAGCCCGATTGAATACCCCGATTACAGAAGAGTCATTGGTGAAGCTTCTCATTAGGCACTTAAAGCCATCAATCCGATATGAGTTAATGCTTTTGCACGCGCCCACCTTAACACATTTAAGGGCGGAAATTCGCACCCACGAGCAGTTTTGCAGACAGATGCGATCTCAAACAGGGAAAAGTAGCTATCATCAGCGCCCTGTAGTCTCGCAACTAGAACCAGACTTTGAACATGACAGTTGCAACGAAGTTGCAGCAGTGCAACGAAAGCAATTGAAGTGTTGGAACTGCGAGAAGCTCGGGCATCGCTTCGACGACTGTCTCGACGTTCGCAGTATCTTTTGCTATGGATGCGGGGCCAAAGACACTTACAAGCCCCGATGTCAAAAGTGTAACCCATCGGAAAACCAGAGAGGGGATGCGACGAACCACGTCAAAGCGTCGCATCCAAGACAATAAAATCCAATAATAGTACTCAGACAGAATTTACGTTAAGTCCACTTCCACGGGAGTACGAACTTAACAAAACCTTACCGGATAGATCAATACTGTTCAAGCCTTATCATATTCGCGAGGCAAATTATAAGGCAGCAAGAGAGCATATCCTCGGAGACGTCAACTCTTGTGCGAAGAAGGCGAGACGATCGAAAACGAGAATACAACGATTTTGGAGGGAAGTTCAGACTTGTCGACAGAAGTTAGTTTCAGCGATATTTTTGAACTCAGATAACAGGCTATACACAGAGATTGTAATAGAGAAGAATCGATACGTAGCGTTACTGGACTCAGGCGCGTCCATTAGTTGCATAGGCGGTAGAGCAGCCAAGGAATTAGCAACTCAATCGGAAATGCTCAAGTGTTCAGAAAGGATTAGAACAGCTAACGATGCACAGTGCAACGTCACGGGAAGAATCAAAACGGAGATTGCGTACCGGGATCTCAAGAAAACAATCGAATTTTTCATTATACCAGATCTTAATCAAGACGTCTATTTAGGCATAGATTTTTGGCAAGAGTTTGGATTACTTGATAAAGTAATGGAACAAAAGCAGTCAGTATCCGAACTAACTGAAAATAGAGAAGAAACAGCGTGTGAAGTAGCTAAAACTCATGCACTGTCAACCAGTCAGAAACAGAGGCTAGATTTAGTCATTGCGAAGTTACCTTCCTATGAAAGAAATGGTTTAGGGAGAACACATGTCCTGGAGCATAGCATTGATGTTGGAGATGCAAAGCCCGTGAAGCAGCGACACTGGCATAGATCTCACCAGCATAGGAGGATTTAATGTTCAAAGAAGTAGAGAACATGTTGGCATTGGGAATTATAGAGGAGTCCAAGAGTCCGTGGAGCAGCAATTGCGTTCTTGTTAGAAAGGGACCCAAGGTTCGTCTATGCTTAGATTCCAGAGAAGTGAACAAGCTCACGATCAAGGATGCTTATCCACTACCTCATGTGGACGGTATTCTTAGTCGCTTGCCACCAGCTTGCTACATTACTGGATTAGATATGAAACACGCGTTTTGGCAGATACCGTTAGAAGAGAAATCACGGCAATACACAGCCTTCACGATTCCTAACAGGCCATTGTACCAGTACAAGGTAATGCCTTTCGGTCTCTGCAACGCGGCTCAAACTCTGTGCAGATTGATGGATATTGTGATACCACCAACGTTGCGCACAAGAGTCTTTGTATATTTGGACGATTTGCTAGTTTTGTGCTCGAAGAAATCGCAAGCCACCTGCGTAAGGCAAACATAACAATAAATATAGCTAAGTCGAAGTTTTGCATGACAGAGGTTAGATATCTGGGATATATCATTGGGCACGGCCAATTGAAAGTTGACCCAGAGAAAGTCAGTGCAGTGGAAAACTTTCCAGTTCCCAACTCCATAAAACAGCTGAGACGATTTCTCGGAGTATCCGGATGGTACAGGCGGTTTGTGGACAACTATGCCACTATTGTAACCCCACTGACAGATCTTCTTAAGAAGAACAAAACACTTGAATGGAGTAATAAGGCCGACGAAGCGTTCAAGACGCTCAAGCAGAAGTTGACGTCGTCACCAATTCTGCGGACACCTGATTTTCAGAAACAGTTCATTTTGTTATGTGACGCCAGCCTGTATGGACTAGGATGTGTGTTAGCGCAAAAGAATGAAGATGACATCGAATTGCCTATAGCGTATATGTCAGAAAAATTGTCGAAAGCGCAACGCAACTATTCCGTGACAGAGCTAGAGTGTTTAGCAGTTATAAAAGGAATAGAGAAGTTTAGAGCCTATATTGAGGGGCAAGATTTTCTAGTCATTACTGACCACGCAGCGCTTCAGTGGCTGTTAAAGCAGAAAGACTTGAGAGGTCGCTTGGAAAGGTGGGCCATGAAATTACGTGGACTCAAACTAAAGATAGAGCACCGGAAGGGCTCACAAAACGTTGTGGCGGATGCACTGTCGCGTCGCGAAGAAGGTGCAATCGACGAAATATTAGATAGCGGACCTATTATCGACTTAGAGTCTAACGAGTTCAATTCAGCACAGTACAGAGAGCTACGAGAACATATTAAAGCTAATCAAGACAGGTTACCAGATTTTAAAATTGTCGATCTGTTTGTTTATAAGAAAACAGAAGATAGATATATAGCACAAGAACAACAGGCATGGAAGTTGTACGTTCCCGTCAGTTTAGTTGACAAGGTTATATCGCGCCGTCACAATCCTCCCGATTCTGCTCATATTGGCATGACAAAGATGATTGAGAAGCTCAAGCGATATCTATATTGGCCAGGAATGGTTACTCAGATTCGTAGTTACGTGTCCAATTTGTAAAACAAGTAAGAGTGCGAACACTATACTGAGGCCACCATTAGGGAAACCCATAGTATCAGAAAGGCCGTTCCAGAAACTTTACATGGATCTGCGAGGTCCTTACCCGAGATCCAAGAAGGGAAACATAGGATTATTGATCATATTGGATCATAATACGAAGTTTCATTTCTTGCAGCCTTTGCGAAAGTTCACCTCTGAAAGGATTTGCGATTACCTAGAGTCACAAGTGTTTTATACATTCGGTGTTCCGGAGTCAATCCTAACGGATAACGGATTCCAATTCAAGTCAGGACATTTTAAAGCATTTTTGACGCGGTTTGGAGTCAGACATATATGTACCGCGATCTACTCACCACAAGCGAACGCCAGTGAACGTGTAAATCGATCTGTGTTAGCAGCTATTAGGGCATATATAGACACCGATCATACAAACTGGGATTCAAGCATTGATCAGATTAGTGCGTCTTTAAGAGCAAGTGTTCATCGGAGTACGGGCTTTTCGCCGTATTTCCTTTGTTTTGGTCATAACATGATTGTAGACGGTCGAGACTATGAGTTGCTTAGAAGGCTAAATGCTTTGACAGACGATGTAGCTTTAAAAACACCGGATTTATTAGCGTTAGCTAGGAAGACGGCTAAGGAGAGGATCAGTCAGTGTCATGAAGCAAACGCTAAAGTTTATAACTTGCGTAGTCGTGCGGTCAAGCTAAAAGAAGGAGTCACCGTTTATGCCCGTAGTTTCGCGCAAAGCAATGCGGCAAAGAAGTTCAGCAGTAAGCTTGCACCAGTATTTGTCAAAGCAAAGATTAAGAAGAAGATAAGTCCGATTTACTATGAATTAGTTAGCGACACGAAGAAACAACTAGGAGTGTACCATTTGAAGGACATCAAAACATAAAGGATAGAAGGTGAAATACATCAGCCGACGCTTTTCAGTTAATGCATCCTCGATCGAGCTTCGGCTTTATTAACTGTGGTTGTGGGGGTCGAAACAGTAGAGAGGACCAAGAAATTATTTTGTATCAGCCTTTACCAAGAATAGTCGGAAATGCCGAATCCGAAGTGTAGGGTGTAGAGCATAGAGACGAAAACGGCAATATAATCGTCCCGCTCTGGCACACGGTACGATCTCTTTCTGGCATACTTAGGCGAAAGCGCTGAGAGACATATGGAAATGAAGATCAGGAATTGTCCCGTTATTGGAAGTTTTGGAGAT
This sequence comes from Drosophila ananassae, assembly GCF_017639315.1. Classification (NCBI taxonomy): domain Eukaryota; kingdom Metazoa; phylum Arthropoda; class Insecta; order Diptera; family Drosophilidae; genus Drosophila; species Drosophila ananassae. The sequence continues at coordinate 2,468,145 of NC_057928.1, forward strand.
TTTCTCGGTTGCGTAGCAACGAAGTTAGCTTATTAGCAGTTCGTTCATTTGAATTTGCGATAGAGAGAGTACCAGACGTGAAAAACTGACCTGCGTAAATTGAAAGAAGGCAGCAATCACGTGCTAAAACAGCTTTGGAATTCATAAAATTTCCAACATCTCGAACATCAGTATTGGGAACACCTCTTGCAACAGTTAAGAATACTAAGATTGCTGAAAGGTAAATATAGTGGATAGATAGTGAACAGATGAGAGAATTTGTATTACAGTGGGAAAGCAAACTGTATTGCGCTCTCCACCGGCCGGTTAGCCTCGCGCACGTCGCGTAGCGCGTTTGGCTGCTGTGGAAACTGCTGCTTTAGACTATTCTGCCTATGGCTCTGTTACGCCATCAGTTTAGGGTTAGGTTGCCACATGTACTCGACCTCTTACACTCGATCTTTTTCCACTCCTTTTTTTCCTCACTCGCTTCCTTTCCGACCGGTTGCCTTTGTTTTTGCAAGTGGCAACTGCCACATTGATGAAAAACGTTCAGGAACAAGCTAAGAGTCTGACAGGAGGTATCTGAAGTTCTGCGCATAGGAATTGCGGCCGCGATTCGAGTATTTACGGATCGGGACGACCACGCGACAACAGTGGCTGAAGCGACTTTCTTAACTTGGAAATGAGATTTAGCTGAAGATTTTATTGTGAAATTGATGAGGTGATTTAGGATTCTGTATCTAGGAATAGCGCCTTATTTCGAGACAATCGGAATGGTCGACCAGATCAAGCCGACACTTCATACCGGATAATTTCTTGCAGTCTAGCGGTGGAAGCATGGAATATTTGTTCGTGGAGTTACATCCTTCGGAGATACTTCGATTGAGTGGTACCGGATCAAAGAAGCCATAATTTAGCCGCTAAATCAACATTAACAGTAGGAGTTATACTGTAAACATCAGTCCAAAGCACAGACCCTAAGAAAACAAACACTTTTTGTAGTTTTTACAAGCAAAATGTCAGTTAGACACAGTAATTCGAATCTGGCAGCAGCCACCAACGAGGACATGACGGCGTGTGCAATATGTACGATGCCTATAGTAGCAAGGGAGCTTAAAGCAACTACGCGTTGCGGTCACACGTTCCATAATCAGTGTATACGAGAATGCTTGATGCAAGCGAGCCAGTGCCCCGTGTGTTACACCGAGTGCACAGCTCAACAACTTTCCTTATCGCGCAACAATTTGTTGGCGGAGTTATCAGCTGCAGAATGCGAGTCGATACGGCACCATCCAGCAGTAATAACAATTTGGTAGATGTAGATTCAAATCCAAGCAGTAATCCTGCTAGGACAAGATCACGTAGAGGTAGACCAGTAGTACCAAGAAGAGGAGCTATACAGCGCACAGGAATGACGCTCAGGTCGAACAGACAGAACCACGAGACAGAGCGTCTGGAACAAAGCCTTGGCTCGAGACGTCGAGATCAGAAAATATTGTAGAGATAGGAAAGGTAGTTCAAGCAGCTATGCAAACACAGCAGCAGCTATTGAAGCAAGACCTCACGCAATTTATTCAGTCGCAATTTGCAATGATGCAAATGGGGAACCAACCTCACAGTCCTAACAGACACAGGTCGGAGAACCACACACAGGTCGGTGGTGAAAATCCAGCTATAGTATCTGGGGAGAACAGCCACCTATACGGTCATCAAGTGGGCAGTTCCATTTCGGTAGTCCAGCCCGAGAAAGTACCAAGTATCATTCAGAGTTGGCACATTAAGTTCGATGGTACGAAGGAGGGATTGCAAGCCGAAGAATTTCTTTATCGAGTAGAAGCCTTAGCTAAGCAGAATCTCAGCGGTGATAGACAGCTTTTGTGTGATCACTTACACCTATACTTTATAGGGAAAGCAGGTGAATGGTACTGGAATTTCCATCGTTCATTCCAACGTTTCGATTGGAGAGAATTTTGTAGGGAATTCAGGAATAAGTTCAGGGACAATGAGTCGGATATGGATATCTGGGAGTTGATCAATAACAGACGTCAAGCAGAAAAAGAACCCTTCGAGGAATACCAATTCCAAGTAGAGAAACTCGTAGCCCGATTGAATACCCCGATTACAGAAGAGTCATTGGTGAAGCTTCTCATTAGGCACTTAAAGCCATCAATCCGATATGAGTTAATGCTTTTGCACGCGCCCACCTTAACACATTTAAGGGCGGAAATTCGCACCCACGAGCAGTTTTGCAGACAGATGCGATCTCAAACAGGGAAAAGTAGCTATCATCAGCGCCCTGTAGTCTCGCAACTAGAACCAGACTTTGAACATGACAGTTGCAGCGAAGTTGCAGCAGTGCAACGAAAGCAATTGAAGTGTTGGAACTGCGAGAAGCTCGGGCATCGCTTCGACGACTGTCTCGACGTTCGCAGTATCTTTTGCTATGGATGCGGGGCCAAAGACACTTACAAGCCCCGATGTCAAAAGTGTAACCCATCGGAAAACCAGAGAGGGGATGCGACGAACCACGTCAAAGCGTCGCATCCAAGACAATAAAATCCAATAATAGTACTCAGACAGAATTTACGTTAAGTCCACTTCCACGGGAGTACGAACTTAACAAAACCTTACCGGATAGATCAATACTGTTCAAGCCTTATCATATTCGCGAGGCAAATTATAAGGCAGCAAGAGAGCATATCCTCGGAGACGTCAACTCTTGTGCGAAGAAGGCGAGACGATCGAAAACGAGAATACAACGATTTTGGAGGGAAGTTCAGACTTGTCGACAGAAGTTAGTTTCAGCGATATTTTTGAACTCAGATAACAGGCTATACACAGAGATTGTAATAGAGAAGAATCGATACGTAGCGTTACTGGACTCAGGCGCGTCCATTAGTTGCATAGGCGGTAGAGCAGCCAAGGAATTAGCAACTCAATCGGAAATGCTCAAGTGTTCAGAAAGGATTAGAACAGCTAACGATGCACAGTGCAACGTCACGGGAAGAATCAAAACGGAGATTGCGTACCGGGATCTCAAGAAAACAATCGAATTTTTCATTATACCAGATCTTAATCAAGACGTCTATTTAGGCATAGATTTTTGGCAAGAGTTTGGATTACTTGATAAAGTAATGGAACAAAAGCAGTCAGTATCCGAACTAACTGAAAATAGAGAAGAAACAGCGTGTGAAGTAGCTAAAACTCATGCACTGTCAACCAGTCAGAAACAGAGGCTAGATTTAGTCATTGCGAAGTTACCTTCCTATGAAAGAAATGGTTTAGGGAGAACACATGTCCTGGAGCATAGCATTGATGTTGGAGATGCAAAGCCCGTGAAGCAGCGACACTGGCATAGATCTCACCAGCATAGGAGGATTTAATGTTCAAAGAAGTAGAGAACATGTTGGCATTGGGAATTATAGAGGAGTCCAAGAGTCCGTGGAGCAGCAATTGCGTTCTTGTTAGAAAGGGACCCAAGGTTCGTCTATGCTTAGATTCCAGAGAAGTGAACAAGCTCACGATCAAGGATGCTTATCCACTACCTCATGTGGACGGTATTCTTAGTCGCTTGCCACCAGCTTGCTACATTACTGGATTAGATATGAAACACGCGTTTTGGCAGATACCGTTAGAAGAGAAATCACGGCAATACACAGCCTTCACGATTCCTAACAGGCCATTGTACCAGTACAAGGTAATGCCTTTCGGTCTCTGCAACGCGGCTCAAACTCTGTGCAGATTGATGGATATTGTGATACCACCAACGTTGCGCACAAGAGTCTTTGTATATTTGGACGATTTGCTAGTTTTGTGCTCGAAGAAATCGCAAGCCACCTGCGTAAGGCAAACATAACAATAAATATAGCTAAGTCGAAGTTTTGCATGACAGAGGTTAGATATCTGGGATATATCATTGGGCACGGCCAATTGAAAGTTGACCCAGAGAAAGTCAGTGCAGTGGAAAACTTTCCAGTTCCCAACTCCATAAAACAGCTGAGACGATTTCTCGGAGTATCCGGATGGTACAGGCGGTTTGTGGACAACTATGCCACTATTGTAACCCCACTGACAGATCTTCTTAAGAAGAACAAAACACTTGAATGGAGTAATAAGGCCGACGAAGCGTTCAAGACGCTCAAGCAGAAGTTGACGTCGTCACCAATTCTGCGGACACCTGATTTTCAGAAACAGTTCATTTTGTTATGTGACGCCAGCCTGTATGGACTAGGATGTGTGTTAGCGCAAAAGAATGAAGATGACATCGAATTGCCTATAGCGTATATGTCAGAAAAATTGTCGAAAGCGCAACGCAACTATTCCGTGACAGAGCTAGAGTGTTTAGCAGTTATAAAAGGAATAGAGAAGTTTAGAGCCTATATTGAGGGGCAAGATTTTCTAGTCATTACTGACCACGCAGCGCTTCAGTGGCTGTTAAAGCAGAAAGACTTGAGAGGTCGCTTGGAAAGGTGGGCCATGAAATTACGTGGACTCAAACTAAAGATAGAGCACCGGAAGGGCTCACAAAACGTTGTGGCGGATGCACTGTCGCGTCGCGAAGAAGGTGCAATCGACGAAATATTAGATAGCGGACCTATTATCGACTTAGAGTCTAACGAGTTCAATTCAGCACAGTACAGAGAGCTACGAGAACATATTAAAGCTAATCAAGACAGGTTACCAGATTTTAAAATTGTCGATCTGTTTGTTTATAAGAAAACAGAAGATAGATATATAGCACAAGAACAACAGGCATGGAAGTTGTACGTTCCCGTCAGTTTAGTTGACAAGGTTATATCGCGCCGTCACAATCCTCCCGATTCTGCTCATATTGGCATGACAAAGATGATTGAGAAGCTCAAGCGATATCTATATTGGCCAGGAATGGTTACTCAGATTCGTAGTTACGTGTCCAATTTGTAAAACAAGTAAGAGTGCGAACACTATACTGAGGCCACCATTAGGGAAACCCATAGTATCAGAAAGGCCGTTCCAGAAACTTTACATGGATCTGCGAGGTCCTTACCCGAGATCCAAGAAGGGAAACATAGGATTATTGATCATATTGGATCATAATACGAAGTTTCATTTCTTGCAGCCTTTGCGAAAGTTCACCTCTGAAAGGATTTGCGATTACCTAGAGTCACAAGTGTTTTATACATTCGGTGTTCCGGAGTCAATCCTAACGGATAACGGATTCCAATTCAAGTCAGGACATTTTAAAGCATTTTTGACGCGGTTTGGAGTCAGACATATATGTACCGCGATCTACTCACCACAAGCGAACGCCAGTGAACGTGTAAATCGATCTGTGTTAGCAGCTATTAGGGCATATATAGACACCGATCATACAAACTGGGATTCAAGCATTGATCAGATTAGTGCGTCTTTAAGAGCAAGTGTTCATCGGAGTACGGGCTTTTCGCCGTATTTCCTTTGTTTTGGTCATAACATGATTGTAGACGGGCGAGACTATGAGTTGCTTAGAAGGCTAAATGCTTTGACAGACGATGTAGCTTTAAAAACACCGGATTTATTAGCGTTAGCTAGGAAGACGGCTAAGGAGAGGATCAGTCAGTGTCATGAAGCAAACGCTAAAGTTTATAACTTGCGTAGTCGTGCGGTCAAGCTAAAAGAAGGAGTCACCGTTTATGCCCGTAGTTTCGCGCAAAGCAATGCGGCAAAGAAGTTCAGCAGTAAGCTTGCACCAGTATTTGTCAAAGCAAAGATTAAGAAGAAGATAAGTCCGATTTACTATGAATTAGTTAGCGACACGAAGAAACAACTAGGAGTGTACCATTTGAAGGACATCAAAACATAAAGGATAGAAGGTGAAATACATCAGCCGACCCTTTTCAGTTAATGCATCCTCGATCGAGCTTCGGCTTTATTAACTGTGGTTGTGGGGGTCGAAACAGTAGAGAGGACCAAGAAATTATTTTGTATCAGCCTTTACCAAGAATAGTCGGAAATGCCGAATCAGAAGTGTAGGGTGTAGAGCATAGAGACGAAAACGGCTATATAATCGTCCCGCTCTGGCACACGGTACGATCTCTTTCTGGCATACTTAGGCGAAAGCGCTCAGAGACATATGGAAATGGAGATCAGGAATTGTCCCGTTATTGGAAGTTTTGGAGATTTTCTCGGTTGCGTAGCAACGAAGTTAGCTTATTAGCAGTTCGTTCATTTAAATTTGCGATAGAGAGAGTACCAGACGTGAAAAACTGACCTGCGTAAATTGAAAGAAGGCAGCAATTACGTGCTAAAACAGCTTTGGAATTCATAAAATTTCCAACATCTCGAACATCAGTATTGGGAACACCTCTTGCAACAGTTAAGAATACTAAGATTGCTGAAAGGTAAATATAGTGGATAGATAGGGAACAGATCAGTGAGAGAATTTGTATTACAGTGGGAAAGCAACCTGTATTGCGATCTCCACCGGCCGGTTAGTCTCGCGCACGTCGCGTAGCGCGTTCGCGCTTTTCATCAATGTGGCAGTTGCCACTGGCAAAAACAAAGGCAACCGGTCGGAAAGGAAGCGAGTGAGGAAAAAAAGGAGTGGAAAAAGATCGAGTGTAAGAGGTCGAGTACACGTGGCAACCTAACCCTAAGCTGATAGCGTAACAGAGCCATAGGCAGAATAGTCTAAAGCAGCAGTTTCCACAGCAGCCAAACTTGGGTCTCACTCATCCTTGTGCCAGTGTGGCAGGAACTCACAACCACGTGATCTCGCAGATCCGCCGGTCCTAACCTCCGCACTTCACACCTCCCCGCAGCGACCCGAATTCAGCAAGAGACCCCGAGAAAAGCAATCACGAACTAGGATGTGAGAAGTGTCAAAATGTTGGATCAATTAAAACTAGATTTAAGATTTTTCTAGAGATAGTTATTTAGGGTAATTTCTATTTTCATGTAGTTTAAATGTAACTGCACATGCACCACACAACCGCCACCAGCCTTCACTTGCAACGATAGAAGCACCCTTTTTACAGAAATCTGCATCTTCGATGGGCCCAACGAACCTGCATCGCCGAAAACGAGCGTAAGTCCGTAAAAAAGTGAATATATATCCATCTATATATATATATAAATGTAACATATGTTAGTGAAGGCGGTGACAATTGGTACATATGACAGATAGGCTAAATTAAAGTAAGATGAATTCGTAGTATTATTTCTTTTGTTCTTTAGTTTTGATTTACTCAATTTCTTTTTGAGTTTTCTTTATTTTGATATGGCGCAAAGGCGTATGAAGTGTATTTTGATTTGATTTAGTAAAGATAATGTATATTATAATGAAATAGAAGAGTACTATCTGGGTCTGGGGCTTATGGTGATGCAGTTTTCAGGAAACTCCGAAGTCGTTTGAGTCTGTAGAGTACACTACTCTAGGGATACCAAATAGATTCACATCGAGGTATCAAGGTAGGGAGGGTAAAGACCAGGGGAGCGTACAACATCTCAGCCACCCCGATCAAGCGAAAGTTTTCCTGATCCTCAATACAACCCGTGTCCGTCCGTTTCCAACAGGTCTTAATTCAAATATTTGCCCGATCATTAACGAACAGTGAAGTGCACCTAAATAATTATTAGAGTAGAGTGGTGTCATGTAGGAAGCTAGGAAGAACCCACACCGTTCCGACGAGCTTAGAACCGAGCAACGCAAGAAGTGCACGCCCCCGAAACCTCCTTCGCACCGAGGGTAAAGACGATCCGTCGATCCCAGGGTGAATACCGACAGTAAGCCCCTTCGCTACCAGTTTTTCTTTAACGATGTGGTAAAGCAAAAGGGAACAGCAGCGTACGAATACTTGCTCTTACTAACTGGATACTACAGCCTCTGCCATCATTCTCGCCAACAACTCAGCTCCAGCCAGTTCTAACTTCGGCACAGTTAACGTCTTAAGAGGTGATAAACGAGACTTCGCACGTAGAAGGCTCTTAGCCCCTGGCGACCTGGAAACTATGTAGACACATGCTACGTAGGCTTCAATGCTGGCGTCACAGAATCCATGAATCTCTACGAGTGCTCCAGACGTAAGCGCCAGCCGAGGAAATTCTGCACGATGGATGTGACTTAAGCTCCGGCAGATCTCCTGCCACTCGGTGTTAAAAACCTGAGGTAAGCTTTCCTCCCAAGAAATAATGCTCTCGGCACAGCTTCTGCAAGAATATTTTTGCTTTAGTAACAAGCAAAAGTAGAAGGATTCCAAGACAATCCTAACTTATTCGTGAAGTTTCCGGCGACATCAAAAGTTAAATAAGACTCCCGATCCTCTTTAGGCACGCCGTCCAACACGCTAGGGACATTGGAGCCTGACTTCCGCAGCTGAAATTGCCCTTGGACAGAAGCGCTGAAATGTGCCCTAAAATGCCAACAACCTCCTCCTTGGAGCTGCAACCGGAAATAAGATCATCGACGTAAAAATATCGAAGAAAGATTTCAGATCCCACTGGAAAGTCTTCAACCTCGTCCTTAGCCGATTGGTGCATCCTAGCACAGATAGATAGGAAGCCGGCTTTGTTCCATATGTAACAGCTTCATATGTTTGCAGCTCCTCCAGGGGGGGATTCTCACCACAAAATGCACTGCAAGTAGCTGTCGGACGAAACCATCCTCACACAACGGTACATCTTACAATTGTCGCCAGTCAGCGCTACCGGATGCGAATGAAGGTTGGATGACTGGCCCAGCCCTTAAGATGTCATTCAAAGAATAACCGGAGGTGGTAACATGGGAACCTTCAAGCACTCCTCTAAGTTTCGTCGTGGTGCTGCCTTCTTTAGCACACAGTGATGGGTCAGAAAATATTTGCAATCTCGATGCAACTCTGGCGGAACCAGGGACATATGACCTAGGTTAAGGTACTCCTTTATACAGGCCGAATTCATAAAATTTTCAACATCTCGAACATCAGTATTGGGAACACCTCTTGCAACAGTTAAGAATACTAAGATTGCTGAAAGGTAAATATAGTGGATAGATAGGGAACAGATCAGTGAGAGAATTTGTATTACAGTGGGAAAGCAACCTGTATTGCGATCTCCACCGGCCGGTTAGTCTCGCGCACGTCGCGTAGCGCGTTCGCGCTTTTCATCAATGTGGCAGTTGCCACTGGCAAAAACAAAGGCAACCGGTCGGAAAGGAAGCGAGTGAGGAAAAAAAGGAGTGGAAAAAGATCGAGTGTAAGAGGTCGAGTACACGTGGCAACCTAACCCTAAGCTGATAGCGTAACAGAGCCATAGGCAGAATAGTCTAAAGCAGCAGTTTCCACAGCAGCCAAACTTGGGTCTCACTCATCCTTGTGCCAGTGTGGCAGGAACTCACAACCACGTGATCTCGCAGATCCGCCGGTCCTAACCTCCGCACTTCACACCTCCCCGCAGCGACCCGAATTCAGCAAGAGACCCCGAGAAAAGCAATCACGAACTAGGATGTGAGAAGTGTCAAAATGTTGGATCAATTAAAACTAGATTTAAGATTTTTCTAGAGATAGTTATTTAGGGTAATTTCTATTTTCATGTAGTTTAAATGTAACTGCACATGCACCACACAACCGCCACCAGCCTTCACTTGCAACGATAGAAGCACCCTTTTTACAGAAATCTGCATCTTCGATGGGCCCAACGAACCTGCATCGCCGAAAACGAGCGTAAGTCCGTAAAAAAGTGAATATATATCCATCTATATATATATATAAATGTAACATATGTTAGTGAAGGCGGTGACAATTGGTACATATGACAGATAGGCTAAATTAAAGTAAGATGAATTCGTAGTATTATTTCTTTTGTTCTTTAGTTTTGATTTACTCAATTTCTTTTTGAGTTTTCTTTATTTTGATATGGCGCAAAGGCGTATGAAGTGTATTTTGATTTGATTTAGTAAAGATAATGTATATTATAATGAAATAGAAGAGTACTATCTGGGTCTGGGGCTTATGGTGATGCAGTTTTCAGGAAACTCCGAAGTCGTTTGAGTCTGTAGAGTACACTACTCTAGGGATACCAAATAGATTCACATCGAGGTATCAAGGTAGGGAGGGTAAAGACCAGGGGAGCGTACAACATCTCAGCCACCCCGATCAAGCGAAAGTTTTCCTGATCCTCAATACAACCCGTGTCCGTCCGTTTCCAACAGGTCTTAATTCAAATATTTGCCCCATCATTAACGAAAAGTGAAGTGCACTTAAATAATTATTAGAGTAGAGTGGTGTCATGTAGGAAGCTAGGAAGAACCCACACCGTTCCGACGAGCTTAGAACGCAAGAAGTGCACGCCCCCGAAACCTCCTTCGCACCGAGGGTAAAGACGATCCGTCGATCCCAGGGTGAATACCGACAGTAAGCCCCTTCGCTACCAGTTTTTCTTTAACGATGTGGTAAAGCAAAAGGGAACAGCAGCGTACGAATACTTGCTCTTACTAACTGGATACTACAGCCTCTGCCATCATTCTCGCCAACAACTCAGCTCCAGCCAGTTCTAACTTCGGCACAGTTAACGTCTTAAGAGGTGATAAACGAGACTTCGCACGTAGAAGGCTCTTAGCCCCTGGCGACCTGGAAACTATGTAGACACATGCTACGTAGGCTTCAATGCTGGCGTCACAGAATCCATGAATCTCTACGAGTGCTCCAGACGTAAGCGCCAGCCGAGGAAATTCTGCACGATGGATGTGACTTAAGCTCCGGCAGATCTCCTGCCACTCGGTGTTAAAAACCTGAGGTCAGCTTTCCTCCCAAGAAATAATGCTCTCGGCACAGCTTCTGCAAGAATATTTTTGCTTTAGTAACAAGCAAAAGTAGAAGGATTCCAAGACAATCCTAACTTATTCGTGAAGTTTCCGGCGACATCAAAAGTTAAATAAGACTCCCGATCCTCTTTAGGCACGCCGTCCAACACGCTAGGGACATTGGAGCCTGACTTCCGCAGCTGAAATTGCCCTTGGACAGAAGCGCTGAAATGTGCCCTAAAATGCCAACAACCTCCTCCTTGGAGCTGCAACCGGAAATAAGATCATCGACGTAAAAATATCGAAGAAAGATTTCAGATCCCACTGGAAAGTCTTCAACCTCGTCCTTAGCCGATTGGTGCATCCTAGCACAGATAGATAGGAAGCCGGCTTTGTTCCATATGTAACAGCTTCATATGTTTGCAGCTCCTCCAGGGGGGGATTCTCACCACAAAATGCACTGCAAGTAGCTGTCGGACGAAACCATCCTCACACAACGGTACATCTTACAATTGTCGCCAGTCAGCGCTACCGGATGCGAATGAAGGTTGGATGACTGGCCCAGCCCTTAAGATGTCATTCAAAGAATAACCGGAGGTGGTAACATGGGAACCTTCAAGCACTCCTCTAAGTTTCGTCGTGGTGCTGCCTTCTTTAGCACACAGTGATGGGTCAGAAAATATTTGCAATCTCGATGCAACTCTGGCGGAACCAGGGACATATGACCTAGGTTAAGGTACTCCTTTATACAGGCCGAATTCATAAAATTTTCAACATCTCGAACATCAGTATTGGGAACACCTCTTGCAACAGTTAAGAATACTAAGATTGCTGAAAGGTAAATATAGTGGATAGATAGTGAACAGATCAGTGAGAGAATTTGTATTACAGTGGGAAAGCAACCTGTATTGCGATCTCCACCGGCCGGTTAGTCTCGCGCACGTCGCGTAGCGCGTTCGCGCTTTTCATCAATGTGGCAGTTGCCACTGGCAAAAACAAAGGCAACCGGTCGGAAAGGAAGCGAGTGAGGAAAAAAAGGAGTGGAAAAAGATCGAGTGTAAGAGGTCGAGTACACGTGGCAACCTAACCCTAAGCTGATAGCGTAACAGAGCCATAGGCAGAATAGTCTAAAGCAGCAGTTTCCACAGCAGCCAAACTTGGGTCTCACTCATCCTTGTGCCAGTGTGGCAGGAACTCACAACCACGTGATCTCGCAGATCCGCCGGTCCTAACCTCCGCACTTCACACCTCCCCGCAGCGACCCGAATTCAGCAAGAGACCCCGAGAAAAGCAATCACGAACTAGGATGTGAGAAGTGTCAAAATGTTGGATCAATTAAAACTAGATTTAAGATTTTTCTAGAGATAGTTATTTAGGGTAATTTCTATTTTCATGTAGTTTAAATGTAACTGCACATGCACCACACAACCGCCACCAGCCTTCACTTGCAACGATAGAAGCACCCTTTTTACAGAAATCTGCATCTTCGATGGGCCCAACGAACCTGCATCGCCGAAAACGAGCGTAAGTCCGTAAAAAAGTGAATATATATCCATCTATATATATATATAAATGTAACATATGTTAGTGAAGGCGGTGACAATTGGTACATATGACAGATAGGCTAAATTAAAGTAAGATGAATTCGTAGTATTATTTCTTTTGTTCTTTAGTTTTGATTTACTCAATTTCTTTTTGAGTTTTCTTTATTTTGATATGGCGCAAAGGCGTATGAAGTGTATTTTGATTTGATTTAGTAAAGATAATGTATATTATAATGAAATAGAAGAGTACTATCTGGGTCTGGGGCTTATGGTGATGCAGTTTTCAGGAAACTCCGAAGTCGTTTGAGTCTGTAGAGTACACTACTCTAGGGATACCAAATAGATTCACATCGAGGTATCAAGGTAGGGAGGGTAAAGACCAGGGGAGCGTACAACATCTCAGCCACCCCGATCAAGCGAAAGTTTTCCTGATCCTCAATACAACCCGTGTCCGTCCGTTTCCAACAGGTCTTAATTCAAATATTTGCCCGATCATTAACGAACAGTGAAGTGCACCTAAATAATTATTAGAGTAGAGTGGTGTCATGTAGGAAGCTAGGAAGAACCCACACCGTTCCGACGAGCTTAGAACCGAGCAACGCAAGAAGTGCACGCCCCCGAAACCTCCTTCGCACCGAGGGTAAAGACGATCCGTCGATCCCAGGGTGAATACCGACAGTAAGCCCCTTCGCTACCAGTTTTTCTTTAACGATGTGGTAAAGCAAAAGGGAACAGCAGCGTACGAATACTTGCTCTTACTAACTGGATACTACAGCCTCTGCCATCATTCTCGCCAACAACTCAGCTCCAGCCAGTTCTAACTTCGGCACAGTTAACGTCTTAAGAGGTGATAAACGAGACTTCGCACGTAGAAGGCTCTTAGCCCCTGGCGACCTGGAAACTATGTAGACACATGCTACGTAGGCTTCAATGCTGGCGTCACAGAATCCATGAATCTCTACGAGTGCTCCAGACGTAAGCGCCAGCCGAGGAAATTCTGCACGATGGATGTGACTTAAGCTCCGGCAGATCTCCTGCCACTCGGTGTTAAAAACCTGAGGTAAGCTTTCCTCCCAAGAAATAATGCTCTCGGCACAGCTTCTGCAAGAATATTTTTGCTTTAGTAACAAGCAAAAGTAGAAGGATTCCAAGACAATCCTAACTTATTCGTGAAGTTTCCGGCGACATCAAAAGTTAAATAAGACTCCCGATCCTCTTTAGGCACGCCGTCCAACACGCTAGGGACATTGGAGCCTGACTTCCGCAGCTGAAATTGCCCTTGGACAGAAGCGCTGAAATGTGCCCTAAAATGCCAACAACCTCCTCCTTGGAGCTGCAACCGGAAATAAGATCATCGACGTAAAAATATCGAAGAAAGATTTCAGATCCCACTGGAAAGTCTTCAACCTCGTCCTTAGCCGATTGGTGCATCCTAGCACAGATAGATAGGAAGACGGCTTTGTTCCATATGTAACAGCTTCATATGTTTGCAGCTCCTCCAGGGGGGGATTCTCACCACAAAATGCACTGCAAGTAGCTGTCGGACGAAACCATCCTCACACAACGGTACATCTTACAATTGTCGCCAGTCAGCGCTACCGGATGCGAATGAAGGTTGGATGACTGGCCCAGCCCTTAAGATGTCATTCAAAGAATAACCGGAGGTGGTAACATGGGAACCTTCAAGCACTCCTCTAAGTTTCGTCGTGGTGCTGCCTTCTTTAGCACACAGTGATGGGTCAGAAAATATTTGCAATCTCGATGCAACTCTGGCGGAACCAGGGACATATGACCTAGGTTAAGGTACTCCTTTATACAGCCCGAATACTGAGCGCGCTGATGAGACAGTTTCCTCTCCAACGACTGGAAACGACGTAGAGTCTGTGAGTACGAGTCACCCAATAACCAGAGTTATGTTTCCACTTCCCAGAACTGTCGAAGAAGATCGAGCCGCTCATATAAAGGGCCTTTGGGGCAGATAAGTCCCGACCGCTTAGCTGTCATTAGGCCTCCTCTGCCTCCAAAAAACTACCCAACCGTGCCGAGTTTTTTGGATTGAGGGCAAACCAGGAGATTGATGAATATGCTCCACACAAAGCAGCTCGTAAAATAATCCAGCCCCAATTAAAAAATCAAGTGGCTGAGGCTGGTGAGAGTATGGATCCTAGCTTTACATTGGCGGGAATTTTCCATGAGCTGACGTCCAATGCAAAATTGGGCTGAAGGTCAGTGATGTTGGAGGCTACGATTGCACTTACTTGCGACGAGTAGTCAGAGCATTGGCATTGCAAGCTGACTTGCACCCATCTGTAGAGCACCCTGCGTCACCTATACCGGATACAGACACCGGAGACCTTATCTTCCGCAGCTGATAAGGTGATTCCGCTCAACTGCAAAGGGTATATAAACTTCGGCTTCGCCCGAAGTTAGCTTTCCTTTCTTGTTTTTGGCTTAAAACCGGCGACAGCAAAGCAAGTGTATTGAGAATAAAAAGAGTTTTCGACGCAAGTGAAGACGAACGTAAGATAAAGGGACAAAAAAAGAGATTTGCACCCATCTGTAGAGGACCCTGCCTTCCGCAGCTGCAGCTGGTTCGCCAGCTTTAAAGTTTAAAGTTCAGCTTGCATCCTTCCACTTAGACTGCGTGGCATCATTAATCTTCTGCAACGACACTTGGATTATGATGCAGCTAGCAATCTGCTTCGTTGTGCCCATGCTTGCCAGGGCTCGCATATACGAATTAAATTTGTCCAAAAGCTCGCGAGCATCGTCGCCGATGCGGATTCTACAGACCTCAGATGCATTATCTCATTAAAATGAGCTTGAAAAATAGCATGCGATCACTGAACCTTTTGTATCTGCAGCTCCAATGCGACGCCATAATTTTTGTCCGTAAGCTTAAACGATCGAACAGTCTCCAAGGCAGACTCACAAAGGCAGGACCGCAACCGTTGAAGCTTCTCAACCGGATATATGAATGGGTTTGTATCCACCATGGTCGAGAACAGTGACCGGAATTCAAGCCACTCCGCTTTATCAATATCTCTTTTTCTCATTTATCATTCCAAATATCATAAAGTCCCAAATAAGACAATCAAATTTATATAACTTAACTTTTTTTGTAAATGTATTTATCTGTTGGATTTTCTTAATTTTAAAAGCCAACAACTTTAAAAATCTAAATACGTTATACGGCAACTAAGTCGAACTTGAACTCGCGGGTATAACGGTAGGTTATTCTGCAAGGGACTGCTCGGGTTGACCAGGCGCTTGCTGTGATCAGGCTGAAGTTGATGTGAGATACTTGAAGTCCTGGGTTAGTTATCCTTAAGTACAGATGGTAAGGGGTTTTGGCTAATTCCGTATCGGCTGGTCCTACTGGCGGTCCGTTTCACGGGAACAACACTCAAAGTACTAGGGTCGTACTTGTCCCATTTGTGGTCCGGTTTTAAGTGCCGTAACTTGACACTGAGTAACGAACCGATTTACTCTGTATTCGCTACTGTCTTTATAATGGACCAGGTGATCTTTTATAAGATCAGAGAATTACAGTTTTTGTGGCTTAACTATGGTTAGCTGGTCAATGATAATGAAAGTGCGTACACTAAGGTTAATGGTAAAGAAAGTACGTGCTTTAAGGTTAATGTTAAAAAATGTACGTGATAGGTTCTAGTTCTGGATCTGTTGTCTCAGATCGCTTGGTATTGGGTTTCTGATAAGGTTTTGCTTGCTCAAGTCAGTCGGTCATTCGTACCGCTGATATTGCTGATTTCTGTTTTTGACGCCATCTTTTAGAGCTGGGTTATTAGGTCTTGGCACCAGGTGCCAAAAAAGATTATGATGATTGTATAATTATACCCTTGCAGAGGGTATTATAATTTTGGTCAAAAGTGTGCAACGCAGTGAAGGAGACATCTCCGACCCTATAAAGTATATATATTCTTGATCAGGATCACCTCCTGAGTCGATATGAGCATGTCCGTCTGTCCGTCGGTCCGTCTGTCCGTCTGTCTGTTTCTACGCAAACTAGTCTCTCAGTTTTAAAGCTATCGAGTTGAAACTTTGCACACACCCTTCTTTTCTTTGCAGGCAGTATATAAGTCGGAACGGCCGGGATCGGTCGACTATATCCTATAGCTGCCATATAACTGATTGATCGGAAATGCCATATCTTTGGTGTTTTTTAAGTTGGAGGGTTGAGACTTTCCACACATGTTACATTTGACCAAAATATCTTGTTTACAAAATTTCATAAGGATCGGCCGACTATATCCTATAGCTGTCATAGAACGATCGAAATTGGCATAACTTTGTTGTTTTTTAAGTTAGAAAGATGGGATTTGGTACAGATTCTATTTTGGGAAAAACAATTTGATTTGTCGAATTTCATAAGGATCGGCCAACTATATCCTATAGCTGTCATATAACTGATTGATCGGAAATGCTATAACTTCGTTGTTTTTCAAGTTAGAAGCATGGGAGTTTCAATGGATTCCTCTTTTGGCAAAATAATTCGATATGCCAAATTTCATAAGGATCGGCCAACTATATACGATCCGCTATATATCTAATAATATAAGATGCGTGGCGCCACCTAGCGGACTGCGACTCAACTGCAGGGGTATATCAACTTCGGCTCCGCCCGAAGTTAGCTTTCCTTTCTTGTTTTATATAATTTTGTTTTTTTTTTATAATTTTTTTCCCAACATGTTCTGACTTTCTTAAGATCTTTTGTAACAGGGGCAAGGAGGCAACGCTCCTGAAGTATCGAAAGGGGAAAAAGCCACATGGTTTGACAGCCCAGCGACAAGGTGGATCGGGTTCGATCAATTGAGTTTTGGGAAAGGCTGTAGGGTCACATACGCTTGCTTATTATACCCTTGCAAAGGGTATTATAATTTTGGTCAAAAGTGTGCAACGCAGTGAAGGAGACATCTCCGACCCTATAAAGTATATATATTCTTGATCAGGATCACCTCCTGAGTCGATATGAGCATGTCCGTCTGTCTGTCTGTCTGTCGGTTTCTACGCAAATTAGTCTCTCAGTTTTAAAGCTATCGAGTTGAAACTTTGCCCACATTCTTCTTTTCCTTGCAGGTAGTATATAAGTCGGAACGGATCGGTCGACTATCCTATACTATCGATATCCTATAGCTGCCATATAACTGATTGATCGGAAATGCCATAACTTTGGTGTTTTTTAAGTGGGTTGAAAGTTTCTAAACATGTTATATTTGACCAAAATATCTTATGTACAAAATTTCATAAGGATCGGCCGACTATATTCTATAGCTGTCATAGAACGATCGAAATTGGCATAACTTTGGTGTTTTTTAAGTTAGAAAGATGGGACTTGGTACAGATTATATTTTGGACAAAATAGTATGATTTGCCAAATTTCATAAGGATCGGCCGACTATATACGATCTCCATATATCTAATAATATAAGATGCGTGGCGCCACCTAGCGGACTGCGTCTGAACTGCAAGGGTATATCAACTTCGGCTCCGCCCGAAGTTAGCTTTCCTTTCTTGTTTTGGGTTAAGATTAGATCTTAGGTAAAGACTGATGACTCTTTCGGTCCTAAGCAGGAAGAATAATAAACTGATTGGTCTATAGTCTTTTGAAGTAGTATGCTGTTTGACTGCTTTGGGTATTCCCAAAGAAAAAAATCTTTTAAAGCTATTTATGTGTGAATTCGATTCGGTACGAATTCTTCGGTGCCAGCTGATTTTTAGAGCTCAAAGGTGTGCCCCAGTAAAGCTGTAAATTGCCCCAGGGTTTTCTGGTCAAAGTGGAACTTAAAATTCATGGAAGGGACGCTTACGGCGAGCGTCTATTTCTAGCCCTTCCAGGGCAGTTTGTATCCAGCAGCTAACTTCGGAAGGAGCCAAAGTTGATATTTACTTGCAGTTAGTTAGCAGCTTATTTTATACATATATCGTGTACATATCGGATCGTATATAGTTGGCCGATCCTTATGAGAATTTTACTATGTATTTATTTCTCTTTCGCCATTGATTATTTTAATCTTACATGGCTACTATACAATCTAACTTACATACTACTTAAGAAATACCTAACCAATAAGACCCTAAACGCTTGTTTATCTGAGCCCCACTTTGTTCGCAGGCTAGGCGGTAATGTATTAAAAAATGATTGTCGGGTCAGGCAGCAGCCACGGCATAAATCGAATCATATATAAATAAATGTAACATATATATATAAATGTATTAATTATAGTTTATCATACAGGGTCCGGCACTCGAAGTGTAACCAATAAGAAGGCCATAAATTCAGTTTGGAAAATTAGTTTTACTCAATTCAAAGTACAAAATGTGTAAAAATAATACACAATTCAGAAACAATTCACTTTTGCTCGATATGACCCCCTTTTGCCTTGACTATGGCCTTGAGACGGTCCAAAAACGAATCGCAAGCTGCCCGAATGTGACTTGCAGGTATTTTGGCCCACTCGCGAACAACAGCTTTTTTCAGCGCATCGAGACTAGTGTATCTTTTAGTTCGGACCTTGCTCTCCAAAATGGCCCAAAAAGAATAATCCATGGGATTCGCGTCTGGTGAATTCGAGAGCCATTGTGTGGAGGTTATGAAGTTCGGAACGTTGTTTTTCAGCCATTCTTGGTTCACTCGAGCTTTATGAGACGGTGCCGAGTCCTGTTGAAACGTCCATGGTCTGCCACCAAAATGTTTATCTGCCCACGGCTTCAAAGCAACCTCCAGAATACTTTCCCGATAATATTGCGCATTTACCTTGACGCCAGGCTCGATGAAAACGATTGGAGAGCGCCCATCTGCGGTTACAGCGGCCCAAACCATTATCTGTGGCGGGTGCTGCCTCCTAGTGGCCAATCGATGACTCAAATTCTCGTATGAACGGTCGGTCAAGTAAACCAGAGACTCGGCGCAAATCATCCTGCAGTAGATAGCTATCTCTAATGCAGCTAATGGCCCTATACACTTTAAGGTCATCCGCGTATAAAAAAAAGTTCGAATAAAGAAAGCAAGAAGAGATGTCATTAATATGATGAATAGGAGCGGCTCCAAAGAACTACTTTGCGGGAGGCCAGATGAAGCAATAAAGGGACTCGAGGTGGCATCACCAATGGGAACGTGGCATGGTCGGTCTGCCAAATAAGACTCCAACCAACTTAAAATGGAGGAATGAAAACCTAATCTGAACAATTTAGCAAGTAGGGCTGCGTGGCAAACTTTATCAAAGGCTTTAGGGAAGTCCGTAGAAATGGCATCGACCTGACATCGGCGTTCAAAGGCTTCCAGGCAGTGCTTAAAGAAAACCACTAAGTTGGTTGTGGTGGATCGCAGGCAAGAATCCATGTTGATTGTGAGAAATATAGTTACGAATCAAAAAATTAGCTTCTTGGTGACTATACGCTCAAGTAACTTGGCAATATTATATATCTTGGCGATAGGCCGATAGTTAGTGACGTCTGCCCTGCTGCCACCTTTATGAATGGGCGTGATTGAGGTAATTTTCCATCGAAAAGCAAACTTACCCGTTAATAGTGATAAAGAGAACAGAAGTTGCAGAGGTGTGGTTATGGATGCAATGCACTTCTTAATGAAGAATGGGGAGATACCATCAGGTGTATGCGACTCATTAAAATGACTATAGGCCTCAACAATGTCACAATCTAATATGTCCAAGCTTCCAACCTCAAGAAGAGGCAAAATTTTCTGAAGTACCTCCAACTCATCCCAAGAGTCCTTCGGCTCAAGGTTTGAGGCAAAATATTTCGCAAAAAGTTCGGAAATGCCCTCATCGGAGTTAGCTGCCAAACCACCATAAGACATGGAAGAAGGTATATCAGAGGATGATTTTTTCCCGTTCACAAACCGCCCAAAACGCTTTAGGGTTGGATATGAGGCTCGCTTCAACATCAGTAATATATTGGTTGTATAGAAATTTATTGAGGAATTCAAACTCCCGCTTATATTGCCGGTTCAATTCATCAGACATTTGTTCCCCTGTCTTTAAAAATCGCTTATAAAATTTGTCCCTTCTATTCTTTAAGTTTTTTAGACCCTCTGTGACCTTCAAACCCTAACGGAGGCATTATTGTCGATAATATTGAAAAGAGCAATCAAAAACTTAGTAACACTCATCAATCGTGCCATCCGAAAAAAGAAACCCAATCAATTTTTGGGGAAACCCAATCAAAACTTACAATAGCGTTATTAATAAAAGGTTAGACTCATTAAAGTGATAATAAGAAACAGGCGAGGGGGAAGGTAGAAAACTATAAAATTCAATGTGTATCAACAATTATGGTGCATATCACACGGACTTAATGGTATATTACAAATTTATACTTTACTATGTACGACATTATTTAAAAATATCAGATCCAGAATTTTCGATAAATCATTATAAATATTATTTACTTGGGAGAGGCCCATGCTAATAATACCATCCAAGACAACGATTTCATGCGATTGGTTAACATTGCTGGGTAACATGCCTAGGGACTCCGGGTCCCAAGACCAAACAATAGAGCTCAAGTTTAAGTCGCCAGCAACCATCAAAGCGGTAGGGTTCTCCGCTGTTTGGTGGGATATACGATGCAATGATGATGAAAGGGCCCTGAATGCCCTGGATTGAGACGGCTAGCTGATCCAGTATAGGGTCGCCAACCTTAAGGCTAACCACCGTGGCCAACATGGATCGACGGACAGCGATAATTACACCACCTCCTCGCTCACAATGGGTGCTGGATGAATCACGGTCTTTTCTTAATACTTGAAACAAGTTGGGTTCAAAGAACTCGGAGGAACTAAAGTTGCTATTGAGCCATGTTTCCAAGAGAACGATTACATCAAAATCACAGACTGAAGAATTCAAAAGCACCATGCGGGATTTGGTCCGCATTCCAGATATATTTTGGAAGAAAACTTTTAAGCTCTTATTAGAGCCCAAGGCAGCAAGATCCATGCAATCCACTGTAGGAATTGGACGGCAGTGTGGTATATGTGAAGGCACTGGCAGGGTCCTGATGCTAGAGGCCAACGTGGACACACATAAATTTTTCTTAATCTTCAGATTGGACCTATGAGTGTCCAGTCGCCCTGCGAATCCAGTGACAGGTAAAGATAAAGATATAGAGCTAATATAGTTTTGAGCATCCACGCGTAGCGATGCTCTACGCTCTAGACCAAGATGTAAACAAACATTTCCTCCAGACGCCGAAAAGTGAACACGAGTGGTCAGTCTCACAGTGGACAACCCATCATAGAAAGATAAGATAAACAGAGAGGGGCTCACAATAAGACGATAACGAACCATTTGTTGTTGCTGGAGGAAGCGAAGATAATATGCAAACAGCCCACCTTGGAATCAGCTGCTGTTGTTGGAGCAAATAGTGCATTGACGGGAGCAGAATATCGTAGGAAGTGAAATAGACATCAACAGTTTCCATAACTGCCAGCGCCGAATGTTGTTGGCGGCTCAGTATAGGGAGAATATGATGACCAGTCGAAGAATATGAAGAGGGAAAAATAACAGTGAAAAATATTCAGTGGCACCGCTTACTGGGGGTTTTTTGACGCTCCAGGGTTTGATCGAGGGAGCCTCGCAGGGAGGTCAATAACCTTAGCAGGCTCTCTATGAAGAAAACGAGTGACTTTTACCGACATGGGCCAAAAATCATCATTGAAGACAGCGGGGAAATGTTGCTCTGGAACCCCCAATTTAAAATTGACGAATTTTAGAGCGTTAATATCAGCATCTTTTTTAACCAATCTAGCACAGGCTATATCACTGGGGTCCAGGTGCAACTTATCAGCAACAAATTTGCACAGCGCCTCCGGTTGGGTTGCAAATTTACCAATGTACAGGTATTTTAAGGTGGGAAGAACTTGAAGCTGCGCACAACTGGGTGCATGTCCAACAATGCGCCTGTTTGGGTTATTCCTCTTATTTCTTGGGACATCCACTTTTGACCCAGTGGGGATCTGGGCCAATGAAGACTTTTTTATTTTCAGCATTAGTAGAATTAGTAGGGGGAGTCACAATTTGAGACCCCTCTAAAGCAGCCATGGGTCCAGACGAACTTTCAAGAGCAAGATCCAATTTTGCATTAATGCTCATGTAAAGGGATTTCAGATCCAAAAGCTTATCAATTTTTTAATAAGAGTCGTTTCCAATAACGCAACTATCACATTGCCACAGTAAGTTTGGAATGTTTATTAGAAGTTTTATAGCCTCAGAGGGTAAATCAACACAAGCGGTATGATAGGCACGGCGGCAAATCGATGAGCACCGAACGGCCTCACACCCACGAAGCTGCGTAGCAGCGGCGACAGCGGCGACATTAGCAGGAAATAAACGTCCGAACGCAAAGAAAGCTAGATTGAGACTATGAAATCAATTTTCTAATAAAAATGTTAGGAGCAGCCCCAAGCATCTTTAAAAATAGCAAGATTGTGCCAATTTGGATCATTCAGGTATATTCCAGCTAAATTTGGCAGATCGGATAAGGTTGCCCGGAGATAGGATAAGGTTGGACAAACCGAAATTTTCAACACAATATCTTACCTAAAAAATTGCATAAGGATCGGCCGACTATATCCTATATTGAGAATATAAAATACGAATTTATAGATCCATTCCATCGCTTTGGTATCTTAATAGAACATAATTTAGCAAAAAAGTTAAAAAAATATTATATGTTATGTATCTTAAGTCTTCATAATTAAATAATATATATATTTTTTTATATTTCAGACACATAACATGACAAACTCTCGCCAGAACCAGTTCATGTTTCTATTTAAAAAACATTTGTTTATTGACCGTTACATAAATTTAGAAGACACTGTGGAAAAGGAATTAATTTACCATCAAATTCTTCATAACTTAAGAAGCGAAAGGTATCCAATTACGGAAATGGAAGCAATTATGTTGACGGCTTTACAGGGTCAACTTGAGCTTGGAGACTGTGGTAATGATTTATGTGACTACAGATCTGTTGCGAGTCACTGCTTACCTCCTAGATTTGTACCAAATATTCCACATGAAGCAGTAGCTATGCATCATCAAAGTCTCAGAGGAATGCTTCCCGCAGAGGCGAAAAAGTCATTTTTAAATTTGATACAAAGTTGGCCCCTTCATCGATCAACTATCTTTGATGTAATGGTGAGTACATAATGAAATAAATAATAAATAATTTTAAAATACTTTTAACAAACCAGCCGTAAATACTTATATTTAAGTCAAGCCTTATGCTGGGTCAGCGTTGCCGCTTTTAGGGGACGGGCCTTCAGCCGTTCGATTCCCGATTTCCCGATTGTATTATGCATGAAGTGCATGGTCAGCACATCCCGGTTATGCGTGGTCGGGCCACCGACCATAGCTTAGATTTAAAAAGTTCAGTTTAAGTCTGTATCTCAAAAAATAATGAGCGCACTGCTTAATAAAGATTTAACTCAGGCAATAGCCGTCATATTTGTCTATCTTTTATTTGCCGGCTGAGTCACTAGGCCAGCGGCAACGGAGCAAGTAAATTCTGCAACGTAATCGTCGTCCTCTATAAGCTAGCAAAGTAGTACTAGTACTAGGAGCAGCTTGGCAACTGAAGCAGTGATATATTAATTTAATTAATGTATTAATCTAATTGGCGCCCAACCAAAATTTACCTATGCTACCTATGCTAAACTTTACCCATATCCGATGGGAGCAGCGGATTCGTCAATAAGGAAATCCAAGAATCGGTCTCCCCTTATAACAATCCAATATGGGTTGTGGACAAGAAATGAACCGATGAGGCGGGTAATCGAAACATGCGACTTGTGAAATCTAGAAATATCCCAGTTCAGTTTTCGGAAAAGCAGCTAAAAGTTTATATAAATTGCGGAACAAATTAGCGCCTGACGATGTCATTTACAGATATCCGGATTAAAAGAAGGCATTTGATCTAACGACAGATGCTTCAGCATATGGCATTGTGTTTTCCCAAGACGGTGAAGGACAACCTCCCTGTGCAAACTATGCATTACCTTTATGCGGTGAAGAATATAAACATCTACACCGACCATCAACCTTTAACCAGTCGGATTCATATCCCACCGCAAAGATTAAAAGATGGAAAGTGCAAATCGACGAAAACGGAAAAGAGAATTTAGTTTCTGATGCTCTATGCAGACAACAGCTAAATGCAGAGGGAGAGCAAGCAGCCGAGTCCTGTGCAGCTACGATTCACAGTGAGCGCTCGCTCACTCATACCATTGAAACACACAGACACAGTCGTCCCCAAAGGTGTGAACGCAATACTTTCTGATTTACACACACTTGCAATGGTCCACGACAATCTGGTCCGTGCATTTCCGGCCACAGAGTTCTGGCACCCAACCAACATTTACCTAAACCCAAAAAAGAGTTGGATATAAGAGGATATAGAATTTTAATTTTAACAAGAAAGGAAAGCTAACTTCGGGCGGAGCCGAAGTTGATATACCCTTGCAGTTCAGTCGCAGTCCGCTAGGTGGCGCCACGCATCTTATATTATTAGATATATAGCGGATCGTATATAGTCGGCCGATCCTTATGAAAATTGGCAGATCAGATTGTTTTTCCCAAAATAGAATCTGTACCAAATCCCATCTTTCTAACTTAAAAACACCAAAGTTATGTCAATTTCGATCGTTCTATGACAGCTATAGGATATAGTCGGCCGATCGTTATGAAATTTTGTACACAAGATATTTTGGTCAAATATAACACGTGTGGAAAGTCTCAACTCTCTAACTTAAAAAACACCAAAGTTATGGCATTTCCGATCAATCAGTTATATGGCAGCTATAGGATATAGTCGACCGATCCCGGCCGTTCCGACTTATATACTGCCTGCAAGGAAAAGAAGGATGTGTGCAAAGTTTCAACTCGATAGCTCTAAAACTGAGAGACTAGTTTGCGTAGAAACCGACAGACAGACGGACAGACAGACAGACGGACAGACGGACATGCTTATATCGACTCAGGAGGTCCTGATCAAGAATATATATACTTTATAGGGTCGGAGATGTCTCCTTCACTGCGTTGCACACTTTTGACCAAAATTATAATACCCTCTGCAAGGGTATAAAAATACAAAAGTATAAATACAAATAAATTAATTTAAAACCAGAAAGAAAAGCTAACTTCGGGCGGAGCCGAAGTTAATATACCCTTGCAGTTGTGCCATTTTTGATCGTTCAGTTATATGGCGGCTATTGAATATAGTTGGCCGATCCCTATGAAATTTGTCAAATAAGATTATTTTGCCCAAAATGGAATCTCTACCAAGTCCCATCTTTCGAACTTAAAAAACAGCAAAGTTATGCCAATTCCGATCGTTCAGTTATATGGCAGCTATATGATATATTCGGCCGATCCCGGCCGTTCCGACTTATATACTACCTGCAAGGAAAAAAGGGATGTGTGCAAAGTTTCAATTCGATAGCTCCAAAACTGTGAGAGTAGTTTGCGTAGAAACCGACAGACAGACAGACAGACAGACAGACGGACATGCTCATATCGACTCAGGAGGTGATCCTGATCAAGAATATATATACTTTATAGGGTCGGAGGTTTCTCCTTCACTGCATTGCACACCTCTGACCAAAATTATAATACCCTCTGCAAGGGTATAAAAAAATTAGTTATTTTACACCAACTTAAAAGCAAGCAGGACTAATTTTTTCCGTCTCATATTTTATTTACTTTTGTTGTTCATAACTTTGCCCGGCGCGGACGGTAATACAAAACCCGCGGCCGAATTTTTTTTATTTCCTACTGTCGGCAATGCTTTGGCAAAGCAAGCCATTCAAAACCAGCAAATATAACAGGAATTACGGCAAACAATTGATACGCTTGCCTTAGCATAAACCTCGGATAAAAAGTGTATGAGGAGATACAAATTTTAAACAATATCCGTTGTGACGAACCGTTAGATTTCAAATGTTTACCAGAATTTGCAGGGACTCAGGAATCGTACGTCTCTTGGAGACAAGCGGCCGTCGAGTTAGAGAAAAAGCTCATCTTGTTAACCAATAAAGTAAACCAATAAATTAAGAAATGACGTTCATATCAGGCCTAAGGCGTGTTAATATCAAGCCTAAGGCGAAACCTAACAGTTGTGCTCTTCGCAGCAAAGCCGAAAGACTTGCCGTCGGCCTTGGCTCTAGCACAAGAGGTGGAGTCCAATCACGAGAGGTACGCCTTTGCGGCTACCTTCGCAAAAAGTCAAGAAGATAGGGAGCGTAGACCGAGCGAAAAAACTCAAGGTCGCCAACAGGAAAAGCTTCCTCAGTTGGCAAATGCTCAAGTTCCTGGCGGAAAAAATCCACACTTCAACAAACACCACAAAGTTCAGCAAGTTTACAAATATCAAAAACACCCCTAAGCTAGAACCTATGGAGGTCGATCCCTCTCTCTCTCTAAAATTATTCCGCCTACCCACACCCAGCCCTACCAGAATAGGAGGGTTGCCAGGCTTTTTCCATCCATTCAATTCACGGCGAAACTTCCATAAGAAACAAATGTTTCGTCCGCCTATTCAACATAAAACCGACGTTCTTCATAATACCGGACTTGTCATCCTTTGATGGAATAATCGGCCTCGACCTGTTAAAACAGGCAGGGGCATCCCTCTGCTTAGCTTCTGGCCACCTCAAATGGGGCTCATAAGTTGAGAAAATTTCGTTTCATAAGTGTGCTGATGTCAACTTTGCGAAAATAGATTGCTCAGGCGCACCCCCTTTGCTAAAGACGGCATTCTTGAAAATGCTAAAGAATAGAAAAAAATCCTTTGCAGATTCAAATGAAGCCTTACCCTACAACACCTCAGTTGTAGCCACCATTAGAACGGTCAGCGAAGATCCCATTTATGCTAAACTTTATCCATATCCGATGGGAGCAGCGGATTCGTCAATAAGGAAATCCAAGACATGCTCCTAAACGGCATAATTCAGGAATCGGTCTCCCCTTATAACAATCCAATATGGGTTGTGGACAAGAAATGAACCGATGAGGCGGGTAATCGAAACATGCGACTTGTGAAATCTAGAAATATCCCAGTTCAGTTTTCGGAAAAGCAGCTAAAAGTTTATATAAATTGCGGAACAAATTAGCGCCTGACGATGTCATTTACAGATATCCGGATTAACCATTTGATCTAACGACAGATGCTTCAGCATATGGCATTGTGTTTTCCCAAGACGGTGAAGGACAACCTCCCTGTGCAAACTATGCATTACCTTTATGCGGTGAAGAATATAAACATCTACACCGACCATCAACCTTTAACCAGTCGGATTCATATCCCACCGCAAAGATTAAAAGATGGAAAGTGCAAATCGACGAAAACGGAAAAGAGAATTTAGTTTCTGATGCTCTATGCAGACAACAGCTAAATGCAGAGGGAGAGCAAGCAGCCGAGTCCTGTGCAGCTACGATTCACAGCGAGCGCTCGCTCACTCATACCATTGAAACACACAGACACAGTCGTCCCCAAAGGTGTGAACGCAATACTTTCTGATTTACACACACTTGCAATGGTCCACGACAATCTGGTCCGTGCATTTCCGGCCACAGAGTTCTGGCACCCAACCAACATTTACCTAAACCCAAAAAAGAGTTGGATATAAGAGGATATAGAATTTTAATTTTAACAAGAAAGGAAAACTAACTTCGGGCGGAGCCGAAGTTGATATACCCTTGCAGTTCAGTCGCAGTCCGCTAGGTGGCGCCACGCATCTTATATTATTAGATATATAGCGGATCGTATATAGTCGGCCTATCCTTATGAAATTTAACATATTGAATTATTTTGCCCAAAGAGTAATCTGTACCAAGTCCCATCTTTCTAACTTAAAAAACACCAAAGTTATGCCAATTCCGATCGTTCTATGACAGCTATAGGATATAGTCGGCCGATCCTTATGAAATTTTGTACATAAGATATTTTGGCAAATATAACATGTGTGGAAAGTCCCAACCCTCTAACTTAAAAAACACCAAAGTTATGGCATTTCCGATCAATCAGTTATATGGCAGCTATAGGATATAGACGACCGATCCCGGCCGTTCCGACTTATATACTGCCTGCAAAGGAAAGAAGGATGTGTGCAAAGTTTCAACTCGATAGCTCTAAAACTGAGAGACTAGTTTGCGTAGAAACAGACAGACGGACAGACGGACATGCTCATATCGACTCAGGAGGTGATCCTGATCAAGAATATATATACTTTATAGGGTCGGAGATGTCTCCTTCACTGCGTTGCACACTTTTGACCAAAATTATAATACCCTCTGCAAGGGTATAAAAATTACACCGCAAAAATAATGCAAGTGGAATTTTTCATCCAGACTCTATCCAAATCTGCAAAAAGAAAATATTTTTTTTCGAAGAACTTTTTGAAGGAACAAAAAAAATAAAAATTCAAAGTGTTTTATTTTGCAACAAAATTGTGCTTATAAGCCTAAGCGATAGAAGGGCTAATAAAAAAAACTAAAACAACGAGAAATTATCAAATGATTTTACCAACTCATAAAAAAGTGATTTTACTCTGATGAAAGTTCAGTTGATTGCGACTTATATAGTACAATTTAGCAGCAGCTAAGTTTTACACTAAATCTGATGTAAAAAAAATACAAAAGTATAAATACAAATATATTAATTTAAAACCAGAAAGAAAAGCTAACAGTATAAATACAAATAAATTAATTTAAAACCAGAAAGAAAAGCTAACTTCGGGCGGAGCCGAAGTTAATATACCCTTGCAGTTGTGCCATTTTTGATCGTTCAGTTATATGGCGGCTATTGGATATAGTTGGCCGATCCCTATGAAATTTGTCAAATAAGATTATTTTGCCCAAAATGGAATCTCTACCAAGTCCCATCTTTCTAACTTAAAAAACAGCAAAGTTATGCCAATTCCGATCGTTCAGTTATATGGCAGCTATATGATATATTCGGCCGATCCCGGCCGTTCCGACTTATATACTACCTGCAAGGAAAAAAGGGATGTGTGCAAAGTTTCAATTCGATAGCTCCAAAACTGAGAGAGTAGTTTGCGTAGAAACCGACAGACAGACAGACAGACAGACGGACATGCTCATATCGACTCAGGAGGTGATCCTGATCAAGAATATATATTCTTTATAGGGTCGGAGGTTTCTCCTTCACTGCATTGCACACCTCTGACCAAAATTATAATACCCTCTGCAAGGGTATAAAAAAATTAGTTATTTTACACCAACTTAAAAGCAAGCAGGACTAATTTTTTCCGTCTCATATTTTATTTAATTTTGTTGTTCATAACTTTGCCCGGCGCGGACGGTAATACAAAACCCGCGGCCGAATTTTTTTTATTTCCTACTGTCGGCAATGCTTTGGCAAAGCAAGCCATTCAAAACCAGCAAATATAACAGGAATTACGGCAAACAATTGATACGCTTGCCTTAGCATAAACCTCGGATAAAAAGTGTATGAGGAGATACAAATTTTAAACAATATCCGTTGTGACGAACCGTTAGATTTCAAATGTTTACCAGAATTTGCAGGGACTCAGGAATCGTACGTCTCTTGGAGACAAGCGGCCGTCGAGTTAGAGAAAAAGCTCATCTTGTTAACCAATAAAGTAAACCAATAAATTAAGAAATGACGTTCATATCAGGCCTAAGGCGTGTTAATATCAAGCCTAAGGCGAAACCTAACAGTTGTGCTCTTCGCAGCAAAGCCGAAAGACTTGCCGTCGGCCTTGGCTCTAGCACAAGAGGTGGAGTCCAATCACGAGAGGTACGCCTTTGCGGCTACCTTCGCAAAAAGTCAAGAAGATAGGGAGCGTAGACCGAGCGAAAAAACTCAAGGTCGCCAACAGGAAAAGCTTCCTCAGTTGGCAAATGCTCAAGTTCCTGGCGGAAAAAATCCACACTTCAACAAACACCACAAAGTTCAGCAAGTTTACAAATATCAAAAACACCCCTAAGCTAGAACCTATGGAGGTCGATCCCTCTCTCTCTCTAAAATTATTCCGCCTACCCACACCCAGCCCTACCAGAATAGGAGGGTTGCCAGGCTTTTTCCATCCATTCAATTCACGGCGAAACTTCCATAAGAAACAAATGTTTCGTCCGCCTATTCAACATAAAACCGACGTTCTTCATAATACCGGACTTGTCATCCTTTGATGGAATAATCGGCCTCGACCTGTTAAAACAGGCAGGGGCATCCCTCTGCTTAGCTTCTGGCCACCTCAAATGGGGCTCATAAGTTGAGAAAATTTCGTTTCATAAGTGTGCTGATGTCAACTTTGCGAAAATAGATTGCTCAGGCGCACCCCCTTTGCTAAAGACGGCATTCTTGAAAATGCTAAAGAATAGAAAAAAATCCTTTGCAGATTCAAATGAAGCCTTACCCTACAACACCTCAGTTGTAGCCACCATTAGAACGGTCAGCGAAGATCCCATTTATGCTAAACTTTACCCATATCCGATGGGAGCAGCGGATTCGTCAATAAGGAAATCCAAGACATGCTCCTAAACGGCATAATTCAGGAATCGGTCTCCCCTTATAACAATCCAATATGGGTTGTGGACAAGAAATGAACCGATGAGGCGGGTAATCGAAACATGCGACTTGTGAAATCTAGAAATATCCCAGTTCAGTTTTCGGAAAAGCAGCTAAAAGTTTATATAAATTGCGGAACAAATTAGCGCCTGACGATGTCATTTACAGATATCCGGATTAACCATTTGATCTAACAACAGATGCTTCAGCATATGGCATTGTGTTTTCCCAAGACGGTGAAGGACAACCTCCCTGTGCAAACTATGCATTACCTTTATGCGGTGAAGAATATAAACATCTACACCGACCATCAACCTTTAACCAGTCGGATTCATATCCCACCGCAAAGATTAAAAGATGGAAAGTGCAAATCGACGAAAACGGAAAAGAGAATTTAGTTTCTGATGCTCTATGCAGACAACAGCTAAATGCAGAGGGAGAGCAAGCAGCCGAGTCCTGTGCAGCTACGATTCATAGCGAGCGCTCGCTCACTCATACCATTGAAACACACAGACACAGTCGTCCCCAAAGGTGTGAACGCAATACTTTCTGATTTACACACACTTGCAATGGTCCACGACAATCTGGTCCGTGCATTTCCGGCCACAGAGTTCTGGCACCCAACCAACATTTACCTAAACCCAAAAAAGAGTTGGATATAAGAGGATATAGAATTTTAATTTTAACAAGAAAGGAAAACTAACTTCGGGCGGAGCCGAAGTTGATATACCCTTGCAGTTCAGTCGCAGTCCGCTAGGTGGCGCCACGCATCTTATATTATTAGATATATAGCGGATCGTATATAGTCGGCCTATCCTTATGAAATTTAACATATTGAATTATTTTGCCCAAAGAGTAATCTGTACCAAGTCCCATCTTTCTAACTTAAAAAACACCAAAGTTATGCCAATTCCGATCGTTCTATGACAGCTATAGGATATAGTCGGCCGATCCTTATGAAATTTTGTACATAAGATATTTTGGCAAATATAACATGTGTGGAAAGT